>NC_050580.1:74563229-75163229 GCF_011100635.1 Trichosurus vulpecula
TAGGATACTTTTATTAAATTAGTGTTCACAGCACCCTGAAAACCTGAACAAGGTCCCTTCTCATCTAGAGGGTCAAGGTGCAGTAAAAGGAAACATTTATGGCAAAGACATTTTTGAAAGATGTAGGAAAACATTGTATCCAACAACAAAGGGACAAATAAAAGAGAAAGGACTAAAAAGATAATTCTGACATGTTACCCACTGGAACCAAGATAAAAGACCAAACATTTTGTTTTTCTTAGGTTCAGGTTAACTCAATACTTGTTTGATTAGAACTCCTTGACATGCCTTTCAATACATAGGTTAATGGCGGTTAAGTAATAGGATGACTGCTGTGATAATCAAGGTCATCTTGGGAGTCTAGCAAAGTGGAATCTGGACTTGATATCTCTAGAGTTTTCAGTCTGCAAAGCACACTGCCTCATAGAGGTGAACTTGCATTTTGTTTAGGTCACATAAAGAGCTTAAGAATTTCTGACAAGTTCTCATACTCCTGACCAAGAAAAGAACTTTATTAGACAGACTTAATAGGCAAAAAGGGTTAGGAGGGAACTGTTCTTACCCCCTGAGCTAAAGAAAACAAGTTGTAAGATTTTATGATTTTTTTTTTACTGAATTGACAGCATTTTTAATTAACACAGAAAACTCACTTTGCACTCCTTGATGCTTCCAATTTCTCTAAATTTATTAGCAAAAAGTTAAAGTTGCAGAAGATATTTGTCTCCCTTTGTGAGTTTCTGAGAAATAATTCCACTGTCCAGATTAAGAATCAAGAACCAAATGGGATAAAATCCTGGGGCACTGTTCCACATTTCTGTCTGGTGTTCAACAAATCACTTAGCTGTTCTATATTCCTTAGATTCTACCTTCAGGAAAATGTTTTCTAGTCAGAATTTCAAACAGTGAAAATTAATACTTGCCAAATTCTTAAAAATTAAAAACACGGTCCAAAACACTACAAATTATCATTTCTGTGTCTCATTTAGGATCCAATTTTGTTTTTTCCTTACTGAAGAAAATATTATTAGATTTATTTCCTAGTGATGTGAGAAATAAAAAAATACGAACACATAAATATTCCTGAGCTAAATAAATTAAATTCTTTGACTCCCTACTTAAGCACTTTTCAAATTATGCAGACTGTCCATTACATACTAGCTACTCTCAAGTTGCTTAAAATTCAAATTTATTGATGAAGTGAAAATGTGCGGGGAGGGGTGGGGGGGAGCGGTAAGAGCTGAGACAAGAAAGGGCCCTGAATGACCTTGCTAGAAGCTTTTTCTAGGCTTACATGATTAAGGAAGAAGTTTCACAGCTAACAAGACGAGCTTTTTCCTCTGAAGAGGCACCTTAAAGATCATCAGAAACCTAGAAATAAGGAATTATACTATGGGTGAGTTTTTTTCCATGCAGCCCACAGGAACTGTTAGGAAGGAAGAAGTATTCTCACTTTCTATTATGACAGAAAATGGGGTTCATAATAAACAGAGGAAAAAAAAAATGTACTGAGAAATACAGAAAAAAATCCACACAAAAAAGTTTTGCCTTATGCGAAAATTATTAACTTTTACTAGTAAAATTTATGTTGATAATGATGATAAAAGCTCTCATGTCTTTGAGTCAAGGTTTTAATATAAGATAAGAAAACACTGCCCAAAAATGGTGAGAAAAATGAGGGATTTGGGTCAAGAAACCTGAGAGGCTGATCTCCTACCTTGTTTTGATTTAGATCATTTTATGCTATTTGACATTGCCAAGATTTTAGAAATAAGCTGATATGAAAGAAACATAATTCAAACATTCATGGAACAATGAAATAGGATATTTTCAAATGAACAAAGTGCCACTTTGATTATTATTAAAATCATCATTTTTTGGTATGTGTATGGGTCAGAGAGAGAGAGAGAGAGGGGAGGGGAAGGAGGGAGGAAGGTACAGGAAGAAGAAAATCAGAGTTGGGAGAGAAAGGAGAAGCAGGAAGGAAAAGCGAGGGGGAGAGGAAGAGAGAGAAGAACCTTTCTGCTATTAATTATTGTAATAAAAAAGAGTGAGTGCCAAAGTAATAATACTGGTCACATTCAGGAGCAGTAAGTGTGTTCAAGTAGTTTCTCTGGCAGTTTTGCTGAAATAGTGTGGAATTTTGTGCTTTCTGGGACTGTCTGTTCTATCAGCAGGCAGCCAGTCCATTAAGTGATCAGCATTTTACTTGACTTAAAAAGCCTTAAGGTATCCAGAGTACCTGATTTATATGCTAACAAGGTAGAAACAAAAGAATACCCAACAGGGTGCAACTCAAGACCTGATGGCACTTGAGCAACTAGGCAGATATTGCAGAAGGGAATATGGGAGGAAGGAAAAGTTCTGTGGGTACAATCACTTGAAAGGACCTACACATATATCCACCTATTGCTCCCCTACTCTTCATCACACAAAAACGATGTGAAGTTTGAGCCCTTTTCTCTAAATCAGTGTTTTCCAACTGTTAATGCTCACGGTTATCCTAAGGAGAAACCCGAGCAAATAAGATAATAGCAAATAAAAGAAAATCACACACAAGAGACCATAAAAAAAAATCCTTGGTATCTCTGAACATCCACCTCACGTCTCTGTAAAAGGATAACATTGTCTGGATGAAAGCACTTGCCTGTTTGCATGACCTGTTTCATATTCATTAAAAAGCCTGATGCCAACCAGATGCTCCACAATGATGTCAAATTTAATTTATTTCCAATTTCTCAGACTCTTCTACAAATTCAAGCAGCACAGTCACAGCCATTAGCCCACTGAGTCAAGATACATCATTGAAGGAATGCAATTGATCAGGCAGATAGATTGTGGCACATGGTTAAGACTCTCCTAAGCAGCGAGATGGCTGAAAGCCAGAGATCAAATATGGATGATGAAATGGCCATTTCCATTAAGGGAACATCACATCCCAGATATTAATTAGGCGGCCCTATAATAAAGTAAAGTGGATTTGAAAAAAAATGTGCTGAGTAAAAAGTCACCCTGGCATGTCCTTAGCTAGCAGTGCCAAGATCTCAGAAGGTAAGCATCTTAGCAGTTCTGCAAATCTACTATTTGTTTAATAAAACCATAGGTAAAACAGAAACCTAACAGAACTCCCCAGAGACCCCTTTTAGTATATGTAATGGCGGTCAAGTTCAACTCATCTTCAAAATGTGGAAACATTTTTAATTATTTCTTAAAACATTAATAGGAGAAATCATATCTTTGGCAAAATTATTACCGGAAGACACTCCCTGTCATTCTAAGACTTTTGTTACATACCTACACCAAATGAAATGACACAGAAAAACCTAAGTTATGTCTGTACATACATAGTTAACATTTTACCCACAAATCCATTAATATATGAATATACATTTATGTTCCCTTTATGGAAATCTTCTCTTCTAATGCCTCATTATAATGCTATGTTCTTGGAGCATATTTTAACAGTGTGCAGGCTCCGCTAGGTCCTACAAATCTAGAAAGAATTCACATGTGGGCCTCAAGATCTACTGTAAGCTTAAGCATTCAAGGCCAAGCATAGCTACTTCTGGACAGATTCATCACCAAAAGGTTGGCTGCAAGGTGATGAACTTTTCGGCCACTGCAATTCATGAAAACCACGTAAGGGCTGAAGGGCTTATGTATGAGTGACACAAACAAAACCACAGATTCATGAAGTATAAATTCACCTTCAACTGTAATTAAAACCTGAAAAAGTTTGGTCTCCAGGTGAAATCCATGGATAATGAAATGCTGTAATAATGAAAATATCCATGTAAACAACAAGATTGGCATGACCCAGACACTAATTTTAAAAAAATGTTTGACACAAAAAAGTTTCTACTTGGCTAAAGCTTTCAGGTTGGTAGTTCTTTACATTCCTTGTAATAAGATATGCTAGAAATTCAAAGTATAAACATCAACTTCTTGATTTTCACTTTCTCTTCCTTTACACTTTCCTCCTTCTTACCTACATCATTCCAACTTATAGATAGGTAGAGCCCATATTATCCACACAAAATGGGCCATGAAGCCTAGGGGGCAGCCCAAATGTGGATAAGGAGAGGCTAAAGAAGCATGATTTAAGCCTAGGTAAACTTCTATTCTCCTCACCTAGACTATCTTTAATCCCAAGCAACGAACTTTGGTAAAGCTCTTTCAAGACACCATCTGCTAAGAGGCAAGACCTTACCAAAGTAAGAATAGCACTGGAGAAGAAAGATGTCCAGGAAATACAATGCAAATTCTAAGAACAGACCACTGTGACACTGGCCCTACTCTGACATTTCTTTCTAACCTTAGATAAGTCACTTCATTTTTCTTTGCTTCTCATACTATATGACAGGGTGTAATTAGGGTCGTACAAAAGATTTTACAGGAATGGAAGTAATAATTGAGGAATAATTTCATAGTGGTTACCAAAATGATATAGGGGGCTACCTTAGGATAAAACCCTTTGGGCAACAGGTATGTAAATAATTCCCCTGAAGGCCTAACTACAGATGGATCTGTGGCATAATATGGTCGTGGGAGTGCCATCTGTCAATATAAAATATTCCAAAGCCAATCCTCTAAGAGTGCAGGATTGGTTTTGCCTCAGACCTTCAGCTTTCTTCTTTGGAAACAGTTCCATTCATGCTCGGTGAAACTCTCCAGGGGATGGGCGGCCTCTCATAGTGCTTGGTGGAAATAACAATAAACTAATTTTTTTTCCCTAGGGCAATTGTTAAGCCTCCTAAATATAATCTGGTAAAATGGGATGGATTCCAGAAGAAATTGGAAAACTGCTTTTGTAGAAAACAGAAATATCAACTAATGGTGACTGATTACGGCTTTTACTTGAAGACTGTTTTTCACAATGCTCTTCAGTAAAAGGCTTTAAAATAGCTAGGGTGGATAGTAAGAAGTCTCTCAGGAACTCTTGAGTAATAAATGACTTTTGCTTGTCTTGTCAGATAGCAGTTACTCACTTTTTAGTAGATAATTCACCCTCTCCCCAAATTCTATGATACACTGACCATCTCCTTTGAAAAGAGGTTTAAATGGATAATAAAATATTATTTAAAATCACGGTATTAGATCATTTTTAGCCTTTGACCTAAAACATATACCTGGCTAAATGTTTTTGGCCCCCATAATTAAGTACAAATATATTATTATTCTTTTAAATATATGCTTTATTCTTTAACCAAGAAAAGATAAATACCTGAGTTTGGGGATAAGAGATGAAAAAAAACCCCATAACTGGCCTATCACTTGTGCCTCTTGAAGCTGCCAAATAAAACTGTACTTTTTCAAATATTGTAATTTTTATATATCTTTCAATATCACCTTGGAATAGTTACAAAATTAACTAGGTAATTAACACATTCACAGACTGATAACAGAACCTTCAAATATGTTACTCATTTCTTACAAGTGCATCAGGCAATTTACAAACATCCTATTACTAATTCTCAAACCCCCAAATATAACTAAACTATGTTACGCTCATTCTATAAATGGAAAAGTTCAGCAATGGGTTAATTGGAATGACTTATTCAAAGTTTGAAATAAATAAAGATTATAACAATTTGCAAAGCTCAAAAGTCTAAGGCTATGAATAAAGGATGAATAAGCCTCATACCAATGGCAGGCAGGGAGCAGTTACAAACTAGACTTTTATCTCTATTCTTTGTAGCAGGTCTTCATGAAAAGGGAAAAGCATCACATAAAGACTTTGCAGAGTCTGTCTAGCACTAACCTGTGATGATAAGACATTCATTGTGATCCAGCACCTCTGTGATGAGTCGTGATACAATCAATTCAGGGTTGATTAAAAATCTGATTTCTTCCTGTACCAGCCCTGCACTGGTTACACCCCCTCCAACAAAGCGATTAGCAAAATCCACCTATTAGGAATAATGCAGTTAGTTTTATATGTATATAATGGCCTCAAAATTCACATTAATAAAATAAGCTGCTTCTGAGGACCAATTTCCTTCTTATTCTCCATTAAAAAAAAACCCCAAAATTTCTAGACCATAAACTTGATCATGGAGGAAATATCAAGAAAGCAACAAATGAGGAAAGTTTTTTCCCAGAAGATTTAAATAAGCATATTCTCTTTCATTTTGATTAGTCAACTTACCTGTTCAGTTCTCAGATCTCAAACCATTATGGAGCTGAAAGCTAAGTTAAAATTCCAATCTATAATACAGCTTTATTATAAACCTGTATTTGGGCCCCAGGAACAATATATAAAGGGAGTACTTTAATTGGAAAGCTTTATTTCTGTAGGGGTTAAGTACAGGTATTTGTACTTTTATATCCATCTTTTTTCTCAATTTCCCTGTATATATGTTACACGACTTCCATAAATTACAGTGTTCTGTATCAAACACAGCAATCAAATGCCTCATTGTCTTACAGCACTTTCAACTCAGCTACTTCATGATTCTTCTGTAAGAAAACCTTATAAGAGGGATTTCTGCCTTTCCGAATGTAACCTAAGAAACCATGGTTTGAATGGATGCTACAAACTCTTAACCACCTCCCACCTTCAAAGAACCAAGAAACCATTAATAGTCAAAACAAAAACCAAATGTATTATTTTTTAAGGCAGTTCATAGCTCTTTCATGAGAATGATATTCAAAAACACCATGAACAAACCTGAGTTCTGTCCTTCTTCAAATTTAATCAAAGACAATTCTAGTTGTTGGTAGCATTAATAGATAGTTGGCATTTATATAATGCTTTAAGGTTTGCGAAGAGCTTTATAAATATTATCTCATTCTATCCTCCCAACAGCCTTAGGAGGAAGGTGTTGTTATCATTATCATCATCTCCACTTCAACTTGTCTTCACACAGAAGGTATAATTTTTTTTTCTATTGTATTGAGCAATTTAAAATAAAATTGGAATTTTAATTTTTTTTAAATAGTGGAACAAAACCTTGAATCTTTATTTTCAGAGGAAAAAAACTTGTTAAGGACAAACCAACTTAGCAACTGAGGAACAGCAAAAACACAGCCTTCTACCCTAAAGGGGGCATTAGAAGAGTACTGAAAAATAACTACGCATTCTTGTAGTCGTTCTAATTTTACACACACACACACACACACACACACGCACGCGCACACCATGCACATGTATTAGAATTTTTCCTCTAATGTTTTAAGTCATTGCTGAAAGGAAGATAAGTATCTAGCATTTATTGAACCTCCCCTTAAATATAAATTTGTACCAATCAACAAGTATTTATGGTTCGCTCACAAGATATCAGCTTTTCTATATATGACTAATATTCTATGACTATGACTACCTGGTGGGGACTAAATTTCACTTTTATTAGAAAAGGGTTCAGGACTGTCAGAAACAGAGAAAGTTTACAACCAAGCTGAGTATATTTTGGTATAAATTGACAAAAAAATTTTTAATATATACACCATTCATTCCTTGAGTAAAACAACATCATATCTAATTTTGCACAGAAACCACCACACTCAACACAATAGGTCTGATAGCAGTGATTTTTCTTGAAATGATTTTAAGATACTTTCTACTACTTATAAAAACTATATTAATATGAGGTTCTTCTTATTCAGGAATACGTACAGCACAAAAAATGTGAGTACTTCCATATGTTTAGTGAGCTATTTTCTAAGTCACTCTAAAGGAACCTGTTTAGTTTTTTAGCTTGTCAATTATACCTTAAGAACAAGAAAGGAGTGACAATATTGCTGAGAGGTTTTGTTATTGTCATTCAACTAAATGCAATTTATACAAAATACAAGGTGGTTTCTACCAGTGATGTATAAAACTCCCCTGCTCTCCTGGGGCATGGTGGGAGGGAGAACAATTAGCAGTGGTAAAAGCATTTAGGCCATTCTTTTAAACTACCTTCATTTCAGCTTAGGGTCTCACATGAGCTCCAAAGACTCATTCATCTTTAATAAATTCCAAGGAAAAGGGAAAAATCCCAACCCCAAATGTTAAATAATTCCTCTTTGAATTGTATTGCAATAAAAGGTCAGCATTCCTGGGGTCCTAATTTGCAGCTGCTTCACTTATTTCAAGTCAAATGCCTACCAAAGGAACCTCATACCCCTGAATATAACCCAACTCTCTTCTTTCGTCTTTTTATTACCTCTCAAATCAGGACCACCCCAGGCCATGCACCACATCTGCTGTGGCTGTACTTATCTGACCCTTTAATTAACTAGTTAAACTTTTTACCATCTTTAACTTTTGAATCCCTTTCCCCACTGCCCTATGGCTACTCATTCCTTTCCAAACTCCAACTCTGGACTACCCCCTTTATCCATCCACCTTCTCTACTTGCAGTATAGTAGTCACTTCTTTCATGAAGTGCAAACTCAGATAGGGGAAGTCATTGCAATCTGCTGCCCAAGTCCACTACAAATTAATGTTATCCAACCTCACCTAGGCCTTCACTGCTACTCATTAATCCTTCTACTCTTCACTGATGACTCTCTCGTGCTCCTCACAGCATCTACTTCAAACTTCGCTCTTCATGACATCTACATTACCCATCAGCGGGGACTCCTCTTTCAGGAGAAGACCTCATCTCAGCTTAACTAAGAAAACTGAAGCTTCTCCTTATTGAAATCACACTTCTAAGCACCTCAGCATCCTCCTCCTTGTCTTCACTGTCCCTTGCCAATGCCAACTCCTCTACTTAGGACTTTGATCTCACCCCCTCCTGCCTCCCTGGGAGCATATCAACTTTAATCATGCCCTCTTTAATTTTCATCCTCTTCATATCCATTGGGCTTCTTCCCTGTTGCCTTTAAACGTGTCCAGATCTCTCCTAGCCTTAAAATATCTCCCCTAGACCTTCAAAAACTATTAGCCTGTATCCTTTCTCCCTTTTAGATAAACAGCTGTCTCTATCGCCTTCACTCTCACCTCCCACTCACTCCCCAACTTCATGAAATCTAGCTTCCATCCCCAACACTTGACAGAAACTGCTCAAGTCACCACTAATCTCTTTACTAGTAAATTCAACCATCTGTTCTTTGTCCTCATCCTTCTTGACTTTTCTGTAGCTTTTAACACTACTGACCATTCCCTCCTTCTCTAAGTTCTCCTCCATGGTATTTAATAACACTGTTCTGTTGTGGTTTCTATTTCAATCCTTCTCAGTCCTTTACAAGCTCATCATCCATGTCCCACACCTTCTGTGTGACAGTTCTCCAGGGCTCCATTCTAGGTTCTCTTCTTTTCTCTCTCTAGATGATCTTGGCAATCTTTTCAGTTCCTGTGGATCCAATTATCGTCTCTTTGCAGCAGCCTACAAAATCTATAAATCTAGTCCTCCTCCCTCTTCTAAATCCTACACCACCAATTACATACTGCACATTCTACCTGCATGTTCCAAAAGTATTTCAAACTCAAAAAACAAAGAGGAAAAAAAAAAACTTAATTCACTATCTTCACCCTTAACCAAGTTTTCTCTTCCTTATTTCTCTGTTTAGGGCACTACCATTCTCCAATCACTCAAGGTGTGCAAATCCTAGGTTAACTGGGAGGCAGCATTAGACAGGGGACAGACACTAGACTTGAAGTGAGCAAGACCTGGGTTCAAATCCCTCCTCAGACACCTATCACCTGCTCTATGCCCCAGTTCCCTATTGTGTAAAATGATCGAGTTGAACTTGATAGTCTTTAAGGTCCCTTCCAGCTCCACATCTACAACCCTGCAATCCTCAATTCTTTTCTCGCTTATCCCCTCCCCCTGCTCAGTCCCCCTGTTTGGCATCTCTCACATCATTCCCCTTCCTCTTTACTCCTGTCACCTTCAGCTCAATCCCTTATCGCTTCTCCCCTCAGCTTCCCTGAACCCAGCTTTTCCCTTCTTGAATCCAAGCTCTATATGGCTACTAAATAAATATTCCTAAAACATAGGTCTGACCCTCTACTCTCCTGCTAAAGAAGATTCAATGGCTCCCCACTGCCTTTAGGATTAAATATAAACTCCTCTGCTTGACACTGGAAGTCCTTCATAATCTGGCTGCAGCTTATCTTTCCAAAGGTGATTCCATATCCTTCACCCCTCCCAATCTATACTCAAGTCACACTGGCCTCTTTGCTGTTCCCCAACAGAAGGTTCCATCTTCTACCTCTATGCTTCTGCATATACTGTACCCCCGAGCTTGGAACACTCTCTTCCTCACCTCCACTGTCCAGAATCCTTTCCTCCTGTTGAAAGGGCTTTCTTAGTCCCCCAGTTATCAGTGTCCTTCCCCAATCACTTTGGACGTGATTTATGTATATCTTTTAGGTCTTCTCTGGGAACGTGCTCTAGGCTCTAATACCATGTAAGCTCCTTGACGGGAGAGATGGCCTCACATTTGCTTCTGTACCCCAGTACCCGGTACAGTGCCTTGCACATGGCAGTCACTTAATAAATGCTTGTTGGCTGATTATAGCCTAAGAAAATGGTGGGAAAGAGTGATGTGTAAGGCAAATAATAATGAGCATCAACTTAGAATCAACAGTTAAATGTGGACTGTCAAGAAAGAAGGATAAGATACACGGGGAAATAAACATTTAAAAGAGGAACTCCTAAAAGATTCAATCACATCCCAAACATCAGCTCAGCCATCTAGGTGGTACAGTGCACAGAGCACCGAGGCTGGAATCAGGAAGATCTGAGTTCAAATCCAGACCAAATCACTTCCCAGCTTGTGACAGTGTATAACTGTTTGCTTCATTTTCTTCATCTGTAAAATGGGGTAATAAAAGTATGTAACTCTGAGGGTTGATATGAGAATCAAATGAGATAATAACTGTAAAGTGCTTAGCACAACGCCCAGCACATGTAAGCACTGTATAAATGTTACCTATGATTATAATCATTACAACTTCTAGCTGGGCAAAAGAAGAAGAAAAGATGATTAAAAACTGAACATGATTTCCCTCCTAGCAGCATATTAACTTAATTAATTCTAAAAGGCCATTCTAAAATAACCACAGTCTCATCATACCTTTTGAGAAAAAATACATAATAACTAGAAAAAGAACACAAAACAGTTAGGTCCCTTAATAAAACCATTAAGTAATGCTCAAATATCAATCTGTACTAGTCAGTAAAATTAAGCCAATATAAGACGACATCCACTTTCCCTCAAAAAAGCATGTCGTAAAATGTCAGCCATTTTGCTGTAAAATTGCACTATTTTACCAGTTTCTTTCATAACGCCGAACACTTATCAAGCATCTAAGAGAGTAGATTCTTGTTTTGGTAGGACTCGGACTAGGTGGCTCCAAAGGCCCTTCTAACTCTGAGATTCTGTGATAATGTTAATGTATGTTCTACTGGATGTGGGAAATAGAAGCCAAAACACATGCTCATCTCTCAATTGTGAGACTGTAAAAAGGTTACTACAAATGAAAAGTTCACCGATGTTGTCATAAAAATGATAAAGTACATGGAGAGTTTTGATTTGCAATTTTTCTTTCCCAAAGAAAAGACAATAACATAGTGGAAAGGAATAGGAATAATGACTGTGAAATAAACTAAATCAATGTCTCTAAAAAAAGAAAAAAGACACTGAGAAAAGTATGCTCACTGCCTCAAAATGAAATTACTGCTAGGCATGGGAGAGAGGTCCCCCTTATCAATCCGTTTTAGTTGACTGGCTCTCAGACCAAAACACAGCAGTAGGCAGCAGAGGAGCATCTCAATCTGGTCAACAGCTGGGGCAGAACAACTATGGAGAAAAAGGAAAAAGAAACCGCTTGCTGACAACTTGTCAAGATTATACCCTAGAAACTCCACTGCTGTCAGTCTACAATCAGCATCTGTCTGCACTGAGAGGCAGAGGCTACCCAGATCTTGGGGTTTTCTGTCAAAGGTTTTTTCTGAATAGGCACAGATGAGAAACACAGAGGGTGATCTGGCCAGTATCAACATTACAAAGGCTGTCAAAATGACTCATTTTGTTGTTTCTATTCAGTCATTATGCTTCACAAACTGAAAATCAACTCTGGGTATATAGAAAAGAGGGCAAAATTTCTTCTCTCTCTGAAGTGTGCCAAAAGACAGGGACTCAGACCCATTGCTGTTATTATTCACGTACCTGTAGCATGCCTTGTCCATTTCCTTCTATGGTACCTTCATAAGTTACGTGTAACCGAGTTAATTTTTTCTCACACCTACAATTAAAAAGATTTTCCTTTAAGTCTGTGGAAGAACTTTTCACTAAATGCAAAGGGCCTACTACCATGTTTTTGTCTTTTTTTTAAAACAAGTCAAATGGTATGTGAGGAGAGATTCAATAAATTCCACGTGATTTTCTCAGTGGTTCTCTTTTCATTAGTTTGTTAATTATATTTTTGTTTTTGGTGAAAATGAAGGCCACAGAAATTCTGATCTACTGTATTCTTTTATTCATAAGGTTGTTAAATTGACTTACTGCCTTTAAGTCATCCAGAAAACATAATCATTCTCCCCTTTCATAAAGAACAGTCACTGACATGTTTACCTAGGGTGAATTTAAATTAAAACCAAAGAAGTTTGAATTCAGCCACGTGTTAAATATTATTTTTCTGTTTTCTATTTCTTCAGAAAACTATGAGTTATGATGAAGAGAAATAGACTACCTTAGCACAGGATATTAAAAAGCCAAACTACTGTAATGATTAAGGGAGGAGTGGTGTAGTAAAAAGAGTAGTAGAATCACAGATCTAGAGCTGTAAGGACCTTAGAGAGCATCTAGTCCACCCCATTCATTTTACATAGGAGGAAACGAAAACTCAGCAAGGATAAAGGACTTGCCCAAAGTCACTCAAGTGGTGAGTAGCAGAGACAGGACTTGAGCTCATTTCCCGTGGCTCCAGAGTCATGCCCTTCCCAGTATACCTTGGGGCCTCCTATGTTATGAATCAGAAAGCCTGGATCTATACCTCTGCTATGCTACTTATTACACATATAATCTTCACCTCTGAGATTCTATTTTCTCATCTGTAAAATGAGAAGATTAAACTAAATTATCTCTGAGTTCCTTTCTAGTTCTAAATCCTATCTTTTGATACATGAGAACCAATTCCTACCTATCATTCAAAGTTCAACCGAAATGCTAACACCTCCACAAAGGTTTCCCTGATTCTCTCCTTCTGTGATCCAAGTCAGTAATGACTCTTACTCCCAACTTAGACCACACCCTGGGGCATGATGGTTAATATTTAACAATCAGCTTTCCCCAACTTTTTTAAAAACCATGTACAAGACACATCTTTAAGTTTAATATGCATATTAACATTTTTTCCATTACTTTCTTAGTCTAGACATCAACAAAACAATAAACCAAGGTGATTTGTAACATTTGTCAATTTCTAAGGTGTAAATGTTCACACTGAAAATTTAACAATCAACTCTTGTGAGCTGGTATGAGCCGGTTCTGGCACACCCCTGATTATCTAACACTTTTTTTGGCCTCATTTATGTACTTACAATGTACTACTTTATACTACAGCCATCTATATATGTCATACTCCCAACTAGACTGTAAGCTCCATGATGTCAGGATCTATCTTAACTAAGTCTCAAATCTCTCTCAGAATCGAACATAATGCCTTGCATAGCAGGTACAAAAGAAATGTCTGATGACTTGAACTGCTGAATGAAAAACGACTAATAACATTTTCAAAGTCACATAGAAAGCTATAGGATGGGGATATGGAGAGCAGACAGTCATTACTGAATATCATTGCTCTGTTTCCTCTTTGGTTTCAATGAGCATAGAATACATGCACAAGATACCCTCTATCCAGTCAACTAAGACCTTGTGATACACAATGGACAAATAAGACCAATAGATATGAGGTCACTGGAATATTAATTCCAGCTGTATCACCAATTTTCAATGGCTGGGGTTTATAAGCCCCAAAACTGTGACTTTGACAAATATCACATGGTATAGTAGTAAGAGAGATGGAACTGGAGTTTGCGAATCAAGGTTCGAATTCTAGCTCTTACATTTACTACCAATTCTCCTAAAATCTCAAGGCTTCAGTTTTCTGACCTGTAAAATAAGGGGGCTGGATCAGATAATCTCTAGGTTTCCTTATAGCTCCAAATCCATGATCCTATGTTTGTCTGAGGGGCCCCAATTATTGGCACCTCTCTCCTCACTTCCTCACTTGATCTTGTCCCACCTACCACCTTCTTGATCATCTACTTCTTATGTTTAAAAGGGAAAAAGGTTTACACTTGGTTAGCAGCTACAAGCTCATTCACCCCTCTGCCCTACTCCATTAACAGTCAACACTTGCTCCATGACACTTGCAAGGGAATGCCAACCTTGATTCAGCATATTGAGAAGCCTTTTAATCTCTCTATGCCTTATTTATAAATGGGATACAGTGCTGAAGAGGCCAATTAACAAAAAAAAATTTTTTTCAAAAATATACCAAGTTAAATCTTCTATTACGAAGTAGAGAGAGGTCTATTAGTCCAGAAGGAAATCTTAGAAGATTTGCCCAATGGCAAACTGAGTAAACGTGCTCTCAGAGGAAAGTTTTCTAGTATTTCTGCCACACTGATACCAGCTATCCTGACCCATTTCTGGCATGTCTATCTTTCCTCTCCTCCTCTGCCACTAGATAGTAAGGAAGGAGACAGTGGACCCTTCTTGCCTCTTTACATTTCAGTACTATCTGGGTGACAGTAACAGACAAGTTACTTAATAGGAACAGAGGCTCCCCCATGTCTCTAATTAGTCTGTGCTAATTTGTTATTTCTTAATAAGCCTCTATTTTAACTTTATATTAAGACAGCAGAATTTAACTTAAAAGTAAAAATACTGGCTATTTAACAAATATTCTATTTCAAAAATTCCATATTTTTTATGCTACCCTTAACTGAGTCCTTCTCTAGAAATATGTATAATTTAGATAAATAAAAATTATATCTATACACACATACACACACACACACGAGAATATAAATACGAATGATGTACAGCATTCACAGGTAAACTGCTCTATGTATCTTTACAATAGGCAGGGTTAAAAAAATCATCACTATGAATTGATTTCTTTGAATTAATATACAAATCAAAATGTCAAACATTTATTGGGTATGTAGGACTCGCAAAGTCCTATACTATATATACTCTTTAACCAAGCTTTGAAAATGAAATGTTTAGGCATGTTTCAATAAGCAGGCTGATTTTCATGTTATAGAACTTTTCCAATCATTTCAACAATAATAATACTGTACATCTGTGAAACACTTCACTACATTCATTGATTGTTGTTTTTATAACTTAGAACAATGCCTGGCACATAGTAGGCACTGAATAAATGCTTACTGATACATTAATTGACTATTCTTCTCATCTTAGAGATGAAAAACCAAATTCACATGATCAGAGAAGCACAAGCTGACCCGAGGGAACCTCAAGATCACATGGTTCAACTCCATTTTCCAAATGAAAAAATTGAGGTTCAGAGAAGGTTAACTGATATGTTTAACATCACAGTGACCTAGCATGGGACAGCAAAGATTCAAACTCAGATCCTCAGAGTCAAGCCTCAGTACTCTCTCCACTGTATCACAACCCTCTAAGAAAATACTTCCACCGTAACTTGTAATAGTAAGACCCACTTTGGAGGGCTGGGCTCATTTCTGGTAATGACATTTAAGAAATGACACTGATTAAATAATGAACATCAAAGGAAATGAAGAATCTCGAACTGCTGCATTAACTTGGGATAGTTAGTCTAGAGAAAGCAAGGGGCAGGATCACAGAGCAGTCACCCAACCTTTGAAGGGCCATTAACCAGATGAACAATTCATATTTATACAAGACCCAGTGAGAAAGTTAGTACAAGTATTATGCCCATTTTGTAGATGAAGAAATGATATCGTAGACAGCTTGAATGTGTCTTGCCCAGGGACACAAAGCCATTATGCTTGACCTTAAACTAGAACTCAGGTCTCTCCTAATTCTAAGTGCCACACTCCATCTATTACACCAGTAATGTCAGACTCAAACAGAAATGGATCTGGGCAGCATATTGACTTAGGAAACCATAAATTAACATCTATGCTGCATTATATTCTTGTTTATTTTGTTAAACATTTCTCAGTTAGGAGGAAGGTGGGGGTGTTCTAGGCAGCGTCTGACACCTCTGCACTACATCGGGCTGCCTGCCAATGGATTTGATTTATTTAGAGTTACTGCAGAGAACAAAATGAGGAAGAGGCTCAAGGTAAATACAGATGGACTTCAGGCAAATACAGCTATTAGAGTTCTAATAGAGAAGAGCCACACTGAGCCTTTTAGAACACTGTGTACAAAGAAGTTTCTAACAATTATAGAGCTATCACAAAATGGCATGGCCTGTTTAATCAGGTGTGTATCTATAGTGTGTGTGTGTGTGTGTGTGTGTGTGTGTGTGTGTGTGTGTGTGATTAAAAGAATGAGAAGTAACAAGGCATAACAGAGATACAGTTGGCCTTGAAGTCAGGAAGACCTGGGTTTAAGCCCTGATTCTGAAACAGTGGTTTTGTGGTATACCAATAAAAGTCACATGTCAGTCCCTATTCCTACACATGAAATGAGCTGCCTTACAAAGTATGTACATAAACACCATCAGTCAATCAATAAGCATTTATTAAGTGAATAATCAAACATTTATTAAGTCTACCATGTGACAGGCACTGTGCTATGTGCTTACTAAGGTGCTAGGAACACAAAGAAAGGCAAGAACATTCCCTGACCTCAAGGAGCACAAAAACTAATAGAGCAGCTTCTGTGTCTGCCTGTCTCTGTCTCTCCCCACATATGTATGTATATATGTATACACATACATAATATATGTATATTCATGTGTATATACACACACATATCTGTATAACATACCTAGGTAGGGCAGTAGATAGGGAGCTGGGAGTAGAATCAGTGAAGAGCTGAGTTCAAATCCAACTTCTGACATTTAGTAGCTGTGTGACAAGTAGCAAGTCATTTAATCTGTCTCAAATGGCTCAATTGTAAAATGTGGATTATTAGGGATTAAAGGGATGTTGTGAGTATCCAATGAGATATTTGTAAAGAAATCAGAATAGTGTCTGACACATAGTAGGTGTTTAATAAATTCCTGTTCCTTCCTATATATGCACATGTGCATATATGCATATACATGTGTAATGAGCTCCTTATCAATAGAAGCATTCAAGAAGAGACTGGAAGCTATTTGTCAGGGATGTAAGAGGATCTGTGCATTCAGTTGAAGACTCCATTAGATATTCTCTAACGTCTTTTCAAACCCTGACTATCATTCTAAAATGCCTTACTTATTTTACCCAGCCTGTCTTTTCCTGTAAGGTTGTTAAATATTTCCTCCACTTTATTAATCACTTCAACTACTCAACCACGGCTGAGCTAGTGCTCTCTTTCAAACAAACCTCAGTGTCACCACCTACTGGCAAGAAGATTCAGGTGTCCCATCCTAATGTAGCTGCCCTTCTCAAGCAGCTGCTACTAGAAGCAATTTCCTTTCATCACACAATTCCAAGCAGTATAAATGAGGGCAATTCCAGTGACATAATGAAAAGCTAATTTTACAACGTAAACTTCAATTAATATCAATAGGTAATAGTATACTACATAAACCAAAAGCATTGGCATAGGCATAATGGTGACAACTACAGGACTAGGTACAATAGTAAGCTTTGGGCCCAATAATACTTGTAAATTTAATGCCTATAGAGATTTACATATTATAGACATTAAGATAACAGCACTAGAGATATTCTTTATCATTAATGAAAGCTTTAAAATTTTGGTTTATTCACATCTCCGTGTGTGTGTGTGTGTGTGTGTGTGTGTGTGTGTGTGTATATCACTATATTTTGTAATATTTCTTTTAAATGATTCTTACTCTCCAAATACAAATGCGCCTTAGAACGCATGCAGCAAGCCCCTACCCTTAGCTCCATTCCATATAGGTGGCCTCAGAATTTTAAATAGAAATTTGTTCCAGAGATAGAACTAAAACCAACAGGTGAGAGAAGTTACAGGGCATTACTTGGTGGCTCAAAAGAAGAAAAAAGAATAATTAGAACTGTCCAACAATGGAATGTGCTGCCTAATGAGAAAATGAGCTCAGTGCTGTTTGAGGTGTTCAAGCATAGGTATGATGGCTATCTTCCAGAGAAGTTAAAAAAGGGAATCCTCTGTCTTTCCCTCTATGCTCCCACCCCAAGAGTGTAAGCTCCTTGACAGGGATGGTTTTTAATTGTGTCTTTATAGTATGAGTGTCTAAAGGTGCTTAATAAATGCTTCTGGAATTGAAATAAAAATAGTGGGTAAAAGGCTAAAGTGATAATCTTCCAAATCTAATGTCATAACCAAATTAACACATTTATTCTGCTAGGCAATCTGGGACAATCAAACATGAGTCAGACAGGTCCTTGTTTTTAAGGCTCCTACAGTCTAGTACAGGAGACAACATTTACATATTTGTAAATATATAAATCAAGGCTGAATGACCTAAATGCACAATAGCACCAGAGAGCTATGGATGTTTAGAGGAGGGAGATAACACTTCTGATCAGAGAATTATGGAAAGTTTATAGAGGACAAGGCACCTAAGTCAGGCCTTGAGGTAGAAAGAGATAGGAATTTGAAGAGAAAGAAGGGAGAGTTTATATTCCATTTGGAAATAATCATGTGAGCAAAGGTAGAGAAGTATTAAATTATGAGGCATTTTCAGAAATGGTGAACAATTTAATTTAGCTGTATGTGAAGAGGAATTTTGAGAGAAGTCTGAAAAGAAATGTTAGGGTCAGATAACAGAAGATCTTGAACACAAGACTGAACAATCAAACTTAAGGAAATGGAAAGCCAAGGTATTTTAGCAAGGAAGTGACATGGTCAAAGTTCTGCTTTAGGAAGACTGACCTGAGAACAATATGGGGGATACAGTAGTAGGTAGAAATAGTAATGTAAGCAATAGTCCAGGAAAGAGGCAATCAGGCCTAAATTTGGGTTGTGGCACTAGAAATTGTTAGGAGGTGAAAGATAGTACCACTGTCAGAAATTGGAACCCAAGTGGATTAAGGTTTGGATGTGGGTGGGGAGGAGGGGAAGTAAAGAGACCTTGTAGCTATAAAATTCTATGATTCTATGACAAGAAATTTTTTAGTCCATATGCTAAATAGTGATGCTATTGATAGACATAGGCAATATTCTTTACCTTTCCCATTCTGGAAAATCTTGAAGACTCTGTCTTGTAAATGTCACCAAGCCAGTAGGTTCTATAAAAGCAACAGAAGAAAATGCACATATATAAACACACCACAAGTTTCAACTTGAAGAAGTTTGTTCTTCAGATCATGAGTAGGCTTAACAATGATTATGGATCTGACCAAGGAAGCCAACAACCACAGAAATAACATATGCTCTTCCCTTTAAAATACTGTCATTTTGAAACCCTTGCCTTCTAAAATTCCCTTCCACACTATAAACTATCTACAAAAATACCACACAAAATAAATAATCTATAAATAAAATTAAGCAAAAAGAAGTCCTAACAATAGGGTTTGGTTACTAATAGTATTTGGATTTTCAAATTAAATTTTATACTAAGTTACAGTTTTTAAAGGATGCTTTTGGGTCAAGGCAGATAAATCAAAAGTTAAAACATGTGCAGTCCTAATGGCTGAACAGGAATGCTGATGTACATCAAGAGATTTGTGAGAAGAAAGAAAAAGGATCCAACAACTTCACAGGGAAGAAATAAAAGAAGCATTACTAATCCAGTAAATGCTATTTTACAAGAGATGCCCCCTTTGGTTTTAAGAAGTCATTTCTGAAAAATCAAGCGATAACCACAAATATATCATCTAGACTAAAAGTAGTTAAGTTGATTCAAAGAATGGAATGAATAAGCCCCACCATTTCTAGTTATCTTCTGCATAATTTTTTTTAAAAATCTTTTATACAATGAGACATGTCAGAAGCTATTAACTATAATGGAGTTTACAGTTATATGCCCCAATAAGGGCTCGCTAATTATTGCATTCCTAGTAAACTTTCTCAAAATTTAAAAATTCTCAATCACAAGCAACAATATCTCAATAGTCACACACTGAAGTTGCACTGGAAAATTCAATTTATGAACAGAGCTAAAAAAATGTTTTGTTTTTTTTTTTAGAAACAAACACTGTCATTCCTTTTCTAGATGAATGGATAAGCTTTAAATATTTATATCTACAAAAAGGAAAGTAGGCAATCCAACTTGTCAATCCCTGGATAAACAGCCTTTTTAGATACTAATATTGTTCTATCATCTATCTTCCTTGTCACTTAATGGACAGATAAGAAATAATAAGTTGCAACTTCCTATATTAATACTAAGACAAAGAGAAATTCATAGCTATATATAAAACTAGCAGAGGGACAAATAAGTCCAAAGAAAGTCAGGAAGAGCGGGCCTATGGACAAAGTCACTGATGAAAGTCTTAACAGAGACCACATAGTATCAAGCTAATACAAAAGACACAATTTCCTCTAAGAAATATAGTATTTTATTTAATCAACTATTCCAGTTTTAAAAATCACTACATATATTACTAGATTATAAATTTTTAAATAATTAGAACATAATATACAACATTAAAAGTACAATGAAAAAAAAATAATCTTTGATATTTAGAAGGTACTTCTGGATCTTTTCATATCTCAGATTCATATCTCAGATAACAAGCATTTAGTGGACAAAGTAATGGATTTTAATTCTAGCACTACCAATTACTCCCTGTGAGACCCTGGAAAGTTACAATCTCTCCCTCACAAGCTAGCTTATGTGGGGATCAAATAAAATAATTTATGAAAAAACTTTAATTACTGTTTTTGTTGTTCAGTCATTTCAATCGTGTTCAATTCTTCGTGACTCTATTTAGGATTTTCTAGGCAAGGATACTGGAATGGTTTGTATTTCCTTCTCCAGCTCATTTTCCAGATGAGGAAACAGAGGTAAACAGGGTTAAGTGACTTGCCCAGGGTCACACAGCTAGAAAGTGTCTGAGGCCAGATTTGAACACAGGAAGCTGAGTCTTCCTGACTCCAGGTCCAGCCCTCTATCCACTGCACCACCTAGCTGCCCTTTAAATACGATTCAATGCTATAAAAAGGTAGGAAATTATCAGTGTGTAGCTATCCAAATTACCTATTAACAGAGAACTCTAGTTAAGAGGAAAAAAGTTTTTAACATAAAGCACTGCTTTAAAAAAAAGTATTAATAGTGTTGCCTAATTGGCAAACTAGGATACAAAATTTTGATCCAATTGTTCTAAACCCTGCTCTATATACCATACAATCTTCCTACTCTCATCACCCTGTTTTCTCCTTATAGTTGCATGATATTGAGAACAAATGTTTCAGACTACAGTTTCTACAAGAGATAATGAAAAGCCCTAAGAATTAAACATCTAATTTCAAAATCCACAAATTTCTAAGGATGAAATTAGTTCCATATAATTAAATTCTGAATAGTGAAAACAAGCTAGTTGGTAGGGTTTGCTTGTGAAAGATTTCAAATTCTACTGTCCTAGAAAAAGAATTTTTTGTATTTTCTCCAAATTACTTGAAATGTTTAGAACTAATAGTTCCTTTAGTAAAGACCGTAATTTGCTCCATTTTTCTAAATTTAGAACTGTTTAGTTATAGGAACAGGGTTTATTTTACTCAGATTGAGAAAAGCAGAAAAATACCCACTTTTCTCAAAGAGACAGGGATGGACCTGTGATTTCAATGATATGGAAGATTACCAGGTGAAGAACCTCTCTCTCTACCAAGGCAGATCAATACCTTCACCGCAATTTACAGTCTCAGATTCCTAGAGCACTTGATTAACTAAGGAATTTGTCTGGGGTCACACAAACCAGTGTAAGGCCAGAGATGGGTTTTGTTTTTTTTAATTCAATATGATTTTATTTTCAGGTGTGAATTCTCTTCTCTTACCCTCCCCTCCCCGCAAGGGAGAAACAATAAAAACAAAATCTATTACAAATATATCTAGTCAAGCAAAACAAATGCCTACATTAGCCATGTCCAAAAACAAAAAATGAAAAACAAGCCTCAATCTGAACTCAAGTCTATCACCTCTATCAGGAGATGGGAAGCATGTTTCATTATGAGTCTTTTGGAAATATGGTTGTTCACTGTGGTGATCAAAATTCCTAAGGCTTTAGGAGTTGATTGTCCTTACAATGTTGTTTGTTATTATATAAATCGTTCTCCTGGTTTTGCTCACTTCCCTTTGGAAGAATTCATACGAGTCTTCCCAGGTTTCTCTAAAGCCATCCACTTCATCATTTATTACAGCATACCAGTATTCCAACACATTCATAATACCATAACTCATTCAGCCATTAGCCAACTGATGGACACCCCCTTAATTTCTAATTCTTTGCCACTACAAAAAAAACTGCTATAAGTATTTTTGTACATATGGATCCTTATCCTCATTCACTGAAAGGAAAAGATTTTTCTAACAAAATGATATTTTACTTAGTTCTGTCATCTTTAAACCCGCATATGGTTACGTATCTCTTGCTATTTACTTCATTTCGTATAGATGATACCATTTACAATGATAAATACAAAAATGTGTCAAAGTAGCTTACAGATTTCAGGGCAATCATATAAATCCTACCATTAATTCCCTTCAGAAACAAGTGAATAATCAGCCTTGGCAATATATGCAGGTATTAAATATAAAGGACCCACAACAACAGGCGAAAAAACACTAAAAGAAGGATAATTTAACACTACAGCTTCAAAATGACTCAATGAAAAGGTAAGCCTATGCATAGGCATTATGGAGCACGTCTATAATCTAGCTTTCTCTACCCTTCTCTATCAGTCCAGGTTATCCTGACACACCCTTAAGAGAAACCTGATCACTAGCAGGTAAGCTTTCACCTCAAAATTTCTCATAAGAAAATACCACAACAGAAGCAGCTAGGTGGCACAATGAATAGAGTACCAGCCCTGGAGTCAGAAGGACCTGAGTTCAAATCTAGCCTCAGACACTTGACACTAGCTGTGTGACCTTGAACAAGTTACTTAACCCCAAGTGCCTTATCTTCCCCCCTCAAGAAAAAACCACCAGAATAATTTATTTTTATCAACAATTACTAATTATCATTATGAAAATCAGCATTTACTACCACTTTAAGTGGTCCAAGGTCATACTCCTTAAAAAGTCATCCTTTTTGAAAGGGAAAAGATATATCATCAGGTGTACATTGAAACATTGCACCAATTACCATATTAAACATACACCCAACAACAACAGTAATCGACCAATTTGGGGGAAACTTATTTTTTCCTAAAAGTAAATAAATAATATCCTGCCATTCTAAAATGTAAACACTCAGGACTATATGACAGTGTAGAATGTTCAGCAGAGAAGTCAGACTTGGAAACACAGAGGAAGGAGGGGAAATCTTTTAAAAATCCAAAACATTCACACTTATAATCAATATCTTTACAACAAGATTCTAAAAAGTCAGTAACTGCAAACTTAAACATGAATTTCTCGAAATTCAGCAATTTTCCTGAGCACTCTCTCCACATCTGGTCTCACTGAACTTTTGTGAGACAATAACACTTGTTAGTCACTACCCTGCAGAAAACAGGAATCTATTTTCTGGCTTTACCCTCATATCCTCCAACACTTCCATCCCAGGAAGTCCCAACCATACCAAGTGTAAATTTTGTGCTACATCACTGATAGGAAGATGCTACTAACATGTTTTGGCAAAAATCTTGCTACCTCTCCTCTCCCCTTCTCTGCCCCTGCAAGTGTCTGTGGTGAACAGAAGATGTTTGTTTCCTCACTTTCTCCTGGACCCTCTGAAGTCCTAGAGTGTTCTAACCCTTACCCTCACCCTCTTCATCCAGCTTCCATCTATAACATGGATCTTGCAAACACCTCAGCCCCAGAAATAGGTGCAAATGTTCACCTACTATTCCCCTATTTGCTTTCCCTGCCTCCCCCATGCCTGAGTTAAATCCAGGTTGTTTGAGAACTCCAAGCTATGAGGGCTGATTCGTTCCCATGCCCAGACCAATGAAAAGCTCCCCACCTTCATCCCATTTGGGTGACAGACAATATCCAGACCCTAGAATTTTAGGATTCTTGCAGCTAAGGAGGAGACTTAACAAAGATACCCTTTCCACACCAATTAGCCTTCTCTTGCTCCAAGGACTCATTGCCAAATCCGGAAAGCCCACTACAAAAGTAAGAACCAAAAGCCATGTGAACATTTCAATCTATGACAATGAGTTCTCAAGACCTACCTAGACAGCTTCCAGGTGCAGTCCCTGAAGCATCTCCCTACAAGTGAGAAACCCAAAGAACAAGACAAAAGCCAAGGTCTTTGAGTAGGAGAATCCCAAGGACAACCTCCTAATATTCTCCAAGTAACTTCCTTCTTCTTCAGATTTGGTGATATGGTGGGGAGAACTTTTGAGATTTACAGTGAAGCCCTACCTCTGAGGATCTAGGTCTCGGATGCAGGCAGTTATTGGAAATTTGAAAGGAGAAAAGCTCCGTTTCCTTTGTTTTGCAGCATTAGGACAAAGGATGCCTGCATGCACAGGCTCCTCCAACTTGTGTGGGGGCCAATGAGGAAAACAACTGAGGCTTAAATTGAGTCTACGACAATTATAAACCACACTATGGTCTTAGATAAGTCAGAGATGGGGGAAAGTGTGGCCTATATTCAGACAATAAGGTCTATGTACAAATAAAGACACTCAAAGATAAAAATCCAATTAATATTTTAATTATTTCTGGCATTTTTTACTTTGTTTTTTTTCTTTTTTACATTAAAGCATCCTCACATATCATTCTCTGTCTTAATTCACCAGCCCCTTTCACTGAAAAGGCCATGCAAGAATAAAATCAATTTACTTTTCTCTGTGACTTTTCTAAAGTAGCAGAAGAGGGTTTTAAGCTTCTCAGGCTTCCTCGTTGATCTTCCTTCAAACAATCTGAAAGAGACAACAAAAAGAACCCTAGATTAAAGACACTTGACTGGTGGAGGCAATACTGAATGTATCACCCAAAAAAAGGTAAGAGGAAAATCTTCACATAGGCCTCTTTACCCTCTTATAACATAAAACTGGAAAACTAGTATATTCTAAGTAGAAACTGGAAAGGCTGGACATCAACTATAACCCAAGTATATGGAAAACTGATCAGCTCACAAAGTAGTTTTTCCCAAATGTATATCCCAAACGCAACATGCTTTAAAGAAAACTTCATGTGTGTCTCTCCAAAGTCAATTAAGGATACTAAGTATCATTATGAATGACAATTTTCCCCTATGAAGGGCAAGCTGTATTTACATTTCCTAATACCATGAGTCCTTCAAACTGATCAAAACAAATGTCCTCTCTACACTTTGCAATTAAATTGTCTTGGAGCAAAATGTTCACATCTGGATTTTTTTTATGTGGCAAGTAACAGTGTCTTGAACTATACTGCTCTTGGTAATTAAGCAAATGTATTTTTTACATGGTAACCAAAACATATCGTGGCATCTAGCTTCCAGCAACCTGGACTTGTACTACTTAATTTGGTTTCCCTCAAAATGACATGGCATTGTTATTGCTAATACATAATGCAATTTGTCCAGAGGAAATAGCAGTGGGAGCTTTGGAAGCAATACGCCCTGAGTATATAGTTCACTAAGTGATGCCTAATACAAGAATAGCCTGTTGGGCTTAAGTTCATGTTTTTGAAAAACATTTTAAAAATCTACTGAGGGTCACTGGCGATAAAACTGATGTGATGGCATCCATTTGCTTCCAAGTTGTGCATCCTGAATTTAAAATCAGAAATGCTCCAGGTAAAGTCTACTTTTTAGGGCTGAAATAAGTTATTTTTCATAGTTAGAAAAGCAGGCTTATATAATTTCAAAAGAAATGAGATAATTCCATAAGGAAATCCTGTTTAGCCAATGAAATGAATTAGGAAAAAGGGGAGGAACGAGGAGGAGGGAAAGACAGCAATGATGCCTCCCCACATAATCATTAAGGTCATGTCTGAGAAAATAGCTAATGTGAATATCTAACTAAACAATAGTAGAGAAAATACACAAAATTAGTAAATAAAGCCTGATTTTTAAAATTAATAGATTAAGCCATCCCAGATATCCTTTTTATTTAAATAATTTAACTTTTCCAAAAAGTATTTCTGTGGTAATTTTAACAGCCTAAAATAATTAATTCTTCTAAAATTCTCTACTGCTTTATCTACTCCAAGAATCTGGTTGATTGCTAAAGAAGTTATTTCACTGAATAGGTTTGGATTTGACTTCTCACTCTGTAACATCAGAATAGCCGACAAATATCAGAGTTTTCAATAAATCACGTTAGTATTTAAAAAGTAAAGTAGCAGCACAGTAGTTTAATTGAACATCTACAAAATGAATGACAATGTACTGAATGGTTATACCAGGATCTATTCTAATCTTTTTTTCCATTTTTCCTATATAATAGGATAAATAGGGTCAGATTTAAAAGTCAGCTACCCAGTTTTCCTCACCAAAGGAACTGTGGTATATAATTACAGAGAGAAAAGCAGCTGTTGCATTAAGCAGCATAAACCGCTACTCTCCCAAAACTTTTAAAATTCTCTTAAAAACAGTAAATTCACAATATCAAAGTTTTTAAAACGCATGTATTCTCCACATGGGGCTTGGTATTTTCTATGTCTACACAGACAAACTAATAATTTCAGGAGGCTCTAAGACAATAAATGTATCACTATGGCAATAAAGACTCTCCTGGCAGTTACTGCCATCCTTTACAAATGATGACCACTATTTACTTTGCAGGTCTATTCCTGATTGAGGTAAATTAGAGAGCTTTTCAATTTATTCTGCTTATTGCTTTTCATAAGCCTAATTTCAAGCCTAGACATAACTTAATCTTCATTCTCTTCCTGATTGGCCTTCTATCCCCCAATCCACAGGGAGAACTGTAGGATCATAATTTTAGAGGTGGAAGCAACCTCAGATACCATCAATTTGAACTCCTTCATTTAAAAGATGAGGAAACTGAGGCAGGAAGTGGTTAAGGAACTTGAGCAGGGACACATAGCTAGTAAGTATTTGAGGTAGAATTTGAATTCAAGTCTTCTTAACTCTAAGTCAAAGACATTGAAAAATTCAGTTTATTTTATTTATAGTACATCATCTTAAACAGCAGAACTAAGACTGTTGCTGTGGGTTTTTTTAAAGTATATCCTGCTTATCTATTTAAATTTGCCTAATGAGCCTAATCATACAACAAAATAAAAACAATGACCAAAAAACAAAATATTTTGTGAAGCAGATAGGCTCAGCACAGAGGTGCACATCCATCAACACTGATAGTCCTTTTGCATCACGAGGTCAATCTGGAAGATGTGACTAACAGTTAAGGGTCAACATACATTCTACAAGGAGTTATTTAGCACCTACTATGTGCTAAGTATTGTGCTCAGCACAAAGGATACAAATACAATGGAATAATCTCTAAAGGAGCCTAGTTAAGCACGTGAATAGGAAAGGTTAAACAATTTCACTTTCCTAGCAGAAGCTTATTCTAAGCAAACCTTCTTTACTCTAAAAGGAACACAGGGTCATGTCCCTATTAAGTGGAACTATCCTTCTGACTCAGAGACACACTCACACTGAACAAAGCAATTCCCTCAGAGGAATATATAAAGTTAATGAAATATGATTCTTGGCCCCAAATCATGCATTAAAAAGTTAAGGATTCATTCTGTTAAAGTGTATTGTAAATCAAGTACAAACACAACCACCTCCCTTTTAAGTGGAAATAATTGATAAAATTCAACTTTAAATTTTCATCCAGGAAGTCACTCTTTCTCTTATAAGATGTTCTGCCAAATGGCCTGGCCAGGATTTCAATCCAAAACAGAGGCTGAGAGATGTAAAAGCCGCCCAGGGCAGACCACTGCAGCAACCCACAATTTATCTTTGCCCCTCTAGGTTCCAAGCAATCTCAGCAGCGTCAATGCTAATCAAATTGGAAGCCTGTCTATGGATGTTTAAGCATTCTGGGACACTGAAAGGCAGGCAGAGGAGAAGGTCAGGCGTATTTAACATAACTAAGCAGGGCTGTAAGAGCACTATAATAAATAAAAGAAGGACTTATTCAATTTATTGACGTCAGTACCTAACCACATACTCTTACTGCTTTATTTGATTCAGACAACTCATCTCCCACATGGTTAATGGAAGGAAAAATCTTTTACATGCCACAAAAATATAACTATGAGTAGTAACCAAGCCAAAAAATGATGCTAAATGTAAATGTTACATCCAACAAGTATTGGGAAGGGGTTGTACTTCAATAGTACATGACTACAAATATTCAAAGTCACCAATCTGTTCTCATACTAAATAATCCAAAATAAAATAGAAAAAAAAATTGATACTGAATCGGTCATAATATTAAATCTGTAATTTCAGCTTTAGTTAGTTAAATGAAAATGAGGAAGATTTGCTGTTTTCAGAAGATGACGGAAGGAAGGAAATCTTCATTTTACCACTGACGAAACTGAGGCCCAGAGATTTGCCTAGTATTACACAGCCAGTAAATGTCTGAGGAAAGATTTCAAAACAGGTATTTCTCACTCCAAATACAATGCTTTACCCACAATACACTGTCTCTGTTTTTCTTGCACTATGTTGGCACATTTTTGCTCCTGAGCAATCAGGTTTACCCAGAGTACAAGAAAAAACAGAAAACAAAGATACTATTCTGTTTGTAGGAATATCTGTTTCCTTCTGAAGTAATATCTCTTGGAAGCATGCAATTTGAAAATAAGCCTATAGCATTAATCAGAACAGGATTCATTTAAGATAATTTACTTTCTTCTTAAAAAAAAAAAAAAGATCAAATCAAGGGTCATACTCTTTTAAAACCCTATCTACACTTCAGTAAATAATCTAGTTTTCATTTTAGTAAATTTTAGCCAGTTTAGCTCAGCTACCTGAACTCTTTCAGTATTTGTTTAAACTCAGGTATTCATTTGACCTTTTATCATCTAATTATGCTCAAAATAAAATAAACCATATATCAAAGACTCTCCACATTTCTAAATCTTTAGCATGAAAATTTGAGGAAAACTGAGAACACCAGCACCACGATTTCAGTGAATATCACAGAAGAAGAATGTCTTTTTAATAGTTAGTTACAAAGTGGTCATACGATCAAAAGGAAGGTAAATAGTGTTATCCTGGTTCCTTCCCCCAAAACATGCCATAAATATCCTTAGTTAACATGCCATGCTGAGTAGCAGATTGTTTATGCACAAATCAGGCAACAGGCATATCCCAGCAAACACAAACCCTCTTTTAAAGAAGGTACTTTCATCCTTCTAATTCATATTCCCATCATTAAGAAAATGTTACAGTTCCTCCCCTTGAACCTTCCCACTGAGCTTTCATTTAGATTCACCAAGCTTATGTCTTAGAATAAATTTCAAAGGCACAATTAGAATGTCCAATTAAAAAAATCAAGAGCACATTAC
Organism: Trichosurus vulpecula; assembly: GCF_011100635.1. Lineage (NCBI taxonomy): Eukaryota > Metazoa > Chordata > Mammalia > Diprotodontia > Phalangeridae > Trichosurus > Trichosurus vulpecula. The sequence goes on from NC_050580.1 coordinate 74,592,826, forward strand.
AAAATGTAGATTCCACTTGTCTTAAAAATCTAAAGCACTTTAAAATGGCATTAGAAAAGTGGTATCATTAATATAAGCACTGGTATATTGCAGCAGAGTTTTCTGTACAAGGGGCTGCCAGATGTTGCAGTTCCTTGTGAAGAAAAGGCCCCTCTCCTTTCTCTGCAGCAGTGATGCCAAGCAGAAAATTGCACTCATTGATGGGACCTCCATTCACCACAGGTCACTGAATGCTTTTTAGTTATCATGCATGCTTAATGCAAAATTGATAGAAAGAAAAAGGTAAGGGAAAAGAAAGCACAATAATTGTGAGATCTGAGGACTTGAAACAAACTTGAAAAAAAGATGAAAGAGGAAAATATGAACTAATTCTCATAACTTTAAACGTGAATGGATCAAATGATCGAAAAAAACAAAAAAGTAACATGCTGGATAAGAAAACAAAATCCTATACTCTGTTGCTTACAAGAAACACATTTAAAAAACAAAAACATACACAAAATAAAACTAAGTGGATGGAAAAAATTTACTATGCATCAAATGAATCCCCCAAAAGCACAAGTTGCAATTGTCCTATCTGGCAAAGCAAAAGCAAACATTCAAATAATAAAAAGGGATAAAGAAGGAAATTATATTATGCTGAAAGGAAGCACAAACCACAAACTGATAGTAATAATAAATTTATATGTACCAAATGCCTTAGCATACAAATTCATAAAGGTAACATTAGAGCTACAAGAAGACTCAGACAGTTACACAATAGTGATAGGAGACTTAGATATCCCTCTTTCAATTTTGGATAAGTCTAACAGAAAGACAAACAAAAGGGAAAATATGGAACTGAACAAAATGCCGGGGAAAGTTGAGTTAAGATTTATATCACTATCTAACTGGTTCAAGTGTGTGTGTGTGTGTGTGTGTGTGTGTGTGTGTGTGTGTGTGTGTGTGTGTGTACCTATCTATCAGCACCCCATGGAACTTTTATAAAAACTGACCATGTACAAGAGCACATAAATATTGCAAATAAACATGAAAAGGCAGAAATAGTCACATCCTTATAGACCATAATTCAATAAAAAGAGTAAGCAGTTCATGGAGCACAAAAAAAAAAAAATAAAAATGGTACAAAGCTAAGGAGATTTAACAATGTAATCTGAAATAATGAGTGGGTCAAAGAACAAATCATAGAAATAATAGCAATGTAAAAGAAAATTATAATGATGAAACAAGATCTCAAAATTTCTGGGATGCAGCTAAACCAGTCCTCAGGGGGCAAAATCATATCCTTACAAACACACATCAACAAGACTGAAAAAGAAAGGGTTAATGAACTGAGTATGTATTTTTAAAAATCAGAAAAGTCAACAAATAAACCTAAGATAAGTACAAAAGAGGAAATGTTAAAAATCAGGAGGAAAACAGATAAATTGGAAACAAAAAGACCCCACAGAAATCATAAAACCAAAAGCTAGTCCTCTGAAAAGACCACTGCAACTGATAAACTCTCAGGGCACCTAGGTGGTGCAGTTGACAGAGTGCCAACCCTGGAGATAGGAAGGCTCTTTTTTATGAGTTCAAATCTAGTCTCAGCCACTTAGCTGTGTGATCCTAGACAAGTCACTTAACCCTGTTCTCCTCAGTTCCTCATTTGTAAAATGAGCTGGAGAAGGGAATGGCAAACAGTCCAATATCTTTGCCAAGAAAACTCCAAATGGTTTAGTCTCTGTTTCTTTCACAGAATGACTTACATGAAAATGTGTTTTACATGACTACATATACATAACCTATGTCAAATTGCTTGCCTTCTCAATGAGGGGGGGAAAGGAAAGGAGGAAGACAATTTGGAACTCAAAATTTGAAGGAAAAAAAATATTAAAATTGTTTTAATAGGAAATTGAGAAAAAATAAAACATTAAGATTTAAAAAAAAGAAAAGAAAACCCCAAATAGGGTCACAAAGAGTTGGACACAGCTGAAAAAACAACTCAACCAAAATAACAAATTCTGGTTAAAAAGAAGAGAACAGAAAATCAAATAAATAACATAGCAAGCAAGCAAGGTAAAATCACTGCAAAACCAGAAGAAATAAAAGGAATAATCAGAATGTATTAGCACAATAATAAACTTTAAAAAAAATAATAAGGGCACAAAAGAAATAGGAGTATCTTTAAAAATATGAAATACCCAAACTATCGGAAGACTAGACAGGTATCTGAAATAATCTGATATCAGAAAAAGAAACAAATCTAGCTATAAAGAAATTACCATATCTAACTCAAATTCAACATAAGGATAATTGAATTTATTATCTTTCTTTTAAACCTACCTTTTCAAAAATTCTCTATTTCTATGGAGGGTACCACCATCCTTTAAAGTCAAAGATGCTTTCGACCTACACTATTCACTCCAGTATCATTAACCATCACCCCCCTATGCAATGAGTTGTCCAAGTCTTGTCAAGTCTACCCCCTCAAAATCTCTTATCTCAATCCCCTTCTCTCTACTCATACCACTAATACCTTAATCTATGCCATCCTTCATTACCTCTCATCTTGACTTTTAACAGTCTCTTAATTGTCTTCCTGCATCCAGAGTTTTCTCTTTCCAAATCAATCTCCACAAATTGTTCTTCTTAAAATGCAGGTCTAACTATGACTCTTAGCTGCTCAAGAAACTTTACTGGCTCCCCACTGTCTTTAGGAGAAAATATAAACCCCTCTGACCAGCATTAAAAAGCGCTTTAAGATCCATTTAAAGCCTTTTCCCCCTCAGGCTGACTACATATGACTCATACTCTATATTCTTGCCTAATTGGTCTATCTGCTGTTTCCAATATACAATATTCCATTTCCCACCTTTGTGACTTGTTCAGACTGTCCCCCATGCCTAAAATGTTTTTCTTTCTCATCTAATCTACCTCTTGGAACCCCCAGTTCCTTTCAAAGAAAAGCTCAAATGCCACCTCCTGTAAAAGGTCTTCTCTGACTCTCCCAGTTGCTAGTGCCCTCCCCCTCACACAAATCACTGCATATTTATTTTGTATAGAACCCATGTTTTGTGAACATGGTATATCCCCTTATACAATATAAGCCCTTTGAGGTAAGGGGCTATTTTGTTTTTAATCTTTGAATTCCTAGTACCTGGTAGAGCACCTATCACTTAATACTTACTGACTGATTTATCAGAAAGGATCTCAGAGAACACTCAGTCCAAACTATCTCTGAACAAGAATCCCAACTTACAAATAGTCAATAAGAGATAGTCATTGAACTTTTGCTTGAAATTTTAATTGATGGGAAGCCATTACCTCCCATAATAATTCATTCCCACCTTGGGTCGCTCTACCTGCTACTCAAATAGTAGCAATAAATAGCGTAATTCTATTTCTTTGCAATTTTCATCTATTACTCCCAGTTCCACCACCTAGGGCTAAAGAGATTAAGTTTAATCCATTTTCCAAACAACTGCATTTCAAATACTCGAAACCACCTATCAGGCAGAGTTGCAGTGGACAGAGCAATGTACTTGAGGTCAAGAAGACCAGAATTCAAATCAAGTCTCAAATATTAGCTGTGTGACCCTAGGCAAGTCATTTAACCACTCTCTGCCTCAGTTTCCTCATTAGTAAACTAGGGATAATAACAGCACTTATCTCCTGGGGTTGTTATGAGGATAAAATGAGATACTTATAAAGAGCTTTGCAAACATTATTACTTATCATATCCCTCCCTAAGTCTTTTCTTCCCCAGGCTAAACAACCCTAGTTCTTTCAAAAGATCTTCATACGGTATTATCTCAAGGCCCTTCATCATACTGGCTGCTTTCCAGCTTATTGACATTCTTCTCTAAACAGAAACTCTGAACTGAACACAATACTCCAAATGTGGTCTGACATGAAGAGAGTACAGTAGGATTATCATCCCCTTTGTCCTGGGCACTATTCTGCTCTTACTGTGGCCTATGATTACATTAGTTTTTTTAGTTACTAGATAACACTGCCGGCTTCTAATGAGCTTTTCAATAAAAATGCCCAGATATTTTTCATACAAACTCCTGCCTAGTAATGAAACGAATTTTTGAACCTACAGAAAAAAACTTTTTCATTTGTCTCTATTCAAATTCATCTTATTAAATCAAGGTCAAGGCTCTAGTTTGTCAATATCTTATTGAACCCCTAACTTTATCATCCAGTGTGTCAGCTATTCCTTCTAGCCTTGTGTCATCTGCAAATTTAATAAATGTGCCAAATATGCCTTTATCGAATTCAGTGGTTAAAAATAGTAAACAACACAAGGCCAAGCATAATATCCTGTGACTCTTTACCAGAAACCTTCTCCAAATAGATATCAAGCCACTAACAACTATTTGGTTTTGTTCTCGTTGTTCAGTCATTTTAGTCATGCATGACTCTTCATGACCCCATCTAGGGTTTTCTTGGCAGAGATACTGGAGTGGTTTATTGTTTTCTTCTCCAGGTCATTTTACATACAAGGAAACTGAGGCAAATAGAGTTAAATGACTTACCCAGGGTCACACAGTGTCTGAGGTGAGATCTGAACTTAGGAAGATATCTTCCTGACTCCAGGCTTGACACTTTATCCACTGTGGCACCTAGCTGCCTCTAATTTTTTGCATTTTACAAACTGCCTTTACAAATATTATCTCCTTTTAGCCAAACAGTGCCTTAGTATACATTGTTGTTGTTCAACTACTTGTTGGGTCTAGCCATTAAATCAGGTCTGAATCTAGGACCTCCCCCTCCAAATTCAGAACTATTTCAACTACATCCTACTGCCTCTTAATAATAACCGATATTTATTTAGCACTTTAAAGTTCATAAAGCGCTTTACATACATTATCTCATTTAATCCTTACAAACCTGTGAAATTAAGTACTATGATATTATCTTCTTCATTTTATAGATAATGAAACTGAGAGAAGAGAAGGAAAGTGACTTTTAAGATTATGACCAAGGTCTTCTTAACACTGAGTGACTACAGCATGAAAGGCTGCCATGACATGCATAAAATACTATCAATCAGTCAACAGGGACAAATTAAGAGCTTACTTATTATCAAGTCCTGTGCTAAGTACAAGGGCATACAAAGAAAAACAAAAACATAGCCCCTGCTTTCAGAGAGCCCACAATCTAATCTTGTACATACAAACGACTATGTTCATACAAATACTGATGCCATTGATAAAAACCCTACACAAAAATTTAAATAGCTCAATTCTATGGTTTACAAATACATATTTTATAACAATGAGTTTTCCTCATTTTTTTTCCAGTATTTTTTTGGGTCTCCTTTAGCAAGTCATTGACTTGTTTTTCATGGTTTTCTCACATCATTCTCATTTCTCTTCCCAATTTTTCTTCTACTTCTCTAACTTGCTTTTCCAAATCCTTTTTGAGCTCTTCCATGGCCTGAGACCAGTTCATGTTTTTCTTGGAGGCTTTTGATGTAGGCTCTTTGACTTTGTTAACTTCTTCTGGCTGTATGTTTTGGTCTTCTTTGTCACCAAAAAAAGATTCCAAAGTCTGAGACTGAATCTGAGTCTGTTTTGGCTGCCTGGCCATGTTCCCAGCCAACTACTTGACCCTTGAGTTTTTCAGCAGGATATGACTGCTTGTAGGTAAAGAGTACTTTGTTCCAAGCTTGAGGGGATGCGCCGTTGATTTCAGAGCTATTTCTATACAGCCAGCTCTGCCATACCAGCACTCCTCCTTCCTCAAGAACTGCCAACCTGGACCTGATGCAAATCTTAAGCAGGCTCTTCACTCCTGCTCTGATACGCCACTTAATTCCTCCCACCAGATGGGCCTGGGGCCAGAAGCAACTGCAGCTGTAGTTCTGTAGCTGCACCACCCCCGCTGCCCCGGCGGAGAGGCTGAACCGGGAACTCTTTTCCCTCTGTCCCAGCAGCTTTTCCCACTAACCTTCTCCTTTGTCTTTCGTGTTTGTGGGTTGAGAAGTCTGATAACTGCCACAGCTCACTGATTCAGGGCGCTAGGGCCTGTTCCGCCCGGCTCCTGGTCTGATTGGTCCTGCCGCCACCCATGCTGGGCTCTGCTCCCCTCCGCTCTGTGCACAATAGACCTCATCCAGCGACCATCCAGGCTCTCCTGGGCTGGATCCCTGCTTCCATCTGCTATTTTGTGGGTTCTGCAGTTCTAGAATTTGTTCAGAGCCATTTTTTATAGGTTTTTGGAGGGACCTGGCGGGAAGCTCACGCAAGTCCCTGCTTTCCAGCCGCCATCTTCTCCAATACACCTTTGTGGATTGAGTTTTCCTAATTATATTAATGCAAATTCAGCATGTAACCTGAAATATTTCTGAATCTAAAAGCATTTATAAATCAAAACAGAGCTATTTCCATTCCCAATTTATAGGTAAGCAAGGGATAGCAGCATTTAGGACTAACTACCAGATAGCCACAAACTGCTAATGCATTTAAAATATCTCCTGTCATAAGGACACTAACTATGCCAAGCGACACATTTGGGAGGCTAAAAAAAACCATAAATCATATGCTCTTGACCTTTTGGAAAAACTGTCTTTGGTTAGATAAAGTAGATTGATGGCCTTGTCAAATCTGGGTAGGAAAACACAGGAAAACAATCTTTTATTAACTATCTAATATGCAAAATATGTCGTTATATTTTAGCACTTCAAGTTGTTCCTTTTCCCACTTGTTCTAACCCTTTCTGACAGCAGATCTAAAATATTTTGATTTTAGAAGTGTTTAAGTCTAAGCTTAAAATTCATGCATTATAAAATTTAAGTAAATGATAGCAAAATGGGAGAAAAAAATTTTGTTTTGAGTTGTTACAGAAGTGATTTTCATAATATTACTTAAATGACATCAATTGAGGAAATTCCAGCAAGGCTTTGCCTAAGGGTAAAAATAAATCCTACAGCTTTGCTTTCAAGGGTAAGTATACTGTCTAGCACCACCCACAACAGGCTAAGAACAAAATTTCTGGATTAATATTTCTATGACCTTGAACAGATTTGTACATCAATTTCTCCCTCAGTGAGATCATATAGAAAATATTGCCCATTAAATGGTTAAGAAAATTAATGAGTTACAATATCTAAGTTTAGAAGTATGAATCCTGAAACACATTTATTTGATGGGGGAGTGGGGAAGATTAAGAAAGGGGTAATAGGAGAAGCACAGATGAAGTAGTCTGGGAATTAATAGTGATTTTCTAAGTGAAGTTCCAATTTCTTTTTAAAGATACTCTACTGATTTAGGGCATTTCAGAAACACTATCTGAAACTTTGAAGCTGCCTCCCCCTGAGGGCCATTTTGTGAGGAAGTATTTTCTTAAACTATTTAAAATATCCCCATTTCTTCTAAAAACTAAACTTTTGAAGTGTCCAAAAGGAATAATTAACTACACAGTAAACTCTCCTTTCAGTATTTTGTTCTTAAAAATTACATACAAGGCATGACTATAAAGACATGATACACTCTGAAGGCTACTCATAGGACCATCTTATTGTTTCATACTCAAGCTCTGAAAGCAATGACCAATCTTGCTCTCTTTTTCATATGCTTTCAGAACTTAATTTCTAATCTATTCCAATATACTCTAGGATTACTCGATAATTTTAAAATCAAAAGAATCTGTATTCAGCCACTGGCATCAATATGTCCCTTCCACCCCTCTCCATGCTTTCATTAAACACTTATTTAGGAAACATACCTGTTGAAGTTAATGTCTGGGTAACTAGAATACTCAGATTTCATCTTAGCATTTCGGCGTGGAAATGTGCAAAAGAAAGCATTAGCTAAAAGACTAGCAATCTGCTCTTGTGACATTGTGATGGAGTGATTCATCTTCTGTTTCAGTAGAGGTATTGGCTGGCATAGCAAACAAAAACACACAAAAGAGAAGAGCAATAATTAGTTTAGCAATTTCAGAAACAGGAGTACAAAATTACATTTGCTAAATTAGGGTAGGACTAATTTAGGGCCACTCCTGGGTTCTTAAATCAGCAGCATCATTAAAATCTAGGACTATTTATCCTGGAAGATTGGAAAAATGTTCTCATTTAATGGATTGCAGATTTCTAATCAATAATAATAGTAGTGAAGAGAACACACAGCACTACTTATCAGTGAAAAACAAGACTGGTAAAGCAATAAAGATGAAACGCAACATTACACATGTCATTTGAAAAATCAAAACTGAAAACTAAACAGAAGAAAGGCAATACTGAGGTTAACAATTATAGTTTTGGTCTTGTGCCCACCTTGGCTAAAAAAAAAAACCTGATACAGAAATTCTAATAATAAGTACTATGAAATAAAATTATTATAATTTTGGAGAAAATGTCTTAGCCATAACATCTTAATAACTTTCTTACTCCAATCTAAACCAATATTTATTATGTACCTACTCTTTACTTCATGTAGGTAGTTTCTTATTTCACAGCTTCCCTTCCAAAAGGAATTTTTAGCAATAAGTACCATCAAACAGAATCATTTGTAATTTGTGATCAGATGGGACATTCCTAAAATGAGCAGAGTATCCTTAAAGGGAGGGAGACAGCACAGTGGCCAAAATGCTGAGCTAGGAGGACTAGAGGCAAATTATTTAAGTTCCATGATTCAGTTACCTTATCTGTAAAGTGTACCTGCCCTACCTATCTTACAGGGTCAGTGTTAAGGGTTAAGTGAGATAATGGTATTGTAGTTATAAATGAGAGGTAAATGTCAGGAAATCAGAAGCTAGCCATTTTTCACGGAAAACTCTCAGATTTAAAATATTTTTCTAACTGAGACAAAATCAAATTCTGTTGAACACACTTTTTCAGTATACTCTAGAAGAACCAAACACTCTACTTGGTACATTTTTACAACATTTCAAATATTTTAAAAATAGTAAATGAAAATTTTAAAGTATCACAGAATATCCAAAAGTAAAATTTGATTTATTCAACACTTATACACACACACACATACACACAAATTATCATGTGTAGAGCAGAGGTGTCAAATACACAGCACACAATACTAGTGTGTCCCCAGCAGATTAAAATGTAACTGGGAAATACTTAACAAAATAAATAAAAAATAGATAATCTAACATGTGGTTTTCTTAAGTCAATATGATGCCTGCAGGGATCCTTACACATGTTCAGTGGCCGTAGCTTGCATTTGAGTTTGGTACTACCACTGGTGTAAGGGGAGACAGCTAGCTTTGAAGTCAGGAAAATGTGAGTTCAAGTGTCACCTCTGAGAGGTACTGGCTGTGTGGTGCTAGGCAAGGCACTTAACCTCTCAGGGTTCCAGGCAACTCTTTAGGACTAGAAGTTGCAAAGAAGGTAGCAATCTGCACTGATAGAGCTTCCTCACTTGGGAGTTCCTTATGTGAAAGAAATCACAAGTCCTTTCCCCTATGTACTAAAATTATATTCATTAAAAGTGTTATCCCCTCTCCTTTCCACTAACTCTCAGCATTAAAAACACAGAATGTTGCTACATATCACACATAAAGGAGATACTACAAATAACAATGAATAACTTTCCTGGAATACAGATCCAAATCAATAACCAAAACTACATTTGAGAGAGAGAAGAAAGAAAAATGAAAGCTGCAATGTTATAACACAGAGTTTTCTTTTTAAACCACATGAAAAACATATTTGCATAATTAAAGCCTGCTAAAAGTAAAAAACATTAAAACTAGTTGTTTAAATATTTCAAAAGAAAAATTAAAAGAAGTAACTCAAAAGGCTAAAACAACATTTTTATCAAAATATCAATAACCTCCTCTCCTGGTAATCACCATTTCTAATAAGAGAAAAACAGATGCTTCTATTGATCTCTAATATATTAACCCCATTTTATAGCTTCTTAATCTGTTATAAAGTCAAATCTTAATTTAGAAAATATGACCAATATTCTAGCTTAAAATATATCTAGATATTCATTAAAAAAAAACATTTCCTTAGCAACAAACCTGAGTGAAAAGATGAAATTAGTACTCATAGGTTTAGGATTAAATGAGTTCAAAGATGGTTATTCTCTTCTCCTTCACAAATTACCTTTACTTTATAGGAAATACTAATCTTTTCTAGATTCAAAGGAAAATACCTCCACTAATCTTAGCATAGATTTTACAGCTTATGTATTTAGTGAGGTTTTTTTAAATGCCTATCCCATAAATAAAAATGAATCACAAAAATGTGATGACTATTGACGTGGACCATATAAGTCCCTCTAAAAGTTTCTGCCTATACCTTAACACTCTTCCATTTCTTCCCTTCTGAATTTAGCTTAAAGCACCATGATATAATAAATCTTTAACATTTAATGAGACTATATTATTTTTCTTGACAGAAGACATATTTTGGGAAAAGATACTTGGCTTTATAAAATATACTTCTCACTCTACACAGTAGGAATTAACTTGAGATATTTTTCCAATTAATAATGCCCGTCAAACAACAAAATAAATCTCAATTAGGTTTAGATGCTACGAAATCATGCATTTTACCTTACTTTTTAACCAGGTGCCTTCCCTTAGGTTATGATCTAAAATTAGCTTATCTTAGAGTATTTTAGTATTATTATGTAAAACAAGAAAAATTTTCTACCTCAAGAGAGATTGGGAGGGATTAACTAATTGATACTGTAAGGCATTATCTTTTTAATGATACAATGTATACCCTCAGCTTTGTAGTATTTGACCCTGAATGACAATAACAGTCCCCTAAAACATACAATACCTGTGTTGCAAAATTTTGCATGAAAAGCACTTTAGAAAGTACACATCAACAAAAACAACAAAGAGAGAAAAACGTAAGATATACTCAAAAGTCTTCTACATTGGAAAACTGTAAACAGCTTAATAAGTTTCTGCTATATCAAATTATATTCTAAATAAACCATTCCACGGCATAAAAAGGGGCACATTTCTCATCATAGTTTTCTTCTTACTTGAGAGCAAATATACTTATTTAGCTGGTAAGAGAACAAGAAGCAAACAGAAGCAAACTCAATTCAAAATCCTCTTAACTGATATTCCATAAAGCTCAGACCAGAAGAGGTGAGAGAGGGAAAAACAAAAAGAGAAGAAGAAAATTAAACACATTGATCTGCAAGGCAGGAAAAAGGACTCACATTAATCATCTTTCAAAGTAGTAAAGCATTGCAACCAAGCCAGAAAACCTGTTAAGAGGTATTCAGTCAGGATGTTATCCAATACACTGGTTTATGTTGCTTGTTTACACTAGTTTAAAAGTCAAATGTTTTAAATCCATCAGTATGTTTTGGAAAAAAGTCAAGTCATTCGATGCTAAAAAAAAAATTAGAGATTGATCCTGAGTAAACAGGCTTCTGACAGCTTAAACTGAAGCTCAAAAATTGAATACTGCATATGTACTATTACATATGCCTTTTCTCATCAATTACTGATTATGAAAGAACAATTTTGCAAGAAACATTTCCTCCATTATCCTTTTGAACTCAGTTATAGGAAATGAATCTATTTGTAAGGAATTCCAAGCCACTCAAGCCTAGATTAACAGCCTGCATCTACTCACCTGAGTACAAATATCTGGCAGACAAAGGGCTAATTTCACCATATCAGGCAGGATGGACTGACATAAATGTTGGGCCTCTGCTTCTTCAAGGACCTACAAACCAAGAAGGAGACTTTATCAGGTCAGGATCAACCAAAACCAAAAGTTCTGCGATTATTACACAAAACTCTAAAGATGACTCTTTCCTTTTCACAGACATACTAAACACTCTAATACTGTTTTAGCTTTGTCTTTGCATGCCCAGCACCTGGAGAGGAAGGGAAAGGAATAAGTATTTATGTGGCACCTACAGCTATATAAATGCCAAGCACTGTGCTTAGTATTTTACAAATATCTCATTTGATCCTCACAACAACCTTGCAAAGTAGGTCCTATTAGGATCCCCATTTTACCATTGAGAAAAATGAGGCAAACAGAAGTTAAGTGACATGGCCAGAATCACATAGTGTCTGAGGCCCAATATGAACTTAGGTCTTCCTGATTCAAGGTCCAGCGCACTGGGCCCATCCAGCACAGTGCCTCAGGAGCAATGTGGAAAACATATCCTCAACATCTCCATCATTGACACTGGAAATCTTTCTTTGACTCTCTTTCAATCACTTGAGTACTGAGTTTTGACTATTCTAGCTCTACACATCTCTTGCATGGAAAGATTTACACGAACTGATGCAAAGTTAAGAGACAATAAGACAACATATACAATGACTATAATTCTATAATATAATACTACAATACTGTAAACACAAAGGACCACGAAGAAAAATCAAAAGTTAATGAGAAATTATAAAGAACAAGAATGGTTCAAAAGAAGAGATATGAGTAAGTACTTCCCATCCCACTCCTTTGCAGAGGTGGGAGGTCCACAAGTGTAGTATACTGCACACATTTACAGAATTTTTCAATGTAGTAATCACTTATACTGATTTTTTTCCTCTTTTTTTTTGCCTTTAAAAAATTTGTTATAAGAGATGACTCTCTAGGAGGAAGAGGGATCCTGAGGGAAATTATGATGATGTAAGACAACAAACATCAATTAAAAATTTATTTTTTACATATGGGAAATATATTAATACTTTTATTAAATATATTCAAACATTTTCAACCTCAAGACATTTTATCTTAGATGTTGAACAAGCTATCAATTTCTTTCACTTTTCTCATTTGGGTACCTTTTCTTGTCTTTTCCAACTGACATACAAGTAGTTGTGGCTTGGCTTTGCAGGATGTCACAAGCTACACACTATCATTTATCTAGTGACACATTACAGTGCTGGACTTTTTCAGGGCCATCAATATTTCAACTATCTGTTGAATGCCACATTTAAAAAGTAAATGATAACCACAAAGCACCCCTCTCTGGAAACAGAATGACAGCCAGTAAAGAAATATTCATGTCTAAGGGTGATATGAATTATCTTTAAAATGCCAATCAAATCTTCTGTCTTCTGACCTAACAGGAGCATCTGCCTTCAACTGCTAAATATTTTTAAAAATTATTTTTAAATCAGTGTGCGACTGTGTAAAAAAACTAAAAGCAAAGTATTTCACAAACTGCAGTAGGTAAGCTACTTTGGGAGCAAAGATCCCAGTTAATGTTACAAGAAAATGAGAATTTCTTTACAAAGAGAGGCTTCAGTAAGTACTTCCAAAAGTGATGATCTAAAATACCATCATTATAAAGTAGCATTCTCCATGTAATAAAGAAAGGATAACCTGAATAACAAGTTAAATGACATATATGCAGGATGATAATATCAGAAAGCTACAATGAAACATGATAAAAACTCAAGCAAGAACCAAAAAAAGAAAAAAAAACATACTAAAAAGCTAGAGAGTATGCTATAAGCAGACATTTACAGTATAACTCTTTGTTTTCTATTTTCAACTTATCTTGCAGTTTTAGGCCACCAAATGAATGACTGCCCCATATTTGGAGGTTAAGGGAAAAAAGGCATAAAAGGAATGTTTCTTTCAGACCTGATACAGTTTGTTTCCTAATCATATTACATTAGGGCCATTTTGGCTATTTTTCTTCCTAAACCTACAGAAGTTTACTTAGAAGAAACATCTCATTTAAAAAAATAAAAACTATTCAGTCTTTCTATTTCTCCCAACACAGTCATGGCTAACCTTGCATGAAGATGAGCTACCAGTTACAGCCACTTCACATAGAGAGGTGGAGATTCAACCTTCCCTCAGCAGATGGGAGACATGCACAATTTCATGTAAAACCCTTTTTTTTTTGTATTTGTCTAAGATATTAATAATGGTTTGTACCTCAAATGAGAATGAGAAAAGATAAACATTTATTTCCTAGAATGTTTAATGAACTGTAAATTATGTCTCAAGTACTAAAATCACATTCATAAGTCAAATCTATTGCTGGCAAAACCAGGAAACAGGTATCATCTCAGTTTTAACTGAAAAAACTCTGAGTTTTCTCCAAATTGAAGGAGGCTCATGTTTAAGTTAATTCAAATATTTATAAAATAACTATCCTTTAAATTTAAATAAGTTTAATCTAAAAAATCTAATCTAAAATATTCCTTTCAGAAATTTCTATCAAAAAGTGTGACCACTGGTAAAATGAAAAGAAAAATTAAATTTTAGAGGGAGGAAAAAACTGTAGCATTATATTTTGCAGGGAAAAAATACTTGGAAAATATCTGACATTTATCAAATGAGGGCTGACACTTGAAGAACAGAAGACAGCTTACAAGAAAACATGTTTAATTTTTTGAAAGCTCATGCAGGTTTTTGACAATCCAACCACAGAATGATTTCTCACATATATCACCCATAAGGATTGTAACTTCATTTGAAAATGTTTTTATTGTCTAGTGAGTTTTCAACAAACAGCTGCGGAAAAAATGTTGGTTTTCATATTTTTAAGTGGTAATGTCAGAAATGAAGAACAAGCAGTTATTCATAGCTCTAAAAGAAGATTCTCTGGATTTTCTCATATTATATCCCCCTTAAGGAAGAAGGAAGGTAAGAAATGAAGATGTAATTGGGAAGATAAGGTAAACAGACTCAGGATTTATGAAATGACAATACTGTTGATATACCAGGAAAAGGTTGTACTAATAAATTATACCAATTCTCTCTTTCTTTTCTTCTTCAAATAACTCTCGAGAACTTTCCCATGAATTTTCAGAGCATCACAAGGATGAGAAAAATTGATCAAAATGGTAATGGGTTATAATAAACAGAGATAAAAGAGACACACACAAGCTTTTCAAATGTATGCCCTTGCTTTTAAATGCAAAAAACTTTGATCATAATCACTGTTAATCTAAACTGTGACATGCAAATTAAGTGGAACAAAATAATATAAATTTGTTGACTTAAACACGTAGCTTTTTTTACATCTTTAAAAAACTTTTCATATACAGTATCTTCCTTTGGCTGCAACCACTGCTTTTATACAATTTAGCACTGATTCTGTTATGATTCCATACCCCTTCACCCTCAAAGGGAGAGGCAAGAGGCAGCAGACAAGAGTTACTTACCTCTCTTACAGAAAAAGGTTAAGTGATTTGCCCAGGGTCACACAACCAATATATGTCAGAGGCAAGGCTTGAACCCCATCTTCCTAACACTGAAGCTAGTTCCCTATCCATTACATCATACTACCTCTCATCATTTCTTAGATATGATTAACAATGCAAAATAGTCATCATAATAAGGAGGCCTGAAGATCCCAGAAACTGCCTCAGACAGCCAATAATCTCTTTGCCAACCAGAGAGACATGGCAACCAATGAGAGCACTAGCTTAAAGTACAAGGCAAAACATCAGTAAAACGTGGCAAAAACAACTGAGAAGAAAACAAGCCTTTAGAAAACCTGGCACAAGAGCCAGAATCAAAGACCTAGAGCTAAAGGAGATCTTAGAAGTCACAGAGTACAAATGAAAAAGCTGAGGCCCAGGAAAGTTGGCTGCTGAAAGTCACACAGGTAATAAGTATTAAAAGCTGAATTTGAACTGGGTCCTTTGACCACAGGGGGGCAGTGCTTTTGAAATGAAATAATATATCAGTATTTTTATAGTGATTTATTTTAGGCTATGATGATTCTGGAGCTCCCACATTTGAATTCTATCATCTGATGTACTATGTGAAAAAATGTCAATATCACTTAAGAAGATTAAGTCAGGACAAAGAGCTAGACCTCACCAAACACATATTTAAGGTTACACAATTTTAAATGTACTCAAGGCTCTATTTTCAAGATATCTCAAAAGAAAATGATCACTGATCATGCTTTATAGATAAATAAATCACGTCTAAGAAGACATCAGCAAACATTAACCTATATGGCTGCTTTCACATATCTCTGCGAATATCTGAGAATTATCAACTCACATACCTAGGATATGCTCAATGGAAACACACAGAAATAAAACAAGAGATCCCATTTTTACAGTGCCATAACTAACTGAGAGCAACAAAAAATTCTACATATATTGATGTGATTGTTTAAAGTATATAATCTTAGAAGAAGAAAAATGAACCTTAAAGGCTGTGCACAACAGAGCTCCTTCTAACTATGTTTTAAAATTATCAGGCTTGTGATAGATACAACTACAGAAATAACTTTGATACCAAGCTAAGTAGAAAACCAAAAATTGTTTGCAATTATTTGTTAAGTACCTACTATGTGTAAAGGATTACAACAAGCACACAATACGTACAGCATAAATATAAAGTTAATAAATTCAAATATATGCAAAGTAGTTAAAAGGTAGTACAGGAGGGAAGACAACTAAGGCTTCTCAACTAAAGTATTCTCTAATGTCATGGAAGATGCCACTCATAAAGCAATAGAATTGCTTATTCATGCTAAGGTCCTCCAAATGCTCCTATTCATAGATGACACAATATTAATTACACTGAGCCCTGGAAACAGCAAAGCCTCCATATTGTGAAATACACAAAAAGATTAAAAAGAAAATCCTTACAACTATCCACAGTGAAAAAATAATAAGTTAAATCAATTATCTACAAGCATTTATTATGAAAAATGTTCACTGTCCCAACTTTGTACAACAAAAGTAAGACAGGCAGATCAAGCTAATCCAACGATAAGTATTTTGGAGGAAATATCACAGGAGAGAAGAAATGTTTCCCTAAAACAGGAATGGAATCTGCAAACTACTAGCCAGTGAGCTAACTTGAATTCTTAGCAAGATCACAGAACATATAAAGTGATGGCTAGTAAACATCTAGAAGAAGAAGTGATCACAAAGCCGAGCATGGTCTCATAAAGAATATGGCATGCCATGCTAAATTTATGGGTTTTTTTTGATAGCGTTACAGCACTAAAAGATCAGAGGATAGGGGCAGGGGCAGGGACCTATGACCTATGAATTCCCTGATGGAGGGTAATTCCTGGGAGAAGAAACTACCTTTACCAATACAGGTACCTTCTCTACAAGTGACAGTCCCAGGCGGCAGCAGAAAGCACTACAGAACTGTGACCTGCCACCAGAGGCACACAGCCACTATCACTATGTGTCAAAGGTGACACTTTTCCTATACATATTCTTTACAGGCAAATGGCTAATTTAGCCAGACTGCTCCAGGAACTCTTCTTCCTTTGAATTTTCCTTCCTCCACCAATGGCTAATAGCAAAAGCAAGGAAAAAGGTAAGAAAGTAAGCTTCCACCTTACTACCCCCACATCCCCAGATCCCACTGCCAAGGATAGCAAAGGAGAATGAAAAGAAGGGAAATATTAAAAAACCATTCCTCTTTTTTGCCTAGCTCTGGGCAGCCACCATACATCCAGAACTAGGAGGAATGGGGAAGAAACAATGTTCTTCCACACTTCCCCATTCCATCCTCACACACACCCTTTTCCTCAGTCTTCTGAAACTCCTTATTCAGGCCATGGGATCTACAACTACATCCATGAGTTTAGAACTGGAGGGGGAGTAAATCCCCATTCCTGCTGCCAAGGTTATATTGAGGGTTAGATGACAAACTGTTGTGTTGTCTACGTATGTGTGTCGCATACTTTCAGACTATAATACAGTATAACATAATATAGTATACGTTATATATAGTGTGATATGACAGTCAAAAAAAAAGCTATTGTAATCCTGGGCTACATAAAGAGACACAGTTTCTGGAATAAGGATGTGAAAGACCCATTGCATTCTGTCCTAGACAAATGATATCTGAAGAATTAGGTCCAGTTCTGGAAATCATAATTTAGGAAGGGCACTGATAAACTGTAGAGCATCTGGAGGAGGGTAACCAGATGATAAAAGACCTCAAACTGAAGGAAAGAGTATGTATCCTGGAGAAGACTTAGGAGGGAAATGATAGCTATCCTCAAGTATCTGAGGAGCTATCATGCCGAAGGGGCATTAAACTTGTTCTATTTTTAACCCTAGCAGATAGAATAAGGAATGATAGGTAGAAGTTTCAAATACAAAAATTTAGGCTTGATATCAGAAAAAAAAAAAAACCTTCCTAACAATTAGCGGTATCTCAAAGAGGAATGGACCCCCTTGAGAAATAGTGAATTCTCAGCCATTGGAGGATTTAAAGTAAAGGCTGATCTATGTCAGGTATGTCAGAAGGGGACTCTTGCCTCAGTATGGAACGAACTAGATGGCCATAGAGGTCTCTTCCAAATCTGAAATGCGGTGATTCTGATTCACGGATTTAAATAATTTTTTCTTTGCTTTTGTGGGATGGTCCGGTAATAACCACCACTTGCAACATTTTATGTACATGTTTATATGAAAATTGTTCAAAATTCTAAAAAGGGAGCTAAAAAATAAATTCTGGAATCCCAGTTTGTGAATAAGAAACTAATGGTTTCTGTTCTGCTTAAAGCTGTATTTATTAAAAGAGGTATTTCCTAAGCTATCTTCCAAGTCAATCTGAAAACTAGTAACATGGTCTTCCATCAAATAGTCTGCTTTACTTGCCTACACTTACTTCCCACTATTTCCAAACATAAACTCTATTCCTGTTAAGCCAGTTCTCTTTCTAGTTACCTACATATACCACATATAATTCACACTTATCTACCTTTGACCTGCTTTGCTCCTCCTACTTGGGGTGATTTTTCCATTCCTCTTTACCAAGGAATATCTTATGTATCCCTTTCATTTTCTCTTTGAAGACGTCCCTGGTCATCCCCAAGACAAAAATACCTTTCCCTTCTTTCAGCTGCCAATGATACTTATACTCTATTCCACACAACTCACCAGCATTTGATTACATATAGTTCCAATTGTTCTTTGATGTCTTATGTGTTCTGATTGTCCAATTACAATGCAAGCTATTTGAATACCATAAGCTCTCATATTTACATTCCTCTTGTCACAGCATCAAATACAACATAAAGTACACACAGATACCTATTGCTTTGACATGATTAGCTTTATATTTAATACTTCAAGAGAAGCATTAATTTCTCCAGACCCACCAGGGTATTATTTGTTAAATAAATGTCAAAATTTTTGATGCACATAGAACTATGCTAAGCACCAGATCAAGTTGTCCTGATATATTTGCCCCAATTGCTTACATTCTAACAAAGGACAACATGGCCTAGACACACACTTAAGAGGAACATTAGGATAGACATATAGACATTAAAGCATCATGCTGCTGCTTAAAAGAGAAACCTCCTCCAAAACAATCATGATCTCTAAATTGCTCCTTCCTGAGGCAGAAGAAAAGATAAACTGGTCTTCTTCAAGTTCCCAGTCTACATCCAGTGAGTGGAGATCACAAATGGAGTAACAGCTGGGTGATTACAACTGTAAATATTACAAAATGTTAGGCTAGAATCAGAACATCTAAAACAGAGTAGGATAAAATCAAAATAATTCCAAAACAAATGAAGTATAACAAATTGGGAGACAAATAACCTGGCCTACCAAACATAATTCAGTAAATTTGATTGAGGAATAGTCCTTAACCTGCCAACAGCCAACTAGCCAATATGAATGGACGATTCATGCTAGGTGGCCTTAACTATTTATTTTATATGTAATTTTTTTGGGAGAGGCAGGCATGTAAAATAGTTTGCAAGCTGAGTAGTTACTTTTAAAGCTAACTTCCCATGGCCTACCTATTTAAGTTTGAATTTTATGATTACAAAGGTTTTAGGTTGGTTTTTTTTTTTAAAGAAAGAATCATCCAATCAACTAAGCTTAAAAAAATTACTGATATTTTTATTAACATTCATCGAATCTCTTTCCATCTTGATTTAACAGAACTTCTGTATACATGCCAAATGTTTCACTCTTTAATAATAAAATAAATACAATATTCTTGTTGCAAAATAGGAAATGTTACATCCACACCATTTTTACCCCACCTCCACATCCACTCTCAAAAGAGAATTTATTTCTCAACATCATTAATCTGAATTACTACCGGCTAGTAACCTGATTAGTAATCTGAATTAGAATTTTAGGTAATAATCCTACACTGGCACTGGTTATTGAAATGATCTAAGACAAGAGTTCTTAACCTTTTTTTATGTCTTGATCTTCACTGACAGTCTTTTGAAGTCTATAGGAATCTTACTTAGAATAATGTTTTGACCACATTAAATAAAATACAGAGGATTACAAAGAAAACAAAAGATAAATAAAAATAAAGACATATGTTTTTCCCATCCAAGTTCCTGTACCCTTTGAAATCCATCCATGAACCCTAGGTCAAAAATTGATCACTTACTGGGTCTTTTCCATCAGTGAATTATGTGTTATTTTATAAACATATAATTCTATCCATCAATCACTCTTGTAAATCAACACCAAAGCAAAATGTCATTACACACAAACCAAATGATATTTTCCATTCCTTAAAGACACACTATCATCCATCTTGACTTCTGCAGACAGGAAAAACACAACATGAGATTACAGAGTAAATGCTAACCATAATACAACTTTTCCTGTCTTAGTAGCAACATAGATTTAACCTGTTTTGACAGAAATCACCCTAATCTTTTATTAGTTTACATTTTTTAAATGACATTTGAAATTCTTCTTTCTCCATTTGAAATGTAACTTAGAAATGCATTCAAAGAGTGCTTCTTGGGTAAAATAATGTAGAGGCTTACGTTGGAGATACTGTGGGTTTGGTTACATAATAAAGCAAATATAGAAATAATGCAGGTCACATTAATTTTTTTGTTTCCCAGTACATGTAAGACTTATGTTTACACTATACCATAGCCTATTAAATGTGCAATAGCGCTGTCTAAAGAGACAACGTATGTATCTTTAAAAAATACTTTATTGCTAAAAAATGCTAACTATCATCTGAGCTTTCATCAGGTCATATTCTTTTTGTTGGTGGAGGGTCTTGCCTCAGTGGGGATAGCTGCTGACCCATCAGGGCAGTGGTTGCTAAAGGCTGGGGTGGCTGTAGCAGTTTCTTAAAATAAGACAACAATGAAATTGGCCAGAACGATTGATTCTTCATTTCACTTGAACGCTTAGAGGCCAGTATAGAGTTATTAACTGGCCTAATTTCAATATTGTTGTCTCAAGGAAAAGGGATACCTAAGAAGAGGGAAAGAAGAAGGGGAATAGCCTGTCAGTGGGGCAGTCAGAAGACACACAATATTTATTAAATTCGCAGTCTTATATGGATATGGTTTGTGGCACCTCAAAAGAACTGCAAAAGTAACATCAAAGATCCCCATCACAAATATAATAATGATAATAATAATAATGAAAAAGTTTAAAATACTACAGGAACTGCCAAAATGTGAAAAAGGTATTATGTGAACACATGCTGTCAGAAAAATAGCACCAATATACTCGCTGGATTCAGGATTGCCATAAACCTTCAATTTATAAAAAAACAAACAAACAAAAACAACACAATATCTACAAAATGCAATAAAGCAAAGTGCAATAAAACAAGGTATGCCTGTATTCTAGACAATATCCATACAGATTTCAATACGTGCAAAGAATGTCTATTAACTAATATGTATATGCCACTATGTGCTAATATGTAGATTATCCCATAAATTATACCTTAAGTAAATTTCTACTTCAGTCTGAAAAATCACTCTCTTAATGAGAAAGAATAATGTCATGAGCCTTGGATATAATTGGAGTGCTAATGTAAATGCATGCAGAAGCACAGGAAAGTCACTGGATATCTCTGGACCCAGAGTCATTCAGTTGTAAAATGTGGTGCTCAGTCTATATCAGGAGTTCTGAACCTTTTGTGCATCATGAACTCTTGTGGCAGGCTGGTCAAGTCTAGTGATCACTACAAACTGCTGAATACTTTCAAAATTAAAAGAAATGCTAAATTTCAGTGAGAGGTTAGTGCAAATAAAGATGTAATTTTTTTTCCTCATACAAGTCTGCAGACCCTCTGAAATTTAACCACAGATAGACTAGAGCCCCCAGGTTAAGAAACCCTAGAATAGATGAGTCTAAGACTCATTCAAGTTCAAAAAATTCTATACTAGAGATTAAGGGTGAAATTGAAAACCATTGTCCCAGATGGTTTCATGGCACCCCCTTGTGGCAAACTGTTGAAGAAAAATGATACAAAAAAATTCTAATACTACAAGCATTAGTAAATGAAAGTAATCGCTCAGAGAATGTGGAGTTAAAAGACCCTTAACCAACTCATCCAACTCCCCCATATCCACCATACATAAAGAAACTGAAGCCCAGAGTAATTTAATGGTATACCATATGGTTACAAGGCTAGTAAACGCCCAAGGCAAGACCTGAAATGATGTCTCCTGGCTTTCCAGCTAGAACTACACCATACTGCCTTTTTAAGTACAGACAGACACACAAACACACAGTCACACACACACACTTTTCGCATTTCAAGCTATATTCAATAAAAAATCCAGTAAAACAAGAAAATTTGAATAATCCCCTGGAATTAAATATAACAGGATTTTGACCTTTATTCTGCTAAAAGACATGATTGCTTTTTGTAAATTAAATCAGGTCTAAAATTAAAGATTGTTGAAAAATGTTTAGAAGGTCCCTACTGAAATTCTTTTGGGTTCTGTAATCTATCTGGAGCTACATGGTACAGAGTGCCAGGCCTGGAGTTAGGAAGACTCTTCTTCCTGAGTCCAAATCTGGTGTCAGACACTAGCTGTGTGACCCCAAGCAAGTCACTTGCCTCAGTTTCCTCATCTATAAAATAAGCTAGAGAAGTAAATGACAAACCACTCCAGTATGTTTGCCAAGAAAACCCCAAATGGGGTCACAAAGAGTTGGACATGGCTTTAACAAACAAGTAACAATAACAACAGAAGGTTGGGGCATGCCTGAAGCATAAGACTCTGTAATGTTCCACCAATGATAATAGGTACAAAGCTCAGAATTCTAACTAATCTCTGTGGGTGTGATGCTGGGCCCTGGAGCACAGGGTGAATAGTTAGGAGTCCAGGGACTTAGTAAACTGAAACAGGAAAAGTAGATCCAGCCTCTACATCACATCTAACTAGAATGATAGAGTAAACCATCTGTTCTTCGCTTTGGAATTAGAAGTGGTTTTGAAAATTCTTAATTCCTGGCAGTGGTAAAAATGCTTCTTAGGAGAGAAAACACTTTATTATAACATTAGCAGCAACAACAACATTAATTGCTAGCACCAAGAGAACACTGTATACAAGAACAGCAATGCTGTTCAAAGAAGAACTGTTAATGATTGAGTTATTCTAAGTATTAAAAATACTCAAATTAACTACAAAGGACCTATGAAGGAAGAGGCTGTCCACCTCCAGAGAAGAACTGATAAACAGAACTATGAATAGTAAGGTTGTACAGATATCTACACTTCTATATGTTTATCTGTGTCAAACAGTGGCCTGCTCTGGTGAGGACTGGGAAGGGAGGCAGTAAGGGAGACAGTTTGGAATTTAAAATATAACAAAAAATAAATTTAAAAAAAATAGCTACCACTTATATAGAGCTTTCTGGTTTTTTGAGGCACTTTATAAATATTATCTCATTTGATTCTTAGAACGATTCTGGCAGGTAAGTGCTATTATTATTCCCATTTTACAGAAGAGGAAACTGAGGCAGGAAGAAGTTAGATGACTTGCCCAGGGTCAAACAGCTACTAGTGTGTAAGGCCAAATTTGAACTCAGGTCTTCCTGACTCTAAGTCTAGCGTTCTATCCATTGCACCACCCAGCAGCCTCTAGTGAGGAAACAACGCTGTGAGGTAAGGACTTATTTTATGGATGAAGAAACTGAAGCTCGGAGAAATTAGGGACTTGCCTATGTCTACTGTGCTAATAAGTTCCAAAGGCGGGATTTGAACTTAGGTCTTCTTGACTCCACACACAGCACTCTACTGAGTACACCCACTACCTCTCAAGAAAAACTAATGAGACCAAAAAAACTAAATAGGTCCATTATCACCTTGAAACAAAAATTTATGTGAACAGGTCCCATGAGCAGCGTTACAACTACATCTCTAGATCTTCAGAAATGAATGGGTAAAAGAGAAGTTAAGTTTTTATTGTTGGTGACTAAGTGACAAGTGCCCTTTTACTATTTTTTAGTATGACAGACACAAAGATTAGTTAACTAAGATAAAGAAACACAAAGACTAATTAACTGCATCATAGGCAACCAGACTTGAAGCTCACTAACTCCCATTTCTTGTTTTAAAGAAATTTTGGTAAGATAAATTAGTATTTTAGATTCTTTTAAAGGCTTATTTGAAAGACAATATTTTAAAAGACATTCTTTTCTTTTTCCACTTTATCTTTCGGGTCACTAGGTGGCACAGTGATCAACCCAAGGTCGTGAGGATCAAATGAGACAATATTTGTAAAGCACTTAGCATGGTGCCTGGCACACAATAGGCATTTAATAAATGCTTGTGTCCTTCCTTCCCTATGAAACTCTAATGAGATACTGCAAATAAAGCACTATGCAATTCTACAGTGCTATGCAAATGTTTGTTAAAATTATTATTTTCTTGGAGTGTATGTATGCCCATCACACAGAGAAAAGAGAAAGTCATGGTTGTGAAAATCAGCTTTGAAGCCAGGAAGACCTGGGCAAACCACTCAAGCTCTCCACGCTCCAGGTAACTTTCTAAAGCTCTAAGTGTCAGAGAAGATGCTGACCTGCTTTAGTCAAGGGAATTCCACAGGTCAACAAAAACACATTCAGTCTCTATCCATTTATAAACAAACATATACCTACACACAAGCACTGTAGAAAATAAAATAATAAGACAGATCTAACATCTGTAAAAATTCAAATAACCAAAGTGAGAAATAGAGCAGTTTTAACCTAAGGTGTTTGATTTTTATTCTCAAAAGACTCACCTCAATACTGCTTCAAAACTACTCTAAATTCCGCAAAAGGTAAACAAAAGTATTTGTTTGTTTTAAATAAGGTAGGCAACATGGGTATAGTGAAGTAAATAGAATTAAGAAACCTAGGCTTAAATCATCTCAGACAAGCAACTTAACCTCTAAGAGACCAACTTCCTCACCTATAAAATAACATGATTACCTGTTCTCATGGGGTTATTGGGATCAAAACATTTTGAAAACCTCAAACTAATATAAAAATGTGACTTGTTAATGTTCTTATGTGGGAACTGTATACCAAGAGCAAATACAAAATCATTCAGCAAGGTTGTGCTTTAAAACATGGCACATATCAAAAACTGCATGTCAATGATTTTAAAAATGGGATGAAATGCTAAAAGAAGCTCCATCATTAGAGGGGTTCCAAAGTAGACTTGCTATCATTCATTTTTCACAACAGATTTTTAGATAATAAAATAAATACTGCAAAAGGTTATATAAAAGGATGGCTTTCATCTACTTTTTTGTCCAAATGAGCACAAGAAAAGGTCAACATATAAAACCTCTATGTGCCAACATTAATTTTATTAGAATTCCGGGGGTACCGCTTTAAAAATACTTGTTTACATTCAACAACTTCATTTGAGAGGAAGGTGTAAACAGCAAGATAGGAAGCTTTCAGATAACTTTTCCCAGATAAGTCACTGCAATGATATAAGCTATTCAATGTTTCAGTGACATGATCTCACTATTTCAATAATACAATCAAAGATAAATGACTAGAGAATTTCTGAGAGCAATACATGTTCTTCCATGTTTCCACACATAGAATAATATGTTGTTTAGTAAATATTTTGGTTTCCAAAAAAAATTTTAAAGGTTAATAATACATCACCTGTCGTATACTTATTCTAGTTCTTAGTTTTATAGAGTTTTGGAACATTCAAGCTGAAAAAGACCTAAGAAATACCTGCATTCAACCCTGATGAAGACAGTTCATGACTATGAACCCCAAATCTTGGGAACAGCAATGCTTCCTGGCAACTGTTCCTACAGGTGTTATAGCAACAACTACTGAAGACCCAGAAAAGAAAGTTCTCACCACCGAAGATCTAGATGTTGTCAATAGTTCAATAAATCAAAGACTGATATATAATTTTCATCAGTGGAAATGACATTTAAGAAGAACCATTGCCATTTGCTTTTGCCTCTACACCCAAAGTCCCATGGGACCTTCCCATCTGACTTAGAACCGCAACCTTACTAGGAGAGCTCCTTGAGAGTCTTACTTTTCACAGTGCTTTGCACAGAGTAAGAACTTAGTAAAAGCTTTATTCATTCTTCCATCCCAACCCCTTATTACCAAAATGAAGAAACTGAAGCTAACAATGGTGGAATCACATGGCCAAGATCAAACAGGTGAGTTAGTAACAGAGACTGATCAAGCAGAACCCTGGGCACACACATCTAAGCACTCTTTTACCTACATCCTACTGGATCTTTTTATATCCCTAGCTTGGAAACATCAACACCAGACTTAAGACTCTCTCTCTCTCTCATCATTAGGTAAAATGCAAGAATGAAAATCCTTTGTATGTGCTTATTATACTCTATTTTTCCTGTCAACCACCAGTGCTTAAAAAAATTTGTCATAAAGATCAACTTTATTCTTAAAAGCATTCATAGTGTAAACTTACTTGGAGAATTTAAATAGTTCATTACATTGAATAATTTTCCATTTCAATTCAATAACATTCTGCTAATACAGGAATTTAACAAATTACTTATAAAAAAACAAAGTTGCATCAACTCTAAAGTATCAAAAACATATTAAGACAACACTATTCAAAATACTTCAAATGCACTTAAAATGCCATTCTTCTTTCTCTAATATAATGGGAATTTGTGTTATCTTCCTGTGGAAAACTGCAGTATTAAAAGTATTGATTAATTTAGAATATAAATTATAGCAAATGTTTTAGATTTAATTTAATGGAACACTACACAGGAGGGCAATAAAACAGCATATTCATTCCTGGTGCTTCCAACAGCTGGCAGGGAGGAAGGCTAACATTAGCACTTAAGATCCAAGGAGTGCTAAATAAGAGCCACTTCAACTTAGCGACACTTTTGCAGTTTTAATTTCCGAATAAAAAATTTTCAAATTACATTTTGGCATATTCAGTGCTTTTAACCTCTGAAAAAATAATTAAATCACTGATTATATTCCTGACCTCCATCCAAATGAGTATGTTAACATATAAAAATTCTGCTGACCTTAACCTTGAGAATATCATGGGTAAATGTGATTGGTACTTATAAATTCAAAATAAACGATAGGTAATCTTAAATAGCTTGGTGTTTTAAAAGGCTACGGAATCCATCACACAAATCAAAGTGCAACAAAAGTAAAGCTTTTCAGAACACTAACCAATATCAAAATAAACTTCATTCCAAAATTAGATGAACAGTAGCATACTAGATTTGACATTTATCTGAAATTTTCTTTATTCTATTTATTGGGGTGTTGAAGTAATAAACTGCTGTGCTAATGGGCAAAATTTAAGAGCAATTAAAAGAGAAGTAAGCACTTGCACTCCAGCAGGTGGTCACACATAACACTAAATAGTCACCAGAAGAGACTATTTAGGAACTTAAAAAAAACCTAACCAAACAGTTGCCCTCTTCAAACCAAATCTGTTTTCTTCTTCAAGTCCCACTTGGATGAAATTTTTTGAAAGACTGTTTAATCATCATGTGATTCAAAGACATATGCAAATGAAAAGAAGGGCTTCTTTTCACTAATTCTACCTAACAATAATGTTCTCTTGTGCTGTAAATCGTCAGCATTTGGTTCTAATCATCTAGAAATCAAATGCAAGAAACAAATGAAGCTGAATCAAATATTCCAAGTCTTTTCTTATTCTATCTCCTACCTTTGATATAAAAGAAATTCTAATAATCTCTTCATTTTTAGGCAGGATAACCTATCATTATTGGGTAAAAGGTGAAAAATAGTCAATATGCAATGACCAGGAAATATGTAGCTCAATCTCTACAGAAACAATGCCTTTCATCTCCACAGAGTTATAAAATAGTATAAGCATCACAGTAATTCACTCACATCTGCTCTTTTCACTAAACTTGTCAAAATTTCCTGTACCTTTACTCATAGAGGAATGCATCAATCGTTTCTGGACAAGGTCACCATACTAAGGGAAAAGGCAACCATGTTCTGAGCATTCTTGATTAAGGAGAGAAAAGATGATTGCTTTAACTCACAGGAAGGTTTCAGTAATATCTTAATCAGTGGCATGTTTTACTGCCACTTCAGAGTATCAAATTAAATATGATCTTCCCAGAAAAGTAAATCACAATATTCAATTTTGGCCTGGAAGATAACAAAAATGCAAATAGACCACCTGCATTTTTCTTATGTTCTGATGACTTTAGTAAATATGGAAAGGAAAAAAATTAATAAATTATTTTTAAAAAACAATAAACAGAAAATCTCAAGGCCAAATCTTGAAACTTTCTGTAGCATCAAAAACAAGACCTTTGGAGATTTACCATGAAAACATATTTTCTTCAAAACTTGAATTATGTATTTTATGCCCACCTTTCAGCATCACACATGCCAAAAGCTCAATAAACCAGACCCAAAATTACTGATACTACAAAGATGATAGATTAGTCTGGATTTTACAAGTGCTACTATAAAAATGGACCTTGACTTTTGATGCTTAAAGGTCAATTAAGACAATCAAAGCAAGCAGGAGAGATATTAAAATGCATTAATCTGCCAACATCAGGATGAAAGACAACCAGTGGAAAACCTAGTTATTGCACCCTTGACACAGTCTGACATCTGCCAGGGTGTAGCAAGTGATTACAGTACCAACACATAAGATAAGAGAAAATATTTACTTCAAATGTTTTGAATTACATAATGCTTTCTGTGACACTTTCATTCTTCAGTATTGCAAAAGTTCAAATTTATGTTTAATATTATTTACATACATGCTCAATGATCTTTTCTATAAAATGGTTTACATATTTATATTAATTTTTAAATGATACATTCAAAAGATATTGGTCTAACTGTTCACTCTAAAAAACCAAAATGAAGACATATAATTGTATAGATTATAATACAAAGATGGACAAGAAGTCCACTGAGTTAGTCCATCAAGTGTACAGGATAATAGCAGCTCATTTACATAGCACTTTAAGGTTTGCAAAACACTTAGCATACATTATCAACATGTTACACACCAGTATGTATAACTCTTTTGACAGGACGTACAGATGGACAACAATCTAGGACAAGAATTAAATGGAAAAACTCTGTTGTAGGTTTGGGAAAGTGTGCACCATTTTTATGATCCCAAACTGCTTGTTCCCACAAAAGGTCATCTTTTTATACCATTGATTCTTCCAATGATGCTGCAACATTACAAATCATACACCATCATCTCAGAATTAAAATTACAAGTGCCCTATTTCTATGTATTACTAACAAAGCCCAACAGCAAGAGACAAAAAGAGAAATCCCATTTAAAGTTCCTGTAGAAAATAAAAATATTTGGGAGTCTATCTGCCAAGACAAACCCACAAACTATATGAATACAATTACAAAACACTTTTCACACAAATAAAAACCAGATCGAAATAACTGGAAAAATAGCAATTGCTCATGGGTAGGCTCAGCTAATATAATACAAATGACAATTCTGCCAAAATTAATTTATTTAGTGCCATACCAATCAAACTACCAAAAAATTATTTTATAGAGCTAGAAAAAATAATAACAAAATTCGTTTGGAAGAACAAAAGGTTCAGAATATCAAGGGAATTACTGAGAAGAAATGCAAGGGAAGGTGGCCTAGCCACACCAGATCTTAAATTGTATTATAAGGCAGCAATCATCAAAACTACTTGGTGCTGGCTAAGAAACAGAGTGATAGACCAGTGGAATAGGTTAGGTACACAAGACACAATAGTCAACGACTATAGTAATCTGGTGTTTGATAAACCCAAAGACTCCAGTTTCTGGGATAAGAATTCACTACTTAGCAACAACTGCTGGGAAAACTGGAAAACAGTATGGCAGAAACTAGGCATAGACCAACATCTTACTCCATATACCAAGATAAAGTCAAAATGGCTACATGATTTAATATAAAAGCTGATACTATAAGCAAATTAGGAGAGTAAGGAATAGTTTACCTGTCAGATTTATGGAGAACAGAAGAATTTATGACCAAACGAGATAGAGGACATTATGAAATGGAAAATGGATAATTTTGATTACGTTAAATTGAAAAGTTTTTGCACAAAGCCAATGCAACTAAGATTAGAAGGGAAGCAGAAAGGTGGGAAACAATTTTTACAACCAACATCTCTGATAAAGGCCTCATTTCTCAAATATATAGAGAACTGAGTGAAATCTATAAAAATACAAGTAATTCCCCAATTGATAAATGGTCAAAGGATATGAACAGGCAATTTTCAGATAAAGAAATTAGAGCTATCTATAGTCATATAAAAAAGATGCTCTAAATCACTACTGAATAGAGAAATGCAAATCAAAGCAACTCTGAAGTACTACATCACCCTTGTCAGATTGGCTAACATAACAAAACAGCGAAATGATAAATGTTGGAGAAGATGTGGGAAAATTGGAACACTAATGCACTATTGGTGGAGTGGTGAACTGATCCAACCATTCTGAAGAGCAATTTGGAACTATGCGCAAAGGGCTATAAAACTGTGCATACCCTTTGACCCAGCAATACCACTTCTAGGTCTATATCCCAAAGCCATCATAAAAATGGGAAAAGGACCCATATGTACAAAAATATTTATAGTGGCTCTTTCTGTGGTGTCAAAGAATTGGAAAATTGAGGGGATACCCATCAATTGGGGAATGGCTGAACAAGCTGTGGTATATGAACATAAGGAATACTATTGCTCCATAAGAAATGATGAGCAGGCAGATTTCAAAAACACCTGAAAAGACTTACATGAACTGATGCTGAGTGAAGTGAGCACAACCAGGAGAACATTGTACATGGTAACAGCAACACTGTGTGATAACTAACTTTAATAGACCTAGCTCTTCTCAGAAATGCGAGGATCTAAGGCAACTCCAAAAGACTCATGATGGAAAATCCCATCCACATCTACAAAAAGAACTAGGAAGTCTGAATGAAGATTGAAGCATACTATTTGCTCTCTTTTTCTGTTTCTTCTTTCTTGTGGTTTCTCCCATTGATTCTAATTCTTCTTTACAAAATGACTAATGGGAAAATATGTTTAATATGAACGTATATATATAGCCTATATCAGATTGCACACCATTTTGGGGAGTGGGGAGAGCAAGAAGGGGGAGAAAATTGAGAACTCAAAATCTTATGGAAGAGAATTTTAAAAACTAAAACTGGATAGAGATAGATAAATAGATAGATAGATATAGTTTTTTTTTTAATTACAAGTGCCCCAAAGGGAAACTTAAAAAAAAAAAGAGGTGGTTACAAGGAGGCTGAAGAATATAATCAACATGACTTGCATAAAAAAGATGGGAAAGCCAGATAGGTTGCTAGAGCAAAGGACAGTAGGTGGTCAATCTGAGTACTACGCTGCACTCACAGAATATCAAAAGGACCATAGGAAAATCCTTAGGGCATTGGGTAGATCCTGTATGAAGGATTTCTAGAAAGATGTAAACAAAAACCACAAAAGGTACTGTAACCTCCACCAGTAGAACGAGATCATGAATCCACTGATGTATCAAAGTCTGGTTAAAAAAAAAATAAAGTAACATAAAAATCTTCAATTAAGAGAACTTAACTCATTTAAAGTTAAGACCTCATGAAGATTCCAGTAGTCTCCACTCTGAACTCCTAAGCTTTGCCACTGATAAATATACCTGTTCCTAGAAAAAAAATTAATGCCACTAAAGTTAGAAAGACTGATGACATCCAAATATGTCAAAAGTCTCACCACAGTAGCCATGAGTGATGACTTATTCCTCCAACACAATCCTCAACAGCCACCTTAGCAATGATTTGCAGGGAAGACCTCATGCATGCATTGTGAAAGAAAAGACATAAAATATTGTTTCAAAGGTTAAAAAAGAAATTTATATTTTGCAAATGTTCTCCTGGCTAATGAAAACAATCATGAAAGAAACCCACAGGGCAAAAACTTTAAGTCACTTTAAAATATATATCCCTATTTTTTGCTTTTCATAATATATAATTATTAAGTATAAAATATTATAACTAATCCAATTTGGGCCACTTTAAATTGCCATCTTTGCTTCATTTTAGAATACCTTTACTCCTTCTCTAAGGAGCCTGAGAAGACAAACTGGTAATCTACATAGTGATATCACAGAAAAAATCCTAAACTCTTAACATAAGGAAACATCATTCTCCCAACTACAGCATGGTATAACAAAAACCATAACAGACTTGGAGTCAGAGAATTTGGATTCAAATCCTAGCTATGGGAGGACCTGTGTAACTAAGAGCAAAGCATTGAAGCTTTCTGGGTTTCACATGTAAAATGAGAGGGCTGGGCTAGATGATATATAAAGCCCCTTTCAGCTCAAGAACCTACAATTTTAGGATGTTGGGATCTTCCAAAAGTTCAGAATGCATTAGCTGTAAATATAGTGTATATTTAAATGTTTATTAAATAAACAAATGCACAATGGAATTAATACAACTATCTGGATTCATGACTGCTTAATATTTTTAGTATATAAGATTTATCTTAATTTACAGTTATACAAAGAAATGAAGAAAAATATTAATTTGCAGTAGTATGCCAAACAAGATGTCATTACTGAATGAGCAAGTCAGTGATTTGATCAAATAGGACAGCTGAAAATGATGGAACATAGAAGAAGCAAATTGTGACTATTTTCATAATTTTTTTTGGTGTTTTTTGGAGGGGGCAGGGCAATTGGGGTTCAGTGACTTGCCCAAGGTCACACAGCTAGTACATGTGTCAAGTATCTGAGGCCACATTTCAACTCACGTCCTACTGACTCTAGGGCCTGTGCTCTACTCACTGCGCCACCTAGCTGCCCCAAATCGAGACTATTTTCAACTGTTTACAATGATTACTATACTCCAAATATACTCTACCTTATCCCAGAAGTCGACCAAAGCTGTAAAGTCCCATTTCTTGGCATAAGCAACATTATATTTCAATATAGCATCCTATGGAAAAAGCATAAAAAAAATCTAAGTCACTGATTGGGGTAGAGAATACTTATACAATTAATATATCTACTAAGAGATTATCTACTTGATGGATTATCATCTAGAAATGTCTTAGTTCTACACAAGTTTCCCCCATCACCTACCTATCATACATCATACATCAATAGATATACACAGAAAAAATACACATTCATTTTAAAATGAGCCTATCACAAATGGAATCATCTGTGGGTTGGCAGAGAAAGGAGAATGGGACAGGAAAATATATAACATATTCAATCCCAATAATTTTTCAGTTGCATATTTGGTATTTCCTGTTCAATTTCTGCCATATGTCAAAGAGTCTAAGTAAGGAATTTTTTATATCTGAGATTTCACCCCAAATCCAGCAAATTGATAAAGATGATAAGAGATAGTAATAGTCAATGTTGGAAGTGTTGTAGAAAAACTAGAATACCAGTGCCTTGTTGGTAGAGATGTGAATTAATAGAATTCTAGAAAGCAATCTGGATTGATGCAAACAAAGTAACTAAACTGTCTGTATACTTTGACCTAGAGATTCCACGGTTAAGCATATACCACAAAGAGATCACTGACAAAAAGACCCGAAGTATTTAAGGCAGTTTTTATGGCAGCAAAGAACTGAAAATGTGGATGCCCATCAACTGGGTAATGGCTAAACGAACTGTGGTACATGAATGTAATGGATTATTACTGTGTGGTAAGAAACAACGAATTTAATTAATACAGAGAAAACACAGAAGACTAACATGAACTAATGCAAACTAAAATAAAAGGAAGCATGAAAACAATATGCATAATCACTACAACAATGTAAATGGAAAGAACTGCCACACAAAAACCAAAAACAAAAGTTGCAAAATTATAAAAAATAAAACTTGGCCTCAAAGAAGAGCTATGGGAAGACACTTCCCCCTATTTCTTTGCAGAGATGGAGAGAGAGACACTGCTTATGCTGTCAAAATTTTTCAATTTCTTCATTGGTTTTATTCATTTTTCTTTAAAATTTGTTTGAAAATTAAATATGCCTGTGACAAATGGAAATAGGAGAATTAATCAGCTGGGAAGAGGAGAGTGGAACAAGGAAATATATAATGTATTCAGTACCAAAAAATAATTTTTCATTTACCTAGCATTTGGTACTTTCTGTTCAACTACTGCCCTCTGTCAGAGTCTAATCAAAGAATTTGTTACATCTAAGCTTTAACCTCACATTCAGCAAATTTGCAAAGACAAAAGATGGGTATGAAGGGCTACTGGTAGTCAGGCAACTACTGATGAACATGTGAACTGGTCGGGAAAGCAATCTGGAATTACATTAATGATGGGCGAAAAGCCATAGATACCACTACTAGAAAGCCATACTAAAAGGAAGAAATTTCCCAAATACATCAAAATAATTGTAGCAGTATTCTTTGTGGCCGTAAAGAATAGGAAGCAAAGTAGATGTCCATAAATTGTGGAATAGATAAATGAAGGTTAAATAATATAACAGAATAATATCACACCAGAAAGAATTCATAGAAGCATGTGAGACTCACAAGAACTGATATGAAATAAATAAATAGGATGAGGAAACCAATATACACAATGATAATGATGAAAATGGAAAGAACAAAAATAAAAAGAAACTAAATGTTATTTAATTGTAAAGGATGAGGCTACCTCTGAAAGAGATGAGAAAATGAATTTCCTTCCCTTCTTTGCAAAGGTAGGGGGTTATGGATATCATACAGTGGCTATGATGTCATGTCATGTTAGCTAGTTTCGCTGAATTGCTTTCTGCCTCCTCCTCTCTTTTTTTATGCTTTGTTACAAGGAATTCACTTGGTTGGCAGGGGAGAAAGATTCAGAAATGATGATCTAAAATGTTATTTTTTTAACATTTAGATTTTTTTATTTTTAGTTTACAACATTTAATTTTACATGTTATTGAGTTTCAAATTTTCCTCCCTTCCCTCCCCTCCCCCCGCAGACAGCATGCAGTCCGATGTAGATTCTACATAGACCTTCGCATTAAACTTATTTACACAATAGTCAAGTTGCAAAGAAGAATTATGACAGATGGAATGAATCATGAGAGAGAAGAAACAAAAACAAAAAAAAAAGAACAAATAGTTTGCCTCAATCTGCATCCAGACTCCACAGTTCTTTCTCTGGATGTAGCTAGCTTTTTCCATCATGAGTCCTTTGAAGCTGCCCTTGAGACCTGCATTGCTGAGAGCCAAGTCTACCAAAGTTAGTCATCACAGAATCAGTATGTCTGTGGTTGTGTATAGTGTTCTCCTGGATCTGCTCCTCTCAGTCAGCATCAGATCACGTAGGTCTTTCCAGGTTATTATGAAGTCCATATCTTCCCCATTTCTTACAGCACAATAGTATTCCATTACATTCATATACCACAACTTGTTCAGCCATTCCCCAATTGATTTTTTTTAATTTAGGAGTTGTTTATAGTTTTGTTTTTGGATAAACCATTTTCAGGCCAAAATAAATTTATATTAAGGAGTATTTAATTTACTTTAAGGCCCCCCAGCACATTGGACAAATTCCCAGTGGCAAATATGGGAAGATATGGACAACAGTTCCAGAGGATGAACAGAAATAGCTAGGTTACAATATGCATGATCTGACAATACAACTGAATCAATGAGATCAAAATTCTATTTGTAACAGATGACTATGCCATCTACTGGTGTACTTATTTAACAATTTAGAAAGACAACTGGCTGAGTCTGTTCTAGTCTATATAATTCTTGCATATAGCCTCCAATTTCCTCCTTATTAAGTATCTTATTTTCTACCATACTGCTCTATAATTTTCCCAGCAGTGTTTGTCAAACACTGAGTCCATTTCACAATAGCTGGGGTCTTTGTGTGTAGTGAACACTAGGATATTAGATGCATTTTCCTCTGCGTATTATATTCCTAATCTGTTCTGCTGATCAATCTTTCTGTTTCTTAATCAGTACTGAAGTGTTTTAATAACTGCTTTGCAGTATAGTTTGAGACCTAGCACTGTTAGACCCCCTTTGCTCCACTTCCTTTCATTACAGTTATCCCTTCCACATAGCAACTTTTCCCATCGCAGTTTTCACATACTGAGGGTTGACATAACAAACTAAACGGAAATCTGGAGGAAGTTTTGTGGGAAGCCGCAGACGACATAGCGAAGGCCAGCAGACAACACAGCGAAAATTTAAAAATTCAGAAATATATAAAATGTATGTCTAGTTTTGTATAATAGCAAAATATTTTGTCTTTTAGTAATTTCTTCTCCTCTGGTATGAAGGCAGGGCCAAAAAATTTTACGCAGATATTTCAGACTGCAGAGATACTACACTCCTAAACCCCACAATGCAGAAAAGACAATGACTTTTTTTCCCCCTCCATATGAGTTTCATTTTTTTTCTAGTTCTATAAAGTAATCTTTTGGTATTTTGACTGGCATGATACTAAATAAGTAAATTAATTTAGGTAATGCTGTCACTTTTATTACACTGATTTAAAATTTTTGCATCAAAGTTCATTAGAGATAGTAGTCTACACTTTTCTTTTTCTATTTTTATTCACTCTGGTTTGTGTATTAAGACCACATCTGTTGCACAGAAGGAATTTGGTAGAATCACTTCTTTTGCTATTTTTGCAAACAATTTATGTAATATTAGAATTAACTGTTCTTTCAATGTCTGACAGAATTCACTTGTGAATCTATGTGGTCCTAGTTTTATTTTCTCTTGTAAGTTCATTTGTGGCTTGCCCAATTATTTGGTTATGAATTTTTCTCCTATCCACAGATCAGACAGATAATTTTTTTTCCACATTTCTCTAATATGACATGAGTGACCTTTCCTATCTCAGTCAAATACCCATTTGGAACTTATATTTGTATAAGTGTGAGGTGTTGGTCTATAAATTTCTTTCATATTGCCAGACAATTTTCTCATCAGTTTTTTGAAAAATAGTGATCTTGAGGGGGCAGAGCCAAGACGGCAGAGTGAAAGCAGGGATATGCCAAGCACACTCACAAATTCTTTCAGATACCTCTTGAGGAGTGAATCTGAATAGACTTGAGAGAGGCAGAATCCACTAGGAGACAGTGTGACATCTCCAAGCCAGCAAAGTCCAGAAAGAGACAGATTTGTTTCACTGAGCTGGGTGAGCGCTGAGCGCACAGAACTACCCTCAACCATAGCAGAGCACCATACCCAAACAGGAGCAGGCCTAGCCCCCAGGTTGCAGTAGTAATCCCCAGGCCTCACGGCACAGGACTGGAGACTGTTGGAGCTAGGTGAGTCAGAAGCACAGAGTCTGCAGCAGCAGCACCAACTACTCCTGGAGCTATCAAGCCCACAGTCTAAAGGTTTGAAATTCACCTTATTGAACCTCCGGGAGCCATGATGACCAAGTAAACTCTAAGAACTCTCATTCCTCCCTCACTGACCTTGAGTAACCCAGTGAATACTGCCCTAAGAGAAACCCTAGAATACAGGAGCCAGAAGTGGGGGTGCAGTAGTCTTTTAGCTCAGAAAGCTAGGGAGACCCCCTCTTGCAGTGATGGAAGGAGACCAGTAAAGGAAGGGAAGCATTCCAGAAAGCCCCACCTTAGCAGACCAGTGGGAATTCCTGAGCCCCATGGGGGGGGGAAGGTGGAGCCAGCAAGCGCCAACACCAGGACCCCAGGCATGCCTTCCCATAGCCAGGGGAATTGGCAGACACCAGCACAGACCGACAACCTGTGCTATATAACACAGCCCTAGGGGAAGAGGAGACTTCCAACAGCCAGACCACCCCTCCCCCACACCTCACACTGTGAGCTTCATTATAACCCTAGGGAAACTCAGAAAGACTTCACTGGGCCTCAATCCTTGACATATACCAGTCAGCTCTAGCTCAGCACCAGGTGAGCTGCAGCAGTATACAGCTTCTAGCTGACAAAACCAGAGGCCACAGCACACAAAGCCAGTAACCAGGCCCCTAGGTACCAACACGAGAAGCTTGGGACAGAGCCCCCTGGGCCCCAGAAGCTGAGATCTACTTTAAAAGCCAGGAAAAGGGCAACCACCATGAAGAAGCAAGCTAGAAAAGTAAAAAAGACCATGGAATAATATTATGGGGACAGAGAAGGTCAAAATATGAATTCAGAAGAGGACAGATTGACACTATACCTACATCTGAAACCTCAAAGGGGAATATGATGTGGTCTCAAGCCCAAAAAGCTCCTGGAAGAGCTCAAAACTTCCTGGAAGAGCTCAAAGAGGATTTTAAAAGCCAAATTAGAGAGGTAAAAGAAAAATTACAGAATCTATTAGGAGAAAATAAATCCTTGAAAAGTAAAATTGGCCAAATGGAAAGAGAGATGCAGAAACTATCTGAAGAAAATAATTTGTTAAAAATTAGAACTGGTAAAGTAGTCAGGAGGACCTGAGTTCAAATCCAACCTCAGACACTTGACACATGTACTAGCTGTGTGACCTTGGGCAAGTCACTTAACCCTTATTACCCTGCCCCCCAAAAAATTGGAACTGGGCAAGCAAAAGCTAATGACTCTATGAGGCATCAAGAATCAGTCGAACAAAATCTAAATAATGAAAAAATAAAAGAAAATATAAAATATCTCATTGGAAAAACAACTGACCTGGAAAATAGATCCAGGAGAGACAATCTAAGAATTACTGGTCTTCCAGGAAGCCATGATGAAAAAAAGAGCCTGGATAGTATCTTCCAAGAAATCATCAAGGAAAACTGTGCTGAGGTCCTAGAACCAGAGGGTAAAATAGTCATCAAAAGAATCTACAGATCACCCCCTGAAAAAGATCCCAAATTGAAAACTCCAAGGAGTATTGTAGCCAAATTCCAGAATTACCAGATCGAGGAGAAAATACAGCAAGCAGTCAGAAAGAAACAATTCAAATATCGTGGAACTACAGTCAGGATCACACAGGACTTTGCAGCTTCTACGTTAAAAGATCAGAGGGACTGGAATATGATATTCTGAAAGGCAAAGGAGCTTGAACTACAACCAAAGATCAACTATCCAGTCAAACTGAGCATGGTCTTTCAGATAAGGAGATGGACGTTAAATGAAATAAGGGAATTTCCTGACCTTCCTAATGAAAAGGCCAGAGCTCAATGGAAAATTTGGTCTTCAAATAAAAGACTCAAGAGAGGCACAGAAAGGTAAACAGGGAAAAAAAAAAAAAGAAAATGAAAAAACTCATTATTCAACAAAGGCAAATTGTTTACATCCCTATATGGGAGGATGATATTTGTTTATTTTGAGAATGGTATAGTTAGTAGGATATCTAAAAGGAATATACATAGATAGAGGGCATGGGTATAAATTTACTGATGTGATGATAAAAAAACTTAATTAAGGGATGAAAAAGGATTGTAATGAGAGAAGAGGTAAGGAGGAGGCAGAAAAGGGTAAATTACATCACATGAAGACACACACAGACATATACTAGAGGGAAAGAAGGGAGGGAAAAGAGCAGTGTGTGAGCTTTACTTTCATCAGATTTGGTTCAAAGAGGAAATAACATATTCTGTTAAGTATAGAAATCAAACTTGCCCTACAGGCAGTAAGAGAAGAAAGGGGAAAGAAAATGGATGGAGGTGGTTAGACAGAAGTGAAGAAGTAGTAAGGGAAAAGGGTAAGACGGGGGGGGGTGAAGGTGAAAGGGAGGGAATATGGAGGGAGGCAGTGGTCAAAAGCAAAACTCTTTTGAGAAGGGGGAGGCAGAATGGAAAAATAAAAACATAAATGGGAGGTGGGAGGGAAATAGGATGAAAAAAAGACACACACAGTAATCATAACTGTAAATGTGAATGGGATGAACTCTCACATAAAATGGAGGCAGAGAGCAGAATGAATTAAAAAGCAAAATCCTACAAAATGCTGTTTACAAGAAACACATTTGAAACAGGGGAATACACACAGGGTAAAGGTAAAAGGCTGGAGTAGAATATATTATGCTTCAGCTGAAGTAAAAAAAGCAGGGGTAGAAATCCTAATCTCAGATAAAGCAAAAGCAAAGATAGATCTAATTAAAGGAGATAAGGAAGGAAACTAAAGCCTGCTAAAAGGCACCATAGACAATGAACTAATATCATTACTTAACATATATGGACCAAGTGGTATAGCATCCAAATTCTTAGAGAAGTTAAGGAGGGAGTTACAGGAAAAAATAGATACCAAACTATACTAGTGGGGGACCTCAACCTCCCCCTCTCTGAACTTGGTAAATCTAACCTCAAAATAAAGAAGAAAAAAGTTAAGGAGGTGAAGAGAATTTTAGAAAAGGTAGATACGATAGACCTCTAGAGAAAAGTGAATGGGGATAGAAAGGAATATACTTTTTTCTCAGCGGTACATAGCACATTCATACAAATTGAGCATATACTAGAGCATAAAAACCTCACAATCCAGTGCAGAAAGGCAAAAATAGTCAATGTATCCTTTTCTGATCATGATGCAATAAAAATTATTTGTAATAAAGGACCATGGAAAGATAGACTAAGAATGAATTGGAAACTAAATAATCTAATCCTAAAGAATGAGTGGGTCAAAGAACAAATCACAGAAACAATCAATAACTTCATTCAAGGGAATGACAATAATGAGACAACATACCAAAACTTATGGGACGTAGAAAAAGCAGTTTTTAGGGGAAGTTCTCTATCGCTGAACGCTAACATGAATAAAATAGAGAAAAAGGAGATCAACGAATTGGGCATGCAACTGAAAAAGCTATAAAAAGAACAAACTGAAAATCCCCAATTAAATACCAAATTAGAAATACTGAAAACCAAAGCAGAGATTAATAAAACTAAAATCAAGAAAACTATTGAACTAATAAATAAAACTAAGAGCTGGTTTTATAAAAAAAAAAAAAAAAACAATAAAATTGATAAACCTTTGGTCAATTTGAGTAAAAAAAGGAAGAAAACCAAATTACCAATATCAAAAATGAAAAGGGTGAATTTACCTCCAATGAAGAGGATATTAAAACAATAATTAGAAATTATTTTGCCCAAATGTATGCCTATAAATTTGATAATCTTAGAGAAATGGATAAATATCTACAAAAATGAAAATTGCCTAGATTAACAAAAGAGGAAGTCAGATACCTAAATAACTCTATCTCAGAAAAAGAAATTGAGCAAGCCATCAATGAAATCCCTAGGAAAAAATCTCAGGGCCAGATGGATTTACATGTGAATTCTATCAAACATTTCAAGAACAATTAATTCCCATACTTTATAGAATACTTGGAAAAATAGGCAAAGAAGGAATCCTACCAAATTTTTTTATGACAGAAATATGGCACCTAAACCAGGAAGAGTCAAAACAGAGGAGAAAAAAAAAGAAAGAAAGAAAATTATAGACCAATTTCCCTAACGAATATTGATGCGAAAATTTTAAATAAAATATTAGCGAAAAGATTACAGCAATTTATTAGGGGAATAGTACACTATGACCAGGTAGGATTTATTCCAGGAATGCAAGGCTGGTTCAATATTAGGAAAACTATCACCATAATTGATCATATCAACAACAAAACTAGAAGAAACTACATGATTACCTCCGTAGATGCAGAAAGAGCTTTTGACATGCCTATTAAAAACACTAGAAAGCACAGGAATAAACAGAGTCTGCCTTAAAATCATAAGTAGCATCTACCTAACACCACCAGCAAGATTTCTTTTAACTTT
Organism: Trichosurus vulpecula; assembly: GCF_011100635.1. NCBI lineage: Eukaryota > Metazoa > Chordata > Mammalia > Diprotodontia > Phalangeridae > Trichosurus > Trichosurus vulpecula. The sequence continues at coordinate 74,634,677 of NC_050580.1, forward strand.
TTAAAACAAAGCAGGGGGAAGGGGGAGAGAATCCTACAGATGTGAAATGCTCAATAACTTTCACTGAATCATTGTAATATTAGTTTTACTTTGTTACTCTACTTGTTACAAGATACCTCCCATAGAGCAGGAGTAATCTACAACTCCTAAAACCTGTTATCATTTGGGCAGTTAGGAGTATACATAGATAGAGGGCATGGGTATGAGTTGAATATGATGAAATGGTATCTAAAAGAAAAAGTAAGAGGTGAGAAAGAGGAATGCACTGGGAGAATGGGAAAGAGAGAGATAGAATGGGATAAAATATCTGACATGAAAGAGGTGCACAAGAACTTTTACAGTGGAAGGAGAGATAAGGGAGATAGGAGAGTGCTTGAACCATACTCTGATCAGAACTGGCTCAAAGAGGAAATAACATACACACTCAGTTGGATACAGACATTTATCTTATCCTACAGGAAAGTAGGAAGGGAAAGGGATAAAAGGGAGCCAGGAGTAATAGTGTTACACCGAAACTGAAGCCCACCATTAATCCCCTTTATATTCTTGTCTTTGTCTCTGCCCTATACCCTGAAATGGCTTGAAACAGCTTAAGGCATAATTCTGGATGTTACCCAAGGCTAGTCCCCTGACCGCCCCTTTCCTTATGATTCAGCATTCTGTGTATTCTCTCTACATCAGCATTATGTGCAAGGATCAGTTGCTAGGGTAAGGCATAAAGTTTATTTTAAGGAAACCCCCCCACCTAGTTACCAAGTAGCCCCACACTCTAGGTTATAGTGCAGCTACTCTGCTGACCACGCTAGGTTTTCCCCACTCAGACCATAGATTAAGTAGGGGTTACTTTCTGGGGAATTCCACTTCATACCCTCCACCCTGAGTCACAGGATGGTTGCGCTCCTGAAGGCCACCCATTCTAGGAAGCGGACCACTCTGTGTCACAGGATGGTCGCGCCCCTGAGTCTAACCATATTCCCAAATTAGCTCCAAATTGACAAGCTCAACTAATGGCTGATCTTTGCTTCTGTACAACATTGCTTCCGCTAGCGACCCTCCCTAACTATGTCATTGTGGTTTTTGCCTTTATAAGCCTGTAAGTCCCTCAATTTGGGACTGCCTGATTTGAGTATGTACTCTAGGTAGTCGCGTGCTTGGCCAACAAATCCACACCCTAAATTTACCTTGAACCCAGGTCTCGGCTCACTGTTATTTTCTACACAACAATAGAAGCGAGGGCAAATTGGGGGAGGCACTAATCAGAAGCAAAACACTTTTGAGGATGGACAGGGTGAAAAGAGAGAGACAGTAGGATAAACAGGGAAAACAGGATGGAGGGAATTACACAGTTAATAATCATCTACCAAAAAAATGTTACAGCAAATTTCTCTGATAAACGCCACATGTCTCAAAGGTATAGGGAACTGAATCAAATTTATAAAAATAAGACCCATTCCCCAATTGATAAATGGTCAAAAGATATGAATAGGCAGTTTTCAGAGGACATAATCAACACTATCAGTAGCCATGTCAAAAAATGTTCTAAATCACTATTTATAAGAAAAATGCAAATTAAAACAACTCTGAAGTACTATCCCACACCTATCAGCTGGGCTAATATGACAGAAAAGGAAAATGACAAATGGTGGAGGGAATATGAGAAAACTAAGACATTTAATGCACTGGAGCTGAGAACTGATTCAACCATTCTGTAGAGCAATTTGGACTACGCCCAAAGGGCTATAAAACCATGTATACCCTTTGACCCAGCAATACCACTACTAGGTCTGTTTCCCAAAGAGATAAAAAACAAAAAGGAAAGGGAACTATCTGCACAAAAAAAAATTATAGCAGCTCTTTCTGCAGGGGCAAAGAATCGGAAATTGAGGGGATGTCCATCAATTGGGGAATGGCTGAACAAGTTATGGTATCTGATTGTGATGGAATGTTGAATTATAAGAAATGATGACCCAGGGGCGGGGGGGTAGTGGAGTCAAGATGGCGGCTGGAAAGCAGGGACTTGCATGAGCTCCCTGCCAGGTCCCTTCAAAAACCTATAAAAAATGGCTCTGAACAAATTCTAGAACTGCAGAACGCTCAAAATAGCAGAGGGAAGCAGGTCTCCAGCCCAGGACAGCCTGGATGGTCATTGGCTGAGGTCTATCGCACAGGGAGCTGGGAGTGAAGGAGAGCAGAGAGAAGCGGACCCCAGCGTGGGCAGGGGCAGGACCAACCGGACCAGGAGTCGGGCGGAACAGGCCCTAGCACGCTGAACTAGTGAACTGTGGCAGCTACCAGACCTCTAAACCCACAAACACCAAAGACAACAGAGAAGGTTAGTGTGAATAGCTGCAGGGACAGAGAAAAGGAGTTCCTGGTTCAGCCACCACCCCAGGGGCAGCAGAGGTGGTGCAGCTACAGAACTACAGCTGCAGTTGCTTCTGGCCCCAGGCCCACCTGGTGGGAGGAATTAAGTGGTGGATCAGAGCAGGAGTGCAGAGCCTGCTTAAGATTTGCATCAGGTCCAGGTTGGCAGTTCTTGGGGAAGGAGGAGTGCTGGTGTGGCACAGCTGGCTGTATAGAAATAGCTCTGAAAACAACAGCACATCCCCTCAAGCTTAGAACAAAGTTCTCTTTACTCTACAAGCAGTCATATCCTGCTGAAAAACTCAAGGGTCAAGTAAGTTGGCTGGGAACATGGCCAGGCATCCAAAAAGGACACAAATTCAGACTCAGACTTTGGAATCTTTTTTTGGTGACAAAGAAGACCAAAGCATACAGCCAGAAGAAGTTAACAAAGTCAAAGAGCCTACATCAAAAGCCTCCAAGAAAAACATGAACTGGTCTCAGGCCATGGAAGAGCTCAAAAAGGATTTGGAAAAGCAAGTTAGAGAAGTAGAGGAAAAATTGGGAATAGAAACAAAAATGATGCGAGAAAACCATGAAAAACAAGTCAAGGACTTGCTAAAGGAGACCCAAAAAAATACTGAAGGAAACAGCACCTTAAAAAATAGACTTAACTCAAATGGCAAAAGAGCTCCAAAAAGCCAATGAGGAGAAGAATGCCTTGAAAGGCAGAATTAGCCAAATGGAAAAGGAGGTCCTAAAAACCATGGAAGAAAATACTACCTTAAATAAATTAGATTGGAGCAAGTGGAAGCTAGTGACTTACCCCACAGGGTACCTTACCCCACAGGAAAGACGGAGGAAGAAGATAAAAAAGGGGGAATAATAGAAGGGAGGGCAGATGGGGGGGGGGAGGTAATTAAAAACAAATACTTTTGAAAAGGGACAGGGTCAAGGGAGAAAATTCAGTAAAGGGGGATAGGTTAGGAAGGAGCAAAATATAGTTGGTCTTTCACAACATGAGTATTGTGGAAGGGTTTTACATAATGATACGCATGTGGCCTATGTTGAATTGCTTGACTTCTTAGGGAGGGTGGGTGGGGACGGAAGAAGGAAGAGAATTTGGAACTCAAAGTTTTAAAAAGAGATGTTCAAAAACAAAACAAAAAGTTTTTGCATGCAATTAGGAAATAAGATACACAGGCAATGGGGGGTAAAAATTTATCTTGCCCTACAAGAAAGGAAGGGAAAAGGTGATGGGAGGGGAGTGGGGTGACAGAAGGGAGGGCTGACTGGTGAATGGAGCAACCAGAATATATGCCATCTTGGAGTGGATGGGAGGGCAGAAATGGGGAGAAAACTTGTAATCCAAACTCTTGTGAAAATCAAGCTGAAAACTAAATATATTAAATAAATTAAATAAATAAATTTAAAGAAAAAAAAAAAAAGAAAGAAATGATGACCAGGATACTCTCAGAAAAAACTGGTAAGACTTACATCCACTGATGCAAAGTGAAATGAGCACAACCAGGAGAACATTACACACAGTAACAGCAATATTGTATGATGAGCAACTATAAATGATTTAGCTTTTCTCAACAATACAATGATCGAAGACAATTCCAAAAGACGTATGATAAAAAAATGCTACTCATCTCAAGAAAAATGGATGATGGAGTCTAAATGCAGATCAAAGCATACTTTTTTTTACTTTATTTTTCTTGGGTTTTTTTTTTTGGTCTGTGTTTTCTTTCACACTATTGACAAGCTCTCACATTATAATTTCATTTAAAAGAACAGTAATCAAGGATAAGCATCACTGAAAATGGTTTGGCATTCCTCAAGAGCTCTCCTAGGAATCAGCAAAATTCAAAATAACAACAATAGCTAGCATTTATATAGCACCTACTATGTGCCAGGCACTGTGCTAAGCACTTTACATTATTTCATGTGATTCACACAACCATCCTAGGAAGTAGGTGCCGTTATTTAACCTCATTTTATAGTTAAGGAAACTTAGTTTGAGGAAATGGAATTACTAATCTATATTCAATCTACTCTCTTGGGCAATGGGGTTACTCACAAAAGAGTACATGAAAAATCTTTTTAAAATTATGACTTAGTATTCAAGGAGCTCTTTCCGCTCATAATCCATAAGGAATACTCTAGATTCAAAGAAGAAAGACTCCCAGTCTATGTAATTAGTGGCCATGTGATTTCTAAAAACAAAATGCTTTATTCAACCACTGAGGTCACTATCCTTCAAGTTCATACATATTTCTGGGTTTTCCACGAATCTGATTATCGCAACCTGATACTGAATCTTGTTGCATAATGAGTATTTTCATCATGCTCATTAACAGGAGTTTGGTTTTTTCCCATAGTTCCTTTAGTATACACAAGAAAATAAGTGGATTTCTTTGTTATACTGAATCTAAAAAGGAAGGAAGGATTTATTAAGCACCTACTGTGCCAAGTGAATTATACTAATTATTTAACTTTACAAATATCTCATCTGATCCTCACAAAGACCCTCTGAGATAGGCGCTATTATTTATCCACATTTCACAGTTTAGGAAATTGAGGCTGACAGAGGCTAAGTGATTTGCCCAGGGTCACACAAGTAGTGTCTAAGGCTAGATTCAAACACAGCCCTTTCTTGACTCCAGCCCAATGCTCTATCCACTGTGCTATCTAAACAATTAACATCTTTCTAATTTACCACAATGAGTCAAATTATTATTGGGGGAGGCAAGCCAGCTACATATGTCTTAAAACATAAAAATAACAATTATTATTATGTTCTGAAACTTTAATACAAGATTTTAAATGTATTTATGATATAGAAATAATCTTAATATAATGCCCAATACCTCAAAATCATAATGGCATAAGAATCCTGAGTAATAAAATTTTAAAACTATACTATGATGGAACATATTATTTTTCATTTCAAGGATGCATAATTTCATCAGTGCAGTCACTTACTTTTACTAACACAGTCTGCAACCCCTCTACAACTTAGTTAAAAAGTTTTATTGAGTGTCTGTGGCTAAAATATTTATCAACCTCAGTATAACATTCCGACTCTCTCTGAACTCAGCTTGTTTGGCCTTCTGACAACAAACATACATATGGTCTGCCCATCATCACTGGTCCCATGTTCAAAGTGCTCCCAGCTGGAAAGGATGTACCATATAGCTTGCACTCTGCTTGTATACCCTTCAAGAGAGTACAGCATCACAACCATGCCACACTGATGATCTAAAAGTAAGACTAGTGGAGATTCAATACTTTGGCATAAAATCATTTTTATGACAGAAAAACAATATATAATAATACATCAAGTTGTAAACTGCTTAAAGAAATATTAAAGGATATCTGGTAAAAAAAAAAAAGTTATAAAGACCAAGAGAAAAAATCCATGATAGTTTGACTCTTCTGTCTCAAAAAAATGACATCAGACTTAGGATAACACAATAAAATCTTGAAAGTCAAAGGAAGACTTAGAAGTCAAAGGATTTAGAGCTGGAAGCAATCTTAGACATCTTCCAGTTTAATCTCCTCATTTTACAGATCAATCAATAGACATTTGTTACATGTCTACTTTGTGCCAAGCACAGTGCTAGCTTTAGGGGATCCAAAGACAAAAAATAAAGAAGGTGGAGCTGGAGCAGTATCTTAAAGGAAGTAAATGCTATGATGCGGAGAGAGTCAATGCCAGGCATGGAGGATCCCCTGTGCAAAGATACCAAGACAGTAGATGTAGTGCCATGTGTGAGGATCAAAGAGAAAGCTAGTTTGGCTGTACCACAGAGTGCAGGAAAGAGATTTGTATTTTATCCTAGATTTGTATTTTATATCCTGATTTGTATTTTAACCTAAAAATAAGAGGAAGCCACTGGGGTTATTTAAATACAGCAATGAGGGGTTATATCTGTGTTTAAGGAAAATCCCTTTAGCAGCTATGCGAATGATGGTTTGGATTGGGGAGAAACCTGAGCCAGGGTAACCAATTAGGAGATTATTGCAATAGTAAATAGAAGAGGTAATAAGAGCCTGAATCTAAGACGGTGGCTGAGTGAATAGAGAGAAAGGGTTAGACACAAGAAATGTTGTGGAGGTAGAAATGGCAAGATATGGCAGATATTAAAGGAAACAAGGTCAGAGGTGAAATCATTACTCTACTACCATATAAGCAGCAGAGCTGGGATGTGAGCCAGGTTTTAGACTCACAATCTAGTGCTGTACTCACTGCGCCACCTAGCTTCCCCGTGCTGGCCTTTAACAGCCAAGCATCCTAGGGAACAGCTGGAAATTGTTTGAAGAGGTGAGTGACGTGGTCTTTTTGTTTTTTAAAGGAAGATCACTTTGACAATTGTGTGGGAAGATAAATTGGAGTGGGGAGAGACATGCAGCAAGGGGATCACATATCCAAGTTCTTCCAGTGATCTCTCATAGAATTTTCTACCTAATAAATTAGTCCCTCTACTATTTCTTCAACCATGTATTCTCAGCCTGAGCACTAATAGTAACAAAGAATTCATTAACTCAATACAGTAGTGTGTTCCATTGTTGGACAGTTTTGCTAGAAAATTTTTCCTTAGATTGAGAGGAAATCTGCCCCCTTGTAATTTCCACACTGATCCTAGTTCCACACCCTTGAGTCCATTCTTATTCCAAATGACAGCCCTTTAAATTATTCAAAGACAAGTGAAAGAATCCTGAATTTCTTCAGCAAATCATCCTTTGTCACAACTGCAAGGAACCTCACCTCAAAATATAAATCTGGCACCATTCTGTAATAATCAGACTCCCTCTGGACACACTCCAGTTGCTAATGTCTTTCTTAAAATGTGGTATCCAGAACTGAACACAAAACTCTAGGCATGTCCTAATAAAGAGAGCAGGACTCTCAATTCAAACTTATGCGAGGACACAAAGATCCAATAGAGACATTGCCTCAAGAAGCTAATAAATCAAGGTGTTCAAGGAGGGGAGAGGGACATGGAAAAATAAGTATGATACAGGGAAAAGTGTTATGAGTACAAAGAAATCAAAGCAGCCTGTTCATCTTTATCTATCCTCCTTGATTTTCAATACTACTATATAGTGATTAAAAGGATATACACCCAAAAATTGAAGGAGCATCACAAAGAATGAGTGATATATACCTGTAAGAACAATATTGAGAGCTACAAAAGACTTAGGATAGAAAAGGCTATACACATCCAGAGAAAGAATGATGGAATCTGAATGCAGACTGATGCAAACTATTGGCTCTCTCTTTTTTATTTTATCTTATTTTTGGTTTTATTACATCTTTCTCATGGTTCATTTCATTGGTTATAATTCTCCTTTACAACTTGATTATTGGGAAAATAAGTTTAATGTGAAGGTATATGTAGAACCTATATCAGATTACATGCTGTCTTGAGGGAAAAGCGGGAGAGGTGAGGGAGTGGGAGAAAATTTGGAACTCAAAAACTTTGGAACTGAGCGTTGCAAACTAAAAAAAAATTAAATAGTTTTTAAAAAAGAAACAGCCAGATTTAAAAAAAAAGAACAATATTGAGGAGTTAAGAACAACAGGAAAGAGAAACATCTGTGACTTAATGAATAGTGCAATATTAACATAGCACAGAGAGAAAGCAAGATATTCAATTTCCATTTGCTTTGTCTTTTTGGTCAAGTAGAAAAATATTCAGATTGAGAAGTATGGGACAAGAATAGGTAAGAAGGAATTCAAGTCCAAGGTGGGTGAGGCTATAGTAAGGAAGCTATAGCTGTTTCTGACAGGAATTCAAAGCAATCTGGCTTAGCTGAATTCTATGAGAGATCACTGGAAGAACTTGGATATGTGATCCCCTTGCTGCATGTCTCTCCCCACTCCAATTTATCTTCCCACACAATTGTCAAAGTGATTTTCCTTTAAAAAACAAAAAGACCACGTCACTCACCTCTTCAAACAACTTCCAGCTGTTCCCTAGGATGCTTGGCTTTTAAAAGCCAGCACGGGGCAGCCAGGTGGCACAGTGAGTACAGCACCAGCCCGGGAGTCAGGACAACCTGAGTTCAAATCCAGCCTCAGACACTTGACATACTTGCTAGCTGTGTGACTTTGGGCAAGTCACTTAACCCCAACTGCCCTGCCTTCCCCCTCCCAAACACAAACAAAAAAAAACTCCAAAAAGGCCATCACAACCTGGCTCCATGAATCTTTCCAGCTTTGTCATATATTACTACCCTTCCAGCACTTGATGATCTAACCAAACTGGCATTTTCACTGTTCCTCCCACACAACACCCCAGTTTACCTTTGTGCCTTAGCACTGACAGTCTCCTAGAATACCCTTTCTCCTCATCTCTTCCTCACAGTCTCCCTCATTCTTCAAGACACAGCTCCAGTACCATCTTCTATATGAAGCCCCAGCTGATTTTCCCAACTGCCAAGTTGTCCTGCTTCCCTAACTATACGTTGTGTTTACACTATATACATTTCTTCTGTATATACTTTGAGCTACTAATGCTACATACTGCACTAAGACTTTTGGGACACACTGGCCATCCATGTGGGCCCCCAACAAAACAGAAGCTCCTTTGAGGATAAGAATCATTTGCTTTTTGGTCTTTGTGTCCTTAGCATCTGGCATATAGTACACACTTAATGAGACCTTGTGGACTGATTAGCTAAGTTTGAAAAGGCATATCAGGATCAAGTCAGTGACCAAATAATTCATTTTTTTCAGCCAGAGATTCTTAAAGACTATCCACTAAGGTGTACAGAGGGTATGACATTCACCCACCCTGACAAAATCACAGGCCCCTGACTATCTTATCAAAAAACTAAGGGCTAACTATTTCCATCATTACGGTAAGATGATTGAGACGATAAAACTTCCTTTAGTTGATTTAAATTAGTAGCAGTGACAAAACTAATGCTTAAAGAAACACCCTTCATTTTGCTTCCTGAAATTAATCTAACTAAAATACTATTTAATAAATTATTCTTGTATCTTGAGTTCTTTGATAATTATCTCCATTATTCATGGAAACTGTTCTTTTAGACGTAGACTTTTAGATTCACCTCACATCCCTGCTCATTTTAAAAATAAAACCATAAAGCACAAAGTGTGGAGGATCTCAAGTCTTGAAAGTTAAAAGCCTGAGATGTGACCTGAGGCAAATACTTTAACGACCATTTCATTTTTCTCTCCCTATGCTTTCTGTCAAGGTAATGAAACAAACCCCTCCCTCCCCCCTGCCCCCCCCCCCCCCCCCCCGCCCCAAAAAGAGAACATCTAGGAAGAAGGAAGAGGCATTTCAGAGAAACAACTCTGGAAGTAAATGATGCTGTTACCTAAGTCACTAACAATGAGATACTAGGGAGCAGTGTACAACGTGTGCAGATAAAAGGTGAAGAGTAGTCACCAACAATTCCACTGAAGAAAAGAAGTATACACTGGATATACCTTCAAGTTCTGTGGACGGCTGAACTTGTTGAGGAGTGCTGTCTGAATGAGTTCCCACCGACTACCTGGTGTTCGTTCACCATTCTTTTAGGAAAAAAGAAACGGAGATTAATTAAAATGGATGCCCACATTCCATTACATCCCAGTTCTGAAAATTAGCCAAAGACATACAAAGACATAGCTTTCCTAGAAACACACACACGCACATACATACACAATTTTTATTCATAAGCATATCTAAAAATTTCACTTCCTTTTCTTACCTCATCTTCTACAGGGTACAAATTTTGTTCTGAGCAAGGCATTTTGACATGTTTATTATCCCATAAATCCCTATAATGTGTTGGAAAAGGTTTAGGGACTTCTCCAGCTTTCAAAAGATCTACCTATAACAAAGAGAATATGCATGATGTAATGTGTACAAACATTTATCTACACTTCACAAAATGACCTAAAGATACTCAAAAGTCAATACTAAACAATATAGAGCATGGCCTAAACTTATTTAACAAAAAAAAGTCTTAAAGCAGTTTAGTATTTTTATGTAAAACACATACACTTATAGAGGAAGTTGTTTTTAAATAAAAACCACTGTCAAGTACAGTGAAGAAATGAATCACAGAATCCTGGAGCTAATAGGGTTCTTAGAGGTAATTTAATCTAACCCCTCAACTTAATGCATTAATTTCGTCTACAACAATGGTATCAAACTCAAATAGAAACATACACAAGGGGTCCTTGTGGACCACATACAGACTCAGAAAACCACATACCAACATTATCTATCCACGTTCTGGTATTTTTATCTATTTTGTAAAATATTTCCCAATTACATCTTAATCTAATTCAGTGCAATGAACGTTTGACATCTCTGCTCTACAACATAACTGAAATGTACTTATACAGCCTAAAAGTGACAGAAGACTCACTACCTGACAAGAAGTGTAGTTCTGGAGATTTCAAAGAACTTTCTGAAAAGTCATCAACTAAACTAAAAGCTTATCAACAATGAAAGAACAAAAAAGTAAGTTTAAACAACATGTTCTATATAATTTCAAAGGAAAGAAAAGGAATTATCTGAGTTTTTAATATATCAGGTAATATGTTTCACACACTACATAATCTTCCAGATTCTTTCATTTCCAAACCTAAAAATATTTTATAACTTTAAAAAAGTACACCTATGTATAATTTGGTCATCACACGAGAATTAAAGTAACAGATGGGTATTACATGAACAAAGTATTATTTTACTTGGAGAATTAAACATAACATCAATAAAAACTACCTGGATTGTACAATCAAGTGTACAAGCAAGTGCCTCATTAATGGTACCATAATTTTACAGGTAACCTATTTAATGACTGTTAATGCTCCTAATGAGAACTAAAAGTAACCATACTAGATTTTACAAAATACTTTCTGAATAAATTTTTGGCTTTTTTTTTAACCTAAGGAAAAAATAATGAATGTAATTGCATTATATCATAATATCATGCATGGCAAAAGGAATCTAAGGGAGGACACTCAGTTCAGCTTTGCTAAAAATATATTTAAATTAAGAGTTTCTACTTTTTCTTCTCTAAATTCAAAAGTTCAAGTTGAGGTGATAATCATCTTGCTTTTTTTTTTTTAAAGCTGCCATTTTTATCATCACATGTAGTACTTAACTGGTGACTTCTACAGCCTGATACAGTTATAACAAGAAAGACTACTTATGCATTGGTGTAATTTAACAATCAGGATATGGCTTAAACTATTTTAATAAGCTCTCTGGAGTTATCTCCCATTACAAGCAAGGTGACACACCCGAACAGTTACTGTATGATTGACAGAGTGTCTCAGGTGAGGAAGACGAACTCCACACAAAGGCATTCTTCTCAATTCCTCGATAGGAGTTCCAAGCCATTTCTTATCTGGGGAAACCTGAGGTGGAATGTACTTGGGGATCTTCCTGTCTGGTCTTTGGTGTTTGAATTCACACTGTTCCTTTCTAAAATCAAGAAAAACAAATTGTCATGACTTACTTCAAAAAATTCTACAGATGAGCAAATATAATCTGTGGGTCCAGAAACAAACTCCAAAATTTAATCTGTATCAAATAATTACCTGGAATAGTTCAAAAAGGTAGTTGTTTGTTTATGGTGTCAGGGACAGGAGAAAACAAATGCTAAAAATCCTTTTTACATGTAATTGGGGAAAAAATAATTCTCCCCCCCGCTGCCAAACACAAAAAGGTAGTTGAGAATATCTGGACTGGGCAACTGCAACCTCCATATACAGAACCAAAAGAAGAAAAGAAGCCCTAAAGATTATCTGCCCTTCCCCCCAACTAACAACTCCCTTTCTTCATCAATAATCCTTTTTCTCTCCAACAAATGTGCAGCAAAAGCCAAGCTGAAGTTCATACTAGAATGAATGTAGTGATAGGTAAAGTTGACGAAACTCTAGCCATGGCAAGCTCTGGGCAAGTCACTTAACCCTGTTTGCCTCAGTTTCCAGTCATCTGTAAAATGAGTTAGAGAAGGAAATGGCAAACCACTCTAGTATCTTTGCAAAGAAAACTCCAAATGAGGTCATGAGTTGTGCACGACTGAAATAACTGAACAACAAAGACCACAAGTTGTTGAAATACGTCCCAATTTAATGAAGCCATACTTTATACTTATGTCCAGAAGCAAAACACATGTCTCATACCAAAAATATATGTTTTACACAAGGGACTGCTAAATAGAAGTAACCCCCTCCAGGGAACAGCAAAATCTGAATATTTAGTCAAATCATAGTATTACATATTTAAAACTTAGAAGGGATCTTGGAGGTCATTGAATCTAACCCCATCTTTTTGTAAATAAGTTAACTGAGGTTGAGAGTAGTTAAGTGACTTGGCCAGGGTCATACAGTTACTAATTGCCCAAGGCTGGATTTGAATTTAGGTCATCCTGACTCCAGGTCCAGGATTCTATCTACTATGATGTCAATAGTATCAAACTCAAATAGAAACACCCAGCTGTAACACATTACCATGGCACTGGGTCCAGATGCTATCTAATGAGGAAGACACTCTCACTCAGTCACACACACACATTCACACACACACACTGCAGAGCTAGCTCAGGGTATGGAAGGCTCTGAAAGAAAGTGTGAGAGAGTAGAGGTATTACACCATCTACCAAACTGAAGGTCTACACAGCCACTGTGCTGACCTCATTGTTGTATGCCTATGAAACCTGGACAGTATACCAGTACCATGCCAGGAAATGGAATTGCTTCCATTTGAATTGTCTTAGGAAGATTCTGAAGATCACCTTGCAAGATAAGGTACCTGACACTGAGATCCTTTCTTGAGCTGAACTGCCAAGCATTCAAACTCTACTGCAGAGAGGGCAACTCTGATAGGCTGGCCACGTTGATCAAATGCCAAACATACACTTGCCTAAAAGACTATTTTATGGAGAACTCCCACAAGGTAAGCACTCACACGGAGGTCAGAAAGCGAAACAAGGACACTCTCATGGTCTCTCTGAAGAACTTTGGGATCAATTGTGAGCATGGGAGACAGTGGCATAGGACTACCCAGCATGGCATGCCCACATCAAAGAAGGTTCTGTGCTCTATGAGCAAAGCAGAATTACAGTAGCTCAAACAAAACATGAGATGCACAAATTTAGAGCCATCTCCACTCCAAATGTTCATACGAACTATTTGTACCTGCCCACTGGTAGAGCCTTCCAACCTCACATTGGTCTGATTGTCCCCAGTCAGACACACCATACAATGATATCATTTTGGTCCTCTTCGAAAATGAAAGATAACAACAAACCAGCCTCCCAGATCTCCTTCAGTAACTCTAAGTTATATGAATTTTAGAGCATAGGTTTAAAAACTAAAATACATAAAGTTGAAAAATACCTAATTTGGTGAGTAGGATTAACTTTTTCAAACAAATCAGCATTTAAGTCTACATAGGATGTTATTTAATTTCTAAGTCTCTTAATTTACATGAAAAATAGAAGGAAATAAATAATATTGAGAAAAATCTAACTTCCAAGATGAATTCATTTAATATTTTGTTTCTTGATTTGAGAATTTAAATTTGGTACTCTATATTTAATAGAGCTTACCTAGAAGACAGCCGTTTCTCTGTTTCAACGTAACAGTTTTGTTTGCCTCACTTATGAAATTACAAAATGCCCTGCATATAATTCAGTCTGGCAACTAATACTTATTAAGTGCTTACTATATTCTAGACATTGAGCTAAGCTCTGAGGTTACAAAGAGTGGGAAAGGTTACCTTTTGTCCTCTCCTCTAGGCATTCTCATGAAGTGATCTGTTATTTTAGAATCCTTTCTCCCAAGTTGCTTGGGACCTTTGCATTCCACATTCAGACCAGAGATAGTAGGGGATTTGGTGTGTAAATGATCATTTCCAGCAGAACTCTCTACTCCTTCAAACTGAAGGCTCAATCCACTATCTTCACATACCCTAGTACACTGCTGTTTTTTACACTCAATTTTAGTCTCTCCTGCTTGAAATTTGGATGATTTATCTGCTGCTTTGGAGGAATTACCATCTTCTTGTTCATCAAAACATGGGCTTGTTTCTTCATCTGCTTCTGAATCCTGACAACTATTCTTAGAATTATCAACATCCATTGGGGACTCTGGTTCACTTTCTTTCTCAAAAGGAGGAGACTCTGCAAGACTTTCTTGTCTGCTCATCTTCACAACATTTTTCTGACCAGGTAAAATGTCACCACAACCAACATCTGACAGTGGACTCTCAGGAACAACATCTACCTCTTCCTGTTGACTATCTGCACTAGCATCATGGACAGGCTGGCAACACTTACTGGGCTGAAGGTTGCTTGAGGCCTCTCTTGGTTGTGTATCTTTCATAAGCTCCTTAGAATTTGTCATCTTTACAGGTGTCAATAAGAGCTGCCTATTATCTCTATTCTCTTCACAATCTATGTGAATTTGATCATCACTCTGGGGCAAGTGATCCACATTAGCATTTCTGAACTGATCTGCCACAAGAGTTACTTCCTGAGGTTCAGCTTCCAAAAGCTCCGTGTGTTTTCCTTCACTTTGAGACTTACAGGTACTGGAAGTCAGAGGATGGTTGAGATGCTTTGTACTTTTATCCACAGAGGTTTTAGCATGGCTCAGCTGAGAAACATTTTCTAGATTCTCCATGTTATGTTGGAAAAAGTTATCTTTCTGTATAGAACTCATCTTAGATCCTGCTGCTATGATGGTATCTTTACTCTGCAAACTACAGAGGAGAAAGACAACATAAACAAATTAAGTAAAACTTCTCACATGAAAATAATCAGTAGTATACAACTGAGTCAAAAAGGAACTCAACTTTTTACAATTTGTATTTTCACTCAGAAATTTAAACCAAGCAATTTCTAAATATTCAGCTATATGAAAATGCATAGTCTCTTAGTGATTCTACTTCTCCTTCTACTACTACTACTACTACTACTACTACTAGAAAAACCCTCAGGAATTCAGCACTTTGAATGTTGATGACACTACCATTTTTCTGGTCATCTACACTTGATGCTCCAGTCATGTTTAACTCCCCCTCAGTTAATTACCAAGTCCTATTCATTTTGCCTCTAGATTCTCAAGTCCTAATTTTCCACAGTAAAATTACCTTAACTTAAATCCTACCCTGAACTACTATAAGAGGATCCCAATTAAGCTCTTCGCCTCCAATCCATCCAAGTTACCCTTCCTGATGGATAACTCAGATCCTATCAATGCAATGCTTAAAAAATGTCAAGGGCTGTCCATTACACAAAGATGACTAAATTATCTAAATTCCTAACCCTCAAGGCTATTCACAGTATCCAGAACCAATCTACATTTCTAATCTAGTTTTACATATTCTCCGTGTACTTGAAGCAATTTGTTATTGCCCCAAACGAGTTACACTTTCTCAGCTCCATACCTTTGTCCATGTCAGAACAACTCTTCCATGCCCTCCTCCAATTTCCTTTTGAAATCCTATCTATCCTTCAAGACCCCAGTTCCTGATCTAAGCCTTCCCTCAAATGTAAACCACCATCTAGAAGTTTTCTCTCCCTCTTTTCTACTCTCACATTTTGTTTTTGCCAGTTTTGTGCAGTTGTTGTAGTCTAGGTTGTATTATAATTTTTTGTAAATATGACTCGTTTCCTCTATGCTCTTTACGAGTAAGATCCGTGTCTTACTGATACTTAGTAACTATTTGCTGAATGATGACTATTAAACAAATATTTATTGAGCACCTACTATATGCCTAGCCCTTCACTAATGACATATCAGACTTTAAGCATAAAGCCTGATCACAAGAAACTTACGACCTAATAGGGGAAAAACTTGACCAAAATTAGTAAATAAGTTTATAATCCAGTGCTAATTTACATAATACAACTAAATAGATTTGTAAGCTGCTTGAGGTAGAGACCATGTTTTACAAGAGGACAAAAAGAAGAAAGAATAGAAATAAGTATGTATTAAGTGCCTACTATGTACCAAGCACTTTGCTAAATGCTTTATAAGTATTATTTCATTTGAACCTGTACAACAATCCTGGGAGGTAGGTGCTATTAATATTCCCACTTTACAGTCAAGGAAAGCAGAAGTGAAGTCACTTGTCCAGTCACACAAGTGTCAGGGTCACATCTGAACTCAGATCTTCCTGACTCCAGGCCCAGGGTTCTATCCACTGCCCCAGTTAGCTGCCTCAAGGAAAATGGAAAAACCAATGTGGAATATAGCTGTCAAAAAAGTGTTGTGGAGAAAGTAGATTTAAAGTAGTTGTAAGGTATTCTTTGAAACTAGAATGATTTCCAGTCAGAATTATTAGTATTTAGATGGTAGAGAAGAAAAGAAAGGGCACTCCAGGGAGGAACAATTGCATGAACAATGACAAAAAGGTCTTGTTTTACAACATATATGCTCAATATATATTTATTCAGTATATGATTCTGTAAAACTCATTTATTTCACCTCTTTAGTGAAATTATTATACATAATAACATAATATACTATGTAATACATATATGATATTATATATCACATAATATATAAAATGGGGGAGGAGGAGAATGCGGGGCTTTTCATTTCTCTTTCTTCTTTCAAAATCCAGTCTCTTGAGATTTCTGACTGCCCCAAAATTTACCTCACCTAGACCACCTTATCTAGGTGGAATTCTTACCCCATCCAACTAGAAAACCTTACAAAGAGAATCTAATCTAGGTGAATTCCAGCCCATTTTGTTCTACCCAGATAGACTTGGATGGGGTAGATCCCTTTGTCTAGACTACCTGGAGATGGTCTGGGTAGAGGAATCAAAGTCAAGTTCTCCAGCTCTTTATTAGGATAGGTCCACCTCTCATTATAATATTCATTCTCTCATTAATTGTTAACCAATCATAGTTTCTTGTTGGGAACACTCATTCTTTCAAGGGTATATAAGCCTAAGCAGCCTCTATGATTCCTTTTTGATTCACAAGAGAAAGCCAAATGACCATTTTATCATCTGCTAGCCATAATTAATAAAATTATTAATTACCTAGACACGCCTCTTGAAATTTTCATGTCACATTAAGTAAAGATCTATTCCATAGTTTACAATAAAAAGCACATTACAATTCATACCTTTTTGACCCTGTCTTGAATCCTTTAGTGTCCACCCAAGTGGTAATTGTCTTTTGTTTGAAAACTAGAGAAAAAAAAAAGTTAGACGTTAATTTATATACCTCACAACTGGCCTAAGTCATAGTTCATGTTATCAGTAGTTGCAAATTTGCTTCCAAGATCATGATGTAAAATCAAGTGAGCTGAACCTGGAATCGGTAGAAACCTCAGTTCAAGTCCTGACTGGCAACAGCTGTTCGACTATAAGTAAGTCATCTAATCTTTCTGAACTTCAGCTTTGCCATGTGTAAAATGGATATAGTCATAACTGAGTACTTAACAGAGTTGCTGAAAAGATCAAGTGAGATAACATCAGGAGAGAAAAGTTCTCTTCATGGAAATTTGATGACAGATGCTATACGGCCATTCAATATTTTAAGATTGGTAGTATCATTGCTTACTTTACATCCTGTCATTTGGCAAGCTACAAAAAAAAAGGTAGTTTAAGATTTAATTCAATCCAATAAACATTAATAAGGCAACAACTATGAGCAAGGTGCTGTGCTAAGTACTGGAGATTACTCTTGGTCCAGATCTGTAACTGTAACGGTACAGGAAACTCCTAGTGTTGAAACTCCTTTCACAATCACAGTTCTAATCCTCCCCTGTCTTTGAGAGTGGCCTGGAACACTGAGAGATTAAGTGACTTGCCTGTGGTCACACAGCGAATATGTGATGGAGATAGAACCTGAACCCAGGTCTTCTGGAATAAATAATACAGAATGCAACTTTAAAAAATATATGCTTTCCCTTACCTCATCTACATATACAGAATAACTTCTCCTTAAAAAAAAAAAAAAGTACCGTGTATCTAAAGGTAATTTCAAGCCACGAAGAAATCTCAAGCTCTTCCCTATATAAAGGTCTGATCATTGTTTCATTTAGTTTCACATTTCCAACTACAACGAAAAGCTCCCAGCCCTGTGGAAACAGTGATTGCTTCACTTTGTCTTCCCACCAACGAGCGAAGTCTCAGAGGCCAAACAATTTATAGAGAATAAGGAGCAGGCAATATACTTGAACTAGCCTTATTATAATAACTCAATCTTAGCGTTATTCTTTCCTTGGGGTTTCACATGATACACAGTAAATTTCAACGACACAAAAGTTGCAACAAAAGTTCCTAGAGCTAGACGTCAAAGCAAAACGTCAGCTAGATGTATCTCCCCAATCTAAAAGCATTATCCTCAGGAGACCAAAATCTCAGATTTCTCCCCTCCCAAATATGAGAACAAAAAGGGTCTTTTCCTCTTAAATCTGTCTAGTAAAATCACAGAAATCTCATCCTTTCCCTTGAGACAATCTTTCAGCATTAAGAAATGACATCATCCACCGTAAAGAAAAAGGGACGGCTGAGAACAGGGCAGGAGGGCGACTCTACCCCGGGAAACGTTCCGCCTTCGCTCCCCTAAAAAAGCCACAAGCACCGAGTTCTCGAGGCACGGAGCCAAGGCCCGGTGCAAAACGTCAGACGCACACAGAGCCACTGCGGTGTCGGGATGCAGTGGGAGAGGGAACCAGCCTCGGTGCCGAGAGGACGGGAAAGTGGGAAAGAAAGGGACGGGGCGAAGAGCACCCACCTTTGTTCCCCAACTTGCCGCTCGAGCTGACGCTGTGCGGTGACGCTGCTGGTCCCGGGGAGCCGGCGGCTGGGGACGACGGCGGCCTCTGCCACAGAGCAGACAGGATGGCCTGCCCCGGGACGACCTGAGGGGCCGACAGCTGCCTCTGTTCTCCGGGCTGGCTCAGGGGATCGGGGGCTGAGGGCGGCGGCGATTTCGGGGCGCCGCAGCGGGCTCGCTTCCTGCAGGGCTTGCAGCCGGGGCCCGCACTCATGCTGGGGTCCCGCGGCGCGCAGCCCCCGGGCCGGCCCGGGCGGAGAGCCTCATTCACCGGCCCGGAGAGGGGCGACGGCAGGTGGGGGCGGGCGGCCGGCTCTCCCACACCGCACCATGCCCTCTCCTGCGCCTGTGTCCTCGCACCCGCTTCTTCTCTCCGAAAGGACTCTCTCTGCCCGCGCAGGGCAACCGAGGGCTCGGCGCTTCTCCTTCTCTCCCCCCCACCCCGAAGCCCTTCCCCGTCCCCTCTGAAGAAGCACCTGCGGCGCCTTCGGATGCCTTCACTTTTCCGCCTCCGGAAGTGCTGCCGTCAAGTATTTCCGGATTTCGCGCCGTGCACCGTCGCAAAGCGGAAGTTAGCCGCTTGACGGTCACTGGGCGCCCCGGAAGGTCACCGCGTGAAGGAGGCGGTGGCGGCAGTGGCAGCTACAGTAGCGGTACCGGCGGCGCTTTCAGCAGCGGCCGGGGAGGGGTGAGACCGTCGCGGTCAGGGTCCGCGCGGGGACGCGGACTAACGGCCGCCGGAAGGGCCCCGGCCTGAAGCGGAGACCTCGAGCAGTGGACTGAAAGGAAGGAGCGGGGCCATGGAGGGCAGCGGAGGCAACACTAACAGGAGCGCAGGAGGCCTGGCGGGATTTTTCGGCGGGAGCAGCTCCGGGATGAGCTACTCGAACGCTGATCTGGCCGGAGTTCCCCGTGAGTATCTGTTCAAGGGCCCTCCCCGAACCTCTTCCTCACCTCCCAGCTGATCTTGCCCCTCCCTCCTCGCCGCGGGGGTCCGGCAGCTTTCTTCCGCTTCAGCTGGGGGCAGGGTGGCAGGCCCGGTCAGAGTGCCTGGCCCCTTTTTTTTATTCGCCCCACCCTATAAGGGATTTAGGGGATGGCATTTGGATATTCACTAAGCTGAGCTTGTCCCCCATCTTCTGGGAATGAATGAGAGGTGTGGGAAGGATGTCGGAAACAAGTGAAGGGCTCGTGTTGGGACCCCAGTGTCAGATTCTCCCTGAACCCGCTTCTTCCTCCAAAATCACGTAGGAAGGAGCTGCAGATCCTTTGACCGGACACCAAGGGGATCAGTGTCCATTCAGTCCAGCAGGCGACTATTGAGTACCTGCCCTCAAGAAGCTTAGGTTCCGTTTCATTAAGAGAAACCAGCCACATACCAAGACGAGGAACTTAAAGTTACCTTAGTGTGAGCTCAGTGTCAAAGGGAGTGATACGGCCAATGAGCCATGTAGGAGCTTGAAAGGAAGCGTGTTATGGAAGTCAGAGTTTGAGGGTCAGAAAGGAGGGCTTACGTAAGTGGTGGTGGTGGTGAGAGGAATGACCTACATTTGTCCTTTCAGTCTTGGGATCCTATACAGTTTTTCCAGAGGGGTAGGCAGCTTTGGAACTTTGAGCTGAAAAAAGGTGAAGGTGGACTGAGAGAGGGTCTTCACAATACGATAATTTAATAATTTGCCTTTCTAGAAGGCTCCTCTTCCCAAGAACTCAATTCAGCAAACTCCTGCTAGGGGCAGGAATTCAGTGTTCTTTTAGAGATGGTGAAACTGGGGCAAAAGGAAATTCTGTCACTTTACCACAGTATCTCTGACCGGGGTTGGCCAGCTTCTTGGGGGAGGTAAAGATCATGAATAACACTGTCCAGTCTCAGATTGTTGATTTGATTAGATTATGGGTAAGAAAAATTAGTTGAGGCTTACTTAACCTTTGGAGGATCCCATGTACCAAGAGCCAGGTTCCTCTAAAGGTGAATTTTGTGTTGGTATCCTTTTCTTCTGCGATCCTAAGAATTTATTATAATTTATTAATAATTCCTCGTTCAATTTGCCTTTTCTCCACCTTTGTCCTAGAATTATTTACCTTCCTGAGAAATCCCTCTACATAGAAATTACAGTATTACTAAAATTAATTTACACATTTAGTATTATATGACTCATATTACCTGTTGGATACTTTATTAAATTAGACCAAAAAAAGATCTAGAATATAAAGGAAAATAATGAGGGAAAAGTACAAATGAAGGAAGCGTAGCATTAACCAAACCTTAAACTGTATTTCAAAATAGTAGTCATCACAACTACATGATTTTCATTTAAAAGATTAAAATAGACCAGTGGAACAGACTCCATAAACAAAAAACAAAATCAATTAAAATCATCCCAGTGTTCGATAAACTCAAGAACATAAATTACTTGTGGAAAGATTCCCTTTTTGGCAAGAACTGTTGAAAAACTGGAAGGTAGTTTAATAGCAATTAGGTTTAGACCAGTGATTTATTCTGTATGTCACAATGAAATCAAGATAAATGTGTGATCTGAAGATAGAAAGTCATATCATCTAAAAATTAAAGTACTAGATTAAGTACATTTCACAACTGTGTCTGGAGGAGAGTGCCTAACCAAACAAGGGATAAAGTATGTCATTAAAGACAAAACAGATCATTTTGACCATGTAAAAGCATGAGTAAAATAAAAAGAAAGAGTAGGGAAAAATATTGGCATCAGCTATAAGCCCAGGTTTATTTGTTTTAACATAAAATTTTCTATGACACTGGGAAATTCACTTAACCTTTCATAGCCATGGAAATTCTCTAAAACAGGGATTCCTACTTTTTTTGGGTCCAGAACTCCTTTAGCAGTCTGGTGAAACCTATGGAGCCTTTCTTAGAATGTTTTTAAATGCATGCATTAAAATATATAAGATTACAGAGGAAATCAATTATATTGAAATAGAGGTATCAAAATATTCTTTAAAACAAAGTTCACAGGCCCCAGATCAAGAAAACCTGTGCTCTGATTATAAGTTGCAGAGTGCCAACCTACAGCAATAAAATCTCAAGTCCAATCTCTATCCCAAACGCTAATGAAAGTCTGATATCCAAGATTTATAGGGAATTGATACCAATATTTTAACACAAAGATGGTTCCTCTTAGATTAGTAGTTAGTGGATATGCACTGTTTTCAAAGGAAAAATTGCATATTATAAATGGTCATATGCAAATATGCTCCAAATCACTAATGGTAAAAGAATGCGAATGGTTTTATGTCACACTCTGCAAGCTGTCAAAAGATGGCTAAAAATGGGAACCATTAGTGCTGGGAGGACTGTGAGGAGATAGGCACACTACTACGCTGTTGGTGGAACTGTGAAAAGTTACTGACCTATTTCTTCAACCCAGCGTTCCCATTGCTGAATTTATACCTCAAGAAACTCAAAAGCAAGGGTCCAATGTATACCAATATATCCTTAACAGCATTCTTTGTAGTAGCAAAGATCTAGAATCAAAATGGGTTCCCACCAGTATGTGTATGTGAGATCAATTTGAAGACTTGAGACTGACGCTGGAAGATTGTAATGAACTGATCCTAAGTAGAAAGAGCAAAGCCCAAGGGACAGTGTACGCGATTACTAGCATGTAAATGAAAATATAGCTACAAGGAATTTTAATTTTGATAATTGAAGACCCTATAATGGTTGCAGAGAACAAATAATAAAATATAGCCCCGAGCTCATAGCATAGAGGCAGGAGACTTCAAAGATAAAATGTTCTCTGCATTGTCAAGTTTTATTACTATCTGATATTTATGCTTAGTAGTTACTTGGGTGGGCTGGGGGAGCATGGCCTGGGCTAGTAGATTACTCCCAAGAAATAACTGATATAAAAACAAACTGTATCAAAATACTTTTTAAAAGAAAAAATAAATGCTTCTGTGCAGCTAAAACCAAACCTAGTTAAAATTCTACCTTTTGAATATTAAAAAGGAATAGCTCATTAACTCAAAGCTACTTTTCCTCCCAAGAATTGGCTTATTTTATACCTGTTTCACTTTGCTGCTTCTGTATAATATAAAATATGGTACAGTACAAAGACTTATAAAAATCTGTTTTCTCTCTAGTTACTGGTATGAGTCCTCTCTCTCCTTATTTAAATGTGGATCCCAGATATCTTATACAGGTAAGATTGAGTCTAAACATTTTGTGATTATTCTAGAATTCTGCCTGATTTTATTATATCCTAATTAACCTTTTAAAAATCTAGTATGTTGCATCGGAAAAAAAGATCTGGAGTTAAAGGACATGGGGGTGCTTCTGGCTGTGCTATTTCCTACTTTTGTGGCCTTTGTCAAGTTTTTTAACACAATTTGTTCATCTGTAGAGTAGGGGGTTTGGAAGAGATAACCTTATCCAACTCTTTTCCAACTGTGAATCTGTCATGCTATAAAATATGGTCTTGGGATATTTACTCCATAGTGACTTATGAAATAACTGTTGATGAAACAACTAGAATGGCATAAATGTCAGATTTCATTATCTGACAGCTGTCTTTGAATGAGTTTAAAATTTTAACCAAGAATTATTGGGAATTTTACAAAACAATCTGAATTTATTGAACAAAACAAAAGAACATTCCTATATTTTAAGTGTGTAATAAATTTCCCATATCACTGTCAAAGCTGTCCTGCTTATCTATGTTTTTTTCTTAACTTTCTCCTCTTAAGCTCATTTTTAAAAATGCTCCAATGACCCTTTTTGGGGAAGAGGTGGCAATATTATTACTAGCTTCCTTTTTCTCCCCTCCCCCTTCCAAATTAAGAAAGAAAAACACAAACCTTCTAACAAGCATAGTCAAGCAAAAGCAATGCATGTTTGCCATCTCTGAAAACATGTGTCCCGTTCTGTATCTTAAGTCTATCACCCCTACATTAGGAGGTGGTTAAACAGTTTTCTGCAATAATAGACTGGTCATTACTTTGATCAGAGTTCTTAAGTCTTTTAAAGTTATTTTGCCTTATAACATGGTTGGTGTATAAATTTTTCTCTTTGTTCTGCTCTCTTCCCTCTATCAGTTCATACATAGTCTTCCTAGGTTTCTCTGTTTCTCTTCAGTCTGACTAGCAGCTACTGTGGCTGTGTAAAACTAATAACACCAGCATACAGAAGGGCTCCTAACACAGGTTCTTTGATCTGCTTTACTAAGGAAAGCAACTTTAAGGAGTTAACAATCTCAGTTTAATCAAACATACATTATCATTCACTTAGTTGCAGGAGGAAAAGCCAGTACCCTGAACTTAAGAGCAATATACTAACAAATTACAGAGACAATATAAACAGACCAAATCACAATACATAGTTACCAAAGAACCAGTGGGTCTGGGTTAGCAAAGCTGGGGGCCAGTTACAGTGTCTTGTCCAGAGTCACACTCCACTCTTCCAGTGAGTGAGAGCCCCCAAACCAAACACCTGGGTTTCTTCAAAGCCAGGGGGGGCTCCTTAAGGGCTACCCAGAGTCTCCACACCGACACTTTTCCAATGAGTGAGAGCCCCAAAAGTCAAACACCAATCTTGGATCTTTTATACCCTTCCCAGGGCCCTGGGTCACTTGATTACCTCAGTGCTGAGGAGCACTCAAACAAAGAAGAGTGAAAAATCCTATTTTGCTAGCCATTACATTTGAAAGGCGAGATTCATCAAAGGTACTTAATTACCTCAGCATTCCAAGAGAAGACTACAAAAAGTCCTGCCCTGATTACCTTAACATTGTCTTAGGACTGAGAAACACTTCAAGGCAAAATATCCCATTTTACCTGCCCCATCCAAACAAAGGCCAGAATCATTAAGAGAACAGCAAAAAGCCCCACCTTAGTTACTGATACACTCCGAAATCTAATAATCCTTGGTTAATTCACTGCTTAGAATCTTTAGCTTCCTATCTATTCCTAATTATTTAGATGATGAATTTTAGCATTTTTTCTTTCTACTTTTTTGACCTGCAAGGTGAGGCCCAAAAAAAAACCAGGGTATTTGGAGAGCAACCCCAACTGAAGGGCCAGAGGGGGAATAGAGGGAGGGCGGTGACACTTACATACCTTCCAGATCTGGCTGGAGAAGAACTTGAGGTTAGCAGTTGTTCCTGGTCAGGGAACTATGCTTTTAGGGGTGCTCGAGACCCCAAAATACCAGCATGCTGGGTCCTGCTCAAAAGAATTCGACTCAAGCTTTCTCACAGCCAAAGAGAGAAAAAGTTTATTACAGATTCGCCCTAATGGGTTGCCTTAAGAAATCTCACCCGTTGTGATGCTCATTTTCACAAGCAGGCCAGATTCCATCTGAGGTAGATGGAATGTGAGCACCTTCGTGGAGGCAAGATGAAACTTATATAAAGGAAGATTGTGGGAGGGATCTAGGTTGGTCCTGGGGTGATGGGAGGAGGGAATTAGGGAGGGTGTTAAGGAGGAGCTTGATGGGACTGGGATCAGATCAGACTCTAGGAACCAAGGGAATGGATTAAGGGTGAGAAGTCCCTGAAGGCTACCTGGAAATAATAGACAATGTAGCCTTAAGCTAGTTTAAGGGTGACAGATTTGGGCATAGACCCTTGGACAAGATCAAGGGTGGAAACTAGCCAGACAATGGGGAGCTAGGCTAGCTTAGAGTAACCTAACCTAGAGATTTGGGCCTAACAATAATGAAAGGCTTATGGCCTCAGGCAGACACCTCATCTAGTGGGAAGATTCAAGGGAGTTGAGGGGGCTTCCACAGGTTTCGATAAAAAGTTGATTTTCTCAGTAAATTCATAATATTGGTTTGGGAGAAGATTTTGTTTTTCTTTTTGGTTTTATGGGGGGAAATGCCAAAGATTCTGATTATTTTGACTCCTTATTTATCTGGCTGCTACGAGGAACAAAATACATACATCTGTATAAGTGGAGTTTGCAGTTAACTGATCCCCCTTTCTTTTACTTACAAAACTCTTTTCTTTTAGATTTTGAAGCGTTTTATATGGAACTCTTGCTTTAAAAAGTAATATTTTCTGCAAAATAGTTTCACACTATTGAAGGACATTGATAAGCCTGGGAGCCTCCAGAGAAAAACAGTCATGTTGTTAAAGAGTCTCTTGAGTCCAAGTGATAGAAAGATAAGTTGGAGGAAGTGGGGGTGTTTGGCCTGGAGAAGAGGGAGTGGTAGCTTGGAGGGCTGTCAAGTAGAAGAAGCATTACATTTTGTTCTTTTTGTCTCCAGAGGCCAGAACTGAGAGGAGAAATTTCAGAGAGGCAGCTTTAGGGTGTTAGGCTTGATGTCAGAAAAACTTGCTAAGAATCAGTGATCCATATGTGGATTGTGTTGCCTTGGGAGTGAGTCAAGCAGAGGTTCCATGGCCTTATTCTTGACTCCTTGTTCTTATGATAATTCTGTGAACATAACTTTATCTTAATGACCACCCTGAATGTCAGTGGTGGTTTGATGTTACAATATCATGGTGTCCTCGAGGCCTTTGGAGTAGATAGGGCCCTTTGCCCCTGTGCTTAAATGACTTTGGATTAAAGGATTTTCATGGTCTTGGCTCTGCTTTTTTCAGCTTTAAAGCATTGTGTATAATATGTGCATACGGGTCTCTCAATAAGTATTTGTTGAATGAACAAATAAAAGGAAATCTTTGTGTTTTTGTGTCTCCTGCAGCTTCAAGTATGGCGCTTTGCACACAATATTTTTTGTTGTCTTTTTCCTCGTTGTCAGTTTTTCCTAGCAATTGCTTCTCAATACTTCAAGGCTTCTTGCATCTAATGACATTAATAGCAACAATAATAAATGACATTTCGGTAGTGATTTTAAGTTTATAGGCCACTTTAAGTCGATTATCTCATTTCATCATCATAAAAACCATATAAAGTATTATAATCCCCATTTTAGAGATAAGAAAACAGCCTCAGACTGGTTAAATAACTGACTTGGACTAGTAGAGGTCAGAGGCAGAATTTGAACTCAGGTTTCGCCTGACTCTTATGTTCTTTCCACAGCACTTCCATAACCCCATTCTGATTTGCTCTTTCTGTTCTATGGGCTGACCAGATTACTCACAGTTCTAACAAGCCAGGTTAAGGAAGGTTGACTAGATTGTAAGATTGGTTGTAGAGTAAATTCTTTTTTTCTGAATGTATTGATATAATTTGTTACATTGCTTTCACTTATTTGCCATTCCACTTCAGAATAGAACCCTCCTTATAACAAGTATCATTAAGCAAAACAGTAAATTGGATGTGTCTCTCCTCTCCTAAGCTTTGTTACAAGTATTTTGCTTCACTTCATTCAGCCTTCCATGCAGTTGAAGTTATCAGAAATCTGACCTCAACACAAGTGGGTTATTTCTGTAATAGGATTTAGTTTAATTAAAATTTCATTTTCATATCTCCAGAGGCAGAATAAAATTTGTTTTCATTATTACCTTTTAGGACACAGATGAATTTATTTTACCCACTGGAGCCAATAAAACACGGGGCAGGTTTGAATTGGCATTTTTTACCATTGGAGGATGCTGTATAACAGGTAGATATACATCTCCTTCCTTGATTGTTTTATATTTTAGGACAGAAAGGTGTGCAGTACATGGTGATTAGGTTGGGAGGGTATTTATAAAGAAAATTTGGTGAATTTTTCTTCTGACAGTATAATGTAATTTTTAAAAGTGATTGTATTTTCTGTAAAAGACATATATTCAAGGTCATCGGTTTTGGGGTTGTTTTGACTGTTACAGGTTTTGAGGTGGTAGCATTAATTCTGGATTCTTTGTACAAAAATTGTTAATATTGTGGTTCTTTAAGGAGCTGCATTTGGAGCAGTGAATGGTTTGAGGCTGGGATTGAAAGAAACACGAAAGATGTCCTGGTCTAAGCCAAGAAATGTACAGTAAGTCTTGTTTGATGTCATTATACCTAAAGACTTGAACTTTGTTTGGATTTTTCTCTGTGTGTATTCAGAACTTCGGTAGGGTTGGTTTAAAAAGTCATTTATACTTGGCATAAGTTCAACCAGCAGGGGGCAGTAAATATCTTAAGTTTTGTTAGTACTTGTGTTAACACCCTGAAACTTTCTGAAGATCAGATCCTTGAAAGTAATCTTTGCTTTCACAACATGTTACAAATATGACTCTTTCCTTTTTATTCAGATATTAATTTAACAGACTGCTTTGTTTGGGGGGGATATCATTTACCTGAAATTAAAGATGTGAAAGTATCTTAAATGTGTTATATTAAAAGCAAAATAGTATATTGTGGTAGATTTGCCACCTAACGTGCAACCTTAAATTTCAACTTTACCACAGGTAACTTTGATTGTCTTTGTCAATACTTTGTCTAAATTCCAAAACCTCATGATAGAAAATTCTGTCCGCATCCAGAGAATGAACTGAAAGCAGCCCAAGGCATAGTTTTCACTTATTTTTTTGTGGCTTTCCCCTTTTGTGTTTCTTCTTTCACAGAATGACTAATGTGGAAATATGTTTCCATGATCGCACATCTACAGCCTGTACATATTGCTTGCCATCTTGAGGAGGGAAGGAAGAAAGGGAAAAAAATTTGGAACGCAAAATCTTATAAAAATAAATGTTGAAAACTGTCTTTACATGTAACTGGAAAGAATAAAATGCTATTTGCCCCCCAAAAAATACTTTTGTCTACCACTTTTAAAAACTTTACAATTTACAAATCAATGAAAACAAACTGGCTTTCATTTGAACATGTGATAATCATAAATGTGTTGTTTTGCTATCACATGGTAGTCTTGTGAGGTCCAGTGGTAGTCAGCTGTCCAGGACATTGCCATTCCTGTGATAGTGTTACACTACTGGTAGATTAATAGACTGTCCTCTTGACCTGGTTGCCACCTTCACTGTTCTAGTGATTCCTGGTATCAGAGCAGAGAGAAGGGCGCCATGCTTCCTTGAGAGTATACTGAGCAGACATTTTGACTATTCAGTGTTAGTGTGGAAGCAGACATAAATTATTACAAAATGTATCCATACTTTTGATGGCTTTTTTTACTTCAAGTTGACCACTCATATCTTCGTCCTACATTATAATATAAAAAAGTAATTCAGGCTAGGTTCTGATAATGGTAATAGATGATAAACAATTTGCATGAGTCAGTTTTAAAAATACATGCCATCCTTGCTTTAGTGACCATATAGTCAAGGACTAAGAGTCTACAGTTCTTATAGAGGCTTCCCTCAATTCCTGGGTAGGCTGAATGTTGATGATGTCTGACATAGTTACTTTAAATGCCAATGGAAGACCTTCTTTAATACCTATGATTGAATTTAGACATTAGTTTTCAAAAATAAAATTGTCAGAATCAGATCCATGTGTTTCAGAGTCCTAATGGATCTGGTTTTTGAATTCTCTAAAATAAATGATGAACTTAAACAATAATACTTGTTCTCTTTTTCCTAATAGGATTTTGAATATGGTAACTAGGCAAGGAGCACTATGGGCTAACACTCTGGGCTCTCTGGGTAAGTAGAAGTGTTCTGTGGTAACAACAAATTAGATAATGTAAGCCTCATTTCAAGTTTAAGAATGACCAGATTTTAGTACAGTAGTGCAAGTAAAGTGCTGCACATGTTTGCTCTCTTGCTCTCTCACTCAACTCTCTCACACACACATATACATACATACACTCTCACTCTATATGCATTTTCTGAGGGAAAAGTCAGTAATTGCATAATGAAAATAATTTTAAGTATCACCTTCAGCTCTGCCTTATTTATCCATTTGTTTGCTACTTGTTTTAATAGATAATTCTGACATTTTCCCTGTGTGAGCAGAAAATCAATTGGTCAGTCAGTAAACATTTTTTAAATGCCTACTGTCTTCCAGGCATTGTGCTAAGCACTGGGAATACAAAGAAAGGCAAAAGACAGTCCTTGCTCTCAAGGAGCAATACAGTCCAATAGAAGAGACAGTATGTAAACAAATATATAGCAAGCAAGCTATATACAGGATAAATAGGAAGTAGTTAAAAGGCATTGGGAAAGGCTTCTTGTAGAAGATGTAATTTTAGTGGGGACTTAAGGAAGTCAGGGAAATCAGCAGGCAGAGTCTGAGAGAGTGAGTGAGTGTCCCAGCATGAAGGACAGCCAGTGAAAATGCCCAAAAGCTAAAGAAGGAAACTGAAGTCATAGCCCACATTAATAAATGAAGTCATTTCAAACCAGAAAGGTTCTTCATGTTAAGAAGAGTTCAAGGTCCTATTGTGAGATGTGATCCATTAATCAAGCCTTGCCTCTGTGTTTTCCTAGCGTGTTCTGTTTACCAGATTAGATTGCACTGGCATGTTGCCTACTGACAAGGACTAAACATTGTAAGAAAACAATTCCTTTATAGATTACCAAGAATTTGACACTTAGGTAGGTTGGAGTGAATGATAATGGTGATTAATCATTGATGCTTACATGCCTATGTGAAAGCCTCAAAATCCTTTGGTTTTGGTAGCATCTAGTGAGCTTTTCTATTAGCATAAAGAAAAATATAGGAATAAAGGGATATATACAGTTATTATTAATGGATTAATGAGAATACTTAAGGATATACTATTAATAGAGATATGTGATTCTTTTATAGTAGATAAGAATATTTTAGAAAAATGTTTCATGCCCAAAGAGATACCATGTTTCCAGAATCATCCTTTGGAAAGTGTTAAGAAAACAAATGAAGACATCATTTGAGCTTCGAAAGTTGTAAAGAAGTACAATTGCTCTGATATTTCCTTGTTCATTTCATTCCATTCCCAGCTTTGCTCTATAGCGCATTTGGTGTTATCATAGAAAAAACACGAGGTGCAGAAGATGACATCAATACAGTAGCAGCTGGAACCATGACAGGAATGTTGTATAAATGTACAGGTAGGTCCTGACTTCAGTTTCAGGGTTGAAATTGACATTTAGTTTAATGAGTGTTTGATGTAAAGCTGTCTGCTGTTTTCAGGAAGCAAATTGTATGATCATTGCAGTAAACTTCAGGCTTTAGCCTATTAATGGAACAAAAGAGGATATGAGATTCTCATTCCCTCACACCCTATGTGATTGGCACAGCTGATTGTTGGCCTAACACTGTTTGTTCAGTCCTTTGCTGGATCTGTGTTCCATCAGTGTAGTTACTGCTCCCTCTAAGTCCATTCAAGAGCTTACTTTGTACCAACTGTTGTGGCAAAGCTCTGGGAATAAGCCAAGATAGTTCCTGCCCTCAGGCAGTTTCCATTCTACTTGGGAAAGATGAACACATAAAAGAAAACTATTGGGGGAGATGAGGGCAGGGGCAAAAAAGGAGAGGCTAGGCCACCAAAGGAGGGTATTTCCAAAGTGTGAAATCCAGAAACGGAGTAAGCTTCTAGAGTTTTCTGGAACATTGTAAAGAAAATCTGAATGTGTCAGCAGGGCATCCTGAAGAGGAATATAGTGATCTCCGGTGATGCTGATACATCCCCTCCCACGGCATGCCAGGCCATCCCTTGCAATAGTTTTCATTTACATTTCTTCATGTAAAGCACTTAGCACAAGGCCTGGTACATAGTGCTCTACAAAAGCTACCATGAATCAGAATGGAGTACGTGTCCTTGAGTCTGAGTTTGTTTTGACACTGGCTGCCATAGGCCTCAACTTGGCAAGGAGGCCAAATGCTTTCTCATTGAGGTGGTTTCTAATGTGTTTGCTCCTTCATCCATTTTCTCACCACCAGCTTGTTTAAGTTAAATTGGAGTTATTTTAATTATACACTATATTTTTTCTCATTTTTATTCCTCTAGTCTTGTATTATTTGCTCTTTGGTCTAACTATACAAATAACTTAATCTAGACTGGCTCTGTATCATTAAGAAATCATTTCCTGTCAAAACATGATCAGTTAAGTTCCTTATGTTATTTGTGTTCACTAAGTCAAACACTTTCCAATTCTTTTTTTGAAGAAAATAGTCATGCTGTGTAGATGGCATGAAATTTTTACATTTCTTGTTTTTTTTTCTTACTCCTGAATCATATTTTCCAGCTTATTTTATCTTCCTTCCCAATGCCCACCCTTGCTTTGAAATCATCAAATTGCAAAGTATATGTTGATTTAATTTGGAGTTTTATTAAATTTTTCATAAAAATTCTCTACGTCTCATCCACTGTTTCAGGTGTTGATAAGTGAGCTGGTACATTATATTACAGGTGTTTATCCTGAGCCTTGAGGTATGAGATGAGCCAGTGTCCCATGAAATGATGTTTATTGTTGCCTCTGGACTCAGAATAATGCCAGCTCTATGAGCATTCTTTTTATTTATCTGTAAAACTAGAGTAATAGAAAATGCAAAACTATAGCCATGGACAATTCAGAATTGCTAAGCTTTTCAGCAATCCACACACATGTGAAATTTTAGGTTTCTTTTTTATAATATTCATAAATCACTATCTTTTTTGGGAGCACCTGTGATTAACAAAAGTGTACGTTAACACAAAGCACATTTTTAAAACTAATATTTCTGACTTACAGTTTGGCTCAGTTCTTGGACACAAGATTGGGTAACTGTTAGCAGGCCATCAAAGACTTATGCCTGTAAAAGTGTTATGGCGCAGAGATTGACTTTCTCTGTTCAGTCTGCCCATTTTGTCAGCATTATTGATGACCACCAGCACTGGTGTTGGAAAGTACTTCTGTAAATAAATGATAAACTGTTGACACTTGTTCTGTCAACATTTAGTGCATTATGTTTAGTGATCTAATAAAGTAATGGCAGCATTTTGAATAACATCATGAGAAAATACAGAGCTATGGTATTCTAATTAAAAGGTAACACAACCACAGGTTGTGGTTTTCCTGTGGTATTGAAGTACAAATTAAAATGATGGCTTGGGAAGTTCAGAAATTCTACAATGGCTCTAATAGCTGCTGTTGCTGCTACTGCTAGTAGCCGCTTACCATAGTACTACTGCTATGAAACACTCCTAGGTAAAGTGTAAAACCAAAGTAATTTCAGACCTTAACTATGAATCTCAGAATTATGGGTAGGCTGTTTCAGGAAGTCTGTCAACAGTGGAGTGGAACCAATAGCTTTCACTGATAAGTTGGGCCAAGAATTAGGCTGTGTGATAATCTGCAAATTTTGTATATTTCAGCAGTAGCCTGTTAACCCTGAAAAGTACATAATAGATTAGCATAATAGGACTTTTTGTCAAGATGGGTTGGGAGTGAGCACATGGCAACACTTCCATGAATACACCCAAGAAGTCCCATGTAGGAATAAGAGAGGAGACCTATAAGAAGTCCAGAAAAGAGGGAAGGAGCTCCTTAGTGCTTTAATGGTTGGGTGTATGGTTGGATATGGGTATAACAGATATCTAGCTTCTCAACTAACCTTTATACAAGACACCATCCCACCCCAGGGTAGGATCTGGGCACTTGGATGCTGGTCCAAAGTTTCGCATCTGATCGGAGATACTAATTGTCGTGATGTGTTTTTCTTGAAAAGTTTCCATAGTATTTAGTTTTCCCTTTTTCTGTCATTTCCTTCAACTGTAGATATGCTGTAATCTCTAACCTGGGCCACAAGGCCAAAACGTAATAAAAACAAAGATTTATTTTGACATAGGAATTTTAATTAAAAGCCAAGTGAAGGTTAATTGTAGTCAATGCCTTTTTTGTTTAACTTATCTTCTTTCCTTGAAAGCCATAACATTGAATGAATCATTGGGATTAGTGTTATTAGTGAGGGATAATAAAATATAGGTTGTTTAGATTAAGAAGGAACTTTAATGATTCACATTCAAGGTAATTATTTTAAAATTACTCCGTGTAATGCATAGAGCTAGAAGAGATATTAAAGTAACGTTTCTGTCCTCAAAAACAGCCTCAAGAATAGTTACAAAATGTAGACTAGCTAAAATAATACAACTAATAAAAATGCAAGTGCTTTGACATCACATGAGTAACCATATCAGTGGGAAAGTCTGGGAAGGCTATATTGAAGTCAATTGTAATTGAGCTAGATCTGAGTTGTTTGTGGGATGTCTTGGATTGGTCAGTCAGCAAGCATTTATTAAGCTCCTTTGTACCAAGCACTGGGCTGGACCCGAGAAATACAAATACAAAGAATGAAACAATCCTTCCTCCCAAAAAGCTTAAATTGTAATGAAGACAAGTAGTAGATAAAGAATAAGCATAAGGAGACCAAATACAGAGTTGTTAAATGGAAAGGTACAGGCATGTGGGGGATCAGGAGATGTTTTATGTTATAAGGTGATGATTGAGCTTGATCTAGAAGGAAGAAAGGAATTCTGTGAGGCAAAAGGAAGAGGAGAGGACATGAGAGACGGCCAGGACAGAAGCATAGAGATGAAAAATAAAGTGTGGTGTGTGCCAGATGGAACAAAGGACAGTTTGGCTGCTTCCGGTTGTGGGAGGAAGAGTGACGTCCAGTGAGGCCAGAAAGATAGGATGGGCCAGGTTGTAAGGGACATTAAAAGCTTAACAAGAGGAATTTATATTTTATACTGCAGGCAATCTGACCAAAAGCGTTTATTAACTTTACTGAGTGCCAAACACTGTGACAGGTATACAGAGAAAGGCAAAAATAGTCCCTGTCCTCAAGGAGCTCCCATTCTAATGGGGGCAACAACATGCAAACAGCTACATACACACAAAGAAATATAGCAGACAAAGCAGAGGTCCTTGCAAAGGGAAGGCACTAGCTTAAGAAGCACTGAGAAAGGCTTGGTGCAGAAGGTAGGATTTGAGCTGAAATTTGGAAAGAAGCCAGGAGATAAAGATGAGAAAGGAGAGCATTCTAGGCATAGAGGATAGCCAATGAAAATGACAGAATCAGAAGATGGATGCCTTGTTTGAAAAACAGCAAGGAAGCCTGTGTAACTGCATCACAGATAGGGGAGAGTATTGGAAGATCAAGGTTATGAAGGCTTTAAGAACCTTTTTGTATTGTATCTTGGAGGAAATAGGGAGCCACTGGAATTTTTTGGGGGTGGGGATGGGGGAAAAGACCTCAGGTTACATGGTCAGACCTGTACTTTAGATCACTTGGATAGCTGAGTGGGTATCTGGACTGGAGGGAGACCAAGAAGACGTATGTTTAATATAGTTCAGGCATAGAGGTGTTCTGCAACAAGGTGTCCCCTTTCTTCCTCAGTTCAGTACCTGGCTCATAGTCTTTCCCTCCTCCCCAAGAGTATGCACTCATACTGGGGACTCCAACATACTTATTGATACTCCCTCAATGACCCTAACTTTCTAGTTCCTCAGCTTATTTCCAGTTGCCTGCTCTTCCACCCCACCTCAGCTACATACAAAGGTGGTCCTGTGCAATAGTTTGTAGGCTCTTGAATTTTTAAATTCCCTCATCTGATCACAATCTGTTGTCATTCAACTTCTCCCTCTATGTTGCAACCCCAAACCTCGTTCTTCATCTTTATAGTGACCTCCACTCTCTAGACCCTAGCTATACTCCTTCCTTTTGCATCTTGATCCCATGGTGAGCCATTTCAACTCCACACTGTCCTCTTCTTTTAAGTCCTTTGCCCCATTATTCTGTTAAAGATCTTGCCCTGCCAAATACCAGCCTTAGATTACTCTCACTATTTGCTGCCTTCACTCCTTACATGCTGCTCAATGAATCTGGAGAAAAATCACAAAATCTTGCTGACTGGATCCACTATAAATTTGTTACATGATGTCAATTGGGCCTTCACTGTGGCAAGGCAATCCTTTCTTTTATAACTCTGTAATGAACTGTTCACCGTAGCGGCTTTTCCAAACCCTTTCATCCATCCTCAAACCTCCCATGGCTCTCTCCCCCACACTCTCAAGCTGAAGACTTTGCCACATATTTCACTGAAAATATTGAGGCCATTTGCTGAGACCTCTCTTTTATCTCATCCCTTATTACTTATATGTCAGATTGATCTTCCTAAAGTACAGGTCTGACCGTGTCACCCTCCTGCCCCATAAATCCCAGTAACTCCCTACTGCCACTACAACCAAATAAAAAATCCTCTGTTTGGCATTCAAAACCCTTCACAATCCAGGCCCCTCCTGCCTTACCCCCAGGTACTCACTGATCAGTGACACTGGCCTCCTAGCTTTTTCTCACACAAGACACTCCTGACTGGGCATTTTCACCCACTGACCCTAGTGCCTGGAATTCTCTCCCTCTTCTCTTCCTCTTGGCTCCCTCAGGCTTCACCTAAAATCCCACTTTCTACAAGAAGCTTTTTCTAATTACCCCTTAATGCTAGTACCTTCTGACTAAGACTGTCTCCATTTTAAGATTTGTATGTATGTGTGTATCTTGTTTGTACATGGTTGTTGTCTCCCCCATTGTCTGTAAGCTCCTTGAGAGCAAGGACTGTTTTACTTTGTATCCCCAGAGCTTAGCACAGTGCCTAGAATTTAGCCCCTAATAAATACTTATTGACTGACCGATGGAAAAGCACCCAGAACACATCCTTGGAGGATACACTGACTTGGATGAAGATACAGCAGAGGAGATTGAGAAGCACATAGGTAGGGAGGGAACCAAGAGAGAACAGAGAGACAAGTATCCAGGAAGAAGAAAGTGTTCAACTATGCCAAAGGCTGCGGAGAAGTCAGAAAAGTTGAGGATTAAGAAAAAGCCATTAGATTTGGCAATTAAAAGATCATTGATAACTTTGGAATGAATAATTTCAGTTGAATGTTGAGGTCAAAAGCCTCCTGAAACCTAAAAATGAGGGTGAATGGTTGTAGTCAAACTTCTCAAGGAGTTGAGCCACAAAAGAGAGGAGATAATGTGGATTGATACCTTGCAGGGATAGACAGATAAGTGAAGAGTTTTTAGAATGGGGGAGACTTGGGCATGTTGGTAGGTAGCGGGGAAGTAGCCAGCAGACTGGGAAAGATTAAACATGAGTGAGAGATTGAGGATAAGGGGAACAGTCTACTGGGGAAGATGAGATGGAATGAGGTTGCTTGTGAGACAGGGGTCAAGGAGGAAATAAAGGGTTAGGCACTTGAGTGCTGTGGGATTGGGACCCTGTCCCTTTTTAAAAGTGTTTGCTTTTGATTACCTCCTCCCTCATCTGCCCTCCCTTCTGTCATTCCCCCCCTTTTTTTTATCCCCTTCCTCTTACTTTCCTGTGGAGTAAGATACCCAATTGAGTGTGTATGCTATTCCTTCCTCAAGTTGAATCCAATAAGAACAAGATTCACTCATTCCCCTTCACCTGCCCCCCTTCCCTTTCCACAGAACTGCTTTTTATTGCCACTATTATGTGAGGTAATTTACCCCATTCTATCTCTCCCTTTCTCCCTCTCAATATATTCCTCTCTCACCCATTAAATTTATTTCATTTTTTTAGATATCATCCCTTCATATTCACCTCACCCTGTGCCCTCTGTCTATATATTCCCTTCAACTACCCTAATACTGAGAAAGGTCTCATGAATTATACACATCATCTTTCCATGTAGGAATGTAAACAAAACAGTTCAACTTTAGTAAGTCCCTTGTGATTCCTCTTTCTTGTTTACCTTTTCATGCTTCTCTTGATTCTTGTGTTTGAAAGTCAAATTTTCTGTTCAGCTCTGGTCTTTTCATTGAGAAAGCTTTAAAGTCCTCTATTTTATTGAAAGTCCATATTTTGCTTTGGGGCATGATACTCAGTTTTGCTGGGCAGGTGATTCTTGGTTTTAATCCTAGCTCCTTTGATCTCCAGAATATCATAGCCCTTCAATCCTTTAATGTAGAAGCTGCTAGATCTTGTGTTATTCTGATTATATTCCCACAATATTCAAATTGCTTCTTTCTGGCTGCTTGTAATATTTTCTCCTTGACCTGGAAACTCTGGAATTATGTTGACAATATTCCTAGGAGTTTTCTTTTTGGGATCTGGCGATTGGTGAATTCTTTCAATTTCTGTTTTACCCTCTGGTTCAAGAATATCAGGGCAGTTTTCCTTGATAATTTCTTGAAAGATGATATCTAGGTTCTTTTTTTGATCATGGCTTTCTCTGCAGAGATATTATTAAACCCATGGGAGCTAAAAAGGTTACTAGGAGAGAAATTATAGGAGGTGTGAAACAGAACCTTGGGATACACACACAGTTTGGGGATTAGGAGACATGTAAAGGTATTAGAGAACACTTTCCCAGAAAGACGTTAAAGTTGAGAAACAGAGAGAAAGAATGATTGAGGCTGCAAGCTGCTAAAGAGGAATGGGAGTTTGGGTGGAGGGTGGATTAGGAGCAAGTGTGCATGTAGAGGAGTCGGCCTTGGCAAAGAGAAGGGCCACCCTATGGCCAAAGAACTGGGGGGAAAGGAGGTATAAATAGAAGCTGGTGACAAGTTTTGAAATGAAGAGATAGGAAAAGCAACAGTTCAAGTCAAGTGACTTCAAATTTCTCTATGGAGGGGGGTGAAATTAGAAGACTATTGCAAGAGTCTAGGCAAGTGGCAATGAATGCTTGTGACGGTAGGAGTGGACACGAGATATTTCAGAAATGTAATTGACAGCTCGGTTGGATTATGAAGTTAAGAAGGATGAGTTAGATCAGGGCTGTCCAACCTTAGGTTATCTTAGGTCCACGTTAAAATAAAATAATTATTCGAGGGCCGCACCCAGAATAAAAAATATCAATACAACCAGCTAAGGCGTGAAGCGCGAAAGCAAACACAAAACAACAAAGCAGCAGCACAACAGTATAAAGGTTGCATGCCGACTACTCTGTGCATTGTACAGACGGAACGCATCCCACAGGTAAATTACGTGTGATATGTTCCATCCTTAGTACTTAAATGCTTAAAAACACCAAAGAAAATTAACATTGAGATTATTTGTGATGGAATTTAAAAATCTAATACGCATTCCATGTGAATTATTATTTTATTTTTTCACTCGTGAAAATTAAAACCCACAGGCAGGCCGCATAAAATCGCACCGCAGCCCTCATGCAGCCCATGGGCCGTATTTTGGACATCCCTAAGTTAGATGACTCAGTTTAGAGAATTGGTGACAAAGAGAATGGTAGGAGGGAAGAACAGGATTCTGTGGGAAATGATGAGCATGTTGAGTAGAAAGGGCCTTCCGGACAGCTGGGTAGAGATGTCTAGTTTGTAGTTAAAATGAGCCTGAGGGGTCGAGATCTAGGTGTAGACTGGAATCTACCACATAGGAATTAAGGGCATCAATATGTGGGAGAGAGGAACCAAAGAAGTAGATGTAGGAGGACCATGAGATTGTGAGGTTAAAAACATTAAGTAAAAATTATATAAGAGGTGAGTGGTCAGCAATATAAGTCAACAAACACTTATCTAATGTCTGCTATGTGCGTGGCATGGAGAAATGTAATAAGCCTTATCCTGTACAAGCTGTGTTCTACTTGGAGAAGAGATGAAGTTTTATAACATGTATGCAGCTAAGCATGGTAAAAGAAAATTGAGGAGGGGGAGAACAGCAGCACCTGGAAGGATCAGGGAAGGTTTCATGGAGGAGATAGCTCTGTAGCTGAACCTGGAAGGGACTCTTGTTCAAGAGCCAGCCTAGCTACATTTAGAAAGGCGCATCACAAAAAGGTTGGCCAGTTGTTGATGCTGACTTGACCTCATTGATTCATGAAATAGTGTATAAAGGCGTGGAAAGGTTACAGCAACCATAGGGTGGAGAAGGAATTCAGACGACATCACACTTAGGAAGGTCCAGCTGCACTGAAACAGGACAGAAGAGCCTCCTGGATCATGGTTAGCTTATGAGGACTTTTCTTCTCTAAACCGGCCTTTTCCGATGTTACCAGCTCTTTTTCTGCCAAAGAATTGGTACACTTTGACTGATTGTTTTATTTTCCTGTTGGAAATTTCATAAGCACAAAGTTGAATAATACAGCTTTTCTTCTAATGTCTCAGATTTTAACTGTCTTTGAAGGGGATTTTAATTGGGGTGGGACAGTGAGTAGGAATCAGCTGTTCCTATAATAGTAAGAGGCTTACTCCTTAAATAACAAAATATGACTGAAAAGCCTGTTTCCATAGAGCACTATTAATGCACCCTCTGAAGCAGCTAGGATCAGAATGACTTGATGCTTAAATCCAAGGTAAACTGCCTGTTTGCCTTCCTGCCGCACCTAATACTCAAGTTCCTGTTTATCTTTGGCTTAGATTTGTTAGAACACACATAAGGTCATTTGCAAAGCCAAAAATGCATAATGTTTGTGTGTTGAAAATATTGTGAGCCAAAGTAAGCCAGGACGAAATTATTAATTGAATCTCAATGTCCATACTAAAAATCACTTCCTGCTATCTAGACATCATTTGGTGTAAGAAATACACATTTTTAACCTAACTTATATTCCCAAAACAGGTCATTTCTCCTCTTGTGGGAGTATGTCTCAGATTAGATGCATTTTTATAAATCTGACATGGCATCTTGACATAAAATATTGGATTATTGCTTTTAAGAAAGCAGATATTGTATCTTCTCACCTTGTGAATATATGTAACACATCTTACAAAAATGTTAGTCTTATTCCCAAATGTAAAGCATAACAAAATAATATTATAGCATTCTAATGCCATAAAGTATGACTTAAAGATGGAAGTTCAATATGCCAATTAAAGGGTACAAAAGTAAGATATAGGGCAAGAAAGATGTATCGTTAGCATTTCCAAAAATCTGTTTTGCACATGGGATTGCCATGTTTCTCAAGTGATAGAAGCAGCTTAGTGAGCTCTCTAAGGTGGAAGGTCATTTTATCTCATAAAGTTTAAATAATTTTTCATGTTTATTCTGCTTCTAAGAATTTAATTTATAAACTGTCAAGAGAAAATGACCTTAGAAATCATCTAGTCTGACCCCTTTGTTTTACAGATGAGGAAACTGAGGTTCCAAGAGGCAGCTAGGTGGCACAGTGAATGTGGCCTCAGATACTTATCAGTTGTGTGACCCTGGGCAAGTTATTTAACTCGTGTTTGCCTCAGTTTCCCCATCTGTAAAATAGGGATAATAATGGCACTTACCTCCCTCCCAGGGTTGTTGTAAGGATCAAATGAGATAATACTCATGAGGAGCTTAGCACAGTGCCTGGCACATAGTAAGTGCTGTGTACATTTTAGCTGCTATTACTATCATTGTTAGCATTAAAGTTAAGGTTACAGGTGTTAGTTGGCAGGTATGGGACTCACACACATTTCCTTACTACTGATCCAATCTTGTTTCAGTTGTGCCACTGGCATCTACCTAATGGTGGGATGTATTAGTAACTTAACCAGCCAGTTATTGGTTGGCTCTGAAGTAGAAGAAAATAAAAGTATCTTGTTACGGTGAGGTCGTTAGGCAGGATTTAAGTTTGGAAAGATTTTGCTATTACATTATGAATGTATATTCTCTGAATCCATGATTTTTTGAGTATGTATACACTCTCCCCTGACACAGATCACAGTCCCAGTACATTTGGTAGACAGAGTGGTATGACAAAAGGATTCACCACCCTGCAGCCAGTGTGGCAGTGAGTCTTACTAAAGCAAGCATTATTGGGAGACAGGTGTTTTCTAGTCCTTGATCTGAGATTTCCCGGCTTAGTCGGCCTGGCCAGAGCTTTCACTCCCCTAAATCACCCCCACACCCTGATGAAGTGTCAGAGTAGGATGTTAATGGAAGGAATGAATATATAGACACATGTGTGGAAATAAACTCCTGGAGTTGTGTAAGGGCCTACAGTTATCCATTCCCCATACCAAGTATGACTGTCAATAATCAAGTGATTCAGTAAACATATGACCTTGTTCGTTTGCATCATTCATAGTGCCGCTTAGTAGCCTAAGTGAGTATTGGTGGCAATCTATTTACGTTACAACATCCAGAATACTAAGTTGGGTTTTGTTATGTGGTTTTGAAAGGAGCTACTGCTGTTGTTCTGGATGTGGTTTTTTGGCTTTTGAGTAGGATTACTTACCACTTACAGTTCTGAGCAATCTGCCCTGAAACCTCTGGTTGAAATCCTGACGGTTTAACAGATGTGGCTTTTGATGTAACAGAGAAAGAATCCTTTACATTCCAAATGGGTGCTGTTACTTCAAGATGTTCCTTACAGTTTTGTGGGAAATAACCTGCCTACATTAAAGCACACTCATACTTTCTTAAAGGGGCAAGAATTAGGAGTGATTTCATAAATGGAAATAGATTACCCTGTGCATGAGATTGACAGGAGGAAACCTTATTCCTTCCTGAGTGAGACTTAGGTTTCTAAAATATCCAAGTCCAGAGAAATAATCTTTGAAAACAAATTTACTATTACCCTCAGAGCTAGCCCTGAGGGTATGTTAATGTCCAGGTTGTTTTTGCTCAGAGGAGATTGACATTTGGAGTCCTGCCATGTGCAGTTGCTTCAAGTATGAGGCAGTTGTACTTGTACACAGACCTAAATGTAGCTTGTTGTTAAACAGTTGTCATTGGAGCTAGGCTGCATCATGAGATTTTTAACGGTTTCCAGAGGGGAAGTTGCTGTTGATTTCCCACAAATCTTCAGAATACAGAATGAAGATGCTGATGCTTTTAAGCCAAGTTGTTGAAGGGTTTATTCCCCACTTTAAATGTCTGTGGGTTGTGACACAGGGGAGGGACACAGCAACAGTCTCTGCCTTGTCTTGTCAAGC
This sequence comes from Trichosurus vulpecula, assembly GCF_011100635.1. Lineage (NCBI taxonomy): Eukaryota > Metazoa > Chordata > Mammalia > Diprotodontia > Phalangeridae > Trichosurus > Trichosurus vulpecula. The sequence goes on from NC_050580.1 coordinate 74,677,466, forward strand.
TTTCAAGCAGATGAGTTTGGTACTGAGTGAAGGGCTCCAGGAAATGAAATCAGAAAAGCTTGGGCCTTTAAAGCACAAGCCAGGTGCTTGCCTGCTTCCAAGAGTTTTCCACCATATGTATCCAGGACTATAGTTTGTATTGCATGTGGCGTGTGAAATCATTCAGTGCACAATCCATTGTTACAGCCTCTTAGGCTAAACTTTTTCTTTTCTGCTTCCAAAGAAATAGCTTTATTGATCTGAGCTTAGTTGTGTTCACTTACCATAAAGTATAGCAAGCTTTCCAGGGGATAAGTTATGTTTAAAGGGGAAACTTAAACTTCTTTAATAAGCGACAAGCCTCAATGCTTTACAAACATCTTGGATCCTATTGCACATAAGAAAGCACTGAAATATATTTTTCCTCATTGCTCCACTACATGCCTGCCCTTATACAAGCTTCCCAACACATTTGCTATACTTTGGCTGTTTTTTTTATTGTTTCCATTAATTTTTTAAAAATTCCCACAAAGATCAAGGAGAATAACATCCTTTGGTAAAGATCAAAGTCCAACTCTTATGCAAACCATAATTACTTTATTATTTGTGCAGATTCTGTTTAGGCCTGTGGCCAGACTTAAAGACTAATCCACTTTAGTCATTCTGGTTAAGGTTCCGGGAATTCAGTCTTATTATTAAGTGTTTATTTACAAGCTAAAGGATCTACAGTACTGCCCTTTTTGGTTTTTCTTAGCTCCAAGTAGTTTTCACTTGCACAGTTCCATACAGATGACTTAGAACTAGGGTCTAATGAATAAACTACTTCTTATTAGTTCCATTTCATATATCTAAATGGCTTTACTTCCAGGTTCTCCAGCTTATTGCCCCTTTACAAAGTAATTTAAATTTACACACATTTCCAGTGATCCTAGCCTTTTTTTTTATTGGTTTGCAAAGTTAAAGGTACACCAAGTAAATCCTTCTTAAATTAATAAAACCATTTTAGGGTAGACAAGCTGGAATGTGCATATATGATTCTTCAATATTTATCATTTTTCAGTGGCATGGAGAGGATCCTAGCAAATGTACCCACCAAGCTTACACTCTATAACAAGGCTGTCTGAAATGCGGCCTGCAGTGCGATGCAGCCTACTTACAAGCATAGAAATTTACATAAATGCCTTAGTAAAGGAAGCCATGCTACCTCAGAGCTCTCACAAAAATGGCAAATCGAAATATATTGCCTGTTGTTTCAATAAAAACCTAAAGCTGGACAGCCCTGCTCTATATAACATAAAGAAAGGGTTCAGGTTTGGGGGAGAATGTCTTCATACTTTAATAGACTGATTTGCTTTTCACTTGCCACTTCTTCTAGCTCTTAATGGTTAGTTTCCTGATCCTACCTGCAAATTTGAAAGCTGTTGAAAATTGGATCCTGTAGCTTCTGCAGAGAGAGCGATAGTGAAGAAATTTAGGCTATCTAAGGAGAGCTGAGGCAGGTTGGTTATCAGAAGCTAGCAGAACCAGGGTGAATGCTGGAGGGAGTGGTCCTTTCATCTATCTAATATATCCAGCTGTGAGTGCAACCTTTCTAGAAGTGGGCTATGTGCTTTGAAATATTTTAAAATTATATCTTAGAAATTAATATCCAGGCTATCAATAGCCATATGAAAAAAAGTGTTCTAAATCACTACTAATTAGAGAAATGAAAATTAAAGCAACTTTGAGATTCTACCTCACACCCATAAGATTGGTGAAATTAACAAAAGGAAAGTGACAAATGATAGAGGGGTGGTGGGTGAACAGGTATATTAATGCACTGTTAGTGGAGCTGCAAACAGGTCCAGCCATTCTGGAAAGCAGTGGGAACTCTGCCCCCAAAGTTATGAAACTGTACCTACCCTATGACCCAGCAATACCACTATACCCCAAACAGATCAAAGAAAAAGGAGACCTGTATGTAAAAAATATTCATAGCAGCTCTTTTTTGTGGTGGCAAAGAACTGGAATAAAAGCAGCATTGTAAAGGTAACTTTGAAAGACCTAAGAACTCTATCAACACAATGACCAGCCACTGTTCCAACAGACTCATGAGGAAACATGCTGCTCACCTCTGGACAGAAGGGTGATGGACTCAGGGTTCAATCGAGACATGTTATTTGGACATAGCTGATAACAGAAATTTCTTTTGCTTAGTAGAAGGGTTTTAGTTTTTTTCTTTTTCCATGGTGGGGTAAGTGTGGGTGAGGAGAGGGTTGACTTTTGTTAATGGGGGTGTGGGAGGGGGTTTTGTTTTTTAAAGAAAACATTCTGTAAGTAGTCCTATGTGAAAATTCCAGAAACTCTTGGATGTAAAATACTGTTGTACCACATCAGTGTCCTTTAAGCTGTATACATGAATGTGTTGCAGAATGTTCTAAAGTACATTGCTCTGAAAAAATTAGGCTGCCAACTTGAACCACTGTTTCAAAAATCAGTAATTTTATCCACATGGATGTGTTTGGTCCCTCTTTTGACACAGATTGCAACCCTTCTGTGACTTTAGTAAATAGCCTTTACAAGCTCTCCTGCTGCCCTCCCCCCCAAAAAAAATTCCACTAAACTGGAGCAAACCTATTGAATCTGTAAATGTAGCAAGGCTCATCCTCTGCCCATGCTGGAAACCTTTCAGGCTTTTCAGGACCTGCCCAAGCTTGAGCTCCATAGGCATAGCCACTGAGAACTCTGGGTCACCTCCACTTTAAACAGAATTAAGATTTCATCGTAGGGGTTTTAACCAGATCAGAGAAGTTTTAACTGTAAGCATATTCTTGACCTCAGGATATTTTATATCATAAAGTTACTTAGTAAGATTTCTTTGCTGAGATGTGTAAAATTTTATTGTATTGCTTTTTCAAATGAAATAGCTCTTCATAACTCATCTTCCCCAATTCCTCTTATTAGTTAAGGTGCCTTTTCCTTATGCGTTTTGGAGTCTTGTCCTTTGGGTGTTTTGCAAGTAGCACAATGTGAAAAGGCCTCTGAAAATACTAATTGGGTTATAATTGTCAGGCTCATGTTAGCAGTGTTGGGGAAAAAATGACTTGCGAATCTTGCAAGCCTAATCCATTATAGAGCTTCTGGTGTCACCAAAATTTGATTATACACAACTACTATGAAACTAGATTATCCCCCACTGAAGTCCTCAGGTTTACGCAGCAGATAAGGTAAAAGCAATCTTTGTAAGTGCTACCCTAAAGAGCATGCTCTCATCCTATACTATTGCTGACACTCAAGTAAATGAAATTGGATTGCTCAAAATGAGGGTCAATGGAAAAATATCACAGAAACCTTTTAAAGGGTAATAGTTGTCTCTCTCTTCAGTTTTTGTTACCTTCTCAGACTTAACTGTGGTCATCTTTTCAAGGTTCCCTGGGGGGCGGAGGGATATAGCTGTTACTCTGCTACTAATCTGTTTCTTTTACTGTTTTCTTTCAGGTGGTCTTCGTGGAATAGCAAGAGGTGGTCTTACAGGACTGACCCTTACTAGCCTGTATGCCTTGTATAACAACTGGGAGCACATGAAAGGTTCCATGACACAACAGTCACTTTAGAGCTTATACTGAGAACTGAATGGATAGAGGACACACATCAAAAGTTCTCCGGGTTGATTTGTAAAATCAATTTGGGGTAATATTCTGATCTACCTACATTTAGTATGAAAAAAATAACAGGATCTTTTGTACTGTCATGAAGATCACTGGCACAGTTTACCAGGACTGGCACTTCTTCTAGCCAATAGTGTTGGAGCCAAAAGCATCTGATGCCTCATTAAGTGAGTAGCACTGTCATCATTTTCTCCTTTGAGAACTTTCTGCTGCATGTCCACTCTCCACTACCCCTGAATTTTTGAAATAAAGACTTGTTCCCAGATTCAAGTCACGTAATTGTCAACATCATACCCACCAGGTTACTTCATTTAATGATTTATTGTGAACTATAATACACTGCTTTATTCCCAATAAAGAGTGTTCCTAGAACCAAAAGCCGTAACATCAGAATAAAGATGCGTACCATTTTAAAGCGTCTGTCACAGCTAAGGCTCAGTAAGTAGGATTTTGCAGTTAATATTTTATTGGTTCATGTTGTAATATGTGGAAATATCAGAATAAAGAACTTAAGTATTTAGGAGACATATAATTAATCTTCCCTTCTGGGAGCTACATCGCTTAACTTATAAGTTTTAATCAGCATGTGCAAAGTAATTTAAAATAAGACAAACTTTACAGATACACAAGACAATTATGGTGGTTATGCTTTTAATGAGGATCATCAGCAATTGTATAAAATGGCATTACTGCGAACAATGTTTTACAGACTCAATAGTATCTTAGTATAGTATAGAGGAATAAGTGAGTAACACAGTAAAGTCTACAAAGTTTCTAAGAGCCTAAGATTAAGTTAATTTAAAGGATCTAGAATCGGCTGCACCAAACAGCTATCATTCAATTTGTTCTCAATGAGGTTGAGTCTGGGTAGGACTAAGTAACATTTGTAGAGATACTGATACAAATTTAGACACAGCATAAAATAATTACTAGAGTGGTCCAGAGCACTCTCAGGAAGCCTGTGACGACCTAGAGGTCCCCTAACCCAGTTTGAGGCTAAGGATTTCCAAAAATTCAAATTCAAAGAGGGAAGAAAGAGACTTTAAAAGTTCCCTATTGAGAAAATGTAAAAATAGCACAAATCTTTGTTATTAGGACAGAGCCTGATTTAGGGACATTTGAGGGAATGTTTCACAAATTTTTTCATAAATAAATGCCCCAAGGCACAAGTAGTCAAGACAATCTACTAAGATGTTTTATGGACTTAAACCAAAATTATCCTTGTTATGATAGCCAGCATTTCATTTGCTCATAGTTGAAATGGTTATATCTATAGTGCTGCAGTACAAGATCTTCCAACTACACAGGATGCACCAACGGTCCCTACGTATAAATGTTCAAGTATATAATGGAGCCAATAGTATTTCATGGCAAGCACTGAGCACACTGTATTCTCATTCTATTAATCAGCTAATTTTGACAGGCTATTAAAATACTTTCAACTCCAAGAAAAATCACACAGTGAGATGCAATTAATCTCATTACATACTGTCCACAGTATACATTGTGCTCTGTCCAATTAAGATAACCAGACAGCCCAATAACCTGTAGAGGTTTCCAATTTTTCACAACAGGAAGAAAACTGGAACAGAGCTAACAATGAGGCTAAAAGCCATTATACTTTTTAGTTTCTGCACTAATGAGTATACCCTTTAAAAAGCTAGACACTTCAATATACTGGCAAAATTAGTTTATACATGGGATATAACAGAAAAACTACATGCCAGAAAAAGAATAATTGATGACCACTAAGACAGGATCCAAGAGAAATAATTAGAAATAATCTGCAGAAAGGGCAATCAATACTTTTGGTTAAGAAAGCTGCACTTGGATATTAAGAAAAATGACTTCATTTGGAAATTTCATTGTATGCTTTCCAAGACAACCCAAATGGCAGATGCAGAGGTCTTTGTAAAGGGTAGGCACCCTGATGCAGCACTTACTAGTTCAAAATGTGTGTACTCTTCACAAGTGGGCTTTTCTTAGGTTAACTCAGTTAATAGGTCATTGCTTAATCTCACTATTTCAAAATTTGGCAGAAAAGAAACAACACAATACTAGTAAGACCCAGAAACACAATGATTCAGCAAGCTGCAGTTCATGGATGTGCGGTGATCAGCAGAAAGATTCCTTGGTTTCTATTTGTTTCCTCATATCTGGGAGGGGGGAAAATAGTTCAAATTACTCAAACTTCACTTCTATGCTTACTTTATCACATACTTTTTCTCATACTACCAGAATAGCAGATAGCTAATGTCTTCTTAAGTGTTAATGTACACATCCTTTGTGTAATAGGTCCATTACAGAAGCCCAGGGAAGATAACACGCCCAAGATAACACAGTCTAAAAACAACCCAAGTCTTTTTTATCTATTCGAATACTGATGGTCTCAGCTTTCTTGACTCATAGTAGCAAAAGTCACAAATTGAAGGCATTCCCCACCAACACACACAAAAAAAGTTCTACAATCTCCGCCATGTTTTTTAAAAAGTTGGATTAGATGATCACTGAGGATCCTTTCTAGCTTTAAATCTAGAAGCCTATGAAACTAACCAGGTCCATATTACCAAATCATATAGTAGAACTGTTACCTATCAGAGGCTCAGTGCCTGGAGTGAGGAAGACATGAGTTTATATAGCCTCAGACACTAGCTGTGTGACCCTGGGCACACTTCAGCCAGTTTGCCTCTGTTCCCTCATGTCAAGTGAGCTGGAGAAGGAATGGCGAGCCACTCCAGTATCTTTGCCAAGAAAACCTCAAATGAGGTCACAAAGAAATGGGCACAGTTGAACAACAACCTAATCAGAGGGATAGATTGTGAGACTGCTCTGGGTGGAGTTCAGTCTGTTCCTGTAACCACAAATTTAAAGCAATAATAAATCTTAAAAGGATTAACAGATTAAATCTGTCAGAGGATGTTTTCAACAAATAAAAGTGTCAGCAAATGGGATTATATCAAAATTAGAGGTTAAAATACTGGAGTAATTAAACCATCCTGAAAGATCATCTTGACAGTTTGTTAGCTGTTTGTATGGCAAAAGCAAGTGACTGAACGTAAAATCATAATTTATCTTTGGAACAGTTGCAAATAAACACAGCAAGCTGATTTATCAGCTTGCAGTTTTCAGCCATTAATGATAACATTCACATTTGTGGAGACCTACCTGGACAGGGGTTCGATACAACCACTTGTCTTTATCAACTTTAAGCTGCATACAGGCAAAAAGATCACAAACTGCTGGCAGGCCATAGCAGTCCTGGGGAAAGGCATGTTCTTCATGTAGGGGTGAATTTAGGAATGCTTCCTGTATGAATGAGAGGTTACTATTGAAAAACTGAGAAATAGAAGGCTGAAATAAACTCTCAATCACTTGTCCTATTTAGGTAGGACAAACACATTAATGACTGTCCAACCAGCCTTTCTTTAAATCAGAAATAACAATTAACAAAATGAACTGCCTTTATTTCTTCCAAACATTTTAGAATGTAGGGATTGCTCAAGGAAATAGCAGCCAAATGAGGAAAACCTATGGTAACCCAAAGAGAATAATCTAAATCAAAGACACTACCAGTACAGTTACTCTTCCATTAACAATATGCCACACTTGTTAGCTAGGTGCGTGACTGATAAGGAACAAGTCACATTATCCTGACATAAAAATGTAAATTATAATAGCATTTGTGCAACTTATCTTACAAGGTGCTGAACTGAAGGGCTTTAACAACCCTTAAAGTGGTATGAAAATGTGAATTATTACTCAATGCCATTGATGTATTTGAAAAACTAGTATTAAAAAACATTCTAAAAGCAGTGTCTTAGACCATCCTATCAGTGTTAATCAAGCCTTGCTCACCTGGGCCTTCTTTCGAAGTAACCACTTATCTTCCCCAGGGGGCCGGCTAGAGCTTCCCATATTCTTTGAAGGTAGTATCCAATCAGCTGCATTAATTGGGTGATGCCAAATGGTCATGGGGTTAGGATGCACTTGCTTGATTGGTGAAAACCCCTCCTGACTAGCTTTGTCATCTGAACTGGTTATTTCCCGTGCTCTTAATTCTTTGGGTTTTGTTTTGGCAAGCCAATCTGACAAGGGGCTGTCCAGCAAAATTTTGAGGGGTTCAGGAATTGTACAAGGAGTTGGCTTTGGTGTCTTAGCCTGTTCATCTGCCTCTTCCCTAGAGGGACAGAGCCACATATTCAAGGAGGGTTTCAGCTTCACTGGCTCAGGTTTCAGAACTGGCAGCTGGTCCATCGGGACACCATTTTTATCCTTCCCTTCCTTCTTCAGGAGCCACTTACACAAGGCCTCCTTCTCACACTGGTCTTCACATACACACTCTGAAAAGCTGGTGCAAGGCTCATTAGCTTTGCATACCTCCTCAACTTTAAAAGGAACCTGAAGATGCTGGACAATCCGATTTTCAGTTGATGTGGGGGAAGGGGGTGATGGTCTCTTCCCTTCCAGGTGCTCATTCAGGCACTTCAGATTTCCCAAATTTTCAATCTCTACACCTGTGGGCTGGTTGCCCTGACAATTAGTGCAGGAACCAGACTTGAGAAGCCAATCATTTGTATTATAATCTTCCTTGAAAAGTTGGAAAAGCTTTGATTTCTCATCTCTTTCAAAGCTGCCATTCTCAGGCCCAGGAGAGGTAACCAGCCAATCAGAAAGATCCATTTCTTCTTGCTCAGGGAGCTCTAGGTCAGCCCCTTTTTCTATTTCTGTAGAGAAGGAGCTATTTCGCCTTTGGGGGCTTCTTTTCTCAGAAGTATCTGCTTGTGGAGCCAGTTTTCCAAGCCCTTGAAGTTGCCCCAGATGTTACTGATATTAAAGTTGCAGGTTTGGGAAGGACCCTATCCAGAAAGCACAATGTTAACATTTCTTGCTACAACTAGCACAATTCTTAGTTTTACGTACATTATAAAAAGGATGTTGAATTGTTTACAATTTTCTATTCTCTAAATTAACTGATGACCACTGTTAAAAATATTTGTTCTGATCTTTAGCATTTAAAGCATATTCTAACTTTATCAACCTTTACATAAACAGTTCACCACTAAATTATTCTATTCATCACAATTAATCTTTTACAAAGTAATTACATACACATACATACACACAAGTACCTGGCTGCTTGTCAAAGTTTGCTTTTTGTTAAGCCAGTCCTGGGGGTTGGTGCTGGGTACAAAAGGAGACTGATGAGTTGAGGCCGGTTTGCTTCTAAGGAGCCAATCACGAAGTGGTATAAATGAAGGGCGGAATGATGGTTTCTGCCAATCAGATGACATACTGCTTAATTACATTCATTAGGCCATTCCCACTTCATCCCAACAGATAAGAGTTTGCGCAATGGAAAATGAGTTAGAAGTAAAGATGCAGACCCAATCTGTCTTCCACTAGCAAATGATAGGGCCCTGGGGAACACAAACTTCCCTGAGGCAAAGAGAGTCTTCCAAAGAGTCTTCCAGCTCTATGCTCTAATGGTAAATACAGCAGAAAAGTAAGTTGAAGCCAGATTGTAGAAGGCTTTAAATACCAAGTTAAGCAATTTATATTTTATACTAAAAACAACAGGAACTCCAGAAATGTTTGAGCATGGAAATCTTACTGCCAGACCTAGATCTCACAATCATTTTTGGCAGCTGTGTTTAAGACAAAGACTAATTAGAAAGTCATTATAATAGTCTAGGCAAGAGTTATGAGGACCTGAACTACGATAGTGGCTGAGCAGAAATAATGAGGAAAGACATACATAAAAAATGGGATGGGGATGACTGGGGAAGGGAAAAAGAGAATAATTATTTATACCACACCTACTAGGTAGGTGCCAGACACTGGGCTAAGTGCTTTAAAAAATCTTATTTGATCCTCACAACAACCACGTGAGGGGGGTGCTGTTATCCCCATTTTAAAGTGGAGGAAACTAAGGCAAACAGATAAAATGATCTACCCAGGGTCATACAGGTAGTAAATGCCAGCAACTAAATTTGAACTTGAGTCTTCTTGACTCCAGTCCCAGTGGTCCTCTCCACTGTGCCACCCAGGAGAGGCAGATGTGTTTATATTGGGAGGGGGGAGTGATGAATTTGAGGTAATGATGAGGCAATGTCTACCCCATCAACCAAAATGTCAAACGGTACAACAGTCATTATTAAGCATGTGCCAGGAATTTGGTGGAAGCATCCAAGAAGACTGGCATAACCAAAATCCCACAAGCAAGTCTGGACTCAAACTAAAATTTAAGCTTAAGTAGCCAATTCAGATACAGTAAGAGCTGCACACTTACCTGCTCCTGCTTGGGAAGAGAAGCCCTTCTCTCTACAGGTGGCCCAAGACTGGGTGAAGTGGCACAAGTCATCAGGTGCTCAGGGATTTGCTTAAAGGCAAACAGTCATCCTTTTTATCACACCACAAAATTTCAAATTCTGAAACCCCCTCAAATCATATGGTGCACCCCTATCCTTTTCATTTCGTTTGCTAGATTTTTGTTATTTGGAGGTTTTTTTGTTTCTTATTATGATTTTGCTTGTGCTTTCTTTGGTTCTGGTTCTTGTTTGAATGCTTATAATATATACTGATAAAGGTTTTAGATTCATTTATCAATTGAAAGAAAAAAAAGAAAAATCCCAATCTTAAAAGTAAAGCAAACCCAAAGACAAGAAAACTAAATGTTTCATTTAAAATGGAAATGAAATACAACATGGGCTCTGGTCCTGTATTCCTGCTACAAAGAGGCTTTTGACCTTGAACAAGTCACCTCCCCTCTCTAGCCCATTTGGCTCATTCCTAAAATGAAATCAGGGGAAAGTTCTCTTAGGGTCCCTTCCCACTTTCATGATCTATAAATTTCCAATATAGTACAGGTACAATTCTCAAAACTAATTCAGCTATGCATAGCCTACTTCAGCAAGACAAGTCCCACTGTCTATTGGTAAAAGAATACAACTCTCACTCTTAGCAGCAAATGCCTTTGTGCCAAAATTTATGTCTGATTCATGATAAAATATCGATTCAGTCCTTAGATAGAAAGAGAGAGTGCCATATGAAGAGCAAAATCTAAAAGCTAGGTCACATGAATGATTCTAACAGCACTTTAAGAATCCATTTCCATGAGGTAAAATAAGTGACCCCTAAAGCTTTTCACTTATTTGGGATGTTGGTGCGATATAACTAACAAAAATAAATAGAATTTAAAAGGAGGGCCAACACCAAAGCTATAAACAAATTGTCACAAAAACCATCAAACTGTAGCTTGAACAAAACCTGTGATACCATTAGGCGTACCAACTAGGGATAAATCCATAAATAGCTCAGATGCTCTTATCACAAACATTAGAGGTACCTACCATGGTTTTGAGAGAGCCAAATGTAGTGATGGTCTGACGGAGTGAAGCTGTATCAGCCTCAAACAGGAGGACAGTTGAATCTTCAGGTTTGAGGGTCAAGCTACCCAGCCTAGAAATAAACTTCTTTTTTAATCATTAAGAACCAGAAAAACTTTTCCATCACTTCCAGACCATTCATTTCCACTTTATAAAAAAAAATTTACGAGCCACCTTTCAACTTATTATATAATCTTGTACTTAAAAAAAAAAAAAGAAGGAAGACATAACTGTTTAACATACTACCAGTAGTCACATAAAATGTGCTGAGTAGAAAAATCTCAATTGCACAAGGTTAAGAAAATTAAGACAAAGCAACAGCTAAAACTTCTCTTTTCTAAAATACACAAGTAAAAAACTATAATTCAGGACATCATTCAAAGGTTATTTACCTCTCCAGGCACACAGAAACTTGATTGGCTAGATCTTTGCTACGGGTACATTCCAACTGATGAATAAGACAATTGAATTGTCCCAGTAACTATAAGAAAAGTAAACATCATGACTTTAATCCTAGTGAAAATATATTACGTATCCAAGGTAAAAAGATATTTAAGTTTCAACTTGTATTTGAGATCTATTGATCGACAGCTACATATGCATACATCATGTAAATATATATTAATATATAAACATTTTACAATAGGGAAAATTATATGGCAGTGTATAGTGGTACAAAGAATAACAGACTGAGAATAAGGAGACCTGGATTCTAGACCCAGCCCTGCTACTGTGTGGCCTTGGGTTCATTAACACACTTCTATCAGCTTTGGTTTCCACATCAAAAAAATAATAAGAAAACTGGATAGACAATCCCCCAGTTCCTTTGCAGTTCTAATAGTCTATGGTTATAAACAAAGAGTTATGAGCCCATCTTACCCAGTAGAGTTGTTGGGCTTGCTGCTGAAGTGTTTCTTCTTTAAGCTGATAGATGAGATCTACCTGCTCATACAGCCACACCTCACGGCTGCGCAGACATTCTAGGTGACGGCTTATACAGCTGTGAATCTGAGCTTTAACCTAAGAGAGATACAGGAGTTCCATTAGATCTCATACAGCAAAAATCCTAGTTCAAATTGAATTTCATCTAAATACCAGAACAAAATCTTTGTAATTTAAGTTTCCAGGGACATGACTAACCCCTAAAACTTTACCAGTATTGCCCGTAGAATTTTTTATACCATTTGTACCATTATATTTACTTTTGCAATTTTTTTTAAAGCACCTTAGAGTCAATAGCAAATGAAAAGTCAATAAAAGGAGTCTTACAACAGTAACCCAATCGTAAATAATAATTATTATATCTAAGTAATTTTAGACATTATAATTACAATTATCCATGGAATGAGTCAGGGTCTAGCAGTTATCTCACTACCAATACCCACAGAAAAAGGAGTCATTCATAGTGAGGACTGTTTAATCAGACATGCTACCACATGTCAATATCTGAAGATGATTGATATGACAGCTTAAACAAGATTAATATCAAAATACAACAAGAAAATTATGTGAGTGATTCAAAGGGTCTAAATTTGAAATTCCAAGAAGACAAAACTAAACATTTTTATATTATCTATTAGTCTGCATGGATGTTACCACTTTTCAAACACATGCAGACAATACTTTCCTTCTTTCCTTCAGAAGTCCTTTGTTCAGTAGGATGCATTCTTTGACTTGTCTTTTGTTATATTCCACAATACAGAAACCCTGTAGAGCTACTGAATAAATGCTTCTTAAAATAAACTAAATTTCTGCAGTGGAAGTAGATTCTAGTTGCCCCAGAACTAAATTTGTCAAGACAGCTGAACAGAATTAAGAATACAAAGCAGAGGTGAAATGGTGAAACTAAGTAATCCATACAGGCAACCCTATGAACTTGGCTTCTCAGTCACTAGCATGATACTCAAGTAACTGTACTGATATCTCCAACGAGGATGGATACATTCACAAACTTCATACTTCTCTCAAGTTGTCTTTAATGTGCTGTTCAGCTCTGAGAACACCACCAATGGCATGCTCCAACTCCTTCCGGGCTTCACAGCACCTGGACAGGGGCTCTTTATTGCTGGAACTGCCACTCTGGTCCTGTGATATATTCATGATGAACCCTATTCCTTTAAAAAAAAAAAAACAACAAAGCACAGGTGTAGTAAGGTGAACATTAATGCTCCTCCTTAAATGTACCATTTTAGTCATCTCAACTATTAAAAATTTACTGATTTTCATCATTTCCCATCTAGCTCTCAAATTCTATAAATTTTTGTTATACCTCATGTCAATGGACATTTGGGAAAAGTGTAAGTTATGATTTCCTGGAATCTACAGAGCAACTTCTCTCAAATTTAAACAATTTCACATATTAATTCTAGTGCAATATATTTATGAATTTATGTAGGATCGTATGTGTTCCAATTTTGTAAATTCAAACATTTATTAAATACCTAGTGATAATGTGTATGGCACTGAGGAGACAAAAATGAACTGACAATCCATGTCCTCAAGGAGCTTAAAATCTACTAGGAAGAATTCAATGTGTACCAAAAGCAGCAAAATACAAGGCAGAGTATATTAAAGGCAGAGGGATAAGAAAGAAATACAAGCAAAACAATACAAAAAGGCATTAATAAAAAAAGTTGAAACTTCAAAATTCAGGTTTGAAAAAAATGAAATGTAGACTTGAGACAAATTGTGGAAGGCTTTTTTTTTTAAGTCAGCCTAATATATACTCTGAAGAAGTTTCATATGCAACCTTTCTGTTGTTCTTTGTATACTGAAATAGTTGTCTGCTGATGATTAAGTTCATAATAAAAAAAAAATTTAAAACACTGAAGACAGAATCAGCAAAACTTGGCAACTCTAGGCTCTGAGAAGGCTAGGTTAGAATTATCTCAAGGTCGCTTCAAGTTTTAAAATTCTACCAACTAAAAATTCTATGATTCCAAAAAAGCTGTTAGGACGCCTTAAAGGGTTAGCCCAACTGCCATCTTACAAATGAGCTATAAAAATGATTACATAATCTAGGAAGTCAACTTGTTACTAGTAACACAAGACCACTTTGGGGCCCCAAGAAGCTGGTTCTCTGTATATGAAGCTAGGAGTTATGTAAGTTTAAGGAACAGCACAGGATGAGCACATAAAGCAAATCACTCTAAATTAAACCAAGTAAATTGAGACTTAAAAAAAATACCACATCTAAAATATACCAGTGTAAGTTGTATCACATAACTATAGGCTGCTGACTTGGATTAACACCAAATTTTCCCTTGCGTGAACCTAGTTTAAGTAAGATTTCCATCCAGTCCTGTAAGTGGCAAAACAACAAAATCATAGTCTAACCTTCATTATATTTTTTTCATTATTTAAATATTTTATCATGACGGTGGTATTAATCTTTTTCTTCATTCTATGATGGAACCATATAATCTTGAAGCCAAAATGTAGGCACTATACAATCACAGGATGAAAAAATAAGAACCAATGCAGGCAAAACATTCTTTTATTTATGAAAGCAATAAATGGGGACACTTGATATTATTCAAAGGTCTCTTAGAAATAAGGTCTTCAAATAGGCCTTTGTCATCTCATTAACTCCCTGGGAGTAATTAGACTCAGTTCAGAGGAATATCCCAAGGTTTGAAAGCCAACTTTTTCTTTCTACTCCAGATTTACAAATGTGCATCTCCACCACTATTTTAAAACAAATGTTTAAGCCAATTTGAAAACTTCCCAGGCTGTTATATTTCTGTCTGCATCTTTGCAGGTTAAAAAGCAAAGTACAATTCAACAAGCATTTACTAAGCGCCTACTACACGCACAGCACTAAAAGAAGTACGAGGGAACCAAAGATGAAAAAACAGAGCTCCCGTCCTCAAGGATTTACAATGTAATGAGTAAATGTACCATACACATAATAGGTATGACACAATGTAGAGTAATGTAAGTAATGTAGTAAAGAGTAAAGAGTATAATGAAAATAAAAATGCTCCAGGAAAATTTGATGAAGGAAGATCACACTGGACTATAACATTAGGAAAGACTTCATCAAGTATGGTTTCATCAAGACTGTGGAAGATCTCAACAGGTAAATGAGAAGGAAATGCATCCTGTGCAAACATAGGGGAGTATAAACCATGAAGAAAAGCTTGGATGGAACACAGAGTGCATTTAAAGGAACAGACTGTGGAAGGTCTTCAATGCCAGGCTAAGGAGTTGCCTTTTATACTCTTCAGCTATAAGGAATGAGGGAAGGTTTGTAGGCAGGTGAATGAATGACAAGGTCAATCCAGGGAGCACAAAGAAGCATGGTTTGTTAATATATAAATGATGTACTAGGGAGAGAGAGCCAGGGAGATTCGTTAAGGTCATCACAATGGTACATGTTAACATGTCTAATGCTGGTTCAAGCATAATGGCTATTATGGAGGTAGGCGCAAAAGGATTTGCTAAGTAGAAGCAAAATAAGAAAAGTAATTGATACTGTTCACCTTCACATTTTTTCAAAGAACTCTAAAACCATTTATGACTAACTTAAAGAACATTTTGCACAACTTCACTTACAGTTAGAAGGTAGTGAAAGGAAACACAAGGCAAAGGGTTTAAAACTCTGATCTTTCTTTTGGATATAAAGATTCTGAAAATCCCTTCATGCCCTGTACTTTCCCACCCAGAAGTGAGAAATATATGAAAAACAATTGGATAAATTCAATGAAACGTCCAAATCTACTTTAGGAAGGAAAAATAACAGATTTATTCTCAATGACATAGAAAAACTTTTTCTCCCCACAAAGAAGTTTCCACTCGCAATTCAGTGGTAGGATTTATTTTTTTAAAACACATCTGAAAGGAAATGAAACTCAGCTGAAAGAGCAAAAAAACATTAGAGATTTTTATTTGTGATGTTTTGGGAAGAGCAAGAGACCTGTCTAATTCCAGCTTTATGATTAACTGGGTGACAATGAACAAGTATTTAAGACCCTATCACCTCAGTTTTCTCACATGTAAAATGGTACCTGTCTATGTCAAAGAGTGCTTTAATACTGTTGAGAGTAGCATTTTAGTGAATATAAAGTCCTTGAGATTAGGGATTGTTTCATTCTTTATGCTGGTATCAACAGCACCAGTACAGTGCCTGGCACATAGTAGGCACCTAATAAATGCTTACTGATTGAGGTCACCCCAGGGAATGGGACAGTAGATATAGGAAAAGCTTAAGTACAAAAGACCCTGAAATATTCAAATGAGATCCTAAATGTAAAGCCCCTTGTAAATCTTAAAGGGCTATAAAAACTTGAGTGACTTATTACTCAAGCTGCAGGTTTTTTCCCAAAGCAGTGACTACTCTGAGTACCAAAGGGTACAGAGTTGTTGAAGAGAAAGGAGATTTCCAAGTAGTAGTTTAGTGTGTGTTGCTGATTCCATATATATTACTCCCTGGTGGACTAATTATTGGCAGGGAGATATGGAGTTAAAAGTAAAGCACGCCTACCAGAGACTCATTTGGGCTAAGAGGCTCAGGTTAAAATAAAAATGACTACAGAAAAGATTAAGCCTGTTGTTCACTCATTCCTTGGTAAGAATTAACTTCACTACTAAAGATTTTCAGTCTGATCCTCATTGTACTTCAGTTTTTTTAAATCCTGGTGACATCAAGGTCAGAATTATAAACTAGATCAGAAATCACTATCTAATACTTATCACTCTTACAAAGAAAAAATAATTCAAACCACTTTCAAAATTATCTATTTAATGACCAATAACCATAATTTTTCAGGTGTTTCATTCCTCCCATACAATTTTATCAAAAATCCTTTAGAAAACAGCCTTGCTAATAATGATATGTTTAGACTGATAAGAATGTAGTTAGGAACAAGATTACCAAACAGGAAACTTAAGGGGGCTTTTTGACTCAACTCTGCCCCAAATTAGCCAAAAGATATTGCGCAAGTTATTTACGTGGGAGGAGGGAAGAGTCCTATTTCTTCACATGTGAAAAAAGAAGACTGGACTAGAACAAAGGTTTTTAATGTAGGATCCATGAACTCCTACTTCAGTAGACCCCTGAATGTCTGGGTTTGTTGTTTTTTTACTACTTTGATGACTGTCAGTCAATATAATTGGTTTCTTTATTTTGGTAAAAATAAAATCAAAACTGGTATTTTATTTTATCCACTTAAAAATATTCTAAGAAAGCCTCCATAAGACTTCAACAGACTGCCAAAAAAGTCTGTAACAGAAAAAATGTTAAGAATTCCTGAGATGCCCAGATCTCAAAATGTCAGATTTCAAATTAAAAAAAAAAAACTATGAGTTTTACTCCTTTCTTAGAATCTTAATCTACTTTTGAAAACATTTGAAAACTTTCTATAAGATAAATATATACTTGAAATTTTAAAAAACTCAATCCCAATTGTTAATGTAAATCTGATTTTCCTAATTTATTAGCAGTACAAATACCTCAACTGAACAAAGACAAATGAGTCAGTTTTTGGAACAATTGTTGAATTTAAAAAACAAGAGGTATAATGAGATTTCTGGATTCATGTGTAAATGTTCATATTTCTTGGTATTTAGCAAGTTCAAAATAACAAAAAAAAATTTAAGCAAATATTTCATTTGCAAAACTGGAAAATAGCAATCGTTAGATTTCTTAAAGTGTTTAAATTTACCTTGAAAAGGTTCTTTTTCACTTGAGGTTATCTTCCTTCCGACTGTTCGATCTTCTGAAAAGAAAAAAGTGACACAATCCTTAATTAAATAACTACTACCCTTTTCAATTATTTAAAAAAACTTGCTTCCTTAGCTCACTATAGGCAATCAATATGGATTACATATGTACAGCACAAATAAATATGCATATGTTAGTGCTAGATTTACATATGTAAGCCAAGCACTTGAAATTCTTAAACCTAGACTTAAGTGACAGCAAACTTTTGTGGCCCCGTGCCACGTAATGCTTTTCTATTTCAAGTCACAAAATGATTCATTCAACTTTCTAGGCTTCCAAGGACACTGTCTAGTAGTATTGCACACTTAAGATTCCCTTCTGCCCCGTAGTTTGTGACATGTCAGTTCACGGCCCCTTCCTAAATAAAATGCTCCTCTTTCAATGTGACAATGTGACAACCTGCAGCTACCAGGCGCTGTCTGGCTCTCTGCCGCCCGTACGGACAACCAGCCTACGCCATTTAAAGTCCTAGCTTCGGTGTCATCTGCATCCACAGACCCGAATAATACGAACTCATGCCACTCCTTCTCCTCCTCCTCTCCTTCCTGCCCCTTGGGTGTCCCAGTGCAGACCGCCTGCATACCGTTCGTGCCTGACCGCCACCAATCGGGCCAGGCTCTCCTCCTAGCCAGAGAGGAAGCCAAGGAAACAACAAAGCCTGCAGCACACAATTTAGCAGTTGCGGCTACGGGAGCGAAAATTTATCCCGGAGCTAAGCCAGCATTCTGCCCCGCCCCTCCCTGTCACCTGACTCCTGCGTCAGCAGGCCGCCACTGCCCGAGCTGCAGCTTGCACGTCCGCAGCGGCTCCGGGGACTGGGCCCCCACCCCCACCCCCGCAGGGCGAGGCCGCCTCGCAAGCCCTGCTGGGTAAAGACTGGGAGCAGGCCCAGGTGGTCCGGGTATGCGGGGCAGGGCGGGGAGGCGCGCTCGCAGCCTTGGTGTGCGGGCCGACCACAGACGGCCTCTCCAGCCTTAAACGCTAGGCTGCTTTTCGGAGCGGCCCAGCAGCTCTCCTGGAGTGCAGCGGGGGCCGAGGCCAGGGCGCGCCGACGACAGCACCCCCACCCCCGGATCCGGCCCCTCTCCGATGCCCCAGTGCCCGCAGCTCGGACACACTGCCTCGGCTGCATCGGCATTGTGTGGCTGCCCACCTGTAAGAGATAGGCAGGCCGGAGGGAGGGGGAGGGGCGCGCAAGGAGCAGGCGTCTGCAGCCGAGACCCCGGTCCACCGGGGGGGGCAAGCGGGGCAGGCTCTCTACCCGTATGTGTGTGTGCACACACGTACACACACATGCATGCATATACATAGACTTGTGTATAGAGATGAAAGCTATCTAGGGCTGTGTGTAGATACACAGATATCTACAGATACGAATCCTTGAGAGCAGAAACTGTTTTTAGCCTTGCTCTGAATCCCGCGCCCAGCACAGTGCCTGGCACAAGGTTAAGTGCCTAATAAATGCTGACCGTCATATGAACTACAGGTTTATTCTGTCCCAAATGTCCGAACGAAGACTAGTAGCCATAGTTGATATAATGGATAAAGCACTGGACTGAAACTCGGAAAAAGTGAATTCTAGTGCCATCTCTGCCCCTATCTCCTCCTACCAAAAATAACGTAAAAACAGTTTCTAGGGATTGATTACAAGGTATACACCAACTGAAAGTATTTTTACTATTTAATTAGGAATCTGATCAGCTAAATGAAAATAATTCAAAATTCACACCAATTTCTAGATTAAATGGCTCACAAACAAAGCCGGAAAATATTTTGTCCTGGCTCTTTCCATGGAAAACTCTCTCATGTTAGAGCTATGGGAATAATGCTTTTCTCTTGAAAGATGTTTATTCTAAACAACAAAGATCTAGGACATAACTTAAACTGTGAAAACTGTATCCACTGTAAAAATCCTCCAAAGCCATTCATACAGATACTGAACCTATCTAAAATTTAGAGCAAAGAATAAAAAGAACCTGGAAATCACTTTGCCTCGAATTATCAAACAGTACCTTTTCTGAGGACTTACTAAAATAGATCAAATACCAACAGAGTCCAAGGTCACATTTAGTAGAATGTCTGTCAGGCATTTCAAACTCCATTGATTTTAAGATTAGATAAAAAAACTGACTCTGTATGTAGAAGGGGGTGAAGACATATCTTTGCCCCCACTTTTAAAATAATAAGGTGGATTACACTAAAACTGAGTTAAATGTTCATTTAATCCAAAAAAGTATGTTAAAATTAATTTAAATTATACAAGTAACTAAGCTGTTCACACATTGTCACTCAGTGATCCCAATATTGAGCATATACCTCAAGAAAGAATTAACCGGTCTCTGCCTTCAAGAAGCTTACATTTTATAAGGCAAATAACCCGGACATATATAAGTACACATAACATAAACACTGGCAATGGGGGTGGTGGGACTACCAGCTGATGGGATCAAGACTTGAGCTAACCTCTGTAGAGACCTAGGACTCTAGAGGTGGGAAGGTAGGGTATCCTAAGCAGAGGCAGTCTGAGCAAAGGCCCAGGGATGGAAGATGGAACTAAGAATATGTGAAAAGGTCTAATATGCAATAAGCCTGGAAAGGGAAGTTGGAACCAAATTACAAAAGGCTCAAAATGCCAAAGAGTTTTTATTTGATGCTGCAAATAACAGGGAGCCACTGGAGCTTGCTGAGCAGGGAAGTGATATGGTGCTTTGAGAAAAATCACTTTGGCAAGTAGGACAGACTGGAGGGTAAAAAGATTTGAGACAAGGAGACCAATTATGAGGCTATTAAAATTGCCAGGATTCAAGGTAAGGAGAACCAGAGCTAAAGTGACAGCCCTCTCTCCAGAGGAGACAAATTCCAGATCTAATGGGGGATGAGCAGTTAAGGATGACTCCAAGGTTTCAAACTTAGGTGACTAGAAGGATAGTGGTACTCTTGACAGAAAAAGAAAAGTCTAGATGAGAGGTGAGTTTTGGGAAGATAAGAAGTTGTTTTGGACAAACTGAGTTCTATACCGCAACAGAAAAAGAATACATAGAACATGCAGACTGACAAAATGTGTGTTTTGGTGACAAAAAGGAATTAGCTAAGAAAAAAAAAAAGAAACGAGTATGAAAAGAAACTTTTCTTTAAGTTTATAATGCCCTAACAAGAGACCCATTAGGTAAGACAAGCTTCTTCATTATTGTCAGAATCTCTTAACTGTACTATGCTGTTTACAAGTAACAATATCTTTTTAAGTAAAAATCATAAACTCATAGAATGTCAGAAGTGGAAGGCACTTTACAAATCATCTTGCTTAACTTCCTCATTTGGCAAATATGATAGTGTGGCTCAGAGAAGTAAAAGCTCAGTGTCATACTGAGAGTGAATTATACAGTTGAGTCTAGAACCTACATCTTCTGATCCTTGGGGACTCTTTCCAGTACATCATGGTATATCATAAAGCAAAAATCATTTCAACAAAAACTACTGTACATGTAATAAAGTGTTTCCCTAGGTCTTTATGACTTTAATTCTACAATGCACAATTAAAATATTCTTAATAATACAGTCGATGAAGGTAATATAAATATCCTAAGTTCTTGACCAGAAGATTTGATGGTTCTTCACAAATTACTTCAAATGGCTAAGAAGAAATCTTCAGTGACTGATTTCTTTGCTTCCTAGAACTCTTCTGGTCTATTAATCTACTTTGTTCCTATGTAATGAAATAAAGATAAAAATTCATTTCAACAAATCCAATAAAGCCCTTCTTTCTGCTTTAAAAATGTATAGGACTGGGGAGGATTCTGGGGAGATGGTGAAGTAGGTCAGAAAATTTCAAGCTCTCAAGATTTCCCCCACAGAAGAGTTAAAATAGCACCTTAGGGCAAACAAGGTGTGGGTAGAGACAAAGAAAAACAGGGGCACAACCCGGTTTTTCCACCGACAGTTTGAGATCTGAAGAGAAACCCCCAAGATTAGGTTTGATCCCCGCTGAGAAGTAAAACACCTCCAGGCTAGGTGCCATTTTAACAACAAACCGGGAAGCCTTTTAAACAACTAGCCGCAAGCCCCAGGGTTAGTTGGTGGGAGAGGCTGCCTCAGTCCCAGGCACTGGAACATTTCACCCCAGGAGTAGTGAGGGGAGTTGTGAGTTTGAGCCCAGGAAGACTGCAGGAACCTCTGCTGACAAGGAACACCGGACTCAGCTGCGCTCCGAGGAGCAGTGGGGGCGAGAACGAACCAGCACACGTCCAGTAAGTGCAGAAGCAGTGCAGCAGAAAGCCCCTGGCTGTGGGCACTTACAGAAGGTTGGAGTTTTGGCTTTGGTTCCAGCCTAGAGGAGAGAACTAAAGTTCTGGGGCAAGACGCACCAGTTCCCATACCCCAGGGCTAGAGGTGATTACAAAAAGCAAATTATTACTACAAAAAAAAAATGCACAGGCAAAGGAGAAAGAACCCAACAATAGAATCCTATTACGGGAATGGAGATGACCCGGGGTTCATCTTCAGATGAGGATATTGAAGTAAAGAAACCCCCAAAGAGCAACGTCAAATGGTCACTTGCCCAAAAAGAATTTATAGAAGATCTTTAAAAAGACTTTAAAAATCAAATGACAGAGATGGAGGAAAAACTAAAAAAAATAAAAATAATCCAAGAAAAACAAGAAGGTTATGAAAGGAAAATTAACCAATTAGAAAAGGAGATCCAGAATCTCAAGGAGGAAAATGACACCTTGAAAATTAGAATTGGGCGAAGTGAAACCAGTGAAATTATAAGAGATGGAGAAATAATTAAACAAAACATGAATAATGAAAATATAGAAAAGTGAAACATAAGAAAAAACACAGATTTGGAGAATGGATCAGGAAGAGAAAATACAAAAATAATTGGAGTAACTGCAAGTCATGATCAAAAACAGAATCTTGATACAATAATACAAGAAATAATTAAAGAAAATTGTCCTGAAGCATTAGAACAAGGCAGGGAAGAAGAAACCGAAAAAATCCATCGCACACCACTTAAAAGATATCCTATGATTCCGGAACCACCAGCTCAAGGATAAAATATTAAAACCATCAAGATTAAAACAATTTAAATATGATGGTGCCACAGTTAGAATTACACAAGACCTAGCATCAGAGACATTAAAGGACCACAGGTCTTGGAACACAATATATTGAAGAGCAAAAGACCTACTCCGGCCGAAAATATCATACCCTTCAAATTTCAATACTATATTGAATGGAAAAAAAAACGGACATTTGACAAACCCTCAAACTTTCAAGACTTTGTTAAAAAAAAAATCCTCAACTTAATAGAAGATTCTACATACAAGAAGCATGAGAAACATAAGGTACACACCAAAGACTGACTATAAGGGATTCGTAAGAACAGATTGCTTACCTTTTATATAACATAAAATGTAAAATGTTTGTCTAACATTCTTATTAATAATTGTGAGCTCACAAGAAAGAGGAGGATAAACCTGACTATGATATGAATTTAAAAAGTAAAACCATTTAGAAACAACTACAAATAGTAACTATTTTATACAAAAGAGATTCAAGAAGAAAGGATACGGAGGATTTAGATGGGGAGGAGGGCTGGTAGTTCTGGTAACCTACTTTCATTGGGAATGGGTTTAAGAGGGAACAATACATATATATATAAATATGTGTGTGTGTGTGTGTGTGTATTTATTAGAGTATAAAAGTCTTCTAAATTTAAAAGAAATAAAATGGTAGGGGTATAGTGAGGGGGATAAGGACAAGGGAGGTATTTTTAGAGGGGAGAATGAGGGAATAGGTAAAGGGAGTTTAGATTAATGGGAATGGGGGGATAGGGGAGGGATATTTAGAAGGGGGAAGGCAAGTAACAGGAAGGCAATGTAGCAGGTAGAAGTAAAGCAGAGGAGGCAGGAAGGATAGGAAACAAAAGATATGTACAAACATAAAAAACAAAAATCAGGAGTAGATTATGTTTGGGAAAATATGTCTATATATGCATGAATATATGTATATGTGTATGCATATATCTGTATGTCTATGTATATATCAAGGAATATCTAAATTATATTGTAGCGGGGAGGGGGGGAAAAATAAAGTTAAAAAGTGCACAGCAGAGAACAAAAGAAAACACAAGGAAGCAAAGAATAGATGGACAATTCTCAACACAAGGTGTATTATTTATCATACAGGCTTTCTTGAAATGAAAATTTATTGTTACATATTTTGAATCCTTGCCTATGTTCTGCTATGCACATGACATGCTTTTTTTTCTTTCTTGCTTTATATTTAAGTATCAATATTTAAGTTTATGATATATTTTTGTTTCTTTTTTTATTTTGTATTTGTGTTCCGGTAAAATAAAAAACCAGTTTTAAAAAATGTATAGGACTGTGGGTGGTGTTTTTATTTCTCTCTACATTTACATGGTCAAGTGTTTCACGTTAATCCTATTTCCCCTATTCTACTGTAAACAATACAAAGGCAATATAATATGTCCTTAAAGTTATGATACATACTTTTCCTACTTAAGTAATGTCAAGAAATAAAACCTAGCAGTTCTCAAGTCCCACCAAATCTAGATAATAACCTTTACTAAAATAGAAACTATCTCCAAGAACTATAGCATAGGCTTCACACGGACCTGCTTAATTCAGTATTTTTAAGTCCTAATAAAATAAACTTTTAAGTCGTATAGAAAGCCCAACCTGTCAATAAAAGTTCTGTAAGCATAAAAACAAAAACATAGGCCTGTCTTCAGAGTTAAACATGACAACCTTATCAAATTTAATAAAAGAAAATATGGGACTGTTATTAGAGCAATCATTTTAACAATCTATTCCCCCCCTTCCCAATTTTAAAATGGCAAAACTTCTAAGGGTTTCCTTTCCCCATAAAAATAGGCAACTGTTAAATTGTACCTTCAAAATACTAGTTGCCTAGCTATGATGTTAAAATGTAACTTAAAATGTATCCAAGATGGAATCATTAACTGAGTGACTTAGTCTCTTAACTGTAACTAGACATAGTAATGCAAAAAGCTCTTTATTTCATCAATTATTCACCAGCTTTAAATGCCACTTAATTCAGTAGAGTAATAAGTGAAATCAGGGATCTAAAAATTTCTAAACTCAAAATGGGAGGGGCTAAAAATAAACTATAAACATGACCAACCCAGTCAATTAGTTTTTAGCAAAATGCCATTTGCTTAATATTTGACAACTCAGAATAGGCCACGTTTTAAGGGACTTTAGGTGGGCAGACAAATGAAATATAAAGAAGTCTTCCAAAATTAATTCCATTGTTTACTAGCCTACAGTAGATCTGACTGATTAGACAATTCAAAGACTAACCATGATATTGAAAGATAATCTCCAGAAATAAAAAGCAACTTAGCTTTAACATTCTATGAGTGCTATCATTACTAGATATAAATATAATTCCATTCAACAAACATTAATTAAGCATTTACTACTAACACAGTGTTATTATAAGAGCTTGAGAAGATACAAAATTAAATAAAACATCCCTTACAGACCTTATGTGTGTTGGGGTGGGGAGTGGGGGCATCAAGAGAGAATACAATATACTGTATACTCAAATAGCTAGAATACAAAATAAATCAATATATAAGAGGACAAAGTTCTATGTGAAATTTGAAAAAGCAGAGATCACTTCTGATTAGGGAGGGAGGTAGAATTTAGGGGAGATGAGGGTATTCTAGGCATACAAAACTATGTGAACAAAAAAGCATTCAGAGGAAAGTGTTTAATTACTTTGAATAGTACAGGAATGTTATGGGATTCATATAGTTTAAGTGGTGTGCAGTATGTACAAAACTGAGAAGTCCTCTCAGATAAAGCTGGAAAGGTGGAACAGATGGTGGAAGCCCTTGAGTATCAGCCTAAACATGGATTTTATTCATTAAGTTGTGAAAGGTTTAGACCAGAAGTCTGACAAGATCAGACCTGTATAAGGACAATTAATATGATCCAAAAAATCACAATGCTTTCTCTATTCACTTTCTTCATTATCTAACCTGGCTTAGCTGCTCTCCAAGTTAAAAACAGAAGCTGTTGATCCTGCTAAACTAGGTTTCTAATTTTAAGCTTATGAAAGAAAGACTATCAGGCAACCTCTGGTTAATTTTCAAAGAAAAGGTTTTCACATTTTTAAAATGCATCCTCCCTCAAACATATTTAATTATGAAAATAAGGACTGCACGTGAGATTTTACGGGTATAGGGAACCCTCCAGGGAGGAAACACTCTACCGTGCAGGTTGACACCTTATCTTTAACTTAGAGTCTTAGTTGTCTAGAGCACTGAGAGGTTAAGTGACTTCCCAAGGATCACATAACCAGCATATGACAGTAGCAGGACTTGAACCCAAGTCTTTCTGGCTTTAAGATCAGCACTGTATAGTCACTAAGCCACAGCAGCTTGTCAATTTGGAAAGATAAGAAGAAAGCCTTATATTGTAGCTGTATTAATTTAGACAAACAAAAAGGTATAGTTAGCCTAGATGTGAAGGGGAAGACGTGAAGCAGAAGACCAACTGGAAGGGTATTCCAATAATCTAAGTGAGAGATGGTGGGCCTCTGAATCAACCGTGACTGTGTGAGTAAAGAAATAAGGCCAGATGTAAAAGATGTGAAGGCAGAAACGGCAAGATGGGCCAACTAAACTGGTTATGTGGGGTGAGCAGCTAAGGATTAGGATGTGACTATAGGTCTGGGAGACTAGAAAAAGGTGGTGCCCTCGGCAGAAAAAGAGAAGTTTGGAAGCGGAGGAATAGGGGGTGTCCCAAAAGTCTGAGAGCCGTTTTAAGCTTTACCAACTTAGAGCCGCACTGACTTTTAGGACATCCTGTATAACGAACGCTACCATGGCCAGGGGAAGCGTGAGCTGCCTCCAGGACGTCCAATCTGAAATGACTAATAGGCTGAAGCTCAGGGCAGTCTTGGCTGGGTCTCTAGATCTGCGTGATCCTTAAACGCAGGGGAGCTAACACCCCGGCCCGGGATTCCTATCTATGGTACAGACGCACCCTCCCCATCTCTGCTCAGATGCTCCCCACCCTTCCACGTCTTCCCTTCCTGCCCCACTGCCCATCTCTCCCTCCTGGACCCTTGGCAAGGTCTACCTGACATCACTCTCCCTTGTGCGCAAACGCGGTGGGGAAGGGGCTGCGGTCGTGCCGAGCTCAGCAAGCCCAGAGCGCTCACAGCGCGCCTGGGCCCGGCCTCGGCCTCATAACCCCCTAGGCCTTCGCAAAGGGCCCGGCGGCTCCCCGCATGCTGCGCCCCCCGCCCCCGGGAAGCCAGAACACGCTCCCCGACCTCGCGCCCGGGCCATGCCGCTTTCGAGAACGCAGCGGGTTCCGGCCTCGGGGGACGAGGGCCGAGGCCTGGCCGGGCTGGAGGCGGACAAACGCAGGCCAGTCTGCAGTTCGCAACGGGAAGATCACGCCTGGAGGAATGGCCGGCCGAGGCCCCGGTCTGCCTCCTCCCTCCGACCCTCCCTCGCCACCGCTCGAACGGCCCCGCACCAATGCGGCACCTGTGTGGTGTGTGCGTGTGCGAACCCCGACCGCTCTTACCCGCTCCTCCCCGGCGCCCCCGGCCACTCCCGCACCGTGCGCTGAATCCCCTAGCCGGCCCGCAGCTCACAACAAGCAACGAGACTGACAGCAGGATCAGAGAGTGGATCTCGCGAGAGCAGCATATTCGGTGTCCCCACCTCCAGGCTGGCTTTAACTACTCTCGCGAGATCTCCTCCCCAAGGCGGAGAGAAGGTCTCGGCCGCCCTCTACAGGCGGAATGACGGGACGTGCCTGGGGCGGAGCTTGACTCGCAGCTGGCACGTGTCAAGTTCACCCAGCCCTGAGCGCTTGTGCAGCTGCGGCTCTGCCCCATGCAGCATGGATGTATACATCATTGGAGTCCGTGGGGTGCTCAGGGGGGACCAGCACCGCCGGCGGCAGGGCTTGCTGAGCCCTTTTCAGGGCTGCTCATCCACCTTTGCTGTCCACCTCTCACCCACCTGTGGCTCCAAGAAGCTGGAGCTTGTATAGCAGCCACAGCCCCGTAAAACCAATGGGCTAAACCAGGCTGAGGGTAACAGACAGCCCTCCAACCCCTACTACCCCAACCATGCAAAAACTTCCCCCAGAGGAATGGGCAGATGAGAACCATTTGTACCAACAGCCATGAAGGTGGCTGAAGCAAGGCACTGTAGAACCCTTAGAGCTTGGTCAAACATGGAAGACGCCAAGGTCATCCACTGCATCCCAGGCTGTCATTCTGCCTTCATCTTGCCACTGGACTTTAATGACTGGAAGAGAGAGTGAAGCTGATGACAAAAAAGTCAAGGTATCACCTTGTAACGTCACTGGTCCATTTAGGAAAGCAAGATGCTGCTGAAGGGGTAGGGGTGTGTGTGGTGTGTGGCGTGTGTGTGTGTGTGTGTGTGTGTGTGTGTGTGTGTGTGTGTATACAAAGGCAGGGTTCAAATTCATTTCACATTTATAGCGATACTGAGGCAGGAAGAAGAAAACTCATATAGGCTATAGGCCAGAATCCTGGGAAAATTTGTGACAATACTTTTTTATGTTTGTCCCTCTGCTTGTAGTGAGAAGAGCACTACAATTTTAGTACCAATTTTGCCACTTGTTCCCTTGGACAAGTGAAGAATTCCAGGTGCTTCCAGTCTGTATTGCCTGCATAGTAGAAGATGGGTAACTGTGGGTTCATTTGAGGCAGAGAGGTTCAGTGGAAAGAAGGCTGGATTACAAGACCTCTTCAAATCCAGATTTTTATACCCATCACCACCAGAGTAACATTAGGCTGGTCATTTAAACTCCCTGGGCCTCAGTTTCATCTATCAAAAGAAAGGGTTGAACTAGACCTCTGTCAAGATATTAGGAGACACCCTGTTTTCCAGAGCCAAGGCCCAGCAAGCAAGCTGTACCTTGAGCTTGGCATAGCAGCAATCCTTTGCGCTCACCTTCTGGAACTGATGGTTCCTGAGCTTGAGCAAGCACCAACAAGCCTAGACATGAAGCCCCTCCATGAACAGACTTTTTGTCACTAGACAACCTTGCTTCACTGTTGCTACACTATACTGTTTGACTGTTTGTCTAGCCACAGTATATAAATCAAGGTTCAGCTACACTAAAGAAGGTCTCCTCACTAGAGACAGGGCCCTGGCACATGTGTCCAATCTGCCTCCTTGCCTGCAAGCCTCTTCCCTCACTTTGAAATTAAAACTTCTATTTGATTCCTGAATCTCCTGTCTCTATCCTGCTCTGTTTGGCTCTTGACATCCACAGGTTAGAGACCAATTTGGTCCCGTTGACACCTCTAAAAGCCCTTCTAACTCCAGAGGCTAGATATGCAAAAAATCTCCCAGAAGTTCCTACCAGATATATAAGAAATGTTTTGTTTCTCTAAAATAAATACATCCCCATTATCGTTCCTGTAAATAAGGTGAGTACCCTGATCATCTAGAATTAGCAAAGAAATCAGGATCAAAAGAAAGGAGGGCTGAAGCTGAGGTGTGAGGAATGGGGGGAAAATAATGTGTTTGGCTAAATTACATTAGGAAAACCCCTCCCCCACAAAGGGTGGGGTAGGGTCAGATGACCTTAAAATAGAAGGTCTATGTAGTTCTAATAGAACTACAACTATTCTTGTAGTTCAGTCACATACAATTCTTCCCGATCCCGTTTGGGGTTTTCTTGGCAAAGATATTTAGATATTGGTTTGCCTTTCTTCCTCCAGCTCATTTTATAGATGAGGAAACTGAGGCAAACAGGGTAAAGTGACTTGCCCAGGGTCACACAGGTAGGAAGTATCTGAGGCCAGATAAGGGAATATGAAAATCCAAGCCAATATTTCACTTGGCAAAGCCATCTCTAAGTGCTTTGACTCCAGTCACTCGGGAAACTACAGCTCCATCCAGTTCTCCTTCCTCTGCTACCCACTTTCTTCCAACAACTTTTCCTTGATTCCTAGAATTCATAATGCACAAAAGTATCAGAGACCAGAGCAGAGAGGTAAACATTGTTACATAAGTTAAAAAAGCTGCCGGAAAGTAGACTTTCCACCAGGTACTTGGTGTAATAAGATGTAGATATGTGAACTAATGCCCAAAATCTGAAATTTAAAGACATGCTACTAATTGGTGGAAATGGAGTAAAGATGTGTGGGTTCTAGTGTCCAGAAAGAAATTCACCTGGAAAGTTCTCCAAGTTAAAGAAAGAAATTTGTTGGGGTGATGCACCCAAGTGGGCCCTGCTGCCACGTGGGAGAGACAGAGCATAGGGGGCCAGCTCTGTTCCCCTATGGGAGGCAGAGCAATTGGCCAGCTTAGCTGTACGGTCTTAAATACAATTTTATAGAATGGGGGGGAAGGGAACAAGAAAATGGGAGGAGGGGCAAGCATAGCTCTGGAATGCCTGGAATATCAGGTAGTCTGGAGGTACCTTTGTATGTATCTGTGTGACAGATAAGCAAGAAGAACAAGAAAGGAGAGAGTTAAGAGTTGTTCTGGAATGTCAGGCAATTGGGGGTGCTTTGTGAAAGCACACAGGTAAGTCCCTAGTGGGGGGCTTCAATGCATAGTCTTCTTTGATCACTTTTCTGGCTGCATCTTATCTCATGTCTCACATCCTGCAACCTGCTTACTCCATCTGCCTTGAGCACTACTATCTACCTCATCTCATCAGCAGCACCCAGACTAAAGGCCCAGGGCCCCTGATTTCCCATCCACAAGTTGTATTCCCAAGACATTCTTTTTTAGGAGGCATCCTTGTTAAATATCCAAGCCTCAATGAAACTTTTAAAAAATTAGAACAGAAACAGATCATATACTTTTCACAGGTATGGATAGGACATGTACTCTTAACCAAAAAATGGATAGAGGCGTTGGAAAAGAAAAAAATAAATAATTTTGATTATATAACATTGAAAAGCTTTTCCACAAATAAAATTAACATTTTGGATAAGAAGTGAAACAGTCAAGTAGGGAAAAAATCATGTTATCAAATATTTCTGATAAGGGTGTGTATTGTTAACCTGAATTCAAGACAAAACAGCCAATTAGGAAAATTATGGTCTCCATTAGGGGCAGGTTAGGGTGCCACACAACAAGTGCGGGGATCCAAGGGAGAGGCAGGGGAACAGGATTATTACAGGGTACAAAAGCAGAGAGAGGGGGTACAATTGTCAGAATGGTCTCACAGTTTTTCCAGGTAAGTTGTTTTGCATAATAAGCAAAAATCCGTAGAGAAAGCTTGGGAATCAGGGAGGGTTTTGGACATTTACAAAGTAATCAAGGGCTGAGTGTCGATGTCTGCTCAGCCCCAGGCAATTCATTGGCCTGGGAATGGAGACCAAGTCAGCTCAGTCAACTACATAATCAACAAAATTGATAAGCTATTCCCCAAAAGACAAATGGTCAAAGGATATGAACAAACAGTTCTCCAAAAAAAAAAATTAGCAAACTATTAAGAACTATATGAAGAATGCTCATCAAAATAATCCTGAGGTTTCACCTCACACCCAGCAAAATAACAAAAATAGAATGCCAGCGGCGTGAGCTTAGGTCATCATTTTACAGCTGCTCCACTCCCGCTGGACACAGGGGGCAGCGAACGCGCGATTCCCGAAACCCGAGCCTCTCGGACAGGATTTACGGGGAGATCTCTGGAAACATGGCCATTGAACATGTTAATGGGAATGGTACTGAAGAGCCCATGGATACTCCTTCTGCAGTTACCCATTCAGAGCACACTTCCAGACATTGTTTGATGCCGGTTTACCACAGAAAGCTGCTGTAAAACTAGATGAAATTTAGGTTGCAGGTTTAGTTGCACAGTAGATGAAAGAGCTATTGAAGCTCTAAAAGAATTTAATGAAGATGGTGCATTGGCAGTACTTCAACAGTTTAAAGACAGTTATCTCTCACATGTTCAGAACAAAAGTGCCTTTTTATGCAGGATCATGAAGACATACAGGCAGAGAGAAAAACAGGGGGCCAAAGAGGTCGATTCTAGCAAAGCACCAGATGAGGCAAAAATTAAGGCACTCTTGTAAAGGACAAGCTATGTGACCACTGGACAGAGGAAATATGGAGGACCTCCTCAAGATTCAGTACATTCAGGACAACAGTCTTCTGTTGGCACAGAAATAACTGTGGGAAAGATTGCAAGAGCTAAGATCTATTTGAAGATGAACTTCTATTATTTGAAAAAGCTTGACCTATTTGGGATCTGACTTAATGATGGATCCCCTGACTGATCTGAATAGAGGATATGCTTTTGTAACTTTCCCTACAAAAGAAGCAGCTCAAGAGGCTGTTAAACTGTATAAAAATCATGAAGTTCACTCTGGAAAACACATTGCAGTTTGTATCTCAGTTGTAAATAATAGACTTTTTCTTGGGTCTATTCCCAAGAGAAAAACAAAGGAACAGATTCTTGAAGAATTTAGCAAAGTAACAGAAGGCCTTACAGATGTCATCTTGTACCAACTGGATGATAAGGAAAAGAACAGAAGTTTTTGTTTCCTTGAGTATGAAGAACACAAAACTGCTGCTCAGGCTAGGCATAGGTTAATTAGTGGCAAAGTGAAAGTCTGGGGAAATGCGGGTACAGTCAAATGTGCTGACCCTATAGAAGATCCAGATCCTGAAGTCATGGCAAAGGTGAAAGTGCTATTTGTACACAACCTTGCCAATACTGTAACAGAAGAGATTTTAGAAAAAGCATTTACTCAGTTTGGGAAACTGGAATGAGTGAAGAAACTAAAGGATTATGCATTCATTCATTTTGATGAGCTGGTGCTGTAAAGGCAATGGAAGAAATGTATGGTAAAGACTTAGAGAAAATATTGAAATTGTTTTTGCTGAGCCACTAGATCAAAAAAAGAAAGACTGTAAAGCTCAGAGGCAAGCAGCTAAAAATCAAATGTATGATGATTACTACTATCATGGTCCACCTCACATGCCCCCTCCAAGGAGAGGTTGAGGCCGTGGAGGTAGAGGTGGTTATGGATATCCTCCAGATCATTATGGATATGAAGACTATTATGATTATTATGGATATGATTACCATAACTATCATGGTGGATATGAAGATCCATACTATGGTTATGAAGATTTTCAAGTTGGAGCTAGAGGAACGGGTGGTAGAGGAGCAAGGGGTGCTGCTCCATCCAGAGGTCACAGGGCTGCTCCTCCCGGTGGCAGAGCCAGTTATTCACAGAGAGGTGGTCCTGGATCAGCAAGAGGCATTCGTGGTATGAGAGGAGTTGCCCAACGACAAAGAGGCCGAGGGCAGGGAAAAGGGGTTGAGGCCGGTCCTGTTACAATGAAGACTGACTTATTATGTGGGATTACACTAGAAGCTTGCAGTGGAGTAGTGGTAAGGAAATCAAGCAACCTGAAGTATCTCGGCTGTATAGGAGCATATTCTATTGCAGAAGACCTTCCTTCCTATGAAGATCATGGAATCAAATATGGGACATTGAACTAATACATGGACTTTGATATGAATTTCTTTAACAGTTTTCTCTGCAGTGCAAGTTATTAAAAACAAAGCTACTCTATCTTCCCAACGTGTTCCAACAAAATCTTTCATAACTTCCAGCATGGTATCTTAATAAAGAATAAAGTTTTCTTTAAAAAAAGTAATAAAGATAACAAATGGGAATAGTAAATGTAGGAGGGATTGTTGTTGGGGTTATGAATTAGTACAATCCGTTCCAATCCAGAATTATGCAAATAAATTGACTTAAAAAGTCCATACCATTTGAAATAAGCTATAGACCCCTGCGGGTGTGCACACACACACACATAAATACATGCTCATTCCCTCTCTCTTATCTAATCACCATAGTTAGCATTTCTAGAACATTAAATAATAGTGGTGACAATGCATGTTTTTTGCTTTATCCTCAATCTCATTGGAAACTCTTCTAGTATTTCTACATTACAAATAATATTAGCTCTAGTTTTCAGATAGTTACTATTTACAGTATTATCAAATGTGATATCATATAAAGGTACTTTGTACCTGAAAGTTGTTATGTAAATAAATGTATGTTATTAATATTCTAGGGGCAGCTAGGTGGTATAGTATATACCATGCCAGACCTGAAGTCTGGAAGACCTGAGTTCAAATCTGGCCTCAGACACTTTCTAGTTATGTCACTCTAGGCAAGTCACCTAACTTCTGTTTATCTCAGTTTACTCATCAATAAAGTGGGAATAAGGATAGCATCTACCCCCCAGGATTGTTGTGGAGCTCAGATG
Source organism: Trichosurus vulpecula (assembly GCF_011100635.1). Taxonomy (NCBI): domain Eukaryota; kingdom Metazoa; phylum Chordata; class Mammalia; order Diprotodontia; family Phalangeridae; genus Trichosurus; species Trichosurus vulpecula. The sequence continues at coordinate 74,711,513 of NC_050580.1, forward strand.
ACATCATAATTGCAGGGTGCTTAGCACAGTGCCTGGCGCATGATAAGCACTATATAAATGCAAGTACCGTATATTGGATTTGAATGTGATTAAAATGGTTGAAAACTGTTAAATATTCAATTGGGTATATTTTGCTTTAAAGTGGATTAAAAACTTATTTGGGGGGAGTCAGGGTGGGGAAGTAGCAAAGACCTCTTAAGTTTCTCTTATCCGTGAAATTTTTAGGACTTTCTATTCTGGAGGGGATCTTATCACTCCTGCTGACTTCGTGTCAATGTCAAAATGCTAAAGTAATGAAGTTTGAGAAACTAAGACCACTCCCAGTCCAAGCAGGGAAACTTACAAGTTTGCTTACCATAAATCATGAGCTTTATCTGATAAATTATTTGGCTATCACTTAGGAAAATCAGGAAATTGTACCTGTTAATAAATAGTACTATTGAAGCTCCATCTTGGAGGCGACTTAGTAACAATAGACCCTAGATCCAAAGATTTAATTTTTGCTTCAGGAGTCAGTAGGCAATACAGAATTGGAGGCTTACCGTAGTCAGAATTTTTCCGGGGTTTTGAATCAACTATCGGGTATTAACTTGTATGTGTGAAACTCTAGAATGTGGTTATTCTTAATTTATAAATGAAGGATAAATAAGATGTTCTTTTGTGTGCTTATTGTGAACTGTTATTGCAATAAAATTAGAAAAATAACAATAACTTAGCCCTAAGCTATGATTGGTACAATCTTGATTTTGAGGGTAAAATCTCTTGGGACTATAATTTGATATTGTTCTGAGTTTTAAATTTCAGGTATGGTTGTCTGAATTGTCATCAAGCCAATAGTCCACCATTCAAAGGAATATCATGTGCTGCCCAAAGGGAGTTGTGGCAAGTAAAAATTTTCAAGAGGCAGAGTTTCTGGGTAAATTATAATCAATTTTATCAACCACTGCTTTAGCAGCATTATCTAGAGAATCGCTACAAGTGACCTGCCACCTGGCCATGATCAAGGAAAAACCTCCACAAACCTGCCCACATCCAGACATGAGATGCACAGAAAGTGTTTGTCAGACTCCTGAAGATCATGGATGTTGCCAGAGGACTTAACACCCTTAAAGCTAAAGCTACATTGAGTTTCTTTTTTCACCCTATTGTAATTTTGCTTATTTTATTAGTTCTCTGTGTGTTATGGACCGTTACCCATTTTGTAAGCTGCTTATCATTTCTACTTGGACTGATACCAATTTGGGAACCAAGGCCCCTTGCACTCAAGGTTGCCGGTCGTGGTTTGCCCGTGGTATGTATGCAGAAGCCCATCACGTGGACTCTAGCTGCCTTTCTTATTTAACTCTTTACTGTGACAAAATGGGGGAGAAAAGTGGGTAGCCTTACTTTCTAAACACCTGCAAATTGATTTTATTGCCCCTGCCATTTGAACACCTGCAGAATGACTTTGTCGAACAGCCAAAATCTACGGGCTACAGATATATTTTGGGGTGTGGGTAGAAGATTTCCCAGATCTACCCAGATGCCACCAAGGTTGCTGAGGGAATGACTTGGATACAACAGTCCCAGGTGAATCCTGCCATGGTTGACCTTAGCCCAGCAGAGAAAGCAGCCCCTGATTGGCCCCTGAAAAAGGACCCCAAGACCAATCAATAGTCTTTGGCCACTTGTTTGTTTGACACTTATAATTAGGACCCAGTCCATCACATGTTATCTACCATGCATTTGATTTGTTATTTGCACTTTATATTCCATTTTGCATCCTTGGGATTATGGAAACAGGAGCCCAGTACTTATATGTATCTGATCCAGCATGCTAGTCATGCCCCTAACTGGACCAGCTGCTAGATATGTGCTCATGCTCCTTGTCCTTAGGGGAAGAGATGCCCCTGGTGGGCCTGCGGTCAGATTGTTTTGCAATCAATGAGGCTAACCTAGATACAAACCAAACCAAATTGTACTGCCATAAGCTTAGTCCTCCCACTCATTCACTTTTTGTTTTGGTTTGGTTTTTTTGTGGGTTTTTTTTTGGCTGGGCAATTGGGGTTAAATGACTTGCCCAAGGTCACACAGCTAGTACATGTGTCAAGCGTCTGAGGCCGGATTTGAACTCAGGTCCTCCTGACTGCAGGGCCGGTGCTCTACTCACTGCGTCACCTAGCTGCCCCGATTCATTCACTTTTAATTGGGAAGAGATCATTGACTTTTCACAGTTCTCACCCACTTTGAGCTTAAGACATATCATCAGACCACTAGTTTTATGCTATGAGTGAAATGGGACACAAGGTCAGGAAATGAGATGGTAAATGGGATGTAATTATACCCTATCCCTGAAATGAAACATGACTATTCAGGATGGAAAGGGCCTTCTGAGAATTTTTCTTGAGCCAGCAGGCTTGGCACACATAACCAGATTCTTTAGGATAGCCCCACAGGGATTTTATTTCCTATGTAACAAAAAAGGGTTTTACTGGCTCTCCTCAAATTGGATGGGCAGGTGTGGTTTTGGGCGGGTACTTCTGGCCTCTGACCCACAACTACCCTGCCTCTTAACACACACTTGTGAAGCAAGCATGCAGTCATCCAAGCATGCTACACTTTCCCCTTTAGTGAGACTGAATGTACCTTTTCCATCCTATTAGCTATGTATGTGACTAAATGCAGTCTGGTGCTCCAGAATAAAAGGAACAAAATTTTGCAAGTATTTGTTAATGAAAGCATAGATGCTGTGGAGGACTTTAATACTGAGGTCCACATGCTTGGAGCTGTGGCCTCACAAAACAGGCTGGCTCTAGGTTTCCTCCTGGCAGTGAGGGGAGGGGTGGGTACTCTCATAGGTCAGGAATGCTATACCTGGGTTCTCGACAACTTCATTGACATCCATACCCATATGGACTCAGTTCAGAATTCCTGGAACAAGTTCTAGGTGTAGGATGGGAAGGAACCCTGGTCCCCATGGGAATGTCGAACCTCTTTGCTCCCAAATCTCTCATGGCGGAAATATCTGTTTGTGGGTTTTCTCTTAGGGATTATGTGTAACTTGTGTTTACAATGCCTTCCTTGGTGCAAAGAATTGATTCCTAGAACAATTCCCACATTGCCAGCAGCAGAGATTCAGATGGTGCAGTTGAGCAAAGAGGAGACATATAGGTCTGATTGCGGTGCTGTATCATGAGTATGGTTAACACCAAAGGGGGATTATTGTGCAAAATCAGCCACCACTGCAGGCAAAGTGATCTCTTGACCTTTAGACTCTAAGGACAAGGCAGCTAGCCTGCTTGAAATGGCAGAGCACAAAAGTGCTAATTCCATCTCCCTGTGATGCTGTAACGAGGGAAGCCAGGTGCTAAGGTAGCACTAATCCCACCTCCTCGTTGAAACGTGTACTAATTAGGATTGTCTTGCCCTTCCATGGAAGCTGTTTACTCTTGTCTATAAAATCAGAGTGCAGGTTGAATTCCAGGCAGGCCTTCCTCCAACTGCAAGCTGCCTTGGTGTGCTAATAAACTCTTTTGTCTTATTTCCAGAAGTTTGCCTTATTAGACCAGGCTGAGGCCTGAACCAAGACTTTTTTTTCAAACAACCCACCCGTATACCATCCCTTTGGACTCAGGAGAAGAAAAAATCACGGATTCTGGTGGCCTCAATCCATGTTCTATAGGAAGCAGTCCTGGTGAAGACACTGGGCTTGTTCTCAGCTTGGCATCCAACAGGCCCAAAACTAGCTATGCCATGGACTTCCCACTCATTCCTTCCCATCTGGCAAAGCAAGGGGCCCCCTGAGTCTCCCTGGAAAATACCAATGAGAGAGTTCAATTAGGAGAGCATTGACTGACCCATTAAGAGGCTAGCTACACAAGGCACTGTCCAAGTCCATCTCTTTTGGGTGCCAGGGATAAAGGCTATCTCTAAGGGGTGCAGGACTTAGGGATATAGCATAGTACAGCTAGCAAATCAGCCAGTATATTCACCACCCTTATACCCATACCCAGATGAAAGGAGTTTACATTGAATCCCAAGGGAATTAATGAGACTATTAGGGTGGGGAACCTACAGCCTTGAGGCCACATGTGACCCTCTAGGTCCTCAAGTGTGGCCAGGCCTTTGACTGAATCAAAAAGTGGCCTAGGTGATAGTAAGAAAATGTACAAGCTCATTTATGAAGATTAACCTTTTTTTTTTTTTTTTTAAAGAATTGGGAAGGAGCCTCCTTTCCCAACTCGTAGAGGAACTGACTAATCCCTGGGTTCCACCAATATGTGGCAGAGAGAGCTGGGAAGTGGACAGAGAGCCCAAAGAACAAGGCCCAAGATATCATCGTATTTACCATAACCCCTGGAAAAACTGGAAACCTAGGGCCTTAGAACAAAGCCTAGTAATAATATAAGTGAACCTGCATGTTCCCAAAAAAGTTGGATGGAGGTTGAATTTTGACACATTGAATCCAATTTTAAAAGAAGGAGGAGATGCCATGAAGTAAGCAGAACCAAGTGAATAGTTTAAATAATGATCATAATAAGTTAAACAGTACTGGAAGATGTCAGAACTCTGATTAATGCGGTGACTAATCATGAGCTCAGAGGACTGCCAAGGGAAGAATGTCTCCTAGCTCTTGATAGGTGCAGAGTGAAACACATCTTTCAGGCATTTCCCTAGGCTCAGGATTTGGAAGAAGTGAAATTGGGTACCAATATGAGGTCTGAAAAGATGTCTCTACTTCCCTGCTACCTCCTTACCTGGCATGCAGCAGGAGACCCCTGGAGATCTCCAAAGCCCACACATAACATAGTTGGGTTTACTTTGTCTCCCCAGACCTTTTCCTGTTGACAGGTAGTGAAATCCATGATAGGCAGCTGGGCTTGGTTCAGAACATTAGACAAAGTGGAGTTCTCCTCCCCACCTGACAAAAAAGAGACATATTCATGGCAGCCTCACTTGCCCCACAGATTATCTAGTTTTAGAAAGCCCTTTTGAATGAGAATAAGCACTAACAGCTTTTCTACCACAGCCTGTTGGTTATAGAGGGGTGTGGGCAGGGATGAGTTGAGGCAGGAAAAACCACTCCCATGGATCTAATTAGCATCTCCACACTGATGATTTTCAAATCGACTGGTCCTGCCCCTATCTCTTTCCTCACCTCCAATTCACATCTCCAACTGAAGTCCAGTAGAGACCTTAAACTCAATATATCCAAAACAGAACTCAGTATCTTTCCCCCTAAACTCTCCCTAAGTCCATGGAGGGCAACACCATCCTCCCATTCCCCAGGGCTCACAACCTAGGAGTCATCCTGGATTCTTCACTATCTCTCACCCTTCCTATATCTCTTATGTCCCATATCCATAATAAGCTGTTGCCAAGACCTGTGAATTTCACCTCTGCAACATCTCTCTTCTGACACTACTACCACCCTGGAACAGGCCCTCATCATCTCAGACCTGGCCTATTGTAATGACAACCTGCTTGTGGGTCTACCTGTCTCAAGTCTTTCCCCATTTCAATCCGTTCTCCATTTAGCCAGCAAAGTTATTTTCCTAAAATTCAGGTCTGATGATGTCATTCCCTGCTCTTCTCTGGCTCTCCTTCTACTCAATAAACTCCAATAGATTCCTCTTGCCTCCAGGAACAAATACAAAATGCTCTGTTCGGCACTCAAAACCTTTTATAAACTAGCCCTCTCCTACCTTTCCAATCTTTTTATCGCTTACTTCCAGACAGATATTTTTTGATACAATGACATTGGCCTCCTAGCTGTTCCAAGAACAAGACCCTCCATCTCCTGGTTCTTGGCATTTTCCCTGGCTGCCCTCCTTGTCTGAAATGCTTTCCTTCCTCTGTTCCCATCTACTGGCTTCCTTTAAATCCCAACTAAAATCCCACTTTCTACAGGAGGCCTTCCCCAATCCCTCTTAATTCCAGTGTGTTCCCTCAATATGTAATTACTTCATATACATGCTATTTATATAGCTTGCTTTGTGTATATCTGTTTGAATGTTGTCTCCCCCATTAGATTGTAAACTTCTTGAAGGCTTTTGCCTCTTCTGTATTCCCGATGCTTAGCATAGTGCCTGGAACATAGTAGGTATTTAATAAGTGTCTCTGATAGGTCAGGAAAGATATAGATGGCCTCCTCTTACCGGTGTATTACCTTGGGTCCCTCCCCAGCCAGTGACCCAGCAGAGCTGGCCAGGCCTGAGGCCAGGGCCTCCAGAGGTAGGTAGACATGCATAGTGCACAAAGGGACTACTGGGGATGTCGTGAACAGTCCGGACCAGGGCAATATCGTCGTTCAGCTGGTCGAGGTGTGGGTAGTGGAAGCGCTCATGCCGGTATATTCGTTTCACTCGGTGCACCCTCTGTGTTGCCTCTGTTTGGTTGAGCCGGTGTTTGCCCAACACAATGCGCCAGTTGGCAACATCATCCATCTTCCCCCTAGGATGGGGTTACAGGATCAGCCCTGGCCATGACCAGTACTGGGAGTGGGTGAGGACCCATGGTCACATGGAGGGGGAGCTGTAGTGACCATGCTGTGGGGAATGAGGTGGAGGACAAGGAGGGGCTGTCTCAGGGTAATATGGAAGAAATCCCCAGTGGATCCACCCATTTCACCCTCCCTGATGCAAGGAGATTTGGATATTCTCCCATTCTGAGCCCACAGATAAGGAAGAAGCCCTCTTTTTAGGTTTTATGGATGTTTAAGGTTTAAGCAGCTGCCTAGTTGTGAGAGGTGCTGGTAAGGACCATCCTTGCCCGCAAGTGTCTCCCCAACCTAAGGACTCAGGGATCTAGAAAATCCGCCATTGAAGACACTCCTTCAGTTAAGCATAACCTTTTCTGTATTCCTCTTTTAAAATGCAAAACACACCTGGGAGGGTTGGTAACCTCACAGAATTTACCACATCAGAGGGATTCTAGAGACACCTCCTGTCCCTAATTCAGAGGTGCTAATCATGCATCTAACTATAGCCTGCTAGGAGAGTTCTGCCCTTGCAGTCAGAAGACCTAAGTTTAGAGATTTTGCTTCTGCAGCTTCTTACTCTGTGACCACGGGCAAGTCATTTAGCCTTCTTTGGGACTCAGTTTCACTGTCTATAAAATAAATGGATCTGATTAGATGATTATTAAGACCTCTTCTGGCTTTAAATCCTAGGATGCCTAAGCTTCTGACTTGATTTTATGACTCCCAATCTAACCTCCTCAGTTTAGGGAAGTAGGGACCTCCCCATTTTTTCTTTCTTTCCCTACCCATCCCCCTGCCCACAAGAAACACCCACTTACCCAGAAAAGCAGTGAGCTGCAGTAAGGACCCAGCTGGGATGGATCAGGGTCCCCCCACAGACATGGACAAACCTGTGGCTCCCTTGGACCCGAGCCTGAGAGTGAGGAGAGGAGAGAGGATGTCCCAACATGTTTGGGCCAACATAGGACACTATTTTCATAGGGTGTTGAAACATTTTGTGTGTCAAGAGTCCATGGTGAGCCTCCCTCCCCTTAACCAATAATGTCTACAAGAACATGAAGGCATAGGTGCTAGAGGGAAGAACTAAAGTCAGGGGAAAGGGGAGGAAGGGAGGAGAATGAAAGAGGGGGAAAAGGAGAAATTAAAAGTACTCTAGGAAAATTTGAAGAGGGTGTGTGTGCCCAAAAGCCAAGTTCCTGTAAACAAAATTAAATCAAATATTTGTGCATCAAATTCTATTTTAAGTGCACTATTTCACTTTCTATGACCTCTGGAACTTACCCAAATACATGCTTTTGAAAAAAAAATCCTGATGCTATTTATGAGTCTCCATTTTTATTTTTAATTTTATTTGACACATGAAGAAACCCTGCAGTGAGCTCCTCTGCGATGAGAAGCATCTTTCCTTAAACCCATCTTTTAGGTAAATTTAGATTTTCTTCTTCTCAGTTTGCTTAATGTCATAGCTCACCAGTATCCTCATAAAAGGTGGGTGAGTATGGGGTTTCAACAGATAGCTAGTAGTTGGTGTTGATTAATACTTCCTTTCTCCAAATAACAAAATTTTATGCTTCTACCATGAGTCTAACCCCACAGAGTTCAAGTTCCTATGTGAGTCAGGGACAGGAAAGGCAACAAATATCCATACAGCTGCTGTAAGGTCAGGGAGGGAGCTTGGTCACACCTTCGGGTGACCAACTCAAGACATTAGTTACTAATGGGGAAATAGCCCTTTGTCCTTCCTTCCTCGAGGGTGGTGCTGACCAGGGTTAAGAAGGTGGGAGTTGGGGTCCTAGGACAAAGCTCTCCTTGTGAGTCACCCCTGAAGGAAAGCACCCAGGCCCCATCTCTATCCGAAGCCCTGTGCCCTCTACCCATAACCCTTCCCTGAGCTAGTGTCCCAGGGAATAGTCGTACCTGCATGGACACCTGCCAAGGCCATGAGTGAGGTCTGGCCTCACTACCCTGGATGATCCTCTCAGCAGAGCTGGAGTGGTGGAATGGGGCCACACCACAGTCCTGGGGCCAGTCTGGAAGGAGGAGGGACAGGACACTGCAGTGGCCTCACCACCCCAGGTGGGAGGAGCCCCTTCCCCAATGCTTATCTCATCGAGGCTCCAAGGAGTGAAGGAACACTTGAGATTACTACTTAAGGAACAGCCACGGAGTTCAGGATGAAATGGCAAATTTTCTGTTGCTCTGGGAACCCATACTGCCAGATTCCTAGCTCCCTCACCTCTCCCTCACCCACAGGACTCTGGAGTTGTTCCTGGCCAGAACTTGCAGTAACTGCTCCCCACCCCCTACCTCTCACCTATTTCACCCCTCCTCTTCCATTCCCTGTAAGCTGTTACGGAAGTTAAGGCCTTGCCTGGTTGTCAGGGACAGCTTGCAATCGTCCTTCATGGGAAGCTCACTGTCCAAGACTTAGGACAACAGTTCCATTGTGCAGGAATGGACCTGGCCAGGCCCCTAGGCTCCTCTCTTCAATCACCATCTGTGGGACTCTGAGGTTCAATGCCAGCCCATAGTTACAGGGAGATCAAGGCCTTCACTCACCCAAGGTCTGGTGCCCAGTGAATGCCACTGCACTGGCTAGTGATAGCAAGGCAAGAAAGAGCAGCGGAGCCAGGAAATTCATGTCCAGACATGGCCTTGGTCTATGGAAAGTGTAGGCTGGAGAATTTATATCCTGCTTCCCTGGGGCTGAGGCCTCTGGTTCTGATGAAATGGCTGGAACAATACATGACGAATGCCAGCTCGGGCCTGGATGCTTCTGCCTGGGGCCAGCAGTTCTGCCACAGCAACAAGGCACACAAGCAGGCAGGCTTGGCCATCAGCAGTTTTGCCCAGAGAAAGGACCAATAGAATAGAAAGTAACAGCCCAGCCTCCCCCCATCCCACCCTCTCTCTACCCCTCACAGGTAGGGAGCCTTTGGAAATTTGGTTCTTGCTTCCTTCTGTGGTGAAGAACTCCAGAACCAAGAGACATGGGATGCAGGAATCACTGAATCTTGAGTTGCCTAACACCTTAGGCAAAGCTGCCTCTATTAGGAGGCAACTGGTGGTACAATGGATGGAGCATTGGGCCTGGAGTCAGTTAGACCCGAGTTCAAATCCAAACTCAAACACTTGCTGTAATCCTGGGTGAGTCACTTCCCCTCCATTTGTCTCCATTTCCCCATGCGTAAAACAGGGATAATAATAGCACCTACCTCCCAGGATTGTAATGGGGATAAAATGAGATAATATTTGTAAAGCATTTAGCACCATGCCAATGTTAGCTATTACTATGGCTAACACAAATGCTGCTTACTACGATTTATCTTGTTCCGTGATGTGCCACATGTCTTGTCCAGCCCCAGTAGGGCTCAGCGACCTACTGAAATCTATCATTGTGTCTTACATTTACACAGGACTCTATCATCACCATGTTTTTGCTGAGTATTTATTGTGTTGGACACTTTAAAAAAATTTGTATTGCTATCTTTTTGTTTTTATATCACTTCTATTTTCCCAATGTTTGCGCCTCCTTCCCTCTCCCAGAGAGCCATTCCTTGTGCTGGTTATTTTTAAAGCATTTTCACATAAATTAAGTAATTTGCTTCACAGCAGGTATTACCACTTAAATCAGAGGTGTCCAACATGCTCCCTCCCCTGCCCTCCTGCCCCAGCTACCTGTGACCCACAATACTCCAGAGTGTCCAGATTAAAATGTAGTTGGAAAATATTTAACAGAATGAATCAAAATACAATACAACATAGGTAATGTTAATTTGTGATTTTCTAAGTCAACATATGGTCCAGCAGAGGTACATTTCTATTTGACTTTGACCCCATTGATTTAATGGTTAACAGACCAGAGGTTGGAGAAATTGTTCCATAGGATAATGGAAAGAATGTTGAACAAAGAGGCAGAAGACCTGGGTTCTGATCTCAGATCTGCAACTAACTTGCCAAATGGCCTTAGCTCACTTCTTTCCTCTGGGTCTCCATTTCCTCTAAAGGGTTTAGACCATGAAATTTAGGGCTGAGAGCCTAAAGGTAACTAAGAAGCAGACTAAAGATTCAAATACAGGCCATCTGGTAAAAGCTTTGTCTGTACAGTCAAAAGACCTGGGTTTAAATTCTACCTCTGACATTTACTACATAGATGACCTTGGGGTGGACCAGATGGCTTCCAAGGTCTCTTCTGGCTCTAAATCTATAATTCTTTGACTACAAGTTCAGTTTTCTGGAAGACAGTATGGAATGTGGATCTGGAATAAATAGATCTGGGTTCATATTTCACTCATGTGATCTTGGGCCAGTCACTAAGGCTCTTCCTGAGCCTTAGTATTTTCATCTCCAAAATGGGAATAATACTGTGTACCCTCACATGGTTGTTGTGAGGAAAATTCTCCATAAACTTCAAAATGCTACATATTCTACATAAATTTCAAAATGCTATGTATTCTATATTCTATAATAATAGAAAGAGGTCACTATGGTCTTCTTTCTAACTCTATGATTCTAAGACTTACCCAAGGTCACCCAGCTGTTCAGCGATACATTTTGAAGTAAAATCCATGTCTCCAGATTCTAAGCCCTGTGAGGCTTTTTTGCTACTAGCCTACAAGACCTTCTTGAATCAAACTGAGCATCTCAGTGCAAACATAGTTGAGGGGTGTGTGTGTGTGTGTGTGTGTGTGTGTGTATGAGAAAAAGTGGTTTCCTCATTTTACAGATAGAGAAACTGAGGCCCAGGGAATTTATCTAATTCAGCTACTCCCACCCAAACACAGGAAGCTATAGAAGCTGAATCTCGACAGTTGCCTCAACTTAGTGATAGAAGATTGGGGATTGGGAGGAGCTTATCCTGGGACTATATATATATATATATATATATATATATATATATATATACATATATCTTGGACCATCCTTTCCCATCATAACCTGATAAGTAGCCACCTAATGCACCATGCAGTAGGTGGCTACTTACCAGGTAGGATTTAAAGAGTCCAAAAAAGCCAGGCCTTAATCAATATGTCTCCTCTATTTATGCCTGAAATTCTATCATTTAGTAAATCACTCATTTGAGGTAAGCCCGGAGAGGACAAAGAATACTCCCAAAGGGTTGGAGGCTGGGACATTAGAAAAGAGGACATTGAAAGTGAGCAGCTGGCTAAAAAGGTGGTGTTTGTTAGAGAATGAGATTTGGCATTCTGCACCTCAGTATAGAAATAGGAATGATGAATTCCTGGCAAGAGATAGATATGCCTCTGCTGCATTCCCTGCTTCTGAGAGCCAGGAAGAAGTATTTTCCCAGAGGCTTGCAAACAAGAGGCCTGTTTAAAGGAAGATAAGAGAGAAAAATATCCAGATACAATTGTGAGCCAGGTACCATTACAAAGCAGATCCAGCATAGGAAAGATGGGGTAGCTAAGTGGCACAGTGGATAGAGTGCTGGACCTGGAGTCAAAAAGACTCATCTTCCTGTGTTCAAATCTGGCCTCAGACACTTATTAGCTGTGTGACCCTGGGCAACTCACTTCACCCTGTTTGCCTCAGTTGCCTCATCTGTCAAATGAGCTGGAGAAGGAAATGGCAAACCACTCCAGTATCTTTGCGAAGAAAACCGCAAATGGGGACACAAAGAGCTGGACATACCTGAAAATGACTTCACAACAACAATTCTGAATGATAAGGAAGGAACTGGTCGGTGAAGTAGAAATGGCTCGAGTATTGGGAGAATACCTTTCAGGCCAAGTCTGATATGATGTATACCCTAGACTTTAGCAAATCAAACTTCACAGGCCTCGATAGGCTCCTGTGGCTAGATTCCCTATAAGGGAAGACAGCTCAAGAGCAAAGGCTCTCAAGAACAAAACTCTGCTGATGCAAACAAATCATCCTGATGAGGAAGCAAGGGAGAGGGAAGGCCACGCGAAGCCCAGGCTGAATGCACATGGAGCCAGCTCATAAGCTCGACATGTTCAAAGATACATACAAAACTTAGAAGTGAGAGCAGGGGAAGGTAGAAGGGACCATGCTAAGTGCTATACAAATATCATCTCATCTAACCCTCACAACACCCCTGCAAGGTGGGTGCTGTTATTATCCGCGTTTTACAGTTGGGGAAACTGAGACAAGGAGAGGTGAAGGAACTTGTCCAGGTATGGCAAGTTATCCGAGGATAGTTTTAAACTCAGGTCTTCCTGATTCTAGGCCCTGTGCTCTATCTGCTGGTGCCACCTGGCTGCCTTAAGTAGGTGACTCAAGACGAATTCAAAAAGTGATCTCTTTTAATAATAACAGTGAGTACAAAGTCCAGAATAAGCTAACTTCTAACAAAAAGATCTTTTAAAATTATCTTAGGGGGAGAAGTCAGAATGATGAATCTATTTTGCTTCGGCCTTCTTTTTCAAGGATAATCATCTTTTTTTTTCCTGGCTTGAAGGATAGAGAAATAGTCCTCAGGGAATGGAAACCTGAGATAAGGGAGGCCATCACTGAGTTCAAGTCACCAGACCCAGCAAAAATTCCACATGCGGTTGTTGAACTGCTTTTTGTCAGTAAGATGTAAGGAATCTTGGAGAGTGGAACAAAGGCCATAGGGCCAAAGATGAGAAAATATTGTCCCATTTTTCCCCAAAAGGGAAGAAAGTTGATAGTCTACACTCTACACCATCAAGTTTGACAGACCAGGGGGCTTCACATCAAATCCTGACAATATTCAAGAATGGCTTGTTAAATGGATGGTGGAGGAAGAGCATGTCAGGGAAGGATCTTAAACCCCCAAGCTGGAGGGAGAGGGCAGCCAGAAACCCCTCATGCATTGGGGGCTGGGGTATGTGATACAAGCAGCTGTCAGGTGTTAGCTTTGCCAAGGATCTCAATAAACTATACACCCACTCCTTGCTGGTTATTACTTTTGATGAGAGATGGGAGGGAGGGGAAAGGCATGGGGCAAATGTTTTCAACAAGGAATAGTCCATGTTTCAGTGGAAAGAACTTTTGATTTAGGATAAAAATTTCAAATCTCAGCCGTGCTAAGAAGCTGTTTTGTATTTTGCCACACAGTCAAAAGTGCTTTGTTGAATCTGATCCCCACTCAGAAGCTATAAAGATGCCTGCTGGGTTGGAAGACTGTGGAACTAGTTTCAGAGATGGGGCTGCCTTCTCTTTCCAAAGTAGCAAGAGAATTGTTAGAATAAAGGCCCCTTCATTGTTTTACATGATTGCACTTCTACAAACTACATTAGATCGCTTACCATCTCAGGGATGGGGAGGGGAAGGAGAGAGGGATAGAATTTGGAACTCAAAACTTAAAAAAATGTTTTAACATCAATTAGGGGGAAAATACTATTTTAAAAAAAGATAAATAAAGGCCCCTCTAAGACCAATTGGGCCATACCTGCATCTTGAGAGAGCTGGAGGTATTGTCCAGACATAAAGCCCTATTGAGCAGGCCCGTCCCATGAGGAGCCCCTGAAAAGCCTACCATGTTTCCAGACAACCTGGCTATTTTTCTGTTTATGAGGTTTCAATTATAGGATACTAGAATTCACTCTTAAGTCATTGCTAAAAAAATCATCTGATACTTGTGAGATTATTGTGAATGAGATAACAGATGTAAGGTCCTTTGCAGACCTTAAAGCTCTTATAAATGATAACTATTACTGTTGTTGGTACCTGAGTCCTAGGACTTGCAGTCTGTACAGATGTGAAAAACAAGTAATCCATGTTTTCTGAAGTGGAAGAAAGACAAAAAACACAGAAAGATCAAGATGAATGCAAAGAGACAAAGGGGAAAAACGAACAGATGGAGCCAGAGGGACAGGTCTAGAGAGACACAAAGAGAGAGGGCCAGTCACAAAGAGCTTTCTCATCTGAGACTGCCTTTTAGGCAAAGGTTCTTAAACTTTTTTGCATGTCACAGGCCTCTTCTCAGAACAATAGTTTTAAATATACAAAATAAAATACTTTAGATTATAAGGAAACCAATTATACTGAAATACAGTTTTCAAAATATTTTTTAAACATAATTCCACACATCCCAGGTTAACAATCCTTTGCTGTTGTCCCTGCCCATTGTTGACAAAGGAATGAATCTCAAATGGTCCAGGGCCTTTTCCATGAAGCAGAGCTCTGTTTAAAGTTCTCCAAAAGGAAAAGGGATTGAAATCATTCTGGGCAGAAGGCAGGACTAGAAAGCAGATAGATATTCTTCCTCAGCACCTTGGGCCACAAGCAGAGAGGCTCCTATTCTCTGGCACAGTTCCAGTGAAGTTATACTTGGTCTTGGTGGGAAAACCTAGCCAAAGGATGAAGTCAGCTCCCCAAGGACCAGTCATGAGGATGATGTTCAGATGGGATGTTTCCAAGTGACCAAAGAAGAAACAACAAGTAACATTACACCCTTAGGACAGACACAGGTAAAACTTGCCAATTTACTTAGTGAATTCCTTAACTTGGTTCTACATCTTAAGTACTCTGTCTAAAGGGTCTGTTTGGGCTGTTCTTCCTGCCTGATATGGGTCTCTGAAGCTTACACAAAAATTTCCATGCCTATAATATTCCTCCGGGTCTTGAGAGCTTGAGTTTCAGGAATGCTAGGTATGGGTAAAGGTAAAACGGGTGGATTATTATCTCTTCATCCATAAGCCATTGCATTTTTTGTCCCTGGGAAAAAGTATCTCCACGGGGATGAGTATCTGCACCCCACAATGATCTGAATACAAGAGAATTTGAGTTAAGAAGCAGCATGGCATCCAAGCACAAAGTTGTCCAACAGGCAGCACTCCTCAGTGTGACCTAAACCAGATTAAAATGTAGTTCCCATCTGATTTTCATGTGGTGTATTAATTTTAAAAAAAGAAATATAAACATGTGTGATTTTCTAATATGTGGGCTGCCAGGATCCCTATGTACAGTTTAGTGGCACCATTTCTATTTCAGTTGGACACCACTAGGATAATGGGTAGGACAGTGGACTTAGAGTCAGGAGGACCTTGTAAGAACCCTGCCTCAGACACTTACTAGGGGTGTGACTCTGGGAAAGTCAACCTCCATATGCCTCAGTTTCCTTCTCTGCAAAATGGGGATATGCATTGGACTTGATGGCTCCTAAAGACCCTTCTTGTTCTAAACCTATCATCGACAGTTGATTCCCAGAATATGCTCCTGGAGAAAGGAAAAAAGAATAAAGGGTGGGGGCAATCACTTATTACTTACGTGGCATTTTACACATTAATTCAAATGTGACCTCTGACTGGAGGATGTACCTACGCCCTAGGATATACCCAGGTTGGGAAATCCTAGAGCCCATGATAGAAGAAGAGATGCAGCAGGGGATGGGGAGAGAGAAGAGAAATGAAGGAAATTTTTTTTTCATTTACATTATTGTGGTCAATGTTATATGTTGTTTCCCTGGCTTACTTCAATCTGCATCAGTTCTTATAATCTTCCTCTGAACTCTTTATTAGGAATGAATGAACAAAGCATTTATTAAGTGCTTACTTTATGACAAAGCACTGTGCTAAGCCCTGAGGGATACAAACAGAAAAGTAAGACAGCTTCTGCTCTCAAGGAACTCATATTCTAACTGGGAAGACAACACACACACACACACACACACACATATATATATATATATATATATAGATAGATACACACACACACACATACATACATACATAATGTTTCATATAAAGAAAAGATGGGATATTTGGCATTGTCAAAAATGTACCCGAAATATGTATGTGCGCATATATGTGCACACACACATGTACACAAAAGACATCAATAAGACTTAATAGAAATGAGAAAGAAAAGGGGAAGAAATGTAGGGATAACTATGTAGCTATTTCCCTTACCTAGCTAGGACTTGGTTTCTCAGCATGGGTATTTCTAAAGTGATTTTTGCTTTCCCTTCAGATAACTCCCAGCATTCCAAGTGCTTAGATACTTAAATCCAGAAGTAAAAGAATCTATTGTACCATCTGTCTAACTTAGTCCTTGCCTCATATATAGAAAGCACTGAAAGAAAATTAATTTTAATTGAAGTAGGTCCAGCTTCTTGCATCAGTTATATCATTGGGAACTTTGGGAGA
This sequence comes from Trichosurus vulpecula, assembly GCF_011100635.1. Classification (NCBI taxonomy): domain Eukaryota; kingdom Metazoa; phylum Chordata; class Mammalia; order Diprotodontia; family Phalangeridae; genus Trichosurus; species Trichosurus vulpecula. The sequence goes on from NC_050580.1 coordinate 74,728,070, forward strand.
GAATGAATATTCCAAGTTAAAAGTTCATATAAGGAAAAGATGGGACATTTGGCATAGCACGTACCCCAGGCTTTAAGAAAGATTTTTAAATGCTGAAGGAAAAGGTAAGGAATTACCTCAAAGCCAAAGCTTCCAAAAGAGCTTAGGATGGATTAAATGTTCTAAAAAATTAAGCTCCTACCATACAACCATGAATAATCTCAATGATCAAGAAAGGGGCCAGCTGTCTAATGAAACTTCACAGAGAGTTCACTGATACCTCTCTATTTTAAAAGGACATTTAAAAAAAATGTGCTAATGGGCACATGCCAAGGAAGCATAGAAGCATGTGGCCCATAGGGCCAGGAAATCCAAAGCCCAGAATGAGCTGAGGCTTGTTAAAAAGAAAAAAAAAGTCTAAAGCGCACAAAATGAGCCTCCAAAAGGAGTATGGTCTTTCTCACCCCAACACCCCTGCTTTCACTAGGCCAGTTACTCTACTAAGTAGATCCAGGCCATGCATCTAGAACTTTCTTTACTAGATAAATTATTATTTCCCTTCTTCTTTGTTCCTGTCCTCAAGAAAGAAGTATCTCTTCTATCCGAGGTAAATCACTCTACCAATCCTCTATTTCCCTTTTTAAAATAAACTTGACAAAAATAAACATGACTATTTCTATATACAAAGAACAGAATGAGGATTATATATGAAACTGTGAATCTGTTATGTACAGCCATATTTTAAAAACACCCATTAAATTTAGCACATTGACCCACATTCTTGATCCCATCCTCCCCTAAGAACCTACTGTCTCAATTATCACCTCCTCATTTTGTATCTTCAGTCTCTTCCTTCCCCATGGCTCCTGCCCCTCAAGCCTACAATCATGCTCAGGTCCCTCTCTCCCTCGTCTGAAAACTCCTTCCCCTTCTATCCTCTCCCTGTCCTAGCTACCTTTGTCTTTTTCTATTTTCTTTTGCAATTAAGCTTCAGAAAAGAATAGTGAGTATTCAGTGCCTCCACTTTTTTCCGCGCATCCTCTCCTTAAGAATCTGGCTTCAGGATCCACTTCCTTGAAGGTCTATATCAATAATTACAACAGCCTTCTCTTCAGTCATTCTCCTGGGCCTGACACCGATGAACACCTTCTCCCTCTGCTTCCATGATGCTGTACTCTTTACTTCTCTGACCACTCTTTTTCTGATTGCTAGCTCCTCTTACTTAGGAAATTAATATGAGGAATTTAGAGAAACATGGGAAGACTTGTATGAACTGACAGAGAAGCAAACAAGCACAAATAACTACAATAACGTAAATAAAAAAGACACAAAAAGTACACTTACTCTGAATGAATGCAAAGACCACCATTGAATACAGACTCAGGAAAACTGTGGATGGCCCATGTAGCATGTGAACAGACATAGTAACTGAACTGGCCAGTTTAACTTGATTGTTTACTTTGTTAAAACTGACGGGGTAGGAGTGGGGAAAGGGAGGGCATATAGGTACATTTATTGTGACATAAGTAAAAAGAGACATTAAAAGGTGGGCAGGATATTAAATTGCCCTAAAGATAGCTAAAACCTAACCGGAGTGAAGATATAATGCCCAATGGGGAACAGTTGAGATATGGTGCCTGGTAGAAAACAAGCTGAATAGAGAACATCACCATGACACACCACCATATTGGTGGATGGGCAGCATTAGAGGTATGTGTTACTTCTTCACATCTGTGCTCTAGCCACAAAAATCCCATTTGTGTGCTTCAACCTGTGAGTGTTTTGGCAACATACACATCCCCAGTGGTATATTATTCATATTTACGCTTTCCCCTGAGAGTATGATTATTTGTGGGAGAGTGAGGTCAAGGTTTATATCTGGAATGTTCTGCTATAATTGTCATTATTATGCTATTTCATTAAATGTCTTTGCTTTGAACTAAATGCACCTTCTGCACGACTACTAAAAGTAAACACACTGGTGGGCACCCTATAAGCTATAGTTTTGAAAGGATTCTGACCTACAAAGTATCTAAAACCTGGAGTAGCTTTCTGGGGCGGGGGAGGGGGTGTCTCAGGGTAAGGGATCCCTCGTATTATGTAACTGTTAAACAATGGAATAGGTTGTCTTGCAAAGTAGTGAGTTGCATCAATTTTTAAATTCCTAACCATTTCTCAAAGATACTATAGAGAAGATTCAGCTAGATGACTTCCAATATCCTTTCTAAATCTAAGACAGTGAGATTCTCTACAACAAAGGACTGGATTCATTATAACCAAAATAAATTAACAAATAAAAAATCTCCAGATGGTTCCTTTCCCAGCCCTGTAAAAGCTTTCTTACCCCATCTTTCTCCAAGCCCACAGTTTCACTAGTGCAACTGAATTAGGAGGCATGGGGGACCTATTTCCCATTTCCCACTGTCTCCCTGAATTCTGATATTTAAAAAACCCTCATCTTCTAATCTAACCTGGCTTCTGACTTATGCTTATGCAGATCCCTTTTGGGGCCATCCCTTTCCCTCCAACAATGGGAGAGGGCTTTCCCTTGTCCCCTCACCCCCACCCCATGAGTGACACAACCCCTACTCCTAGGTATGTGAATGAAATGAACCACTATCTTGGTAAAGTTTTGGAAGCTGCCTTCTTATTCATGTTGATTTAAAAAAACACACACAATCATAAGGGAACCCAAAAAGTCATGTTATAAAATAAAGTCACAACCGAAGGATTGAACTAGTGACATTGTAAACATTAAACCACAGCAGGTGTCAGACTTGTGGCTGAATTGGACAAACATATCTTCTTGCCCCAATTTAGTCATTAAGCCCACATTTGATAACTGAGTTGCTGGACTTTAAATAATTAATTCAGTTAGTTTGAGCTTAGAGATAACTAGGACAACACTTTGGGCTCAATCCCCATAGGGGCCAGTTAACTTTGCACAGAAAAAATAGTAAGAACCCTTGGTTTCCTGACTAGAGGCTGAGATATTAACACTGGCCAGAGACTGATACCGTACCCTAAACCCAGCCATAAATTTACAATACTCCCACCCTAACTATATATAAATTGATCTCTAATCCCAGCCTAATCCCTTAAGACCAACAACAGACGGAGCTCCTAATTGTAGCCAAAGATTGATCCCCTAACCTTGGCCACAGACTGACTCCTTAACCTTTAATACAAATTGACCTCCCCCACCCCCCACCCCTGGAGTCAGCCCGTATCTTAAATCTAGCCACAGAGTGACATTCCTCTGTCAACTCTGGTCCTAGATTGAGTCTCAATCCCAGTCCAAAACCCTAAATACAGAATGAGTTAGGAGCTAACTCCTATGACCAAGCCTCTAGTCCTGACCATAGACTGACTCGCTAACCATGGCTATAAACTGAATCCCGGCTCTCAGTCCCTTAGTCCTGGCCATAGCCTTAGGAGAGGGAGCATGGTATAGTGAAGAGTGTTGGATTTGGAGCCAGGAAGACCTCAGTTCAAATCCTACCTCAGACACTTACCAGCTGTTTGGCAAAATGAGAACAGTTGGACTAATTGGCCTATTGGGGCCCTTCCAGCTCTAAATCTATGCTCCTATAATTTAAAGTTAGCTACAAACTGAGCCCTGCCTATTACCCTCCACAGACCTTTGCTAGCCAAACACTGAGCATGAATCTGGGTCATAGACTGATCCCAACCACTCCCACCTCCAACCTAGCCACAGATTTAGCCCTAACCTTGATCCATGGACACAACCTGACCTCCTTGCTCCAACCAAGACCGAGCCCCTCACCATGGCCACAGACTGGGCTTCAGTCCTGGCCATGGACTGACCCCAAGCTCTGACTCCTTGCAGCTGCTCCCAGGGGAGAACAAGAAGAAAATGCGGGCAGCTCAGCACAAGCCTGCATCAACTTCTGGAGCTCTAATTTAGTAATGTCATCTTTGTACACCAAGGGCGGCACATTTTTCATGTTGCTACAATATCACATGCACACCGATACACTTAAATAGCAGAAGGGACAACAACCTTACGGAGGAGAGAGGGAAAAGCATCAGAGGAAGCAGCATGAGCACATTTTGTATCACTGGGTGGTATTAGCCCTTTCATTAACATTTCATTTTTGGAATGAAAACAAACACGATGCATACGCTTATGCGCGTGCACACACACACACACACACACACACCTCGAAACTAAGGCGCTAAGCAGCATGGGCCAGTGCAAAAAGGACACAGATTGGGTTCACTTTGGTACCAGAATACTATGGTGGTTTCTTTCTTTCTTTAAAAAAAAATGTCAAGAGCAACCAGGAGAACCCAAGGCTCAGGCTCAGATCTTTCCCCCAAACAAAGGGAAATGTTAGCATTAGTTTCTCCACTAGATCCAATTTTCCTGGTTTAAAAATGACGAGAATGCAGGCAGATACTGGCATCCATCCGTATTCCATGATCCACAGGGAAGATCCAGAAAGGCCTCGTGGGCCCGCTTGAAAACATGACAATCCACTCATGTGCCAGGATCATTGGAGATGCTTTACAACACATGTGCTGACCCTGAAGCTCCTCTTGTGAGCATGTTACATGGGACCAGATCCTGTCCCACATTCATTAACGTGGGCCATGCAATGTCAAAAAAAAAAAAACCCAAAACAACCAACCTCACTGGCACTCTCGTCATCATTAAAAAGGCAACAGCTGGGTGTCTTGCAGTTCGCTATGCAAGAGCCTGGGCTACTGGCTGAGTTTCTGTGGGGAACTCCAAAAGTGACAGGATGACACCCCACATCCTTGAACTTGGGAGGATAAAGAGAAGGGCTCCTCCCCTGAATGTAAGCTGCATTTATACGCTATAATTTTCTAAAATCATGACAATGTGGTCACACTGATGAAAGGTGGGACTTTCTAAGCACCCCAGCACCTTTGTCTCTCTCCCTTTCCCATCAAACTTGTTCTCAGAAAAGGAGCTGACAAACTTATTGATACCAAGGTGTGTGCAGTCACACAAGGCTTAATATGTGACACCCCTTCTCCAGGGGGCATTCGCAGTTTAACAGATGCCAGAAAGCCTTAAACTAAAGGGATGATGCTCTAATCATGGAATTTCAGGCAGCTTGACAAATATTGTGGCGGCAGAGGTCCTTTCTTGGTGTCCCTGAAACCAAACCATGTGATTTACTGATGCCTCTGAAATCAGACATCACTAACTGTCCTGCCTGTTCATGAAGCTAGCCCCAGGCACAGGGCACATATATTGCAATTAAACGTTTTCTGAAGCAGGCCTTTCCTTTGGAAACAGTCCATTCTACCTGCAGTGAAGAAATAACTCAGACCTAACAGAAGTCCCCGAGCAACTTAGTCATTCATTAACTGAGCAATGACGGAAAGGCAATCACTATCAGGTGGAGGGAGGACATGGGGAGGGCTCACATTTGGTATTGAGGTTTCATAAGACTACAGCATTAGGTCTGAAATGAGGTTAACCAATGTAACACTGAAAAACAAAAAGCGCTTCGAAGGTAAACTTTGAAAGTTAGTCCCTAGTAAGAAGAGATGCAGTAAATAGATTCCTCCCTTTAAAAACCCAGAAACACTCCTCAGTGCTTATGGCACCTTAATAGATGAGCTGGAGTCTTGCTCCAGCACAGGAAGGCAGAGATGGGTGATGAGTCAACAGGCAGAGATTTTTCAATGGCAGTCAACTGACAATTTCCACCTCTTTTCCATTTCCTCCCACTTGGGTCTACTGGGAGTGTTGCTAATTAAGTGACTGCTTCAAACATTTCTTATCCATACAGCTGGCATCCCAATCCCAGAGGGCTTTGCAATGATTTTTTTTTCCTGAATAATGCATCTTCTATAGTAGAGGGAACCAGCCTTTCCCAGAAAGTCCCAGGGTAGAAACGAAAGGGCATCTTCATTATTCCACTGCAGTACTCGAATGGACACAGCAGCTAGGACGTCTCAGGGACTGGATCATGGTTCGAAAGGGCCTTCTTTTCCCCTCCTTAGTCAGGGCCTCCTCACCACCAGACTGGGTGCCCTCTTTTGAGGGAACCGTCTGGAACTGCTCAATCTGAATCTCCAGATGTTTCTGGATGGCCAGGCCCAGAACCTCTGGATCAACCGAAGCTCCATATACCTCCCAGGTCATTCCCTCTTCATCCCACCTGACCTCTCTCACTGGGGACTTAGGCTCCTCTCTGCTGACCTCCAAGTTCACCTCTGGGAACACATGAGGGGGCACCTGGTCTTTGAGCGGGGAGGGACTCGTGGCCACAGCCTTGCAGGCTGTCGATGGAGCTGTTTGTACCTCAGCATCCTTACAATGCAGAGAGGCCAATGGCCCCAATGCCAAGTCACCAGTGGAGGTCATGGTTGACACATCTTTGGTCTTGGTGATAGGGTCTGTAGCTAGTTGGCTTACTAGGAGTGTAGGACCTGCTGTAGATTCCTGCTGTGGGCACTGGTTTGGAGCATAACAATGAATGCAAACCGGGGCCTCATCCGCCAGTCTGCGGTATCTAACCAAGTGCTGGTTATGGAGGCCAGATTCACTCACAGATGATACCAGCTTGGGAAACGTCAGAATCTCTGATGTGGATAGGACATGGCAGCAACCAGGGACACCCATTTCATTCATGGGGCACAGCATCCCAGGGCCAACCTGGAGAGCTGGGATAGGCAGGGGGTGGCAGTAGGCAGACTGGGTATCACTTGTCCTCACAGAAGTTTCTGCTTGTCTAGCACAGTAGGGAGAAGAGGTGATATGTATGTGCCCAGGAACCATGGGCCCAGAGCATGGAGGAATGCTACCTTGGGTCCTTCCACCTGGATCTTGAATTGAGTCACTCCCACAGCTGTCTCCAGGGATCTGGACCTCTACCACAGTGGCAGGTAAGGTAACTACTGAATCTCCACCAATCCTAGCATCCTGTGGGACCAGATCACCTCCTACATTGTCAATTGAACCTTGAGGGTCAGGGAAAGGAGGCTGGTTGCCTGGGTCCGCATTGTCATGAGGCCCTAGGCCAGGCCTCTGCATGAACACATTCCTTGGAATGAGGTTGTTTCTTCCATCTGATGAGGAGCCCAGGGCAGAACAGCTAACACTAGCTTCCATGGGAACATTGAGGCTGAGATGCCTGCAGCCTGAGGCTAAGTCAGAGTGGCTTCGTTGCACTGCGACCCCTGGTACCCCCAAGCTTGAAGGTGACAATTCACTCTCTCCCATGGAGTACACATTTCCAACAGTGCTGCTCTTGGAGCGGAAGACTGAGCTCTTCCCTTGCCAGGGGCAGGGGGCTTGGTCTGGGCTCAAGACGTGGCTCCCTGCTCTCAATGTATTCTCCACTTCTCTTTCCACTGTGGCCCCAACACTGCTCTCTCCAGCCAGCTGGCTTGGATCACCCTCCCCAGCAGGACTCTGGCAGACTGTGCTACTGACACTCTTCCGGAGCTCCTGCCCATTGCCTGGTCTATCACCCAGTAGGCTGGAGGAGCTCTTGGAGAGGGGCTGACCGTGGAGAGTTGAGGCTGGGCGGCACTCTGGGTGAGAGTCGCTGGTGGCCATGGCCAATAGAGGCTTCCCTACAGGAAGAAGAGAGCACTTTTAGGGCCCTGGCAGAAAGTAAATGAGCATGATTCAGGTTCACCAATCCAGAAATTCAATTTAATTAAATTCATCAAGTCTATATTAAATGCCTAATATGATAAGCTCCTTGGAGGATACAAAGAAGTCTAAGATATTTTCTGACCTCCAGGAGCCCACCATTTGGCCGGGGAGATTAATGAAGGGAGGTCATGAGGTGTAATGGAAAGACCACCAGGATTCAAAAGATCTGGGCTTTATGCCTAGTTCTGGCCCACTTTAGGTAATTCACGTAACCTGAACCTCAGTTTCCATATATGCAAAATAGAAGTAATAATCAACACCCTGCCAATCTCACCAGTTTACTGTAAAGAACAAACAAAATTATTTCACAGACCTGGAGGATGGCAGAACAGGAGGGCATGCAACAGCTACTCTTGAATCTTGGGTGTTCCTTTGCTTACCAATCAGCCCTTGTAACTCGGATTTCAGTGACTCCTCACTGGAGGGAGTTAGGCTGGCATGGTGGAAATAGCACTGGACTGAATCAAGAGACCTGAGTTTTAGTCCTAACTCAATCAATATGAGGACTCATGCAAGTCCGTGACCCTCAATTTTCTTGTCTGCATAATGGAGGTAATGATGATCTTCCCATGGGCCTTGCAAAGTTATGAGCTTGAAATGAGATGGATGTGTGAAAGTACTTTCACAGAAGTAAGAATCACATACTCAAATTCAAATAATCCCTTAGACCTAACAACGGGTATGGAAGGTCTTGCTTAGTTTGCCATGATAGACCTCTCTCTTGGATTCCATTGGTTCTTTCTATTCCCTGAATCTGTTCTCATTCCCTCTCAGAATTCTCGGGGGGGGAATGGTTGGGGATGAAGAAGGTAACAGGGTGTTCTTTTGAGACCTGCCCTAAAGGAGATTTCATCACTGTCCTCCCCCTCAAAAAAAAACATGACACCAGCTTTGCAAAGGATAAGTTGGTTAAAAGTGGGTGTGGGCTTGTCAACTGTTGGGCTTTATCTAACAAAGTTTTAGGATTCTCTTCCAGCACCTTTAGGTGGGAGAGTCTAATGATTTTCATTCCCGTTGAGCAAGGATGGACTCTGGAAAATGAGACACTCTACATGGACATGGTTCCTGCCTTCTAGAAGCCAACCATCTCAACCCCATTTTTGAGCCATTGGTGAGTGGGTATAGGATCAATTGCCCTCCTCCAAAGCATTGCCCATGCAAACAAGATCTACCTACTTACCTTCTGGGATTTTTTTAAAAATGCACAGGTCACCTAGGTTCTCCCTTTTGGTCTCATCTTTTCACTTATTGAGGCAGAAACAGCTCAGGGAAACTTCAGATTGTCTTCTGTAAACATGAGAGAAAGAGAGAGCAGCTCAGCCTGGGAGGGAGAAAAAATGAGGGAAGAATGAGCCAAGAAACATAAAGATCCACAAAGTAAGAAAGTCAAGGTTAAGGAATTAGGATTCAGAGTTTAAAGCGAACAGATTTCACCCAACAGAAAGTCCAGGCCCACGACCATAGTTCCCTTTAGTAAATCAGCGATGTATTAACCAACAAGCATTTACTAAGTAGGTACAATATGCCATGTCCTGTGTTGGGCTGTGGGGATACAAAAAAAAAAGAAACAGAAAGAGAGAGATGGAGAAAGGGAGGGAGGGAGACAGAGAAAAAAAGAGAGAAGGAAGGAGGGAGGGAGGTGGGGGGGAAAGAAGGAAGGAAAGAAGCTTCCCTAATAGAGTTTATATTCTATCAAGGGAAACAATGTATACACATATAAAAGAATACAAAGTATTTTCAAAGTGAGTACAAGGGAATTGTAAGAGGAGGAAGATTCTATCAATCAACATTTATTAAGTGTGCCAGGAACAGCTAAGTACTAGAATCTGGGGGCATCAGGAAGGCAGATTCCACTCGATGAGGCTGAGCTCTGAAGGGAGGTAGGGATTCTAAGAGGTGGAGATAAGGAGGGAAAGCATTCCAGGGATGGCGACAAGCTTGTTCAAAGGCACAAGGTGGGAGCTGAAATGCTTTACAATTCCCTGCAAAAAAAAAAAGTATATATCTACTTTCAACATACAAGTTTGGCTCCTCATATCTTCCCATTTGAACTGTAAGATTCCTTTTCTCCCTAGTCTATTTATAACTTCCCACCTGCCCCCCAAATTTGGTATACTGCAATGGATCTGGTAGTGCCCAATGCATATCTGTAGGCTTCTAAGAACCCTCTGACCACTTTCTAAAGTTTATATACTCAAACCAGCTATAGTCTTCGGACTAGATTGCTGCGGACAACCTGGGCAACAGAGAGCTTCCTCTGTAACCTAAGTCAGGCTGAGAAATCAATAAAATTACTGCTTCTGATAGTTACTAAGATGTTCTCAAAGCAAACAAAACCAAACACATCCTGACACGTGGAGTATGAGTGTGCTCAGAATTGTTAGGCAAACAGAAAAGGGATTAGAATGATGTGGAATTCACTGAATGCAGGATGCTTTTCCCTCTGTCTCTAGCTTCCTTCAAGAAACAGTTGAGGGGACACTTAGGCCATGAGGTCTTTCCTAATTCCCAGGTAGTTAGTGATCTCTCTCCTTCCTGAAACTTTACTTTGTATACCTTGGAATATAGTTTGTATTTTCTTGTCGCCAGTAGGAACCAAAGCCCCTTGAAGGTAGAGACTGGTTTTTTGGGTTTTTTTTTTTTTGTCTTCGTATCACCAGACCTGGCTCCATGCCAGGGCACAGAATAGCTGCTTAACACGTGTTTGCTGAATTGAAATTCACTCATTTCACAGAACTGATTTAGCTGAAACTAATTTATCTCCAACAAAATGATTGACTTGTGATGAAAGATAGTAACCTATTTGATGTTCTACTTAATGGAGCAAGCAAATCCACACCCTTCACTAGGGTTCTGCCTCCTCCCACTTTTGTTTTTTAAACCAGACACTTCTGCCAGGTTTTCAGGGACTGGAGCTAGGGGTAGTCAGTGATAAAAGACAGGGGCTGCCAAATGTACCTGTGGCTTACTTTGCTGTCTGATGCTATGACTACTGGGTCACATCTGCTCCCAGAAATGGCTGCTTTCAAATCCACCTGGCTCCATTTCTGCTTGCCTGATTACTGGCCAAACTGCTTGGGAGTGTTAAGAACTTGGAAAATGTCCATCATTCCTCTAATATCGTTACCCACCTACCTTTCACAGGTATTCAAATACATACAACTTAGGAAGCTCTTGTTGGCCAAAAAAAAAAAAAGTTTTGCTGTTTACAAAGTGCTTTTTAAAAATTCAAGAAGCATTTATGAAGCATGAATTATGTGAAGCACATTGAATTGGGATATAATGATGAAATAATTTATAGTACATGCTCTCAGAGCATGTACTATACAACCTAACAGAAGAGAATAGAACATCTACACAAACAATAATACAAAGAAGACCATGATAATTATAAAGAGAAATCTAGACAAAATCTAAACAAAAATGCTACGAGACATTTGAGAATGAATAAATCACTTCCAGTTACAGGACCAGGGCTCAAGGCCATGTGAAGGAGGTGGCAACTTGAAAGAAAGAAGAGATTTCTGGGGAGAGGGAAGACCATTTTAGGCATAAGCAATGGCAGAGATTAGGGAGGGCAGACAAGAAACAAATGGTGAATAATCCTGTCTGGCAAGAATGTAGAATATGTGAAGACAAGTAGCAGGAGGGAAGCCCATAGAGTGTGTGAAATGCCAAGATAAGTAGTCTATGCTTTATTTAGTAAACAAGGGTGAGCCACTAAAGATTTCTGGGCTGAAGAATGGCCCTGTCCAAGCAGTCTATTGTTCATATGGGTAAAGGATAGATAGGAAGACCATAAAAGTAAAAGATGGATGGAAGCTATCACAACAGAGAGGTAAAAAGGGCCTGTGATAGTTTTAAGTAGGAAAGAAAGGAGGACACATAAGAAAGCAAAGACTGGAGGGTGGAGGTGGGGGGGGGCAGGTAGGACCAAGATGGTGGAATAAAGGCAGGGACTCACCTGAGCTCTCCTAAATTCCCATGTAAACTACTTTAAAATAACACCTTGAAACGAATGCAGAACCAACAAAAGGACAGGTTGAAACAATTTTCTAGCCCAAGACAACTTAGAAGGCTGGCAGGAAAGATTTGTCTCACTGGGATGAAAATGGAGCCCAGTCTAGCACAGGTATCCACATGACAAGCCAGCAGTATGCCTTGGGGGCAACTGAATTGGCTGGAGCTCTCAGCCCACATACAGTAAGGGGGTTGGACAACTAGTCAGAAGGAGATTACAGAGGACCCTTTGAGGGCACTGGGAGAAGGACTCTGTTGCACTCCCCATACTTAGTTCTGTGTTGCAGTTCCAGGGCAAGGAAGAACAATAGCATACCAGAGCTTGTGACCACAGTGGGAGCAGGAACCCTCATCACAGTGCCAGGGCAGAACAGAATGCTCACAGACCACAGCACTGGCCAAGAGAGCAGTGACCACACCTCTCCTTAGATCATACCATCTTAGAAGTACTGAAAACTTATAGATCCCTAGAACTAGCTCTGAAAACAGCCACACAAAAAAACCTGAAGCTTGGGATAGTGCCTCCTCCACTCTGGGAGCATAACTTTAGCATAAAATTAAGTCAAGAAATAGGCTAGAAAAATGAGCAAGTGACAAAAAAAAACCCAACAACAACAACAACAAACCTGACCATAGAAAATTACTGTGGCGAGGGAAATTCAAAGCATAAACCCAGAAGACAAGATGAAAATAGCTATATACAAAGCCTTAAAGAAAGCTGTGAATTGGTCTCATACCCAAAGAAAGAATTACTGAAAAAGCTCAAAAAGGATTTTAAAAATTAAATAGGTAGAGGAAAAGTTGGGAAAAGAAATGAGAGCAATACAAGAAAATCATGAAGAAAAGAGTCAAAAGGTTGAAAAAGGAGAAAATAACACCTACAGAACTCCTTAAAAAGTACCATCAGTCAAATGGAAAAAGAGGTACAAAATTTCACTGAAGAAAGTAACTCCTTAAAAAGTAGAATTGGGCAAGTGGAAGCTGATGATTCCATGAGACATTAAAAAACCATAAAACAAAATCAAAAGAATGAAAAAAAATAGAATATGTGAACTAACTCATTAGAAAAACAACTGATCTGGAAAATGGATCAAGGAGAGAGAATTTAGAAATTATTGTACTACCTGAAAGCTGTGATTAAAAAAAAAAGCCTAGGCATTATATTTGAAGAAACTGTCAAAGAAACCTGTCCTGATGTCCTAGAACCAGAGGATAAAATAGAAATTGAAAGAATCCACTGATCACCTCCTGAAAGAGATCCCAAAATGCAAACTCCCAGGAACATATAGTCAAATTCCTAAGTTCCCAGGTCAAGAAGAAAATATTGCAAGGAGCTGGGAAGAAATATTTCAAAAACTGTGGAGCCACAGTCAAGATAACACAAGATTTAGCAGCTTCTATATTAAAGGACCAGAGGCTTTAGAATATGATATTCCAGGGGGCAAAGGAGCCAGGATTACAACCAAGAACCATCTATCCAGCAAAACTGAATATAATCCTTCAGGAGAAAAAAAATGGATATTTAATCAGATAGAGGACTTGGAAGCATTCCTGATGAAAAGACCACAGCCCAACAGAAAATCTGACTTCCAAGTACAAAACTCAAGAGAAGCATAAAAAGATAAAACAGGAAAGAGAAATCAAAAGGGTTTCAATAAGGTTAAACTGTTTCAATTCCTACATGGGAAGATGATAATTGTAACTCCTAAGAACTTTACCATTATTAGGGCAGATAGAAGAATTAGATTTAGACAGAGAACACCTAGATGCATCCAGCCAGAAGGAAATAGGGAATGTGATTGGAAAGAAGATGGTAGGATGTACCACTGACAGAAAGAGAAAAGTTAGAAGGAACAAATTAGGATTTGGTGGGAAAGGGCAGAAGGAAGAGGAGCTCAGTTTTATACACAGGGTCCATGGCTTAGCTGGAAAGGACCCCTTCAATTTGCTGAATTTAAGGTGTTGGAAGGACTTCAAGATGGAGGTATCCATTAGAGAACTGAAAGTGTAGGACTAGGGCCACAGGGCATAAAATGGTATATTTTAAAGCTTTAAAATGCAAATTCAACATTTATTCCACCAGCAAGAGATAGAAGCAAGAGATGATAAATGAAACCATAGAAATGGATGAGATGGTCAGAGGAGGATTTAGAGATAGGAACTAAGGACTGAGCCTTGGGAGGTAACAACACTTTTTTAAGAGCCATACAAGAATGAGTAAACTAGTAAAAAGAGATGTTTAAACGCAATCATAAAAGAACCATCAGAATGCTGTCACATTGGGATCTCACAGATTGAATGTTCCGGAGGCATCTTGAACCTAAGAAGTCCAAGCCAAACTCCCCTCCTCCCAATCCTCAATTTCCCAACTTTCCCATTACTCTTGAGGGTACCCCCATCCCTCCCAGTCACCAGGCTGGTAACCTCTCTGTGACCCTCCACTTCTCCTTCCCACCTACCCCACATATCCATTCTGTATCATCAAATCTGGTTTCTACCTTCACAGCATCTCTCAGCTCACACAGTTACCACTCTGGTGCAGCCTCATATTACTTCTCGTATGGAATTCTAGCCTTGTTTTCTGACCTCAAGTTTGTCACCCACCTTAGTCCATCCTCCACTAAGCTGAAAAAATGATTTTCCTAAAGTCTGACCATGTCACCCACGGCCCCCTTCCCCAACTCGATAAATTCTAGTGCCTCACTAGTTTAGCTCTAGTTACTTCCAGGATCAACTGTCAAATCCTCTGTTGGCATTTAAAGCCCTTTACATCTTTACCCCTTCCTACCTTTCCAGGTTCCTTACACCTTACTCCCTCCATGCACTCTGCCATTCCTCACAACACCCTGTTCATTTGAACTGGATGACTTACTCCAAGCTTCCCTGGCTTCCTTTCAGACAGCTCAAACTCCCACTTTCTGTAGCAAGTCTTTCCTAGACTCCTTTCCTCCCCACCCCCCCCACCCCCAGTGCCTTCCCTTTGAGACTGCCTTCCATTTACACTGTATGTCTTAGATGTATGTAGTTATCTGACACACACCCACACTGTCAATTGCTTACTGGACATTTCAAACTGGATGTCCTAGAAACATCTTAAACTCACCATGTCCAAAAGCATTATCTTTCCCTCCGAACCCTCCCATTCCAAATTTCTTTTTTCTGTTGGTGACAACACCATCCTTCCAGTCCATCATGTTCATAACCTCAGCATTGTTCTCCAGTCCTCACGTTCTCTCACCCTATGTATCTAGTCAGTTGCCAGATCGTGTCTGATCCATTTTCTTTACTCATACAGCTGTCTTCTTAGTTCTGGCCCTCATCACTCTCACCTAAATTATTTCAAATGCCCCCTAATTGGTTCCCTTGCCTCAAGTCTCTCCCCATTACAGCTGATTCTTATATACTGCTGTCAATATAGTTTTCCTTAAGTGCCGATCTGACCATGTGACTCCATTCAACCAACTCCAGTGGTACCCTATTGCCTCTAGGATAAAATATATACTCCTCTGTTTAGATTTTAAAGCCATATATGATCTGACCCCAACCTACCTTTCCAGCTTCAAAGGACACTTCTTCCCTTCCCCAGATACTGTGCTAAGCATCAGAGGCACAAATCTGCAATCCAGCCAACTTGGCCTTCTCTGTTGCTCAAACGAACTCCTCCTCCCATCTTTCTACTGTCCATCCCTCAAGCGTGGAACATACTCCTTCCTTACCTCCACCTCATAATGTCCCTTTCTTCCTTTGAAACACAGCTCAAGCACCATTTTCTGAAGGAAGGCTTTCCTGATCCCCACAGTTGCTACCACCTTCCCTCCCAAACTACCTTGTGTTTCCTTTGTACACATTTGTATTTCTTCACTTTGTACTTATGATATATATATATATATATATTTTTTATCAAATGAGACAATATTTGTAAAGCAATTAGCACAGCACTTGGCACATAGGCACTATAAATGCTTCTTCTCCCTTCCCCCCATATGAACACTTCTTGTCTCCCCATTAGAAGGTAAGCTCTTTGGCAAATGGTAATAGTTTCATTCTTTATACTTGTATTTCTAGCACCCAGCACACTACCTGGCATATACCAGGAACTGAATACTTGTAGGTTGATATTTGTTAAACTGAACTGATACTAAGTCTTGAGAATCCCAGATCAAAGTTCTAGGAGTCACCCTGTCCCAAAGGACAAGGTGCCATGACTTTTTTATCTAAAGAGATTAGCTAATAGCTGGGATTTACACAAAGGTATTCAGCCGGCTTTACCTCTTGCCCTATATCTGAGCTCTGTGTTAGAATTTCTGACCAACTGGTCAGTATGGCTTTTAATTTATTTATAAGTTTTATAGGGGGAGAAGTTTGCTAGAACTGCTTTCTTAATTGTATTTAAGCCTATTAGTATAATGGAGACCTGAAAAAAAATCCAAGTTAAGGATCTTTGCCCAAGAATTACACTATAAATGTCCTTTTTGCTCCACTAAGAAAAGAAATTCATGCTTAGAAAGTAGATGTAATGAATCAGCATTAAGTAAGTAAAAAGAGGATTAGGGGTAGAGAACCTGAGCTCTAGTTTTGGCCCTGCCACTCACTTGCTGTGTGACCCTGGATAAATCACTTAACCTTCCTCAGCCTTACTTTTCTACCCTGTGAAATGATAGGGTTGGATCTCAGAAACCATCTGGTCAAATTAGGGGTGAATCTTATGGACAAAAAGTTATTCATGAGCTGGTATGATGGTCAAAATCAAAATGATACATTTTTAAATGTATTCATTTAAAGTCTTATACTTGAGTTAAAAAATAAAATGCCCAAATACAAAATAAGAGAGACTTGGCTAGACAGTGGTCCAGTCATACAGCAAATAAGCATTTACTAAGTGATCATTTGCCAGGCATTGTGCTAAGCACCAGGGGTTCAAAGAAAGGGAAAAAAAAACCACAGTCCTTTCCCTCAAAAATCTCACATTCTAATGGTCTAATAGAGGGGAGAGGAGACAAACACGAAAATAACTTGATACACAGAACAGATGGAAGGCACTAACAGCCTGGGGGGACCAGGAAAGACCTTCTGCAGAAGGCGGGATTTGAGTTGAATCTTGAAGGAAGCTAAAGAAGCTAAGAGGGTGAATGCTAGGGTAGCTGGAGTTAAGGAGGGGAAAGCCTCCTTGCTTTGTCCCAGCCTGTATCCAATGCCCAGAATGCATTTCCTTCTGCCTCTTAGAATGCCTTAGTTTCTTTCAAGTTTCAGCTCATATGTCACCTTCTGTCTTTGTCAAATCCCAAATTTGTTTTGCTTGGCTATACATGTTTTAAATGGTGTTTTGTTTTTCTTGCTTTCTCAATGGGGGAGTGGGAGGAGATGGAAGGCAAAGAATGCAGACGGACATAAAATTAAATTGAATTAAAAATAGAGAAGGTAGAGGTATTTAGTATTTCAAGGCTTGTCATGTGGAAATGAGAAGCTTACTCCCCTTGGGCCTTGAGGGTAAAACCCAAACCATGCTTCAAGTAGCAGCCTGATGACCATTTGATCAAGCTGGAAGGAACCTCAAAGTCCATCTACTCTAATCCACTCAGGAGCAAAGAGAGGCCTAGGAAAGTAAACTGACTTACCCAAAGCCACTCAGGTAGTGAGCATCCAAGGCAGGATTCAAACCCTCTGACTCCAGAGCCAAAGTTCTTTCCCCTGAACCAAATAGCCAGTTGATGGTAAAGAGGAGATTCATGTTTGAGCGAAGGGCTGGGCAACTTGGTTCCCCCCACTGTTAGTCCTTTCCCTGAGATTACCTTTTATCTGCTCTCTATATCTTATATGTACAGAGCTATTTGCATGTTTCCCTCATTGGACAGTCTCCTCGAGGGAAGAGACTGTGCTCTTGCCTTTTGTGGTATCGCTCTTTGCCTGGTACCAGAGACATGGTAAGCACTTGCTAAACACTTGTGACCCTGGATGAACTCTGATTCTAGGGACTTATGATTTTTTAAAATTCAATTTTATTTTCAGTTCTGAATTCTCTCCCCACCTCCACTTCCTCCTCCCCCATCCACTGAGAAAGAAAAACAAAACCCATTACAAATATGTAGAGTCAAGCAAACAAATGCATACATTAGCTGTGTGTGTGTGTCTGTGTGTGTCTGTGTGTATGCTCTCTAAATCCATCAGCTCTATCTGGAAGTGGATGGCATGTGTTTCACCATGAGTCCTTTGGAATTAAGACTGGTTGGTGTGTTGATAAAATTAGGAACCTATGATTTTATGGATAATGATCAACTAATTCCGGAGAGGCAAAGAACTTTGAAGACAGGTTCTGGCAAAAAGTAAAGTAATTGGACAATAGAGAGATATTACCCATTCTTTCCAAAAACATGAAGACAAAGCCTTCCTTAGTAAATAAGCTGCTAGTTTCTGTTTCCCAGGGAATTTGCAAAGGGCCCATCTCTTTGGGGAATTTAAATACATCAAGCCAAGTGAGTCCCTTGGGCCCTGATATTTCTCTCAGTCCCAAGTATTAAGTGTAGGACAGATCATTCAAGGCATTTGTAAAGCTAAAAGAGGTTAGGGAGATTATCTGAATTAGCACATTGTCACCATTTGGTCCAATTAACTCCAGAGAAGACATGGTCCCTTGATCCTTGGGGAGAGATGGGGGGGAGGCAAAAAAAAAGTAAGATGGGTAGTGTTACTATCTTGTCTTATTTAACTTTTTGTTTGTTAACTTTTTACATGGTTGTGCCTTACCTCCCCAAATGGTGAGCCCCTTAAGAATAGGGACCATGCTTTGCTCATCTTTGAAGCCTCAAGTAGCAGCCATAATAGTGCCTCGAACAATTTTACAGTTTTTACAGAAATATCCTGTGGACCAAGTTCAGGAATAAGGGAAATGACTATCTGTTGGCTTGCCCCAGTCGCTCCTGGACTATTCATATGTCCAGTAGGAAAACCCAAAGCAATGAATCTTTGCCTTTTGTTGAGGAAAAAGTCACTTGGATTTGTTGTCTCTTCCCAGAGTATTTCCCTAGCTCTTCTGCCCATATGACAAACATCATAAGGGCTCAATAAATATTTGTTGATTGATTACACCAAGCACAGCACTTTACACATAGTAGGCATTAGTAAATGTTTGTTCAATTGAACTGATGATGGCCTTACATGGGCAACAAGGCTGACCCCTTCCACAAATGTCTTTTCCCATCATCCTTTGGGGGTAGAAATGTTTGGGGTGGAAAAAAACCCAACCCAACCTCACTGAACTAGAATAGGGACTAATACCACTTTAACTCTTCCTACTGCTTCCCAATTTAAAACTCAGAATTGTGGGTTAAGATTCTGGAGTGTGAGTGGAAGTCATGCTATAGAGTGCTCCTTTGTGGAAAAGGGTTCCTACAACTCCTCTCTGCTGTGAGGTAGGTGCTCTTACGAACCCTAACCCATTTTACAAAGGAGGAAACTGAGGCATGGGGAGGTTAAGTGACTTGTCTAAGGTCATACAACTAATAAGTCCCTGATGTAGGAATTCCAACTCAGGGCTTCTTGACTCCAAGTCCTGGGCTCTATCCATTGGGACACATACGCAATCTAGTCTCAATGGGATTCTGGGCCAAGCTTCTTTGGCTCCCTGTCCCATTCAGCTGAGCCAGCTCTTCTTGGCAACGTGCTCCTCAAAGGGCCAAGTCTTCCATTTTTACTTTGGCAATTAATTACACTTAGTATTTCCTGGGAACAAATAAGTCATTTCTCCTTATACTGCTGGTATCAAGACACACAAACTCATCCATTCAGCTCTAATACAGATATCTATTCCCCCTCAAGCACCCATCCCCCAAATTACCCAGCCACCTCTCTGATGGTTTCTGCTGTGAGTGCAGGGTGGATTAACCCCTGAGTTTTAGCTATCAGGCAGGGCCCTCTGGCCACCTGAGAGTCAGAGGATTAAGTTAAGCACAATGTGGATCACTGATAGGAAAAGGAGAATGAGGTGATCGGAAGTCTAATCTAGAAGTTGAAGAGATCCTTAAAACAAAGATATCTTGGACAATTCAAAGGTAGACAGACAGCCACAAAGTGGAAATGGGAACTAGGAGTGGAGGGTGGGAGGGATTGTCAAAATTTACTAGACTAGAGCAGGAATTGTGTCTTCCCAGCTATTGCAGGCTGTGGGTCTCAGTGCTATCCATTTTTTTTTCCTGCTCTTACAATGAATGCAATCTTTCTCACCGGATTCTGAGTCAAAAACCTAGAGCATGAATACTAGCTGTACTATTTGTGTTACCTTAGGCAAACTGTTCCACCTCAGCCTCAGTTCTCTCATCAGCAAAACGAAGGGGGTCAGCCTTGATGGCCTCTAAAGGTCTCTTCCAGCTCTGAATCCTATAGTCTCATGATTAAGACTGAAATCTTACATCAGGAAAAAAAAAACGTTCAGCCTATTTATGAAATATGGTTACATTTTTATTCCCAAAGTTAAATGAATAATCTTCTGGCTTGACTCTAGATGCTAGTAAATGAAAGTATATTTATATTTTCCCTGTGAGTTCCTCTATTTACACAGGGGAGCTAGATTCAATAAACATTTTTATGTATTAATCAATACCTATAGTGTAGTCAACAAGCATTTATTAAGGGTCTTAATATGCCAGGCAGAGTGCTAAACAATGAGGCTACAAAGAAGGGCAAAAGACAGTCCCTGCTCTGGAAGAGCTCACAGTCCAATGGAGGAGACTACAGGCAAACAACTATATACAAACCAGACCTATACTGGACAAATTGGAGCTAATCAACAGAGAGAAGGCACTTGGCATGAAGGGGAATCAGGAAGGGCTTCTTGAAGAAGTGGATTTTAGCTGAGATTTGAAGGAAGCCAGGAACGGAGATGAGGAGAAAGAGATTTCAGGCATGGCATGGTAGCCAGTGAAAATAAAACAGAAGATACTAAACAATTAGCCTTGAAAATAGAAACATAAATAGAAGTACTATTTAGTAATTTACTTGTTAATCCCCTCCTGTAGATGCTGGTCATCATGAGGGCAAATCAATATGGTAGCTTCGACAGTGTGAAGTTGTATAAAAACGGTGGGCTTGAGGTTAGGATTGAATATGAATTCTAATACCGTGTCATAAGAAAGCCACTTATGTCTCTGAATCTCAGCCTCAATCATTTATAAAATAGGGATGATAAAACATGGACTACTTACCTTAAAAATCTGCTATGAGGAAAGTGCCACATAGACCTTTAAAAAAGGTATAGAAGTATGAGTTACTACCATTACTCTGGAAACCATCTGCCCATCCAAATTCAGCTAGAAGACAAGGAGCCTGTGGAAAATGCAGTGAAAGCCATCTAAGAGCAACAGCCTCATTCCATAATGCACAATTACTCTCTACTTGGCATTCTCACATTTTAACAATTTTGTGTGTGTGCCAAACCAGGCACGCACACACACATACACATATACACACACGCACGTGGGCATACAAACACACATGCATATAGATACAGATGTGTGTGTATTATCGGTACATATGTGTGTATGCATATGTATTATAGGTACATATATGTATATGTATGCACATATACACATATGCATATATATGTATTTTAAAGAATGTAATAGCTTAATTCACAATTAACATGACTTTGTTTCCAAGGTCAATACCCACTAACTCAGATTCAGCTCTAGTGGCCTAACTGGCAAGGCAGATTATCACTGCAAGTCCACAAAGCAATCTGTCGATGAATGTAAAAAGGCTCAAGCCATATTTATTTTTCAAAGGAAGCGGGGTCCTATCTATCTTGTTGGCAAAGTTGAAAAAGGAAGAACAGACCCTGCTCACTGGTGATACAGTATCCTAGACCATTCTCATTCAGTTTCTATCATGTGTCAGCCAGCCATAAAAGTGACAAGGGAATAAGGTCTCAGCCAAGGGACAGGGCTGTCAGCTTTTTCTTTCTTTTTTTTTTTAATGCTCCCTCACCCTTCCCCAAAATAACTTGGGCAGAGCTCTATTTATATCACCCAAGTGTAAAATGAAAACTGGTCCATTTGGGAGCAGAAAGCTGAAAGCCTGCAAACCCCACAGGCATTACTCTACACCCTTGCATTCTAGAACTCCCCAAATGAAAAGAAAGAGGAGATGCTGGAAGAATTCCAAGGCTTTTAACAACCTACTTAATGAAAACCCCCATTAGAATGCATGGCAAGAACCCACACCATTACAGAGCAGTCAGTTGCTGAATGTGCCAAAAAAAGAAGGTGGGGGTGGGGTGGGGAATAAATTGATCAATGCTGCCCCGCAGACCACAGCACTTATGTTTCAAAAATATATTTCCAAGGTCCTCTGGGAAATTAAAGACTACTCTTATCCTCTAGATAAGGGGATCTGAGCTCTGGATCTCAGTTCTGCCAACAAGGACTTCATTCTGTTTTCTTTTGCTTAACCCTCTGCTCCCTTTTTTAAGGGATTTTGGCCACCATAGGGACACAAGAGTGGAACCAGCCAGCACAGGATTTAGAATCAGAAGGCCCTGGTTTCAAGTCCTGACACTGACATTTCCCAGCTGTATGTTCTTAGACAAATCATTTCTCTGACATTGTGGTCCCTCACCCTTAAAGGGGGGGATCACAATTTTTGCCCTGCTTACCTCACAGGGTTGTTATGGAGCAAGTAAACCCCTAAGTGCTATGTAAAAGGGGGGAATTATCATATGAGGTGACTATGGCTAGCCCTATAAACTCTAACACAAAAAAATCAAACAGCAAGACTCCATGAGGTTCGGGGCACAGGTTTCCCTAACATAAACTTTCAGAGTGGCTCTGAATTGAACTTGTTCTGATTGGCCCCCAAAAGCAGAATTGTAAAGCACTTAGCACGGTGCCTGATACATAGTAAGGCTATATAAATGTTCGCTGTGTGGGCTCTTATAATTATTATTATAAACTAGGAGCAATGGGTGGAAAAGGTACAGAGGAAGGACCCCCCCCCCAACCCCTTAGAGTCCAGTTTCCAATCCCACCACTTAAGCTGACCACCTATGTGGCTATGGGGAAATCAGTGAACCTCTGTAGGCCTCATGGCCTCTGCGGCGTCTTTCTGCTCTAGGGGGACGATTCTATGATTTCACAGGGAAGCATATTTTTGCCAGATAGGAGCGGAAACAAAATTCTCCCTAATAATTTGAGCTATCCTTAAAATAAAACTGGGGCTGCACTGAGAGGCAGCGGGTCTTCAGACCATATTAATAGCTAACACCTTAGGATACAGCGTTAAGTTCCTAGTCAAGGACTGTTTTTCATTTAATCTTCATATGCCCAAAGTCTTGTACAAAGTAGGCGCTTAATAAATGTTAGCCAGATTGGGCTGGATTAGAGTGAATTAGTTTATCAGCTCAATTTCCCCTAAGAAGGGGAGGAGGCACCCATGGGGAGTCATGGGAACTGGAAGAAGTGGAAGGAGGTGGGGTCAGGCAGAGGGTGCTGAAGACCAACCGAGTTCACAATTTTCCCAAGGCCTGCAATCTCGGGCTTTCCTGCTCTGTCCTCTGACCCTGCTGTACAAACTGTGCCTTTCTTTAAAAATCAAAACAAACAAAAACCAATATTAAATCCCAGCCCCTAGGAGTGACAGAAAGAAAAAAAAATCCTTGTACTGATCACCCAGGTGGGGAAGAATGAAATCTCTGCTGAGTTGCAGCCATACCCACGCCAGCCAGGCAACACCTGATCTCGTTACTCCAGCAGAGCCTCGACCCACCTGGTCATTTTAAATAGACATCTAATTGTATCCATTTACCTTACCTTAGATAGGGCCAAATTAACCCCTAAATTAAATAGCCTAATAGCCATATTTCTCTCCCCTAAACTGCCACAAAACTGGTCTTTTAAAAAATAGATTTCAATGATTATTTTAGGGGAGTGAAATCCTATTTATACACTGATGTGATACTGATACCTCTTTGACAATACATCGTCAAGTTGGCAAAGTTCTTTCTCAATCCTTTTCAGGCTGTGACATGTATACATCAGGATGTGATGTGCTGGGGGCAGGCAGAGAGAGAGAGAGAGAAAGAGAGAGAGAGAGAGAGAGAGAGAGAGGGAGGGAGAAAGAATGTGTGTATGTGTGTGTGTGTGTGTGTGTGTGTGTGTGTGTGTGTGTGTGTTTGTGTACAAAACCAAGAGATCCTGGAGTTATTCTACCTGCTTTGTCCCTTTTAGAGTTTTCCATGGAAAATGCCATAGAATGTGAGCGCTGTAAGGGATCTTAGAGGTAGCCAGTATCTAAATCCTATGTGCACTCCTCCCTAACTCTTGTTTCCTGTGTAGTGGAAATATGGCTGAATTGAAAATCAGAAGGTCCAGGTCTGAATCCTGGTCTTCCTATCCATGTGATGTTGGGCAAGTCAATGTACATTTCCTCATCTGAAAAATGAGAAAATTGGATTGGATGAGTTTTAAGATCCTTTGCAGATCTAAATCCCATAGTCCC
Source organism: Trichosurus vulpecula (assembly GCF_011100635.1). Classification (NCBI taxonomy): domain Eukaryota; kingdom Metazoa; phylum Chordata; class Mammalia; order Diprotodontia; family Phalangeridae; genus Trichosurus; species Trichosurus vulpecula. The sequence goes on from NC_050580.1 coordinate 74,752,221, forward strand.
ACTTAATGGATTCAGCCCCTCAGTTATACAGTGGCAGAGCAGGAGACTAGAACCCAGGCCTTCCAACTCCAAATCCAGTGCTCCATTCTAGAAGCTGGCCAAACCTTCTGGCCCATTGCTCAGGGCTTTACCCAGCCATCACATTTGGAAACTAAATCTTCATTCAAGGTTTAGAGCAGGAGTTTCAAAGACCCAAAGGAGTGAATTTTGGGGAGAAGATTAGGAACGGGGGTGGTCTCCACAAATTAAAAAGCTACTTACTCGGCCTTCAGCCTGATTGCCTTCCACTGACCAGCTATATACATAATATACACATACCTCGGATCCTCTTTAGATTGTAGCAATCTCTACCCTCTACCCAGCAGGAAGCAATCTGCAAAAGGAAAGATAAGACCTAGGAAATTATAATGCACCAAGGACACATTCCTGATTCTCCAAAGTGTAATTCATGAAACTAAGAATGGGGTCCCTGACCTCACATCAGATGTGCCCAGATTCCGGATACTATAAAAATGAAAGTAACATGAAGTTGAAAGTTTTGTGGGAAATCTTACATAAAAGTGTTATTTTCATATATCACCCTCCCCTGAGTCACAGATGATAAGATGAAAACCGGACTTCAGAGAAAACTGTGCCACAAAAACAGCAAAAATGCAAGACAGAAGTACAAATTTGAAGTGCACAGCAAAAAATACAACCGAATACCCTGCAATGGCACTTTCCTCCGAGCTCTACAAAGTGAAGGCAAGTAACCATCTCCCTGGAAGGAAAGGCATTTGAGGGGATGAGGGGGCTGCCACAAATCACAGCTCACGAGGAGAGCCCTGGAGACTCCAGGAACTTGCTGCTCTCTCCTGTCACTGACAGCTGTCCCCTCCATTTCCCCATCTCCCGCCCCCCCCCCCAAAGAACCCTCAGCGCCAGCAGAGCCCTGAGGGCCCAGCACAGAAGCCCAGAGACCAGGCAGCAGCTGCTTTTCTTTATGGGGGATTATTAATGCTCTGTTGCCACTTCCATATGGATGGCTGGGGAGGATTTGGGAGAGAAGAGAGGAAAGAAAGAGGGGAGAGGATGGTTTTCCAACAATCCTACATCAAAGCTGCTCCCTGCCCATCTGCAGGAGGTCACGAAGGCATGTGTGCACCTAGACCTACAGAAATCAGGGCACACACTTTTACACACAATGTGCAAACGCATGTAAACATATTGTACACAACACCGCGCGCGCGCACGCACACACACACGCACCCGCACATCTACACTCTTGGCACAGAGCGGGTCTCTAGAGATTCGGTTCTTTCAAGGCCTCAGAGAAACTCTGCTCTGGGCAAGGGGTTCACCCCGGGATGTTACTCCAGCACACATGCTCTCCTCCCAGCCCAGGCTGAGCACACACAGCTCATCCCTCCAAGCCGGCAGGGGGGTGGGGGATAGGTGAAAGGAGGGAAGGAGAGGAGGAAACCCAGAACTTCTCCAATCATCCACCCTCCTGCGCCCTTAAACCTAAATCCTGACCCTTAGGAGTGGGGCCGAGCTGCAGCGGCGGGCTGGGGTGGTGGTGGAGGTTTGCAACCTCTTCTCTGGATCTCCATCCCCCCCACCCCCGCCCCACCCGGGTCAGGAGCCAGTACCAGAGCCGGCCACAGCATCCCTCCCTCCCTCCCCAACGCCGGGCCAAGGGCGGGGACGCGCAGATATGGAGAGGGATCTGGGGACTGGGAATGCAGGACCCTCAGGTGTCCCACATCAGCCCCAGGGTCCCCCGATCCCCACGGACTCGGCTGAGGGAAGCCGAGGTCGTCCCTTTCTTCCCCTGCCCTCCTCGCCTCTTACCTCGCAGCCGGCGGGGAGGCGGAGACGGTAGCTCCTCCACAGGTGCCCGGGAGGCTGCAGCCCAGGCAAGATGGAGCGGGGGGCAGGGGGATGGAGAGGATGTGGGGGTGGAGGAGAAGAGAGGCTGAAGCTAATCCTGGAGCCCCAGACAGGGCCGCCCGCCGCCTCGCCGCCACCGCAACTCAGCCCTCCTGGGACTGAGCTGGGAGGTGGGGCTGGGCCTGGCCGGGCTGGCGACAGCGGAGGGCGGAGGGGAAGAGGAGGGGGCAGAGGAGAGGAGAGGGGCAAGAGGGGAGGAGGGGGCGGGGAGTCCGGCTTGGAGCCACCCACTGCTGCCTCACCTGGGGCCCCGCCCCCTGCCCGCTCTTCTCGCCTGGGGCCGCGAGCCCTGCCCTGTCCTGTGCCCGCCGCTGCCCCCTGCCCCCTTAGTCCCCTCTCCAGCAGTCCCGCCCCGCCTCCTTCCCTTCTTTCCCTGGCCTCGCTTTTCCCTGTCCATCACTGTCCCCTTCCCCTCCCCTCTTCCCTCCAGGTCCCCCTCCCCCTAGCCTCCTCTCTCCCTCCCTTCCCCTCCCAGCAGCCAGCTAATGCCAGAGCCCCCCAGCTCCAGGAGAGGGTCGGTGCGGACTGGACTCAGTACAAACCCCGCACCCTGACTCTCGGTGCTTCCTCTAAAAGATCTCAATCCGTGCTCGGTCCTCGTCCTCGTCCTCCCTGCTGGCCCTCCATCACCCAGTTCTGGGCCTTCCCAGGCGGTGGGACTCCAGCATCCCCAAAGGAGTTACACCCGCAGATAAACCCGGAAAGCAGCACTCCCTGATTGCCTGGGAAGCAGGGCGGGGTCTGTCACTCCCCAGACTGTTTGCAGCGAACCTGCTGCGGGTGGAACTGCCCACCCGCTGGGACCTTCCAGGTCTCGGGGCGAGGAAACCCGGCTGTCTCTGAGCTGCCAGGGCTTCTCCTTTGCTGGAAGGATAAAGACGATCATCAATTAATCAAGCAATGTTTACTCAGTGGTGCCCTGCCATCCACCAAGTATACGTAAGGGTGTGTGCTGCCCTGGCAAAATGCTCCAGGCAGAAAACCTGGGTTACTTATGGAAAAAGCCAAAGCAAGGCCTTGAACCCTTTGGGCACGCCCCTCTTTATTAAAAAAAAAAAGTAGAAAAGTGGCGAAAGATGAAATATGTTCTAGTGGAGGGGAGGGAGTACCCACACTGATGGGATCGCCGGAGACATATTGAAGTATATTTATTAGGCATCTGCGGTGTTAAAATATTAGTGTTAAAAGCCAGTGGTGGTGGGGGTGGGGGGTGTTTGGATGGGCATGAGGAGATATCATTAAGTATAAATCAACAAGTATTTATTAATCACTTATGTGCCAGGCACCGTGCTAAGCACAGATGATGTAACTACAGACATAAAGAAATACAATTCCCTGAATTAAAGGCTATTACATTTAGATGGGTGAGGACAACACAAAAAAAAGAACTAAAAAGGGGGAGGGGAGAAGGTACTTTCAGGGCAAAACAGCAAAGTCCAGAAAATAAAGGATGACTGGTCTAGACCCTTCCGTAAATGGAGTTTCCTGTAGGAACTGGGTCATGTAGGAACTCAGCAATGGGGGAAAATGGGAGCCGAAGGGGCAGAGGGAGAAGGCAGTTGAAGCCCACTGTAAATCTAAGAGGGGGCCTGCACTAGAGGAGCTAACACTCTAAAAGGAGGAAAAAGACAGGCACAAATATAAAGGCATATGGTAAACATCAAGTAAATTCAGAAAACAAGGGCACTGGGAGCGAAGGAGTTTTTCATGTGAGCTGGCAGACCAGGAAAGCTTTAAGGAAGAATGTAGAATGTGAGCTGAGGCTGGAAAGAGGACGAGAAATCAGAGAATAACTGATGTTTATAAAACGATTTTCCTCACAGTTACCTGTAGATGGTACAAAATGTTATTATCCCTAATTTTAAAAATTTGGTCCTCACCTGTGATTTGACTGGTATGAGGAACTCCCAGTGAGGAAATTCCGTGTACCAATGGTCATGTGCAGCTATTTTGCAATTTATAGTGTTGTCTCTGGCACTTGTCACTGTGTCACACAGGAGTCACTAGAACCAGGTCTTCCTAATCTTCTGATAGATTCTGCCAGTCCTTTCATCTCTATTTTACAGATGGGGAAACTGAGGTTCAGAGAGAGAAAGTGGTTTACCCACAGCTACACAGACCTACCTGATTTAAAGTCAGACCTTTTGGATTCAAACCTAGTATTCTTTCCACTACATCAGGCTGCATCAAAAGTTATAGTCCCCACCACCAAGAAGTTACAGTCAATAGGATCAGTCAGGGTTGTGCTGGTAAATGTTTAACAACTGGCTTTCTGGGGGGAGGGGGAAATGTAGCTAGGCCACATACTTTTAAGTTTAACTTGCATTATTAGCATTTTCTCTATCACCTTATTAAGTCTGATCAATCAACAAAACTAAATCAATTTCCAATGTATAAATGCTCATGCTGAAAATTTAACAATTAGTTCTCTCCATCCTGTATCAGCTGGCTCCAGCACATCATTGAACATTGGTACAGAGAGTTTCCTCTCTGGGCACTGTTGTCACTATATCACACAAGAGTCAGGAATTCTCTAATTCCTAGTCATCTTTCCACTCTCAAAGAAGTCCTGATTCCTGTGCGTCTGGGAGCACACGTGCCTTCATGACCTCCTGCAGTTGGGCAGGGAGCAGCTTTGGTGTAGGATTGTTGGAAAACCATCCTCTCCCCTCTTTCTTTCCTCTTTCCTTTCTTCTCTCCTAAATCCTCCCCAGCCATCCATATGGAAGTGGCAACAGAGCATTAATAATCCCCCATAAAGAAAAGCAGCTGCTGCCTGGTCCCTGGACTTCTCTGCTGGGCCCTCAGGGCTCTGCTGGCGCTGAGGGTTCTTTGGCGGGGGAGGTGGGGAAATGGAGGGGACAGCTGTCAGTGACAGGAGAGAGCAGCAAGTTCCTGGAGTCTCCAGGGCTCTCCTTGTGAGGTATGATTTATGGCAGCCCCCTTACTCCTTCAAATGCCTTTCCTTCCAGGGTCCAGGGAGATGGCTACTTGCCTTCACTTTGTAGAGCTCAGAGGAAAGTGCCATTGCAGGGTATTCGGTTGTATTTTTTGCTGCGCACTTCAAATTTGTACTTCTGTCTTGCATTTTTGCTCTTCTGAAGTCCAGTTTTCATCTTATCATCTGTGACTCAGGGGAGGGCAATATATGAAAATAACAATTTTGTGTAAGATTTCCCACAAAACTTTCAACTTTGTTTTTGCAGTATCAGGAAAGGCTTTTTGAAGGCGGGGATATTGAAGCTTCCCCTTGAAAGGAGCTAGAGAGTCCATGAAACAGAGATGAAGCAGGAGAGGCATGGAGAGACTGAGTTTCAGGCTTACCCTCACAAATAGTGGGTGGGACACAGATGATGATTCAGCAAAGGAGCATGAGAATGAGCCATCAGGCCAGAGGAGAATCAGGAGACAGCAATGTAACAAAACCCAGGGAGGACTGAGAAGGACTGAGTGCTCAACAGTATCAAACACTACTGGTTTGAAAGAGACTAAGGATTCTAAGGAGCAGTTGAGGAGAGAGTATATTCTTGACATGGGGAACCACTTTTGCAATGTCATGGAAAGAGAGCAGGAAGTAGGTCACTTTGGTTAGAACATAGAGTGTGAGAAGAGGTGTGATACAGTTATCAGTCTGGAGAGACAGGCTGTAGCCAGAACATGTTGAGGTTTAAAGGGCAAAGGATTTTTTTTTGTTTTTGTTTTTGTTTTTGTTTTTGTATTTTGTCTTGAAGGCGATAGGGAGGTATGAAAGCTTCTTGAGCAGTGATGGGCTTAGCACAGTACTAGTTCATGGTAGGCACTTAATAAATGTTTGTTGACTGAAGTAACCAAGCCAGACTTGTGCTTTAGGAATATCAGTCAGGCAACTGTATGGAGGATGGATGAGAGGTGGGAGATTAGAGACACAGAGACCAATTATGAAGCTATTGAAAGAGGTGATGAGGGCTTGAACTAAATGGTGAGAAGGGGATGTGTAAGAGATGTTGTTGAGGTAGAATCAGTAATATTTGTCAGCTGATTGAATATGGTAGGTAGGGAAAGGGAAGAGTTGAGGGTGACTCCAAAGTTTGCCAACATGAGTGCCCAGGAAGGATAGTGGTGCCCTGGAGAGCGACAGAGAATTTAGGAAGAAGGTTAGATTTTGAGAGAAAAGATATTGAGTATTATATGGATGTGTTGAGTTTGAGATGTCTAAAGAGAACTGAGTGGAGATGCTCAGCAGGCAGTTGGTGATTTGTAACTGTAACTCAGGAAAGGGATGAGAGCTAGATGTGTAAATGTGGGTGTCATCTGCATAAAGATTAAATTTGAACCCATGGGAGCTAGTGGGATCACCCAGAGAAACAGTATAGAGAAAGAAGAGAAGAAGGGCTAGGATATGGTCTTGGGGGGATGCAGGGGAGGTAGCCACCACTGTGTGGATGAGGAAAAAGTGACGATATAGTAAGGGAGATTGAAAAGGAGTGGTCAGATGGTCAGGAGGAGAAGCAAGAAAAGAGCAGTGTCATGAAATCCAAGGAAAGAAGGATGGTACGGGAGTAAAGGACGATTGAAAATGTTAAGTATTGTTAAGGGACCAAGCAGAATGAGGATGAAGAAAAGGCCATAGGATTTGGGAGTAGACAGCCGCTCCAGTGGAATGGTGGCTTTGGAAACTAGACCACAAGGTGTGGAGAAGGAAATGGACACAAATGTGTAGATGATTCTCTGTAGTTCTGGCTAGGAAAGAGAGTAGAAGAGATATCTTTAAGGAGCATCTGGGTGGAGGAAAGTTGGTTGTTTTTTTTAAGGAAAGAGGACAGTAAGAGAAATGGGCATGTTTGTAGGAACTGGGGGAAGAACAAATCATCAAAAATGAAAATGTTGACACCCTCTTATCCAGTGACTTCACTACTGGACACCAAAGAGATGAAGGACAGAAGGAGAAGTCCTATGTGTAGCAAAATATTCATAGCAGCCCCTTTTTAATTTTTTCCTATATCATTTTTAAAATTTATTTTCAGTTTTCAACATTCACTTTTATAAGGTTTTCCTTATAAATTTCCTATAAATTTTCCCTTTTCCTCCTTACCCCCTCCACAAAATGGCATGCAATCTGATATGGGTTGTACATGTCCAAACATATTAAACACATTTCTACATTAGTCATGTTGTGAAAAAAGAATCAGAACAAAAGGGGAAAACCATGAGAAAGAAAAAAAAAGAGAGAGAAAATAGTATGCTTCAATCTGCATTCAGACTCCATAGTTCTTTCTCTGGATGTGGAGAGCATTTCCATAGTCTTCAGGAATTGTCTTAGATTATTGTATTGCTAAGAAAAGCTAAGTCTATCAAAGTTGATCATCGCACAACGTTACACTTAATAGGTACAATGTTCTGCTGCTCACTTCACTCAGCATTAGTTCATGTAAGTCTTTCCAGGTTTTTCTGAAACCTGCCTCATAGCAGCCCTTTTTGGGGTAGCAAGAAACTGGAAACAAAGTGTATGCTCACTGATTGTGCTTAGCATTATGCCTGGCACTGAGTAGGCACTTAATCAGTGTTTATTGATTGGGAAATGATTGAACAATTTGTGGTAAGCTCTATAATATTATTGTGCTCTAAGAAACTTTGAATATGAGTTTGAGAAACATGGAAAGACTTGTATGAATTGATGTAGAAGAAAGAAAACAGACCTCAGAACAGTATACAGGCTACAGGCTACAGTAATGCAGATGAAAACCAGGCTAAAAGATGAGGATTCAGCTTAAATGCTGTGATCAGGCTTGGATCCAGGGGACAGATAATGAAACATCCCTCCTCTGAGTAAAGAAATGGTGTGTATGGGATCACAAGGTTGCATACAGTGCATACAGATATGGTTGCTGTGTCAGTTGATTTTGCTTACTGTTTCTTTTTGTTGCAAGGGAGGGTTCCATGGGGAGGAGAGAGGTATTGGGAAGGTATAAATATGGGTGAGGGCTGCATTAGTTTGGCAGCCCTGCCTTTTTGGATTACAGCCTCCACAGCAGTTAGATGACAAATCCATTGGATTCTTGGAGTACAAGGGGAAACCTCCTAATAATTTGAATTGTCCATAAGAGAATTGTTGTAAAAACAAAAGATGCCAATTTTTTAAAACAAAGAAAATGAATCTATTGGTTTCCATCCTCTTGCTGACATGGGGCTTCCTCTTCAGAATGAGAGACAAGTGAGCACCAAAAGTATCTCTTGTCCCTTCATTTCCCTGACTTATAAGGAGCTTCCACCCCAAGTCCTCAAGTAGTTGTATGTTAATTTCTTCATTGAATATCTTATTTGGCTGATTTTGACTTTATGTCCAAATAGGAGCCAGAGGCAGTCTCATTGGATATGCACTATTCCTTGCCCACACCAGTAAATATCTGTTGAATGAATGAATGAATAGGGAAATGGGTTCATGATATCACAGAATCTCAGAGATGGAAAATACTCTGGATGCCATCTGTCCCAGCCCATTCCTAAACAAGAAACCCCTCCACAACGTCCTTAATATATGGTCAATGAACCTTTGCTTAAAGACATCCAGTGAGGGGGAACTTGCTGCTTCTTGTAGCATTCTATTACTCCACTTTCGGACAACTTTAATTGTTACAAGATTCCACCACTCCCCCCCACTACTTACATCAGGTCTAAATTTGCCCCCTCAACTTCTACCCATCACTTACTTTTGCCCTTTGAGACCACGTAGAACAAGTTAAATCCCCCTTCCACAGTCTTTCATATACCTGAATATTGTCATGATCTCCCACTGCAGCCTTCTCTTCTCCAGATGAAAATAGTATTAATGTGATGGAAGATCTTCCCCATCCTCAGGTGGGCCTAGGTGGAAAAGCTTGATTATATCTTTCTTTGTAAGTAGGCCTAAAGCCCCTACTTACTAGGTGCTAAGCCATTGCGGGTGTGAAGCCCTCAGGACCCTAAGGGGAGTTGCTAAAAATAGAGCCAATGATATGTATTCTGAATTCTAGTCAATCATGAATTCTGCCAATCAGGGACCTGAGTTCTAGCCAATCAGATGCCGGCTAGGACGGTATAAAAGGAGAATGCAGAATTGAAGAGCAGCAGGACTGAGAGCAACAGAACTGATAAGAAGATATTGAGGCAGCAGACATCAAGAGGGCGATGAAGAGCAGACATTGAGAGAACCAGCAGAATTGCTGCAGAAGACAGTTTTGAGTGGAGAGTTAGGATTCATGAATGATTGTTTACAGGAAGGCCGTGGCGGGGCGGGGGAAGGTTACAGGATGACTCGGTTCCTTGCTATAATACTGTGTTATAATTTCCTTGTTACTACATTGAGGTAGGCTTACTGGTTTTGGAATATAATTGCTACTAAATCGAATTGGAGGTATTGGTTTTTGGCTTTGATCCTCTGGAGTCTAAATAAACGTTATACTTCCTCTGCCTTCTACATAGAGAGTTTTTCATACTTTGCAATTCTGAATCATTCAGGCATGTTCATGGTCATTCTTGAGGTCATGAATGTTGCCTTAATGATATAATGAAACACCTCCAATTCCTTCAACTTATGACACAAACGCAAAGCTCTCCACCATCCTGGTTGATCTCCCTCTGCAACTTAACTGTCCCCTTCCTAAATGATAGCTTTCAGAACTGAATACAATATTCCAAATGTATTTTAATCAGAGCAGAGTTGAGTGGAGATGTTAACTCCTTAGTCCTAGACATTATGGCTCTCTTAAAGCCTAAGCTTACATTAGTTTTTTGTTTTACAAACAGATACATCACATCACTGACTCATGTTGACTTTGCTGTCCATCAAAAACACGTAGATCTTCATCACTGCTGCTTAACCATATCTCTTCCATCTTGGACTTTTAAAGCATATTTTTTTTAACCAAAATGTAAAACTTTGCATTTATCTCTTCTTTCATCTTGTGTGATTCAGCACAATGTTCTAGCCTGATAGGATTTTTTTGAGTCCTGACTCATTTGATGAGTTGCCTTTCCCGCCCAGCTTTGTGTTATTTACAAATCTGATAAACATGATAAATAGATATAGGTATCTATCTATATCTACATAGATTAGATAGATGACTGATAGAGAGATAGATGGGAAGAAAGAGAGAGAGAGAGAGAGAGAGAGAGAGAGAGAGAGATCTCCGAGACATCGATCAAAATGACCAAAAGCACAGGGTCAAGCAGAGCTCTCAGGGACACTATGCTGAAGACTTCCAAATGAACATAAAACCATTACCTTCGGGTTGGGAGATTTAACCAGTTCTGAATCCCCTAATTATATTATAATCTGGCACACACCCTACCATCTCATCTAGCATGAGACAGTGACTAACCTTGACTCTAAAGGTATGATAGTGAAACATACCTCCCTCCTTTCCATGGAAAATTCTTTGGGTCCAGAATGAGGCATGAATTGTTAGATATTATGGATGTGTCATTGAGTTTTGCTTAGCTCTACTTCTTTGTTGCAGAGGGGGGTTCCTTTTTTGGAGGGTGTTATTTAAAAGTGACAACAATTTAAAAAAACCTAAAAGCATCAGTGAAACATTAATTTAAAAAAGTATAGCATGAGTGAGATTTTGTCAAACACTTTGCTAAAACCTAGACAAACTCTGCCTACAGCATTTCCCTGACCCACCAGGCTAGTCACTCTGTTTAAAAAAAAAGGCAAAGTACGATCAGTTAAGCTGGCACAACCCATTCTTGAAGAAGCTATGCTGGCTCTTTGTGATCACCACTTTACAATCTTTTCTTTCTTTTAATTATGAACTTGACAGACATCAACAGACATGAACATTTCCTTACACAAAGAACAAAAAAAATGAGAACTGCATATGATACTGTGAATCACTATTATGCATAACTTGTTTTTGAAAAAGGGAGAGCTAACATTTATAGGGTGCTTGGAAGTTTCAAAGTACTTTACATATGTTATCTCACTTGATTTAACCCAGTAGTTTCAACCTGGCCCTGCTTATCTCCATTGTCTTATGAACTTCCTTCATCTTTAGCCTATATTTTAAAAAATGTTTCGTTGATGCTATCCTTTTCTTTTCTTTTTCTTTTTTGGTTTTACTATCACTTCCCCATAGTTCTAGCTACACCCCCCCAAAAAAACCCAAAACAAAACCATAAAAGTTCTCCATTATTAACAAATGAGTATAGGTTAGCAAAATAAATTCATACATTGACTATCTCAAAATGTACATCTCATTCTATACCTATAGCCCATCACTTCTCTGCCAAGAGATGGAAAGCATGCCATATCATTAGTCTTCTAGTCATTGCATTTATCAGAGTTCTTAAGATTTACATAGTTTTTCTCCTTTACAACGAATGTTATAGTTGCATGAATTGTTCTTACAATTCTCATTTCTTATTACATTGGTATATACAAATCCTCTCCCATGCTGCTCTGAATTTGTCCCTTTCAGTCATTTCTCATTGCCCAATAATACTCCGTTATATTCACAGCAGTTTACTCAATTTATTCAATGATTCCTCAGTAGATGAATAGCTACTTTGTTACTAAATCTTTGCAACAAAAAATGTTTCTCTAAATATTTTTGTGGCTCTGGGTCCTGACCTCTGTCTTTGATCTCGTTGGGGTATATAGCAAGCAGTGGTACTGCAGGGTCAAAGGATATGCACAGTTTAACCACTTCCTTTTCAAGATGTTCACTAATCATCCCTTTAATAATAGTTTCTCGATTTTTGCCAAGACTTGAAGTTGAGTTCACTAGTTTACAATCCAGTTAGTAACCCATTTAATTTCCCCCCTTTCCCCTTTAAAATACCAAGATATTTGCTGTTCCCTAGTCCTGCAGTACTTCTTCCATCTGCCACATTGTTTTTTCTCCAAAGATCATTAGTATTGGCTCAGCGACTACATTTGCCAGATCTTTCAGTACCAGGGATCTAATTCATCAGGGCATAGTTACTTGAACCTACCTATCAAGGACAGGCAAGTGGTCCTTTACATCTCCTTTCTTAGCCTGGGCATCAGTGCCTTATTAGCCATTTTTGTTCCATCCATTGAAGTCCAGGAGCATTTTCCTTGGTATAAATGAAAACAGAAATCAAAGAGTAGTTAAGTAGTAGTGCCTTTTCTCTATTGTCTATTATTGTGGACCTTCTCATTTCATTCATCTTGCCCTTCTGTGATCTTCCTCTTTTCCCCAATATAGCTTTTAAAAAATTCCCTATTCCTTTTCATTGTCCTTGGATTTTCTTGTCAGCTTCCTCAACTCATTCTGAGTTTTAGTATTCCTGACACTGTTTTTGTATTCATCTAAACTTATCTGACTATGCTTTTATCTTTGAAATTCCTTTTAAAAATGTAAGCTGGTTGGTGAATTCTCGTGTTTGGTAGAACCAACATTTACTAAGACTGGAAAGTCCCTGCTATGTAGGTGAGACTAGTTTTTTCCTAAAATGGCAATGGAATGTCCTCAAGACTTAATTTGTCCAGGGGACTTCAAAGTAGCATCCCCTTCATCTAAGACATAAAAAGCCCTACATCCAGGGCCATCTATAGTTGCCCTGATCTACATTTCATCATTAGACCCAGATGGCTCTGAAGGAGAAAGTGAGGCAGGCAACTTTGCACAGCCCTCCTTCACTTAAATCCATTTCACTTGCGTGTCATGGCATCACCTCCCTGATGTCATGGTCCTCTTTGAGAACGAAGGACAAACAACAAACAAAACAAAAAGCCCAGTACAGGGTCCTGTAGGCACTCCTCAGGCTTGATCATGTTTAACAAACTCATTGCTGCACAGTGGGTCAATCACATCTGACCTGGTGAACTAAACTAATGTTCCTGAACATGAGGGTATTAGTAGGGAATAAGTAGGCTTTCACAATTGACATTCAATAATGGACTATTTCTTCAGCATTTCACAATTCACTGAAAGATGGAGAGAATATAAAGTTTTATTGGGTATATTGTTGGTTATGAAAAAGCAATTGATTTGGTAGAGCAAAAGGCCACCCTATTGATCCTTTTTCAGCAAGGTGTCTCTTACCCATTCATCAAAATCATTCAAGATTTCTTGAAAGTCAGAACAACAGCAGTAACCTTGTCCAACTATCTTCTGATCATAAATATTAGTTGAGGCAATAAAACAGGAAGCTATATGCTCACCAAAAGGGTTTGTTACTATAATGTAGGAATTGAAGAAGGATTTGACCTAGGGTGGAGCCAAGATGGCACCATAACAGGAAGAAGTACTGCAAGCTTTCACACCTCACTCCCAAATAAAACTTCATCTCCAAACAGATCCAGGAAATGCATCAGACTGAATTCTGACTGAGAAATCCAAAAAAAGTTAGAGGAAGTCATTTTTTTCATCCCTGATCAGACTAGAGAAAGACAGAGAGATCTGTAGACACTGAGGACAGGGTCTAGCCAGGGGCTCATGGATACAAGCATTCCAGCATGGGGTGAGGCTATTCACTGGGCAAAAGGAGGTCCCTGATCCAACCTTGTGCAGCATATAGAAACAGGTACCAACTGTTACCTCTATTGTTCACCATACAGTTCTGGGTCACAGATCCTTGGTAGACTAAGGAGAGGACCTTCATGAAAGCGGGACAGTTGTGAACAATGTGATTGTGGGACCTGGGCTGTATACCAAGCAGGAGTTCAGCAGCAGCAGTTGAATGGTCCAGACCCCAAGAGATCTGAGCTGTGTCTTAAATCTAGCCTTTAGCCCAGTGGCAGTGGGGAGTGTGGGTGGGGAAAGCCTTGAGGCCACATGTGGCCCTCTACGTCCTCAACTGTGGCCCTTTGACTGAATCTTAAGATTAAGATTCATCTTAAGATTGCAGAGAAGAATAATGAGGGCAAGGTATCCCAGACCAGATATAAGCCTACACTTTGGTCACTTTGAGCCAGCAGAACTTTTCAGTGGTGCCTGAGTATGACAGCAGTCTAATGTTGTTTAGACTCAAAGCCAAGTCAGAAATTTCCAGAGCTCAGACTGGGAGGCGGGAGGCAGCAACCAGACTTTGCCCTGGATCATACTGAAAGCTTGCAGGTCTCCAGCCTAAGCTGTCCCTGAGAGCCTGGAATGACATAACACTTCATATCCCAGAAAGGAGTAGCAGGAATAGCCCAGGCTTTCCCTCCAGAAGTATTTGAAAACTACTCCTTAACATTAAGTTCAAAATCAGAAAGTTGGCTGGAAGAATGAGCAAAGAAACAAAAAGAATCCCACCATCAAAAGCTGTTATGGTAACAGGAATGTTCAAGCAGCAAACCTAGAAGAAGAGAATGACTCCCAAACATCCATAAGCAAAATCCCCCAAAACAAAACAAAAATAAACAAAAATGCCACTCCATAGCTTGGGCATAATTTTAACCAGAATTCCTTTTAGACATGAAGTAAGAATTGTAAAAAGAATCCAAAAAGTTTTTATAAATGAAATGAGACCACTAGAGAAAACAATTGGAAAAGAAACTATAGTTATGGAAGAAAGAATTGTAAAGGGAATCAATAGCTTGGTCCAAGAGACACAAAACCTTTTTCAAGTAACAAACTCCCTGAAAATTAGAATGGACCAAATAGAAGTTGACTCCATGAGATATGAGACAAGAAATTTTAAAACAAAGTCAAAAAGACTGAAAAGAAGAAAGAAAATAAAGGGTTTCTTATAATAAAAACAACTGACCAGGAAAACAGATTGGGGGAAAACATAAGAATCACTGGTCTGCCTGTAGCCATGAACAACAACAAAAAGAGCCTAGACATCATATTTCAAGAAGTCATAAAATAAAACTTCTCAGATCTCTTAGAATCATCAAGACTTCATACACACATACATACATACACACACACACACACACACACACTATATATGTATCTGTGTGTGTACTCAGTCATTTCAATTGTGACTGACTGTGACCCCATCTGAGGTTTTCTTGGCAAACACATTCGACTGGTTTGTCATTTCCTTCTCCAGCTCATTTTATAGATGAGGAAACTGAGGCAAACAGGGTTGAGTGACTTGCCCAAGGTCACATAGCTAATAAGTTTCTTAGAGTGGATTTGAATTCAGGTCATGCTGACTCTTGGCCTGGTACTCTGTATATTCACCACTGTACCACCTACCTCACACACACACACACACACACACACGTATGTATGCATACACATAGGTATGCATATATACGTATATGCACATACATACACATATGTAGATATATGTATATATCTGAGACAGACTCATAGATAGATATAGATATAGATATAGATATGGATATGGATATGGATATGGATATGGATATGGATATAGATATAGACAATGAGTTGGGCCTAGAATTGAATAAGAAAAGGAGAGTGGACTGGATTGCCTTTAGGAAATTGTGGAGCAGCAGCCCTGGAGTCAGGAGGAACTGAGTTCAAATCAGCCTCAGATACTTGCTAGCTGTGTGACCCTGGGTAAGTCACTTAACTCTGTTTGCCTCAAAAAAAAAAAAGAAAAGAAAAAGGAAATTGTGAAGTTTTTTTGATGACATCAAAGTTCCTATAGGAACAAAGGTCCATTTTTTTCTCTCTCTCTTTTTCTTATTTAATATTTTATTTTCCCCCAATTACCTGTAAAAACAATTTTACATATTTTCAAATTTAGAGTTCCAAGCTCTCTTCCTTGCTCTCCTTCCCTCCCCACTGCCCCAGCCATTAAGAAGGCAAACAATTTGACATAGTTTATACATGTATAGTCATGCAAAACACATTTCCATGTAAGTCATTTTGTGAAAAAAAAACACGGACAAAAAAATCCAAAAACTTTAAAAAGTAAAGAAAAAGTATATTTCATCTGCATTCAGAATCTATCAGTTCTTTCTCTGGAGACACACAGCACCTTTCATCATAAGTCCTACAGAATTGTCTTGAATCATTGCATTGCTGAGAATAGCTAAGTTATTCATAGCAGATCATCATAAAATATTGCTGTTACTGTATACAGTGTTGCTGGTTCTGTTCCTTTCACTTTGCATCAGTTCATGAAAGTCTTTCCAGGTTTTTCCGAAAGCATCCTACTCATCATTTCTTACAGCACAACAGTATTCCATCGCAATCATATACAACAACTTCTTCAGTCATTCCCCAATTAATGGACATCCCCTCGATTTCCAATTCTTTGCCAGCACTAATAGAACTGCTACAAATATTTTTGTACACATAAGTCCTTTTTCTTTTTTTTTAAATCTCTTTGGGATACAGTCCTAGCAGTGGTATTACTTGGTTTCATAGCTCCATGGACATATTCCAAATTGCTCTCCAGAATGGTTGAATCAGTATACAACTTCACCAATAGTACATTAGCGTCTCAATTTTTATTAATATCAAACAAGGCATGAAACGAGGAGATATACACTCTCCAAACATGTTCACCACTGTCAGAGCAGGCACATAATCCACCCCATGTCAAAGAAAGTTTCCCTATACATTTTAAGGTCCTCCAGATGCTATTTACAGAGACACTGTGCTAATTATATCATGCCTTGGAACATTAGAGTGTTTCCTGGAACCACTCTGGGTAACAACTCAAAAGGCAACTGTACACATGAAGATCACTAAATGGTCAATATTGAAATCAGATTGATTATAGACTTTGCAGCCAAAGGGAGAGAAACTCTAGACAGTCACCTAAAACAAGACCTGGAGCTGATGGTGGCTTAGATCACGAGCTTCTTATTGCAAAATTCAGACTTAAACTGAAGACAGTAGGGGAAAGTATCAGACCATGTAGATAAGATCTAAATAGCACCCCTCATGAATATGAAGTGGAGGTAACGAATAGATTTAAGAGATTAGATCTGGTAGATAGAATGTCTGAAGAACTATGGATAGAGGTTCACAATACTGTACAGGAGGCAGCAGCAAAAAACATTCCAAAGAAAAAGAAGAGCAAGAAAGCACAATGGCTGTCTGATGAAGCTTTACAAATAGCTGTGGAAAGAAGGAAAGAGAAAGGGAAAGGAGAAAGGGAAAGCTATACCCAACTGACTGCAGAATTCTAGAGAATAGCAAGGAGAGATAAGGTTTTCTTAAATGAACAATGCAAAGAAATAGAAGAAAAGAATAGAATGGAAAAGAGAAGAGATCTCTTCAAGACAAAAATGGGTATGATGAAAGACCAAAATGGTAGGGACTTAACAGAAGTAGAAGAGATTAAGAAGAATAAGGTCAAAATGTTTACTTCTTATACATGTAAATATTAGTATTCTTAAAACTGTCATCATTACTAAGATAGTTTGAAAGAAAGTTTGGGGCTAAGTTATATATGATGGGGTAATTCTAAAAAACATAATTGGATAGGAAAAGGTAAAAAGGAGCAATAATCTGACAAAAATGGAGTGTGAAAAGAAGAACTGAGTGAGAGGAAGCAGATAGGGGTGGAAGGCTGGTAACGTTGGAACCTTACTCTCATCAGATGGGGGTTGAAGAGGAAACAACGTGTACATCTGAAGAGGGGTAGAAGTCTTCTGGAATTGTAGAGAGGTGAGACAACTGGCGGGACAGGTTAAGGGAGGGACTTGTGGAAGGCTATGTAGATTAAGATTTAGGAGGATGGAGAGGGAGAAGATAAGGAAGGGGCTTTTAGAAGGGAGTGTAGATTAAGGTTTAGAAGGGTGAGGGGAGAGGATAAGGGAAAGACTTTTAGAGGGCTGGGTAGAATAAGGAATAGGAGGGTAAGAGGAGAAAATAAGGTACCCAGGATAAGGTAAAAAGAGAGGTTGAGAAGTACAATAGTGAGTAAAAATAAGATGGAAGGTAATTCGTAAATAGTAATTATAACTTTGAATGTGAATGGGGTAAACTCACTCATAAAATGGAAATGGATAGCAGAATAGATTAAAAATCAGAATCCAACAATGTTATTTACAAGAAACACGTTTAAGGATGAGAGATACACACACAAGTAAAATGAAGGGTTGGAGTAGAATTTATTATGCTTCAGTTGATGCAAAAAAGGCAGGGGTAGCAACTATGATCTCAGACAAAGTTATGGCTAAAATAGATTTAATTAAAAGAGATAAACAGAGTAACTACATTTTGATAAAAGGTACCATACACAATAGAACAACATTAGTTAATTAATTAATTAATTACTAGAACAACATAAGCTTTAGGAACCAAATACTATAGCATCTAAATTTTTAAAAGAAAAGTTAAATAAATTACAGGTGAAGATATCTAGCAGTACTACAATAGTGGGGGACTTTAATCTTCCCCTCTCAGAACCAGACAAATCTAACTAAAAAATAAATAAGAGAGAAGTCAAGGAAGTGAAGAAAATTTTAGATAAATTAGATATGGTAGATATATGGAGAGAACTGAGTAAAAATAGAAATGAATAAACCTTTTTCTTAGCAGTTCATGGTACCTTTACGAAAATTAACCACATATTAGAAAATAAAAAATTTATAGTTAAAAGCAGAAAAGCAGAAATATTAAAAGTATCCCTTTTGGATCACAATGTAATAAAAATATAATAAGGGACAACAAAGATGCATATTAAAAACTAATTGGAGATTAAGTAACCTAATCTTAAAGAATGAGTGAGTTAAAGAACAAATCACAGAAATAATCAATAATTTTATTGATGAGAATGACAATAATGAGACAATATATCAAAACCTATGGGACATAGCAAAAGCAGTGATCAGAGGAAAATTTATATCTCTAAATGCTTACATCAATAAAGACCAATGGATTGAGTATGCAATTTAAAAAACTAGAGAAGGAACAAAATATAAATCCCTAATTAAACAGTAAATTGGAAATTCTAAAAATTAAAGATGAGATTAATAAAATTGAGTGTAAAAAAACCCAGCAAAATAATAAATGAAACTAGGAATTGGTTTTATGGGGAAAAAAAATAATAAAATAAACCATTGGGTAATTTGATCTTACAAAAAGAGAGATTAAAACCAAATCACTAGTTTTAAAAATGAAAAGGGTGAATAAATCATTAACAAAGATGAAATTAAAGCAATTATAAAGAGTTATTTTTCCAATTATAATGCCAATAAATTGAACAACTTAAGTGAAATGGATGAATATTTACAAAAATATAAATTGCCTACATTAGTGGAAGAGGAAATAGTGTATCAATTAGACCTATTTTAGAAAAAAAAATGAACAGGCCATAAATGAGCTTCCTAAGGAAAAAAGCACCAGCACCAGAGAGATTTATAAGTGAATTCTACCAAACATTTAAAGATCAACTAATTTCAATATTAAATAATAGGCAAAGAAGGGATCCTACCAAACTCCTTTTATGAAACAAAGATCATACCAATACTTAAGCCAGGAAGAGTAATAACAGAGAAAGAAAATTAGAAACCAATTTCATTAATGAATATGGATGCTAAAATCCTAAATAAAATGCTAGCTAAAAGATTATAACAATGTATTTCAAAGATTATACATCATGACCAAGGGGGATTTAAACCACGCAGGGATGGTTTAACATAAGGAAAACTATTAACATAATTGATTATATCAATAATAGAAGTTCTAAAATCATACAATTATATCAATAGATGCAGAAAAAGCTTTTGATAAAGTACAACACTCATTTCTATTAAAAACACATGAAAATATATGTGGATTTTTCCTCAAATTGATAAAAAGCATTTTTCTAAACCCATTAGCAAGCTTTTTTTGTAACGGGGATAAGCTAGAAGCCTTCCCAGTAAATCAAGTGAAACAAGGATGCCCACTGTCAACAATCTTAGTGGAAATCCTAAGCAATAGCAATAAGAGAAGAAAAAGGAATAGAAGGAATCAGAATAGGAAATGAGATAGTAAAACTATCTCTTTTTGTAGATGATATGATGATATACTCAGAAAACACCAAAAACTCAACTAAAAAGTTAATTACCTTGTATTTGACAAATGTAAAGACTTAAGATTTTGGGATAAGAATTCATTATTTGGTAAAAAAAAATTGTTGGGAAAATTGGAAAGCAATATGGCAGAAATTGGTCATAGGTCAATCTTTTACACAATTTACCAAGATAAGGTCAAAATTTATATATGACCTAGATATAAAGAGAGAGATTACAAGAAAATTTGAAGAACATGGAACATATTACTTAACAGACTTATGGCTAGGCAAACAATTTATGAATAAACAAGAGATGGAGTAAGGTATAAAAAGGATAATTTTGATTACATCAAATTAAAAAGGGTTTGTACAAATAAAACAAATGTAGCCAAGATGAGAATAAAAGCAGAAAATTTAGGAAAATTTTTATGAACAGTTTAGCAGATAAAGGTCTCATATCTTAAATAAAGAACTTTGTAAAATCTATAAGAATACAAGTCATTCCCCAATTGATAAATGTTCAAAGGATATGAACAGGCAGTTTTCCAATGAAGAAATCAAAACAATTTATAGACGTAAAAAATTCTCTGAATCATTATTGATTAGAGAAATTCAAATTGAAACAACCTTGAGATATCAACATATATCAGGCTGACTAAAATTATAGAAGGGGAAAGGGACAAATGTTGGAGGGGATGTGGAAAAATTGGAACACTAATTCATTGTCGGTGGAACTGTGAACTGATCCAACCATTTTGGAGAGCAATCTGGAATTATTCCCAAAGAGTTATAAAACTGTATATATCCTTTGACCCAGCAATACCACTATTATCCCAAGGTGATTAAAGAGAAAGGAAAAGAATCTATATGTTCTAAAATATTTATAGCAGCTCTCTTTGTGGTTGCAAAGAACTGGAAATTGAGGGAATGCCCATCCATTGGGGAATGGCTGAACAAGTTGTGGTATGTGATTGTGATGAATACTGCTGTGCTGTAAGAAATGATGAGCTGTTTGATTTTAGAAAATATGGAAGGACTTTCATGAAATAAGGAAGAGTGGAATGAGTAGAACCAAGAGAACACTGTATACAGTAACAGCAATATTGTTTTAAGAACAATTTTGAGTGAATAAGTCATTTTGAATATTATATTTTGAATATATTTTGAATATTATAAATGCCCAAATTAACCATAAAGGACATATGCATCCAGAGAAAGAAGTGATAAACAGAAGTATATATAGAATGATTTTATGTATATGTATACATATATGTGTGTGTGTGTGTATGCACATATGCACATACACATATTTGTGTCTAATGGTAGCCATTTCTAGGGCAGGAGGAGGGGAAGAAGAAATTTATATGATAACTTTATTATATATTTAAAAGGAATAGCAAGTTGTACATAATAGATTTGCAGTTTCATGTACGACCATCTTTTTTCTATTATACTATGTTATGGAATTGCTTGTTTTATTCCATAAATTAAAAAGAAAATAAATAAACATTAAAAAAAGGAGAGGTGGCAAGAATGTACAGCAGACCTATACAAGAAAGATCTTAATATCATTGATAACCACAGCAGTATGGCTATTGATTGAGAGCCAGACATCCTGGAGAATGGAGTCAAATGGGCCTTAGGAAACATTTGCCAACAATAAGGCTAGTGGAAGTAATGGAAATCCAGCTCAGCTATTTAAAATCCTAAAAGATGATGTCATTAAACTGCTGCGCTCAATATACCAGCAAATTTGGAAAACTCAATAGTGGCCACTAGGTTGGAAAAGATCAGTTTCCATCCCAATCCTAAAGAAGGACAATCCTTTTATTTTATTTTATTTTTTATTTTATTTTTTTAAATTTTTTTAAAAATTTATTTATTTAGTTTTAGTTTACCACACACAGTTCTACATAATTTTGAGTTCCAGATTTTCTCCCCTCCCTCCCCCCTCCCTTCCCAAGACGGCATGGAATCTCATATAACTACCATGTATAACTTCGCGTTGAATTAATTTATACACTAGTCACGTTGTGGAGAAGAATTATGACCAATGGAATGAATCATGAGAAAGAAGAAACACAACCAAAAAAAAAACCCAAAACCAAAAGAGAAGCAAAAAAGGCAAGCGTGTAGTACGCCTCAATCTGTATTCAAACTTCACAGTTCTTTCTCTGGATGAAGATAGCATTCTCCATCGTGAGTCCCCTGGAGTTGTCCTTGCATGTTAGGTTGCTGAGAAGAGCGAAGTATGTCAGGGTTGGTCCTCGCGGAATCCATATATCTGTGGCTGTGCACAACGTTCTCCTGGCTCTGCTCCGCTCACTCAGCATTATGTCGTGTAGGTTTTTCCAGGTTGTTACGAAGTCTGCATCATCCCCATTTCTTATGGCACAATAGTATTCCATCACCTTCATATACCACAGCTTGTTCAGCCATTCCCCAATTGATGGGCATCCCTTTGATTTCCAATTCTTGGCTACCACAAAAAGAGCTGCTATAAATATCCTTGTACATATGGGTCCTTTTCCCGCTTGTGTGATTTCTTTGGGATACAACCCTAGAAGTGGTATTGCTGGGTCAAAGGGTATGAACATTTCTATAGCCAAAGAAGGACAATCCTAAAGAAGAACAATATCAGAAAATTGCCCTCATTTCACATGACAGCAAAGTTATGCTTAAGATTCTGCCAGCTAGGCTTCAGTCATGTGTGAACTGAGAATTAACAGAAGAGCAAGCTAGTTTTTGAAGAGGCAGAGGAACTAAAGACCAAATTGCCAACCTTCATTGGATTATGGACAAAGGAAGAGAGTTCCAGAAAAAACATCTACATCTGCTTCATTGACTACACTTAATAAACCTTTGACTGTGTGGATCAAAACAAAATGGACAAACTTTAGAGCTTTTTTATCAGTACATCCATTTGAGACTGAACTCATCATCTTCCTTCCTAAATCTGTTCTTCCTCCTAACTTCCCTATTTCTGTCGAGGGCACAACCATCCTTCTAGTCACCTAGTTTCATAATCTCCTAAGTATTGTTGACTCTTCTCTCTCTCTAACTCCTTATATGATTAGCTGCCAAATTATATAATCACAGAATTTCAGAGCTAGAAGAGGTCTCAGTGGCTAATGCAGATGGACAATGAGCTGGGTGGGCCCAGTACTTTACCCAAGGAGGAGAGCGGACTGGGTTTCTTTTGGAAAATTGTGGATGACTTTAAATGACCCCAAACTTTCCCCCAAAACAAAGGTCCATTTTTTTAACACCAGTATTCTTTTCTCTGTTATGTAAGTCAAGACTTTGGTTACCCACGAATTCAAGTTTTTGATTGCTTAAGAGACAATGGAGGTGAATATGAACAGACTTTACAAAGGAATTAGAGGAATTAGACAGGCAAGATAGTATGAAGGATGTCATTAGAAAAATGTACAAATAACCCCCACCCCTCAAAAGATGACCTAGTCATTTAGTGAGAATGAAGGACAACTCATGGTCATCCCATATGCTCCATTAGTATTCTTGAAATGTCAGGAGAACTCAAGAAAGCGTCCCAGCATGCTGGGTCAAACCTGTCCCCCAATTGTGGCAAATTCAAAGGACAATGTGGATGAGAACTACACTGGATTGGCAGCCCTGCCCTGCTGGATTATAACTTACACAGCATAATTCCATTGTGTTCTTGGCACATAGGGAGAAAGCTCCTAACAATCTGAACTGTCCAAAAGTGAATTGGGTTGTCTTAGGAAATATTAAGTTCCTCCTAATTAGAGGTCTTCATGTAAAGTCTGGATGACCACTTGTTAGACACGCCACAGGGGGATTCTCTTTCAGGTATGGGTTAGACTATGTAGCCACCAAGACCTCTTCCAACTCTGAAATTCCGTGATTCTATAACTTGTCAGCTTATCAGATATGAGGAGTTAGAGGGAAAGAAGAGTCAAAAATACTTATGAGATCATGAAACTAGGTGACTAGATGGATGGCTGTGCGCTCAAGAGAAATAGGGAAGTTAGGAGGAAGAACAGATTTCAGGAAAAGGAGGATGAGCTCAGCTTTGGACTGGTTGAGTTTGAGATGCTAACAAGATAGTCAGGAGAAAATATGTACAGGGTGGTTGGAGATGCAGGATTGGAATTCAGGAGAGAGATTAGGATTGGCCACATAGAGTGTGTGTGTCGCAGTGTGTGTGATCATAATAATGCTTAGCATTTATATATTTCTTCAAGGTTCACAAAGCACTTTGCATGTATTATCCCATTTTATCCTCCAAAATAACCTTGGGAGGAAGGTGCTATTATTATCCCCATTTTAACGATAAGGAAAATGAAGCAGATCAGAGGCTGAATGACTTGCCCAGGGTCATAAAACTAGTCAGTGTCTGAGGGAGGATTTGAACTCAGATCTTCCTGAACAACAGTCTAACACTCTCTCCACTGTGCACTTTAGCCCCCTAGGATCATTTCTATAGGAGTGATAATGGAAAGTCCTGGGAGCTGAGATCACCAAGTGAAGTGAGAAGGAAGAAGAGTGGGCCTAGTACAGTCTTTGGGAGATACCTATGCTTAGGAGGCAGGAGGTGGGTGATAATCCAGCAAAGGAGCCACCAGATAGTTAAAGAGGAAAAATGTACAGCAATAGGTCATGAAAGCCAAGGGAAGAGAGAGTATGCAGTTGGAAGGTGGGGGGTGGGGGCAGGGTGAAAAAATTGTGAGAAAAGGTCACTGATTTAGTTGTTTTTGTTCAGTCATGTCCAACTCCTCTTGACGCCATTTGGGGTTTTCTTGGCAAAGATACTGGAGTAGTTTGCCATTTCCTTCTCCAGCTCCTTTTACAGATGAGGAAACTGAGGCAAAGGGGGGCAAGTGACTTGCCCAGGGTAAATCAGTCCCTCAACACCCTCATAACTGTACTGCCTCCAGCATGGATCTCCTCTCTATTCAATCCAACCCAACATCTTTTCCTGTCTCTCTTTTCTTTGATGCCTTTAGTCCTTCCTCTATAAGCTCTTGAGAGACTGGGATGTTAGGGTTCAAATCTGGTGATTCCATTAACCTTGATGAAGATGTTTGTTATGATGATTTTTTGCATATCATTTCCCTTTTTCTTCTGTTTCTAATCCCTTTTTTTCCATTTTCATCCTTAAATAACCTTGGAAGAATTTCATTTAGCTAGCTAACTAGCAAAGTTTGATATGTCACTGTCAAGATTGATATGATTCTAAGGTCATGAGACAAGGCTCCCGTATTTAGAGTACTAACAGTCAAATTAAAGTTTGTTGATGGTCTAAAAGCGATGTGACTCAGCACCCACTGCCCAGCCTGCTGGCACTGTTATTGCAGAAGTGCAAGGGGACTGCAAAGCAATGACAGACATTTCATGGTTTTCTATAGGGAAAAAAATTTGTCACCAAGTGACCAGCCTGCTGGTGATATATCTTTCCATCATTAGCTATGGTGATCCTTGGAAAACAGATTCAGTCTGTTCACAGGGGCATATTCTCTATCATGTGGAAGACAAATTAAATTTGTTTTGCTTTACCCTACAAGGCTGGAGTAGGAGCAGTGGATGGGATTGCCTGGAGATATATGTTGGCTCCTTTGTAAGAAAAAAATTCCTAATAAATATAGCTATCCGAATAGGAGAACTAGTTTTGGGGGTGATGGTTTCTCTATCTTCAGAGGTCTTTAAGAAGAGCAGAGAATGGGTAGTCCCTTGTGGGACTGGTGTAGAGATTCCCACTTAGTTACGCATTGGATGGTCTAGGGGAGAAAGTATCATACAATGAAAAGGGCAATGAATTTGGAGTCAGAGCCATAGATTTTGCCAAACTGCCATAGGAGTCCATGAACCCCCAAAAGGCTAAGAATCCGTGGGCTAAAAGGAGATTTCTTTTTCTCTCTCACAAGACAAACACCTACTTCCCTGAACCCTCCTCCTGAACCAGCTTCGCTGTCTCTGTGCCAAAGTTGAGGAGCTCCTGAGTACCCCCGGACAGCAGTCACAGGTGTTTGTTCTGTAACTCGTTTGTTCCTGGCAAGCTGCCTGTATCACACCCCTTAGCAGATTCCTCTCCAAGGTGGAGTCATGAGCCCAAAGGGCCTCTCAGGCCAAAGGTGAGTGTGGGCAGCAGGGGGCGCCTGAACACTGCTGATGGACAGCTCTCTTCTTCTGCCTTTTTCCCCAAGCCCTACCTCCCCAAGAAAACAGGTCTAGGGAGAGAAGTAGAGAAGCTAAAAATCATCCAGTTTCCCAGCTGTCCCTGCTTAGAGATGATTACAGCCCTGCTCCCGCCAACCTTCAGATGGCTCAGCCTCAAGAGTTCAATCAAAACATTTTAAAAATTTATATTTTATTTTTTCCGATTATATGTGAAAACAACTAGCATTCACTTTAAAAATTTTGAATTCCAAGTTCTCTCCCTCCCTCCCCTCCCCCCTTCTTGAGAAGGAAAGCAATTTGACATAGATTATACATGTACAGTCTTGAAAAACATAGTTCCAAATTAGCTATTCAACAGCTTAATCTAAAGAAATAGGTTTCCCTTTTATAGGATGCTTTCTGGCTGATGCCTCTGTGCTGTTGGGCAAATCTCTTCATGTCCCTCCTTTCTTCATTTGTCAAAGAATGCCTCAGAAGTATAAAATACAATGAAAATGCAAATTACAGGGATAGAAGGTCTAAATCTGGGATATGTGAATTTAGATGGAAGATTTTATATATATAAAATCTTTATTTTCACTAACCTCTAACTGAAATTTGTCATTTTCTTCAATTAT
Source organism: Trichosurus vulpecula (assembly GCF_011100635.1). Lineage (NCBI taxonomy): Eukaryota > Metazoa > Chordata > Mammalia > Diprotodontia > Phalangeridae > Trichosurus > Trichosurus vulpecula. The sequence goes on from NC_050580.1 coordinate 74,778,782, forward strand.
GCATGTGAGCAGCCAATTATTCTGAGAAGGGGTCCAATGGCTTTACTAGACAGCCAAAGGGCTCTATGACACAAAAGAGGTTAAGAATAATAAATAACTAGTACTTATATAGTACTTTAAAGTCTGCACTATCAAATGAAATAATATGTTGCAGTGCTTTGCAATTTATTTCTTGAGGCTGCTAGGCAGTATAATAGATAGAGCTCCAGACTTGGAGTCAGGAAGACCTCAGTTCAAATTCTGCCTTAAATACTTAGTAGCTGTGTGAGTCCCTTAAACTTTGTCTGCCTCAGTTTCTTTATCTGTAAAATGGGGATAATAATGGTACCATTATCCCTTCCACATCACAACAGGTTGGCATAAGAAATTAAGTGGGAATTTTTAGGGAGTTTTGCAGAAGTCGCGGACAACATGCTAAGGCCAGTAGATGACACAGAAAAAGTTTAAAAACTCGGAAATGCATAAAATACATGTATAGCCTTGAAAAATATCAACATATCTTATCTCTTAATACCATAATAATTCAGACTTCTTCTCTGGTATGAAGCAAAGGCCAAAAAATTTTATGTGGATTTTCCAGATCACAGCAATGCCTCGTCCCTACCCTCATGCCCACCACCCGCAGATGTGGGAGGGATAACTATCCCTAACTCCTAGGGTTGTTATGAGAATAAAATGAGATAATATTTGTAAGGTGTTTTGCAAACTTTAAAGTACTATATATTATTATTGTTATTATGAGGGTCTTAATGCTTGCGACCTCCATTCCTTTCTGAGAGGGTGACTGAGCCATAGAGTCTGAGGACTCTCATGCTGAGGAAAGCAGGTCACACTAATTGAATTAAGATCTTCAAGAGTTCCTCTTTTTGTGGCAAAGAATTGCAAAGTGAGGGGATGCCCATGAATTGGGGAATGGCTGAACAAGTTGTGGTATACGAATGTAATGGAATACTATTGTGCTATAAGAAATGATGAGCAGGCAGATTTCAGAAAAACCTGGAAAGACTTACATGAACTGAGGCTGAATGAAGTAAGCAGAACCAGAAGAACATTGTATACAGTAACAGCAACATTGTGTGATGATCATCTATGAAAGACCTAGCTCTTCTCAGCAATACAATGATCTAAGACAATTCCAAAAGACTCATGATGGAAAATGATATCCACAGCCAGAGAAAGAACTATGGAGGCTGAATGCAGATCGAAGCATACTATTCTCTCTTTTTTTGTTGTTTTGTTTTTCTTTCTCGTGGTTCAGTTCTTCCTTTTTTGTTCTGATTCTTCTTTCGCAACATGACTAACATGGAAATATGTTTAATATGATTGTACATGTATAGCCTATATCAGATTGTTTGCCCTCTTGGGGAAGGGGGTGGGAAGAGTGGGAGAAAAAATTTGGAACTCAAAATCTATAAAAGTGAATGGTGAAAACCAGCTTTACATGTAATTGGAAAAAAATACTATTAAGAGAAAAAAAAGATCTTCAAGAGCTGAAACATAGAGTAGACAAGGTAAGCAGCCCTTTTTAAAGGAAACCTAAAAGGGGTCCTCTTTAATATGACTTTTGAATAGATGATGGCTCATTGACACTGATGATGTCATGTTGATTGGTCCAGAGGAGGGCATAATGGTGCGGGCCCTAGAACAAATGACCTTCCATAGGAGAGTTGAGAGGTAAGAGATCAACACACAAAAAAAATTCAGGGTCTGGTCTGTACAATTAAATTTCAAGGACATTTTTAATGCACATAAGTGCATTTATGGCACATAGATCTTTGGTTTGTGAGACAAAAGTTGCATATGTTCTAAAACAAAGAATGCTTGAAGCCTGTAGGTGCCATGCTAAAAAATAATATCAGTGTTAGGTTGCTCTTAGTCAAGACAAGCATTTAAATGCTTACTTTGTGCTAGGCACTGTGCTAAGCACATATCCAAGGTAGATTTGGGGGGAAAGTACAGAACAATGGAGGGGTGGGGGTAAACATGAATCAACAGCCTGCTCCCTGTAACTAAACACCCCAGTGCTCTATTGCTACCTCATTGGCTTAGGCTGTGGACACACTAGAAGCCAGAATGTCACAGAAACTCAAGGACTGGGTTTTCTCGATAGGAAAGGACAGAAATTTGACATCAGCCCTGAACTAATCTTCCTATTATCTCAGGTTCATCAACTCCCTAGTTATCTGTAATCATGACAGGACGAAGTAAATGATTATCAGCTTGATCACATAGAAATAAAAGGATAAAAAATGAGTCAAACCAAGGAGGACCCCTGGAAATTGAGGAGGGAATAATCTTAGGTGAGAAACTTTCTGTTATTAGGGGAAGACAGTATTAGAATGCTGGAACAACTCATGTATAGCCAAATTCTGTTACACACAATACATTATATTATATTACATTATATTATATTATATTGTGATGTTATATGTTATATACATCACATCACATCAAATCATATCATATCATATTCTATCATATTATATTATATTAAAAGTTTCTTTTCGCTGGACAAAACTAGCTCCACTTTTCCTGGTGAGCTCAGTCCTCTTTTTTTCCCTCTTCTTGGGCAATTCCATTTGTTCCTTCAACTAGCATCTCTATGCACTTAGGTCCCAAGTTTATATCTCTAATCCTGACCTCTGGGCATCAAGGTGGAACAATGGATTGAGGGCTGGGCCTAGAGTCAGGAAGATCTGGATTCAAATCTGGCCTCAGACATTTACTAGCTATGTGACCCCAGGCATGTCACTTAACTCTGTTTGCCTCAGTTTCTTCATCTGTATAATGAGCTGGAGAAGGAAATGGCAAACCACTCCACTATCTTTGCCAAGAAAACTCCAAATAGGGTCATGACTTAACAACAACAATCTTGATTTCTATCATGTATTTGTGGGTATTTTTGTACTTACATATAAGTTTTAACCTCCTAGACTATAAGTTCCATGAGGACAAAGAACATCACTAAACTTTGTATTTCACCTTGCATAGCACTCTTCATACAGAGGAGGGGCTAAGGAATGTTTGTTAAATTGAATTAAAAATTGAACTTTGAGTTAGCTACAATAAGCTTTTCATATGACTATATGTAGGTTTGATTTCTTCTTTGAAAAACTGCCTGTTCATATCCTCTGACCATTTATCAACTGGGCAATGACTCATATTCTTATAAATTTGACAAAGCTCTTTATGTATTTGAGATATGTGGCCTTTATCTGAGAAGCTGAACTTCCCCCCTCCCCAATTTTCTGCTTTCCTTCTAATAATCTTGGCTACATTGGTTTTAATTGTACAAAATCTTTTTAATTTAATGTGATCAGAATTATCCATTTTATATTTTGCATTATTCTCTATCTCTTGTTTATTCTTAAATTCTTCACCTATCCATAAGTCTGGTTTTCTACTTTTCTTATGATATCTCCTTTATATCAAAGTCATGTATCTATTTTGACTTTTCTTGGTAAATGGTGTAAGATATTGATCTACAGGGTTTTCCTAAAGTCTGGACACATAGGTAAAATGCATATTTTCAAGAAATGAAATAATGAAATTTTCAATAACATTTTATTTAATTGGAATATTAACAAGTAACATCTTCAATATGATTTCCATCATGTGTGATGCAAAGGTTGATGCGGTTTGCAAGATTCACATGAACTCAATGCAATAACTCCACGTTGCCATCAGTTTTAGCACATTCACTCTTTATGCATTCCATCAAGTGTGGTGCATCTGTGATTTTCATTGAGTACACCTTCTCCTTTAGCATACCCCAGAAAAAGAAGTCAAGGGGGCTAAGGTCTGTTAATTTTCCAAATATTTCAAAATATGCATTTTTTTCCATGTGTCCAGACTTTAGGGACACCCTGTATAACCAATTTCTGCCAGACTGTTTTCCAGTTTTCCCAACAATTTTACCAAATACTGTATTCTTATCCCAATGATAGAAGGGGAAATGACAAGTGTTGAAAGGGATGTGGAAAAATTGGGGCATTAATTCACTGTTGATGGAACTGTGAGCTGATCCAACCATTTTGGAGAGCAATCTGGAATTATAACCAAAGAGTTATAAAACTGTGTATATCCTTTGACCCAGCAATACCACTATCAGGTCTGTTTCCTAAGGTAATGAGGGGGAAAGGAAAAGAACCTATATGTTCTAAAATATTTGTAGCAGTTCTCTTTATGGTGGCAAAGAACTGGAAATTGAGGGGATACCCATCAAATGGGGGATGACTGAACAAGGTCTGGTATATGACTGTGACGGAATACTACTGTGCTGTAAGAAATGATGAGCAGGCTGATTTCAGAAAACCATGGAAAGACTTGCAGGAAATAATGAAAAGTGAAGTGAGCAGAACCAAGAGAACACTGTACACAGTAACAGCAATATTGTTCAAAGAATAATTGTGAACAACCAAGTTATTCTGAGTACTATAAATACTCAAATCAACTATAAAGGAACTATGAAGGAAGATGCTATCCACCTTCAGAAAAAGAAGTGATAAATAGAAGTATGTATAGTATGGTTTTGCATATATTTATAAATCTGTGTCAAAAGGTGACCATCTCTACTGGACAGTAGAGAGGGAGAGAGGGAGAGAGTTTGGAATGTAAAATATAACAAAAATAAATTAATGTAATTTAAAAATAAATTCTCTTTAGTACAATTTTTTTCAGTTCTGAGGATAAAATTACAAAATTTTAGTATTAGAATAATTTTAGACCTTGGAATTACAAATCTTCCATTTTGTAGATAGGACAACTGAGGCCCAAAGGAGACTTCAACATCAGCCTTCTCTCTAATAAACCACATTGGCTTTCACGTCAACTGACCAAACAGTGTGGTAGAGAAAAAGCAATCTGTTTTTACCTGGGAAGAGTTCCCTGCACTTCCTCAGGGTTACTTGAATTTTCTTTAGTATTGCCTTAGTTTGGGGAACAGAAACCTGAAAGAGGTACTGTGTGCTTAAAGGCATTGATGTCCATCATTATATTGATGATGTCATGTTGGTTGGGCTAGATGAGGACATGGACAGTGGCACAGACCATAGACTGAGTGTCCTCTCATATAAGAGTCGATGGGTAGGAGATAAATGCTAAAAAAAATTTGAGGTCCAGCCTGTTCCATCCATCCATCCATCCACCCATCCATCCATCCAGATACCGAACAGAAAGGACTCAGTTGACTCTCAATCCAGTCCATCAAAAGCTACTGAAACTTTCTTCCTCATAGTCTACAAAGGACACTTGAAGGCTTATTGGATTCTTCAGGCTCTAGAGAACCCATATTCCACATCTGGACATTGTGATTGCCTCATGTACCAAGTCATTAGTGATTCTGTCCCTTTTGAGGACAGCCAAGAATAGGATATAAAGTGGGCCATCCAGCAGTCTCTCCTCCTAGGTCCCTATGATCCTATGGAACTTCTGATTTTGGAAATCTCTGTCCATAAGGATAGCCAGATTAAACATTAGGTTTCTGGAGCTATAAACTCCCTAAAGCATCTACTTGTATCACATTTGAAATGAGCTTTCTGACCAATTTCTGCTTCCCTTCTAATCTTGGTTGTATTGGCTTTGCTTGTGCAAAAACTCTTTAATTTAATGTATTCAAAATTATCCACTTTGCATTTCATTATGTACTATCTCTTGTTTGATCATAAATTCTTCCTTTCTCCATAGATCTGACAGGTAAACTATTCCTTGCTCTCGTAATCTGCTTATAGTTTCACCCTTTGTGTCTAAATCATGTACCCATTTTGACTTTATCTTGGTATGGAGTGTAAGATGTTGGTCTATGCCTGGTTTATGCCATGCTGTTTTCCAATTTTCCCAGCAGTTTTTCTTAAATAGTGAGTTCTTATCCTAGAAGCTGGAGCCTTTGGGTTTATCCAACAGTAGATTACTATAGTCATTGACTACTATATCTAAGGGACTCTAAGTTCCTTTTAATTGATAGACTTTCTCTTCCCTAGACCCCCCACCCTCCAGGACTGGTTCAGACAACTTCTTCCTAGAAAAGGTTCAGAAGGGGAAGAGGTAGAATTGACGGGATTTTCTTTCTAATGTCATGGGGGAGGTGAAATTGTCTTTCCATCATCACAGTTCATCTGGAACAAAGAGATCCTGTAGGTGACTTGGTGGTAATCTTGAGGCCCTGGATGAGAGTGAGGGGGCATCTTCATCCAGCCACTGTAAGAGGACAACCTCTCAAGGGTCAAGGATTTGCTATCTTCCCTGATTGGCCTCTGTAACAACAATGCTACTTGCCACTACTGTGGCTGTGTAAGGAGGGCTACTAGCACAGGTTCTTTGATCTGCTTTTCTAAGGAAAGCAACTTTAAGGAGTTAACAATCTTACTTTAATTAAACATACATATATCATTTACTTAGTTCAGGGGAAAAAGTCAGCACCCTGAATTTCAGAGCAAATACAAAGAAAAATTACAAGCAGAAATTATATAAACAGGGGCAGCCAGGTGGTACAATAAGTAGAGCATGGGCCCTGGAGTTGGGAGGACCTGTTCAAATCCGGCCTCAGACACTTGACACACTTACTAGCTGCGTGACCTTGGGCAAGTCACTTAACCCCAATTGCCCTGCCTTCCCCACTCCAACCCCCCCCCCCAAAGAAATGATATAAACAGAGCAAAATAACACAAATCAACAGACAGGCTTCTAGCTGTCTGACCAAGACATTATATATGCACATAAATGTATGGTTACCAGAGAGAGAAGCACCAACAATCTCGGTTTTTCAAAGCTGGGGGGCTCCTTAACAGTTACCTAGAATCTCGTCTGGTCAAACCATACAACATTCTTCCAGTGAGTAAGCCCCAAAGCAAAATGCTAACCTCCAAGTATATATACCCTTCTTAAGACCCAAAGGCTTCATACCTAATCAGCAAAAGGGTATGGGCCTGGGGCTTCACACCCAGTTAGCAAAAGGGTATGGGCCTTCCTACAAACAAAGGCAAGGCTCAATCAAAGGCACTTGGTTGCCTTAGTGCTAAGAAGCACTCCAAAAGAAAAAAAAAGTGAAAAGTCCCACTTTGCTTGCCATTTCAGTCTCCTCTTCAGAGGGAGATTTTGGCTGATAGGCCAAAGAACACCAAACCAGTTAATCAATAAGCATTTATTAAGCACCTACTATGTGTTGTATTCAATGTATTAAATGCTGGAGATACAAAGAAAGGCAGTCTAATGGGGAACACAACATGCAAACAACTATGTACAAAAAAAATGCAAACAGGATAAATCACAAATAATCTCAGAGGGAAAGTACTAAGATTAAGGGCTAGGAAAGTCCTTAATTTCTAGGTGAAGGCGAAGCTTTAGTTTAAACTTGAAGGAAAACTAGAAAGTCATGAGTCAGAGATGAAGAGACAGAGTTCCACACACTTAAGAGCCAGGGAAAATGCCAGGAGTGTGAGAGGGGATGTCTTTTTTTTCAATCAACAAACATTTATTTTTATTTTTCCCACTTAATAGTATTTCATTTTTTCCAATTACTTGCAAAGACAGTTTTCAACATTCACTTTTTTTCAGTTCCAAATTTTTTCTTCCTCCCTTTCTTCTCTCCCCGCTCCCCAAAATGGCAAACAATCTGATATAGGCTACATATGTACAATCATATTAAACACATTAGTCATGTTGTGAAAGAAGAATCAGAACAAAAGGGAAAAACCACAAGAAAGAAAAAACAAAAAAAGTAAAAATAGTATGCTTTGATCTGCATTCGGACTCCATAGTTCTTTGTCTGGATGTGTGTAGCATTTTCTATCATGAGTCTTGGAATTGTTTAAGATTATTGCATTGCTCAGAAGAGCTAAGTCTAACAAAGTTGGTCATCTCACAATGTTGCTGTTACTGTGTACAATGTTTTCCTAATTCTGCTCACTTCACTCAGCATCAGTTCATGTAAGTCTTCCCAGGTTTTTCTGAAATCTGAATTTCTTATAGCACAATAGTATTCCATTACATTTATATGACACAACTTGTTCAGCCATTCCCCAATTGACGGGCTTTGGGAGTGGAGGTGTCTTGTGCAAGGAACTGTGTCTCTGGATTCCTCTGGAGGAGAATGAGATGTAAGAAGACTGACCAGGTAAGAAGGGGTCAGGTTCCAAAGAGCTTTAAAAGCCAAACAGAGTGCTTTGTTTTTGATCCTGGTTGTAATTGGGATAATAAGTGGATGAAGATAAATGGTGAATCTCAGTATCAACCTAGTTCCTAGAACGGGTTTATGACCTGTTAGCTACTTCACTATAGATGACCCAGTCCCATGATGGGGTTTGGGAGGTGCTATGGTCCTGACATCCCTCCTGTTGTCCTGTTTCATTTTTGCTATTTGACATTAAGAGGCCTATGGTGAACTGCCCCTGCTATTATGCTATTATAATTTCTCTCAATGACATCATCTCCCATGGATTTAATTCTCACCTCTGCAAGCGGCTCCTAGATCTATCTATCTATCTATCTATCTATCTATCTATCTATCTATCCATAGTCTCCTTCCTGATTTCCAGTCCCTCATGGCCATCTGCCTAATGGACATTTCAAACTGCCCCCGTAAACATCTCCAACTCAGAATTCTGCAAATAGAACTTAGCCTTTTCTTCGCCCAGATCTACCCCTCTTTTGAATTTCCCATTCTTGGTTGAAGGCAAAGACTTCAAAACCTCCCATGTTTACAACTACACAGCTCACCTCACACATCTGATCGGCTGCCAGATAATACTACTAATAATGATAGCTAACATTTACATAGCACATATAGCATTATTTATATAATTCATATAGCACTTAGGGGGCACTTACAATGTGCCAGATACTGTGAGTGCTTTAAGATTATTAATTATCTCAGTTGATCCCCACAACAACCTTGTAAGGTAGGTGCTATTAATATCCCCACTTTATAGATGAGGAAACTGATGGTGCCCATGGCACCAATGTTGTTACTTCTCCTCGACCAATGCTTCTAGCATTTGTCTCCTTCTGCTTCCTCATGCAGGCAGATTCCCAGGTTAGTTTACATCACCTTTTGCCAGGACTATGGCAGTAACTTCTTAATTGGTCTCCTTGCCTCATTTTCCTGGTCTAATCCATCTTCTACTCAGCCGTAATCATGTTATTCCTAAAATATAGGTCTGATCGTGCTACTCCCCTGCTTAAAAAAACTTCAATGTCTCCCTATCGCCCCTAGTATAAAATATAAATACCTCTGTATCTGCTTGGCATATAGTGTTTAATAAATGCTTTTTCATTAATTCTACATGGCATTTAAAACCCTTCTCAATTTGGCCCCAACCAATCTTTCCATCCTCATAATACATAGCTTTTCTCCTTGCACCTAGGGAACAGCCACACTGGCCTTCTCTTTGTTCCTCCAACAAAGAAACTTGGCTGTTCCTCCTGTTCGGAGGGCACTTCCTCTTCAACCAGGCTTTTTAAAATCCTTTGTTTCCTTCAAAACTATCTCAAGTGCCATCTTCTTGATCCCCTCAGCTGCTAGTGGTGCTGAGGGAGGACCTAGAAACCAGGGAAGGTCTTGTGCAGAAAGTGGTATCTGAGCTGAGATTTGAAGAAAATTAGGCATCTGAAGAGGTAGAAAAGATGGGAAGAAGGTGCATTCCAGGTAAAGGTACTGGGATGAGAAATGGAATGTTATGTGCAAGGGCCCTTCTTCCCCAGAGCCAACTCTTGGGTTCTAGCAAAGGAAAATGAGGACAAATGAAACAATTTTCTATGAAGATGTGGGAAACACTTAAAATCTGGCCCTGACTCAAGGTTAACAATGACAAGGAATTGTGGTTAGCACCCAATTTAAAAATGTGCCATAACCACCCACTCCCTCATCCCAGTACCCACTGAAGGGCATTGAGTCAACACAGGCTCAGACAGGATTCCACTTAATGAAAACAGTCTTTGTGGATTAGCTTTGAAGTTTCTCCGAAGGCTTCCTGTTTCTAGCTCACAGCAATCTCTGAAAAGCTGAAGGAAAACTAGAAACATTAACAGATGAAGTTTCTATTTTCAACAAATGAGAGAAAATCACATCATGAAAAACAAAAAAAATTTTTAAAGGGAGGGATGAGAAAAAATAAAGGAAAGGTAAGATTGCAAGATGCACCCCTTAATAAGGAAGTCCAAGATTTTAAAACCTAGTTATTGCTGCAGGTCATTAATAATTCAATAACACTGATGATTCACAAGAAAGGCCACTTTCAATTAACCTTAAGTATCAGCCCTAGTCTGAGGAAATGTTATTTCATGTCACTGGGTGGAATGGCTCTGACTGAGAAGCATTTAAAAAGACAGTCTCCATCAGCTTTGACCTAAACCATGCTGCTTCTGGGCTGTAAAATGAGACAGTGGGGTGTAGAGGGATGAGGGCTGGACTTGGATTCTATAGGAACCTGGGTTTGAATCCTTTCTAAGGATTCAAGCTTTTAAAGCCTCAGTTTCTCTATCTATAAAAACCTCAGTTTCCCCATCTGTAAAATGAAGCTGATAGCTGCCTCACAGAGTTATTGGAAAACTTGAATGAGATGATGTCTATATAGCCCTTCATAAACTTTAAAGTGTTACAGATATATCAGCTATTATTAAATCTATGCCTGATCAAAAAAAAAAAGGGAAGGGTGTGGGAAGAGTCACCAATTATTGACTCAAATGTTGGAGATTTTGTTGAATTTGCACCAGTCTATTACCCACCCACTTCCCTGCTAAGAATGTAGGTGACCCCAGTACCCAGGGTGAGAGGGAAAGCTATATAGGAGCCCCCCCCCCAGTAGGGGAGGACCAGGGATCCAAGCCCTCAGGCCAACACACAGAGCCTGAGGCCTAGGTGTGGACAAGCTTTGTCCTTAGCCAAATTGTGAAATAAGATGGAAAGTATTTTTGACCATTTCTCAGTTTCCTCTCTTGGATCCCCCCACCTCCAGTGACTGGTATCTATTCCCCCTAGCTCCCACATGCCCAGTCTTCTCAGATTACTCTCCTGGTTGCCCTCTCCCTTATTCCTCCATTCCAAGGTTTCTCTTCTCCCAGGTGGCCCCAGTTCTGAAGTTACCACTTTTCTCCTTTCTTTCCTTCTCCTTTTCTTTCACATCTACCCCAGGAAAAAGTCCTATTACCTCATAGAACATCAGAAGTGAAAAGAATCTCATTCAGTCTAACCCACACTTAAACTGAAATCTCTTCCTTAGATAAAAGACCTCTAATGAGGAGGAACCCACTATTTCCCAGGGCAGCCTTGGTAAAGAAAGTGGGAGGTGGGAGGGGGAGAAGGAAAGAAGAAAAAGGAGGGGAACGTGTGAAATCGACAATCCAAGGTTCAGCTCTCACCCTATCGTGCTCCCTTCTCTGACTTGTCTCGTGGCAGCTCCCAAGAGCTCTTGTAAATAAAGGATTTCATCATTCCCTGAAGGGTCACGTCAAAGGATTGGTGGTCACAGGGCTGAGTGAGCTTAATCAAGCACAAATATCAATCTTAATGCCAAAGTAGAATGCAGAGAAATGTGAAGAAGGAAATGGTCCTTGTGTAAATGGTCTTTGGTCAAGTTTTCCTTTCTGAAGGTCACTGTTGGGAAGTCACAGGGGACGGGGACAACAAAACAAGACTCAAAACACATTCTTCAGATAAAGGAGTCAGCTCCAGAATTAAGGGATCACATGTATGATATAGTCAGCCTGACATAGTAGTTAGAAGGCTTGATTTGGATTCAAGTCTTGCCCTGGACAATACTAGTATGTATAAAGTCATTTAACTTCTCAATGCCCCAGGTCTTTCCTATTCCCTCTCATGTCCCCCCATCACCAGCTTCCTCTGAGACTGCCTTCCATTTATACTGCATATACACACACACACACACACATATTTTGCATGTACTTAGTTATTTACATGTTGTATCCCCCATTAGAACATTAGTTCCTTGAGGACAGAGTCCATGTTTCTGGTTTTCACATAGTAGTGGAAAGCCTTCATAAATGCTGGTTGACCAACCAATTGACTCTAGGCAACTTTCTCAGATTATAAACTAGAGATGACTTGTTGATTTGCATTAGCGGAGGAAGTTTGAATACCTTACATATATTAAATTAGAGGTCTGGTCCAAAATTAATTATATCTCATATAACTGACTGAAAGGTGCAGAGAATATGAGGTCTCCCTTGACTGATAATCTAATCATTACAAAATAGAATTTGACTCAGTAAAGCAGCTCAGAGACTCAATGATTCTGTTCCAGCAAGGTTTCTCCCACATCATTGTTAAAAACCTACAAGATTCTGTGATGGGGTGTAAAATGGGTACATTTTGATTAGGTTAAATTTAAAAAGTTTTGTACAAATAAAACAAATGTAGCCAAGATTGGAAGGAAAGCAGAAAATTGGGGAAAAAATTTTATAGACAGTTTCTCAGATAAAGGTCTCATATTTCAAATACTTAAGGAACTTTGTCAAATTTATAAAAATATGAGTCATTCTCAAGATAATAAACGGTGAAAGGATATGAACCGGCAGTTTTTTTAATGAAGAAATCAAAACTATATATAGTCATATGAAAAATGCTCTAAATCACTATTGATTAGAGAAATATACATTAAAACAATTTTGAGATATCATCTTATGCCTATCACACTGGCTAAAATGATAGAAGGGGAAAACAACAAATGTTAGAGGGGATATGGAAAAATTGGGACACTAATTCACTGTTGGTGGAACTGTAAACTGATCCAGCCATTTTGGAGAGCAATCTGGAATTATACCCAAAGAGTTATGAAATTATGTATACCTTTTGACCCAGCAATATCATTAATAGGTCAGTTTCCCAAGGTGATTAGGGAAAAAAAAGAATCTATGTGTTCTAAAATATTTGTAGCAGCTCTCTTTGTGGTGGCAAAGAACTGGAAACTGAGGGGATACCCATCAACTGGAGAATGGCTAAACAAGTTGTGGTGTATGATTGTGATGGAATACTACTGTGCTGTAAGAAATGATGAGCAGGCTGATTTCAGAAAACCATGGAAAGACTTGCAGGAAATAATGAAAAGTGGAGTGAGCAGAACCAAGAGAACATTGTATACAGTAACAGCAATATTGTTTTAAGAATAATTTTGAATGACTGAGTCATTTTGTGTATTATAAATACTCAAATCAACTCCAAAGGATCTATGAAGGAAGATGCTATCTACGTTCACAGAAAGAATGGATAAATAGAAGTATGTCTATTAGTATGGTTTTACATATATACATATTTGAATCTAATGGTAGCCTTCTCTAGGGCAGGATGGGGAGGGAGGGAGAAAAAACGTGCATAGCAGAGAACAAAAGAAAACTTGGAAGCACAGAAAAGCAGGGTAGCTTTGAAAACAATGTGTAGTATTTATTACACAGCATTTTTAAAAAGTGAAGAGTGTGAAAAGAAAATTCATGGTTTTATATATTGAATCCTCTTTTTATGTTGCGCTAAGTACATGGAACTGGTGTTTTTTTGTCTTTTTGTATTTAGGCTCAAAATGAATTAAAAAAGAAAGACTCTGTGATGAGTAGAGCCATAAAGAAAATTTTGTCTTAATTATCCTCTAAATGATAAAATTGTAATGTCTAGGGAACGTTAAGTAAGGCCATTTGGCTAGACAGTAAAATACATGAGGTAGGGGGATGGAAAAGCATGGAAAAGCTGGAGCTAGACTGGGAAAAGCTTTAAATTTCAGATGAGCTAGAATTTCATCCTAGAGGCAATAGAGAGCCAACAGAAGCTTCTTGAAGAGGGGAGTGACGTAGTCAGACCTCAGTTTCCATCTACTCAGGTCATTGAAGAGGGTGACAGAGGAATCTTTACAACGGGAAGGAACCAAGCTATGCCTGAGGGACCCATGGTTTCTCTTCTTTTCCCTTTTCTCCCCTCTCCTCTGATCAGGAGAAAGAAAGCGAGCCTAAGCCTGAGCTGGGGGAGGTGTGGCTCTCACTCATGCCAAGATGGCACTATTGGGTGTTACCAAATTAAACGTGAATGTACAGAAGTGGGAGGTTCTTTTGTAGTTTTGAGTAAGATCACACTGAAAGCACTTGATTTCGCAAAGAAAATGCTGAACTTCACAGTAGTGCAGTAACTAGATTTGCCATCATTCATGCTAAAGATTCCCTCCATCAGCCTCTCTTTTGATTTTTTCCTTCTTTCCTGACTTCCCTCTGTAGGTGGGGTGTCAACATCAGAGAAACTTCTTTAGTCAATTCCTCGACTAGTAATTCTGTAGATCCTAAGATCTGGAGTTGTAAGGTGCATTAGGGAACACCTAGACCAATGCCTTCATTTTACAGCTGAGGAAGCTTTGTGGCCCAGAGAGTTGAAGAGGCTTGCCCCAAGCACACATGTAAACAGCAGAACTAGGATTTGAACACAGGTCTTCTGACTCCAAATACAAGGCTTTTCCCACTGTACCTTGCAGCTTCTAGTCTTTTCTTCTTTTCTAGATAAAAAGATAAGTCATAGCTCACCATTCCAGAAGCTCATAATTTTTTAGTTGGAAGTGACTTCAGAGGGCTTGTAGCCCAATTTGCATTTAAACAAAAACACCCACTACCCAATGTACCCAACAAATGATAATCTAGTCTTTGCTTGAAGACCTCCAGTTAAGGACAACTCACTACCTCCCAAGGTAGCCCATGTCACTTTTGGATCGTTCCCTTTTCCCTTACATTTCTCTCCTGGCCATTTCCCATACTTCTGAGCCTAGATGACATTAAACAGGCTCTTCAGAGTACTGGGAGGAAAGTTCTGTCTCAACTGAGTGATTCTTGAGCTACACAACCTCAATCCATTCAGAGAAGCAACTTTCTGAGATGTCAGGCCATTGTCCACAGCTTGGATGGATGATTGAGATATCTGGGAGATACGCTTCTTAGGGATTCAAGATAATCTTGGATTGCTGACCTCCCTCATAGATGATGTCATCAGGAGACATAGAACTATTAGAGTCTGGTTGTTGCCTAATCCTTCCCTCCCTCCCCTGATTGAGCCTGGGTAACCTCACAGGCCTCTGGGATGGACCCAAATTCCTTTTGAAGGTCCTAGATACTGTCACTTTCAGTTTTCCCACCTGCCACTTGGAGTAATAACTCCAGTGCTTTCCCCAACTGATTGAAGTGTCATAAGAAAGGATGAGCTCACGCTTGGACTAAAGTCTTCTCCAAAATAACCTCTATATTAAAACCAGTACAATCAGCGACTAGGATCATCACTCAAACACTGGAGACAACAGTAATGTCTCATAGGGAAGATGGCCAAGGTGATACCGACATGGTAAGACAATTAAATTGCTCTATGCAGATTTAAAGCTGGAGAACTGTATTAGAGGGAGCAGAAACAAGTGAGGAATGTTCTTTTCTTCTAGTTTTATCTCATATATTTGTATGAGGGCTTGTACATCATGGTGACAGGTCTCTCTAAGAGTGCCAAGTAATAAAAAGACAGAACAACCTTATTACATACAATGTCCTAAAGTGACAATCTTCCCTACCTTCCGTCCCTCAGGGACTGTCATGAATTAGGATTATAGGGTTTAGAGCTGAAAGGGACCTTGGAGATCATCCAGTCTACTCTCCTTATTCTTACACATGAAGAAACCAAAGCCCATAGAGAAGAGCAAGAATGCTATTTAAATACCAGATATAGGATGTGTCTTCTAGATTATAAATCAGAATTTCTGAAGAAACTCAAATTCCTTTCCTTCAGACTTCCAGTAGTTTACAATGTCTAGGGCCATATCTTGCTATTATTGTTCAATACCAGGTCATATTGGAGGCCAGGCCACAAAGATAGTGGAACTCTTGTCTTGCTCCATCAACATGGCTTCCCACAAGGGTCATCTGCAACGGGAAACCCAAGAACAGAACAGCTGCTACGCAGATCCCGATAATGAAACAAAAACAAACAAACAAAAAATATCCCTTCGGCTCTCTATTACCTCTAGTATCAAATTCAAACTCCTCTGCTTACCATTTAGAGCCGCATACAAAAAGACTCCAGCCTCTCTCTTCAGGCTGATGACACAATAATCCTCCTTCCCTCAATCTATATTCTGGCCAAACTGGCCAATTTGGTGTTCCTAGTCCGTGACATCCCATTTCCTATCTCTGTGCCTGGAATATTCTCTCATCTTCATCTTTTGAAACTCCTAGCTGTCTTCCAAGCTTATCTCAGACGTCCCCTGCTTCAAGAGGGGACATCAGTCTTTCCTGATTCCCCCAGTTTTTAGTAGCTGCCCCCATAATTTTGTATTTATTTAGCATATATCTGTATTTATTCACCTGTGTACATGTTGCATTCTGACTCTAGAATGTAAGCTCCTTAGGGGTAAGACTTGTTTCATCTTTATCTTTGTATTTCCAGTGTCTGTGAAATAGTACTTTTTAAAAAATTAATTTATTTGTTTTTATTTTTCAACATTCACTTGCATAAGTTTTAAATTTTTCCCCCTTCCTCTCCCCATTCCCTCCCCAAAATGGCATGCAATCTGATATGGGCTCTACACATACATTCCCATTAAATACATTTTCACATTAGTCATGTTGCATATAAGAATTATAACGAATGGAAGAAACCATGAGAAAGAAAAAATAAAACAAAACAAAAAAGAAATAGTCTGCTTTGTTCTGCATTCTATCTCTGTAGTTCTTTCTCTGGATAGCATTTTCCTCTGACATAGTACTTAAGAAATGCTTATTGTATTGAATTGATTTGGCTGGGATTTCTTCATTGCCCTTAATCTCTTTTGTCATTTTTTTCCCTAATTGGGAGTTTCCACTGGCTCTTCTGTGCTCCCTGATCACTAGGCTGCATTTTACAATTCCTTAATAATGCTCCCCATCTAAACCACAAAGGGATTTTCAGCTATGATGTGTTCCTGAATAGTAACATTAAGGTGTGTTTTCATCTTTCTTTTTTAGGTTCTCAAGAAATCTTTAGCTCTTTAATATTGCTCTTTGCCAACTACCCAAGAAGCCTCCAGAACTTGATATGTTCCAGACACAAATTAGAATGGTGGTCACTCAAACTGATGATTACTTATGAAATTTCAATGTAGTCCAACTTTAACAAGAGTGAGAGGGGTGTAGGTTAGCTATCATTCAACAAAGATTTCCTCTTCTGGGGGATACCAAAATAATATACAGATCTTGTCCTCAAGAAGCTCACGGTCTCAATGAGGACAAAACGCATGATAACATATGAACAGATAACTAACAAAACCAAGCAGTTTATAGTAAGTGCCAAATGAGTGGTACTGACTTCAGGAACTCTAGATTCAAAGGAGGGAAAGATACCTTGATCTGACTACAGTAGGTGATGGCCTGAAAAAACAATCATGGAGGATGTGGAATTTAATAAAGAAAGTAAGATTTGGAGAGGTGGAGATAAAGTGGGAGTTCTTTCCAGGTAGGAAAAATGCCATGAGCCCAGGGGAAGAAGTAGAAAAGGAGAAAGCATGTTTGGGGAATGGTGAAAAAAAAAACCAATTTGACTGGATGTTGCAACAACCTGGCTAGTAGCCACTGTGGGGGTGAAAAACCAACACAAGCCCAACAACAAGAACGCTGTAAGCCCAAATTCTTTTGATCTGCTTTACTAAGGAAAGCAATGTTAAGGGGTTAACAATCTTACTTTA
The DNA here is from genome assembly GCF_011100635.1 of Trichosurus vulpecula. Lineage (NCBI taxonomy): Eukaryota > Metazoa > Chordata > Mammalia > Diprotodontia > Phalangeridae > Trichosurus > Trichosurus vulpecula. Next base: position 74,796,454 of record NC_050580.1, read on the forward strand.
ATCCACCATACAAATATCATTTACTTAGTTCAGGGGGAAAAGCCAGCACCCTGAACTTCAGAGCAAATACAAACAAATTACAAATATCAACAGACAGTCCTTGTCTGATTCAAATCTCAATGCATAGTTACGAGAGTTAAACAAAGTCTCAACATCCGGGTTTACAAGCTGGAGGGCTCTTAATTACAGCTGCCCAGAGTCTCCACATCAGCACACCACCAAGAGTGAGAGCCCTAAGCAAATAGCTCTGTCTTCTCTTTTTATGCACTCTTTAGCTGTCATCAAACGTCATCTGAGTGATCAGAACTTAAGCTCTTACTATTGGCTCTGGTCTTAGCAACCCCCCTTAGGACCCTGGGGGCTTCATGCCCACATCGACTTAGCATCTAGTAGCTAAGGGTTTTGGGACTACTTGGGAGTAAAGATATAAACAGACCTCCCTTCATTGGCCCCACCTGGAGCCCCACCTTAGTTACCAGTGCACTGGAGTAGAAAGTTCATGTAGGAGATCCAGTTAGAAAAGTAGGATGGAAATGTCTTCTGGAGGACCTTTAATGCTATACTTTCAAGCTTAAATTTTATCCAATGGACAGTGGAAAGCCATTGAAGGCTTTTAAATAGGAGAGAGGAACAATGAAAGTGGCATTTTAGAAAGATTAATCCAGAGGGTATGGAGCAGGAATTGTTCAACTTTTCTTGTGTCAGGGATCCCTTGGCAGTCTGGATCTCTTAAAATATTTTTCTTTAAAAAATCATAATGGAAAGAAATGCAAAGTTTCAATTAGAGTTAGTAAAAAATAATGTAGGGTTTTTTTCCTATCCAAGTTCATGGATTTGTTGAAATTTATTACCCTAAGGGATCCATGGACCCTGGGTTAAAAATCTCTGATGTAGAAATTGAACAAGCCATAAATGAGTTCCCTAAAAAAATAACCAGGGTCAGATGGATTTACAAGTGAATTCTACCAAACGTTTAACAACAAATAAATTTCAATAATGTGTAAACTGTTTGAAAAAATAGGGAAAGAAGTAAAAGACATCATGGGCCAAAATGTTGCAGATTACATGCGTTATCTCATGGAAGAAGATGAAGACGCTTATAAAAAGCAGTTCTCACAGTACATAAAGAACAACATCACCCCTGACATGGAGGAAATGTACAAGAAAGCTCATGCTGGTATACGGGAGAATCCAGTGTATGAAAAGAAACCCAAGAGGGAAATTAAAAAGAAAAGATGAAACTGCCCCAAGATGTCCCTTGCCCAGAAGAAAGAACGGGTTGCTCAGAAGAAGGCGAGTTTCCTCAGAGCCCAGGAGCAGGCAGCCAATAGAACATCAAAATCCGTAATTTTCTATGAAGATTTTCAGATTAAGACAATAAACTTATTGAACATCAAAAAAAAAAAGAAGTCCTACCAAATTCCTTTTATGGCACAAATATAGTTTTGACACCTAAACCAGGGAGAGCAAAAACAGAGAAGGAAAACTATAATTCAATTTCCCTAATGAATATTGTTGCAAAAATTTTAGATAGAATACTAACAAAGAGGCAGCAATATATTACAAAGATCATATACTATGACCAGGTGGGATTTTTTTTTGAAATTTTTTTTGGCAGGGCAATTGAGGTTAAGTGACTTGCCCAAGGTCACAACCAGGTGGGATTTATACCAGAAATGGAAGGTTTGATCAATATTAGGAAAAATATAGGCATAATTAATTGGTTATATCAATAACAAAAACAACAAAAATCATACACATATCAATAGATGCTGAAAAAGCTTTTGACAAAATGAAGAATACTTGTTCCCATTAAACACCCATTCCATTAAAAACACTACAAAATATTCCTATTAAAAATACTACAAGACATAGGAATAAATGGAGCCTCTTTTCAAATAATAAGCAATATCTATCTAAAACCATAAGCAAGCATTATCTGTAATGGAGATAGACTAGAAGCCTTCCCAATAAGATCAGGAGAGAAGCAAGGATGTTCACTATCACCACTATTATTCAATATTATATTAGAAATGCTAAATAAACAATAAAACAAGAAAAATAAATTGAAGAATAAGTATAAGCAGTGAGGAAACAAAATTGTCACTCTTTGCAGATGATAAGATGGTATACTTAGAGAACCCTAGAGAATCAACTAAAAAGTAGTTGAAACAATTAACAACTTTAACAAAGTCTCAGTATATAAAATAAATCCACATAAATCACCAGCATTTCTATATATTTCCAATAAGAAAGAAATAGAATAGAAATAGAATAGAAATAGAAATTTCACTTAAAATATCTGCAGACAATATAAAATACTTGGGAGTGTACCTGCCAAGACAAACCAAAGGACCATATGAAAGCTATTACAAAACATTTTCACACAAGTAAAGACAGATCTAAACAATTAGAGAAATATTAATTGCTGACAGATAGGCTAAGCCAATATAATAAAAATGGCAATTCTACCTAAATTAATTTACTTATTCAGTGCCATACAAGTCAAACTACCAAAGAATTATAGATCTAGAAAAAAAATAACAAAAGTCATCCGGAAGAATGAAAGGTCAAGAATATCAAGGGATCAATGAAAAAATATGAAGGAAGGTGGTCTAGATTTAAAACTATATTACAAGGTGGTAATCCATCAAAACAGTCTAGTACTGGCTAAGAAATAGTGGTGGATCAATGGAATAGATTAGGTTCACAATACATGGTAGTAAATGACCATAACAATTTAGTGTTTGATAAACCCAAAGATCCAAGTTTGGGGGGGCAAGAACTCACCTTTTGACAAAAAATTGCTAGGGAAAATGGAAAATGGTTCAGCAGAAGTTAAGAATAGAGCAGCACCTCACACTATATAACAAGATAAAGTCAAAATGGGTACATGATTTATCATAAATAAATTAAGGAAGTATGAAAAATTTACTTGTCAGATCTATGGATAAGGGGAGAGTTTATAATCAAACAAGAGATAGAGAAAATCATGGGAAGTAAAATATTAAATTAAATTAAAATTTAAAAGTTTTTACACAAACAAAACCAATGTAACAAAAAATTAGAAGGAAGAAAGGAAACTGGGGAAAAACTTAACAGTGAGTTTCTCTGATAAAGGTCTCATTTATCAAATATATAGGGAACTGAGCCAAATTTATAAAAATAAGAGCCATTCCCTAATTTATAAATAATCAAAGCATATGACCAGGCAGTTTTCAGAAGAAGAAATCAAAGCTATCAATAATCACATTAAAATGCTTTAAATTACTAAGTAGAGAAATGGAAAGAAAAACAACTTTGAGGTACCACATCAGACTGGCTAACATGACAGGAAAGGCAAAGGGCAAATGCTGGAGGATATGTGGAAAAATTGGTACACTAATGCACTGCTGGTGGAGTTGTAAAATGGTCTAGCTTTTCTGGAGAACAATTTGGAACTATGTATACCCTTGACCCAGCAATATCATTACTAGGTCTGTATCACATAGAAATCAAAGGAAAAGGAAAAGGACCTATATGTACAAAAATATTTATAACAGCTTCTTTTGTGGTAGTCAAGAATTGAAATTGAGGGAATGCCCTTCAATTGGGGAATGTCTAAACAATTTGTGGTATATAGTTGTGAAGGAATACTATTGTGCTATGAGAAATGATGAGCAAGATGGTTTCAGAAAAACCTGAGAAGACTTATCTGAATTGATGCAAAGTGAAGTGAGCAGAACCAGTACACTGTACACAGTAACAGCAATATTGTGAGGATGATCAACTGTGAAAGATTTAGCTATTCTGATCAAGACAACGGTCCAAGGCAATTTCAAAGGATCCATGACGAAAGCTTATATTCTCCAGAGAGAGACTGATGAACTCTGAGTATAAAATGAGGCATACTTTTTTCACCTTTTTTTCTGCTTTTTTTAAAAATATAGTTAATATGGGGAGAAACTTTTGGCAGGGAGACAAGTTGCAAGTTAACAGACTGTTGTGATAGTGCAGGTATGAAGGTATGAGGATAAACTTTCTGACTCTAAGCATGGAAAGACGCTGACATGAGCGACTAACTCTCCTAACCCAGAAATCTGTTAGGATAGGATAGAGGGTCACTTTTAGTAATAGGGGTAAACTGAAATCTAAAGAAAGTCTCATTTTACAAATGAGACAGTTAACTTACAGAACTTATTACCCCCAAGAAGTTAGGTTATGCCTACTCATAAGGTTGTAAATAAAAACTATAAAATCTGTCTCTCTCTCATCTATAGGTTCTTCTCCCTTAATATAAGCCTTTCTGTTTGAGCCCTGATGTCTGAGCTAGGAGGAACTATTTCTACCCTCTTCTCCTGATTTTGGAGAGCTACAAGAAGTAGCCCAGGTAATCACAAAACCTGGACCAGGGCAGGATGGGAGGTTGGAAACGTAAGTGGCAAGAGAGCAAGAGTGTTCTTTCAAACCCTAACACTGCTTTGGATGCTGATTTGGGCAGGAAGCAATTGTCCTGGTTCTAGGGGAAAGAAGAGATTAATGGTTATAAATTGTTTACAAATGATCATGAAGTGAGAGGCAAAGAGCACAGGAGAGATGGTTTCTTCAGCCATCTGTAGATGCCATTTGTATTGAAGGTGGAGCTGTGAAAACCAGGTGTTCAATCTTAAAAGTTTCAATTAATCTGGGGGTATTCTGACCCATGAAAGTGCTTTAAAATGGTTAGCTAGAACTCCATTATAATCCCTTTCTAGTTTAGTTGCCTAAAAGCTGGCACTATCATATGAAGATAAGAGGCTAGGGAAAGAGCAACATGGTACAGAACAGGTATGGCATATTGGAAAGTAAAGAATTAATGTAATAGCAGAGCAATGACTCAGGGGAATGAACCCCAAGCCCTTTCCTCTTTCTGGAGCCCCATCAAGAATAACACTGTAAGTCATGGGAGAAGACTAAGTTTATAAGGAGAGCATTGGTTCTCTCCAAGGGGAGAATTTCTCAATTCCTTTGGGTTTGACTATGAATATTTTCTGTATCCTTTACTTCTAAATAAAACTCTTTGGTATTTTGAAGCCTTGTGAGCCCAAGTGCTTATAAGGGGAATGGGTAGCTGCTTGTGAGTTAGTGTCTGCTAGATACTGAAGTTCCCAGTTCCATCCAGGCGGGAGCAAGAGGTCAGGCAAGTGAAAGTGTCAGAAGGAATTCTCTGACACAAGAATTACAGAAATATATACGAGAAATATTTACATAATTTCTAGATGAGAATGTCATAATAAGTTATTGAGGGAAATAGGTTGTTTTGGAGATGTCCCTATATTTAGAGATTTATATCAAACAGCTAAACTGTTTCCTCCCACAACATGTCTTTTGGTGCCCCTGTCAAGATATTCTGGTCTGGCAAAAAACAGTCATTTATTAGACTGGTTATGGCAATTCCATTGTCACTAAACCCGCCTGGAAGCAATGGATTGAACTTTCCTTATCTGTCAAATGAGGCAGTGGGACACAAGATAAAGAGCTAGGTACTTAAGAGTCACAGGATCTGAATTCAAATCCCAGCTCTGTCACTTAAGACCTTAGACCTTGGACAAGTTTTCTAAGGTCTTTTCCAGCCTAGATCTATGATTTTATGAGTTAATCTCACAAGGTTGTTTACCCTCACAAGGTGAGGGTAAAATGAGATGATAGATGTGAAATTTAAAGCCCTAGACAAATTTAAAGCCCTAGAGGGGGGTGGAGGGCATTATTATAGACTTTGAGTAGGAAGAGACATAAGAGCCCAGGTTCCATTTTAACTATCATTGATTTTAATTAGTAGTTGCCTTGCAATTCAAGGATTCTATGATCCCCTCTCTCCAGGGCGCAGCACAATGCTTGGCAGTTGAGAAATGCTTTTTGATTGATTGACCAGCTTAACTTGCAGAGATCCATCTTTGCTATCAATGTATAACTTCTTTCTCCAAGTCATCAATACTGGACAGCACTAACTCTGTAAAGAAATGTCTTCCCACCCAACAGTCTTTACTCTCTCAGTCACTACTGTACAATTCAGGTAACTTCTGAGGTCTCAAGCTCATCAATGGGGGACAATCATGGAGTAGTAGGTTAAACTCTGTGTTTGGAGATACAAAGACCTGGGTTCAAGTGAGTCAATCAATAAACATTTATTAAGGGCCTACTATGTGCCAGGCATGGTGTTAAGAGCTGAGGATACAAAGAGAGGCAAAAGACAGTTCCTGTCTTCAAGGAGCTTACAGTCTAATGGAGGAGACAATATGTAAACAAATACATGCAAAGCCAGTTATATACAGGATAAATAGGAAGAAAAAATAACAGGGAATGCACTGGAATTAAGAGGAGTTAGAGAAAGCTTCCTGTGGAAGGTGGGATCCCTTAAAGCAAGCCAGGAAAGTCGAATCATATACCTCTGATACTTGGTAGCTCTACGATAGTGGGCAAGTGAGGTAACACTTCTCCCAGCTCCAGTTTTCTCATCTGCAAAATGGGGCTAATGATACCTGTATTACCCATCTGGCCAAACGTCTTAACCCACTCCTACTCTTTCCTCCGGCGCACCGGCCCTGGGAGGCAGCACTCACTCCTTGGGCCCCTTTCCAGCTATAACAAGGTGGAGCCGGTGGCCACCGGACAGACACCGGCCACCAGCTCATTCCACCCGACAGTCACCTACTAGCAGAGTGAACGAGCCAAATTCAGGGGCAGGGAGGCAGCTGCACACTTGCCTAACTCCTGGGGCGCGGTGTTAGAGGGAGGGGGGAAGGAAGGAGGGAAAGGGGGACCGCCCCTTTCCCCCTTCCCCCTGGCTCTCCAGCTAGCGAGTCCTTTAAATCCCCTGGCGCTCCCCAAGTCAGCTCTGAAGGGGTGGAGACTCCGCGCGGGGCCAGAGCAGGAGCAGGAGCCCGGATCTGGTGCTCGCTCGTCTCAGGTCAGCGAGCGGCCGAAGGTCCGGGACATCCACGCGGGGGGGAAAGTCACCTCCTGGTGCCTGTGCCTGAGCCGGAGCCAGGGACAGTTGTCCCGGGCCAGGGGGGCCCAGAGATCACTACTGCTGCTGTCCCCTCTGCTACCCCCAAGGTGGGGAGCCAGGTTCCCGTGCCCCCAACCCTCCTCTGGGACACCCCGGCTGCTCCCCAGACTCATGCCTGGTAAGTACCCTGGCAGGTCTCCAAATCGAGGGACCAAATTAGGAGGCTCCTGCCATCTGGGGATGCTTTTAAGCAGGGGGTGGACAGGGACCCTGCCCACACTGTGTTTCCCCCATTTTCCTGCCGTCGGGTTTGGGGGAGGGCACTTGTTCCTGAAGGAAAGGGCTTTGTCCTCAGGTGGTGCCCGCAGGGCTTGTTGGGGGAGCGCCCAGTCCCACTCCCAACCTTGGATGGACCGAACCTTCCCTCCCCCAGGGATCCTGGGCCTGCTTGGCCTTGGGGTTGGTGTCCAGGGCCGCTCAAAGGTGACTGTGGGAGTGCAGCAGCTGGACAGGGCGGCCTGGCAGGGAACTGGGAAGGGGGTCTGGTTGGAAGAAAAGTTGTATTTGCATCCCTCTTGTGAGAAGGGGATTCAGCAGAGTCCTACTGTCCTGCCACTGCTCTAGCGTGTGAGACAATAAGGAACAATTCAGCAATGTATTCCCACAGGTATAGGAACAAGATGAAGTGTCACAAGTTGGCCTTCCCCACTTCTCCAGGGTAGAACCACTTGGAGGGTAACTGAGGAAGGAAGGAAGCATTTAAGCCCCTACTATGTGCTGGGCACTGTGCTAAGAGCTATACAAATATGACCTCATTTAAGCCTCATAATAACTCAAAGAGATGGGTTCATATTACAGTTGAGGAAACTGAGGCAGAGGTTAAGTGATTTGCCCAGGGTCACTCAGCTAGTGGGTGAGGGAAGATTTAAACTCAAGTTCTCCTGACTCCAGGCCCAGTCCTCTATCCACTGTGCCACCTATCTGAGACTTCTATGGGTACTTGGTATTCCAGATGCTAATTGGAATCAGTATGGTGAGAGTTTGACATTGTTGCTGGAGCAGGAGGGGCTGATGTGGTTTGGGATGAGGGGCGGTGTATGTTACAGAACTGTTGTCTAAGAAATAGAAATCAGCCTCTTCCCCAGGAATGATTCCTTTGGGCTGGTACTAGGACTAAGGGAAGGCTGGGGTGTGTGTGTGTGTGTGTGTGTGAGAGAGAGAGAGAGAGAGAGAGAGAGAGAGAGAGAGAGAGAGAGAGAGAGAAACTGGGAACAAGTTTTAGTCATATCAAAACAAAGTAGCAGCTTTGCCACTGCAAGATAGTCAGTGTTAGACATTGCCACCCACCCAGGCGAACAGTTGGTGCCAAGGAAATGGGAAATGTGTAAATGCTTCTTTGGGCATAGCTAGTGGTCTGTGACTGTAGAGCAGCTCATATTTATATAGTTCTTTACAGACATCAAAAAGTTTCATCACAACAGCTCTGGGAGGTAAGTAAAACAAACAGAATCCCCTATTTGACTCATGTAGAAACAGAGGCTCTAACGGGTCAAGAGAATATGGAGAGTATGTAACAGAGCTCTGACTTGAACCCACCCATGGAGAGTCTAAATTCAGTGTTCTGCCTGTTGAAACTTGTCTTTCTTTCTAAGGCGGATTGAATCCTCTGGGAGAAGCTTCTGATTTAAGCCCTGGAGAGAAGTGATCTAGGTTGGGAGCTTTCCTGATGTGGGGAAAGGAAAAGGAAGGGGTGTTTTGATTGGTGGGTGTGCCTATAAAAACAGAAAGTCCAAGTTCATTTTCTTAGCAGTTTCTGAGCCAGGAGCAAACTACATAGAGAAAAGTCATCCTATGTCCTACGTATTTTTGTAATGTCAGCACTTAGAGGACACTTAATAGCTAGCAATTTGAAAGTGATTTAGGGTTTGCAAAATGCTTCACATATACTATCTGGTTTGGTCCTCACAACAATCCTCTAAGGTCGGTGCTATCTTTGTTTTACAGGTGAGGAAACCAAGGCTGAGAAATTAAGTTACTTGGCTGGCAGTACGAAATGAGTAAATGTCGGAGGCTGGATTTTAATTCGATTTTTCCTAACTCTTAAGTCCCTCACTCTATTCACTTCACCATTTGGATTAATAAATGTTTGCTGCAGTTGCTTATGCATAGCTCAGTTTTTTCTTCCTATTAGCAAATTCAAGGCCACTCCAAGTGCCTGGAGATAAGGGCCATTTGTAGCCAGGGCACTAATTCCTTGTCTAGCCGGTAGGTGTTAGAGGGAGGACATAAAAACCAGGTCTAGCTCCAAGGTCAGCCTCTCCATCCACTATACCACACTGCCTCTCACAATCACTAGGAATCATACAGTATCAGGCACTGTGCTGAGTTCTTGGTACTAACTTTCCCACAAAGGGAAAGAGACCCAGAGCCAAGGATGATTGTCTGTATTCTGCTTGGACTGTAATTCCTTTAGATTCCAGTCATTGACTATCTGCGTGTGTTCTTCATGCTCCCCCAAAGCTTTTTCCTCTGTGGCTCTCACATAACCATATTTCCTGCTTCCTGTGATTCAGAAGGCGCTGTTAAGGGCTTTTGAAGGATAGTTTTGGGGGAATTTTGTTTGATTTTTTTTTTTTGCTTCCCTTGTACTTGAAATCTTGCCTCCTGCTTAGCAACTTAGTGGCAAGGGAGTGTGTGTGTGTGTGTGTGTGTGTGTGTGTGTGTAGGGAGGGGGGCTGGGTGGTAGAGACATAGGGGAACATAGGGAGGAAGCATTAGAGGAGATCCCCTGGGATGAAACTGAATCAAGGGGCACTATTTGGGCTTAAGGAAATGGAACTTCAGATCTGCTTGCTCACCAGAGGACAGGGTAGGAAGGTGAAGGAAGCCTCCCCATTTGCTCTTACCTAAAAGTGAGTGCTGCCTGATTCTTTGTGGCCCCAGAACAGGTAACCATAGTGGCCGGCGGAGTGATTGCAGGGCTGCTGTTGCTGGTTCTGATTGGGATCATGGGGTACTGTCTCTGGAAGAAGCTTTGCATCGCCTCCGCCTATGAGGAGCTGACTGGAATGCCATCCCCCGCTGGCGGGAAGGAGAAGCTGCCTTCCCAGTCAGCAGTGATCCAGCCCAACAGGTGAATGGCCTTCAGCCCTTCTACTGCCATGGGAAGGGAGAGGCCAAGGGAGGAAAGAAGGAAGACTGAATAAGCAGGCCAGGGGTGGTGGTCTGGGGTATATCTGATCTGTTGTAGAGAGCTTTTCCTCCTAGTAATCTGATTTGGTTTGGGGCTTTGGCATTTCCCTCTAAAAGATGAGGTCTTGGGTGTGAATGAAGAATATGGAGATTTGCTTCTATTCCTGAACAAATGAAAGAAAAAAAAGCGCTTTTTGAATACTTATTGTGTCCCAAGCACTAGGACTAGGCGAGGAAAATAAGACAGTCTGTTGCTTTCAAGGAACTCACACTCTAATTGGGGAAAACAAAATATTTATAAGAGAGTTGGTGGCGAGACTCTAGGGTCCTTGGAGCATCAGCAAGTCAGATGGCAGCTTGGGTCTGAAGAGTCTGGAGGGTGTAGTACTCATAATGCTGTAACTGTCATTTATATAGCACCAGTCATGCCAAGGGCTTTACAAATATCTCATTTGATCCTCATAACAACTCTGGGAGGCAGGTGCCGTCATACAATTAAGGAAACAGAGATTAAGTGACTTGTCCAAAGTTACACAGATATTAAGTGTCTGAGGTGGGATTTGAACTCAGGTCTTCCTGATTCCAGGCCCTGCGCTCTATCCATTGTGCCACCAGCTGCCCCAGTAGGAGGGTGGCTAGTCAGGCCTAAGGGTCCTTCTCTTTGATTTTATTTTTAAATAGACTAAACGAGCTGGGATAAGAGACCCAGAAGGAGAATTTGCAATCCCTATATACATTAATTTCTTCCAGGGCATCTTTATTCTTCCTCCTTGGTGCCCATTCTTGTTTTATGGGTCTGTTCCCCCGCTGGCCTTCTTTCACTCTGTTCACTTCATTTTTTTCCATCTTGACTTGCTTCTGTAAACAGGACCCAAGGTATCCCATTTGTTGTTCCTCCGTCCTTCCATGGCCGGGACTGGATCACTCTAACCAATGGAGAGAAGATCCAGGATGACAGTGATCCCTACATTGCCCCAGAATTCCTGCCTCGGTCATCTTTTCATTCACTCGGTGAGCAGATTGCACTCAGGCTCTATTCATTCAATAGACATTTATGAGGTTCCTTCTGTATACTGAATTCTTTGATGGTGGTGGGATAGATATAAAGTTTAGATCCAACAAGGTTCCCATCCTCATGGACTTAGTCTAATAAGGTGATAAGTAAGACATGGACCAAATTAACTATAATACAAAATTTTTCATGAAAAATACATTAGAGAGTTGCCAAAGTACTATTGATCATCCAGAGGGGAAAGATCATAACTACTTAGCCTAGAGATCGGAGGGAACTTCATGGAGGAGGCAGCGTTTGAACTAGATAGACATCCACAAAGTGGAGGGAGTGAGAGCATTCCAGGCATTGGGAACAAAGTGAACTGAGACACAGGGGTGGCACAGCAGAGTATGTTTTGGTGGGGTTTGGGGAGGAAGGTGGGCAAAGAGTTAGCCAGTTTGGCTGGAGTATAGAGCGCATAGAAGGGAATGATAGAAAGGGCTGGAAAGGTTCTAGATCTCATAGCTAATAAGATATAGTAGGAGATACTTCCTTAGATCCTCATAATCTCTCAAATTTCTCCAAATTAAGAGTTATACACAAGAAAGAAAGTAATTTTACCTATTACTAGGGTCTAAGACACTAAGAACCCTAAACTGAAGAACTAACAGCAAAGAAAGCGAATTCCTGATTCCTAACCTCCTCCTCCACTGGCTGCCATGTTCTGGTAGGGATGCACAGGTTGATCCACAGTCTTGCAACAGAACTTAACTCTGCCCCCTTGCTTCCTACCCTCACAATCTCTCTGCCATGGGAAGCCAACAGGCAGAAGTTTTTCTGGCTGGGACTATGGTGTGGCAGCATTCTGTGCCACAACAATACTCAGAGAACTTATGAATATAGGGAACTGGGGCAGTATGTTGGAGTGTGTATGGCCCCATTGGGCTTGAAGGGGACTGGCATCTGGTAGGGGCCAGTTATGTGCCCCCAGAGGGCACTTGGGGCACAGATCAGGGCTGGTGAAATGTGAATTGCCCATTTTGGGAGGAGGCTGAGACAGCTTTGAAGTCTAATCACTTGGGGAAACTATCATCAGAGGGGAGGGAGTCATAAAGTGAGCAGTGGAGGAATATAAGGAGAAAAGATTGAAATGATGGCATCAATGAAAAATACGGTGAAGCAAAAGAAAATGAGTCAACACTGAGGAGGCAGGGGATCCTGTGGATTCTCAAGAAAGCATGAATCCCAGTGGGATTCCCTTGAATCCTTTAAGAGAGAAATAAGAATTCTGAAAGCAGAATTTTTGGCCAACATGACAGAAGTAACTGGCAGAACAGAAAAATGTAAATGGATGGTGGTAAACTTCACCACAGGAAAAAAAGCAATCTACAGCTTGCTTCCACAAAGAAATCCTCTGCTGCAAAACTTCAAGACATATAGTGGTCAAATTTAATAATGCCAATGACAAACAACAAATTCTTCAAGTGACTTGGAGAAAGACCTTCATATATAAAGGAAAGGAAATTCAAGTAACATTCCGCATACACCATAGTGGGGACTTAAAAATGTTTACATTTAAATAGAATTTGGAGAACTTTCTGTGGGCTCAGATGGCCAGAGAAGGCTTCATAGAAGAGATAACACTTGACATTTAGTTAAATAGAAAAGAAGACTCTTTTCAGTTGGAGAAGTTTGGAACGTTACACATGCTTCCAAGTGTGGTTGCTTTATCGGTTGCTTTTTATTACAAGGGAAGGGATTTTGAATTGAGAGGTGTCTCTGGAAATGATAGGGCTATTCCAGGCAAGGAGAAGGGTGTGAGTAAATATAGAGTGAAAACAGGAGCTTTGTTTGAAAAAGTAGGTGGAAAAATTTGATTGAAACAGAAAGACCTTTTTCTTTTTTAGTCTATTTCTGTGATTTTATTGTTATTGGGAAATAACTAGTCAGGAAATCCCCTCTCCCAGGGCAAATCAGCAGCTGTTCTGCAATGGGTAACCTCAGAGAAGTGCCAATGACGATCACTGGTAAAGTGACTTCTCCAAGGTCACACGGTCAATATATGTGAGAGAGGAGACTTGAATCTGGGTTTTCCTACTCTGAGGCCAAGTCTGGGCCTAGACCTGGATACCTGTGTATAATTCTTGTGACTTCTAAATTCCGGAGCTGCCTCCTTTATCCAATATATGAAACAGGATCCAGAGATAACTTTTTTCCCGGGATGGCTTGGCAGTTTACAGGTCATGATGGGCATGGAAGCTGAAGCTTCTAGTACCCACTCACCCACCTCACCTGAACTAGCTTCTTTGTAGGAAAAAAAAAGTAGTCCCAAGGTAGGTTTCCCTGTCTGTTATATTTCAGTGTAACCTCCTCCTTCTGAAGCCCCTAATGTGTTTATTGCAGGGAGTGCCTATGTGATTGGGACGATCAACCCAGAGCTTTACAAGTTTCCTGAGGACAAGAGTGAGACGGACTTCCCTGAAGGCTGCCTGGGGAGGCTGTGGTTCACGGTGGAGTATGAGCAGGAGGCAGAGAGGCTGCTGGTGGGCCTGATCAAGGCGAGGAAGCTGCAGACCCCCTCCCCGTCAGAGACTTGCAGTCCCTTGGTGAAGCTCTATCTGCTTCCTGATGAACGGCGCTTTCTGCAGTCCAAAACAAAGCGTAAAACCGCCAACCCGCAATTTGATGAGAACTTCATTTTCCAGGTACTGACTCCCCCAGGGAACAGAGTGGGGGAGCCCAGAGGTCCATCCTGGGAAGGTTTGTGGCTTGTTTGGAAAGGAACTTGTTTCTCTTTCTTTCTGTCCATTTCCCCCCAACACCTATAGTCAGCTTTAGAATTTGAGAGCATAGGAATGGGCCCTGTGGGGTTCCGTGAAGTCCTTTTATTTTCCCTTGTGTGCGATGGTCCATTTGTAATCCTTAGTACATCCACAAACATTTATTAAGCACATTTACATTGGGGATGCAATAAATGGGGGGGGGAGACAAAAATAGTCCCTGCCCTCAGTAAGCTCATATGTACAAAATATACACAGAGCACATAAAGGGCAATCTCAGGGAAAAGGCACAGGGTGGGGTTCTCCAGGAATGGCCCCCAAACACCATTGCTTAGTTTAAAAAAATCACAAGTAGCATTTAACATAATAGGCACTCGAGCATTTGTTCACTTGAATTACAGTATTAGAAATTAAGATTAGTATTATTATGAAAGCGGTTTACAGGATATTTGGAAGGAAGTTGGACCAGATTTTATTTGAACAAGCATCTTTAAGAGTAATGGAGCAAGGGGGCAGCAGATATCAGGGAGGCAATGTACCCTGCAACTTGGATCCTGGGTATCATTGGCATTATTTAAAAATAAGTAACTAGTGCTATAATTGTAGATATTTTCATTCACTTATACCTACAAGAATTAGATAGCAGACTCTGTATTCTTCCAGTCCATTGAGACTTCTTATTTTTTTCCATTTACTAATGCAATGTGTTTTTTTATTCATTCACCCCAAATCTTTTGCCCCTGACTAACCTCCATATTTTTAAATGTCAATCATAAAATCAATAACTATACTTGAAAAGGATTGGAGAAGTAATCTAGTCAAACTTCTTTCCAAATACCAAATATTTTCTTCTAAATTTCTTCGATGACATTCCTGACAGGTAGGCTTTAGCCTTTGTTTCTTTTTAAATTCAATTTTATTTATTTTCAGACCCACAGTCTCTTCTCCCCCTCCCTGCATTGATAAAGCAAGGGGAAAAAAAAAAACCTTCTTACAAATATTTGTGGTCCAGCAGAATAAATTCCTGCATTGGCCACATCCGAAATCTAGGCTCTTGTTGATAGACAATCCATTGCTACTTAAAGGACTGAATTCTGTTGTTGAATAAGTCTGGTTATTAGAAAGGGTTTCTTTTATATCAGCGGTTCTTAACATTGTTTTTTTTTTTTTTTGCATCATGGACTCCTTGCAATCTGGGGAAGCCTTTGGATCTCTTTTCAGAATAATGCTTTTAAATGCATAAAGTAATCCAATTATACTGAAATATAGTTATCAAAATATGTTAAAAAAAAGTTCATGGGCCCCCAGTTAAGCCTTGCTTTGTATGAAAACAATAGACTTTTTCTGTAACTTCTACTCATTAGTTCTGCCCTCTGATGTGACATAGAATAATTCTAATATTCTAATATGTAATTCAATTTAAAAAGCATTTATTAAGTTCCTACTATGTAAGGCATTATGCTAGGTTCTGAAGATTCAAAGACAAAACAAATCTCTGCCCTCAAAAAACTTGTATTCTACTGAAAAGAAATAGTACATAGAGAGGTAATGGCAAAATGTATACAAGTCATTTTTGGTGGTGGTGGTGGTGGTGGGGTCTCTTAATAACTGTCAGAAGACAGATCAAAAAAGTTCTCTTGTAGCTTGAGATGGCACTTGAGCTGTGCCTTGCTCCGATGGACATAGGTCTTCTAAGAATTGGAGGCGAGGAGGAAGAGGGTTGTGATGGTGGATAGCCTTTGCAAAGGCAAAGGAGTGGAAGATGGAATGCCATCCACAGGGCATGGCAAATATGTAGAGTATGTAAGGGAGAATTGTATGAAATTAATCTGGACACGTGTTGGAAATGGGTTGTAAAGGGCTTTGAATGCCAAACAGGAATTTAAATTTTATCTTAGAGGCAATAGAGAGCCACTGAAGCTTTTTGAGAGGGGGAGTGACAGGGTTAGAGTTGGCCTTCAGGAGCATTAGTTTGGTAGCTGTGTGGAGGATGGATTAGAGAAGAGAGACTGGAGGCAGGGAAACCAATTACAAGACTATTGAAATAGTCCAGGCAAGAGGAGAGAAGGGCCTTAACTAGGGTGATGGCTATGTGGGAAGAGAGAGATATTAAGAGGTAGAAGAATCGTTTATCTCAATAGACTTTTAGATGTTTAAAGATAGTTATCATATGTCCTTTGTCCTTGAGCTGTTTCAGACCCTTGGGGTTTACTTGGCAGAGATACTGGAGTGGTTTGCCATTTCCTTCTCCTGTTCATTTTACAGATAAGGAAACTGAGGCAAACAGGGTTAAGTGACTTGCCCAGAGTCACACAGCTAGTAAATGTAAATGGCTAGATTTGAACTCATGAGGCTGAGTCTTCCTGATTCCAAGCCCACCTAGCTACCCCAACATATGTCCTGTCTCTGGGCTAAAGGTTCCCAGTTTCCTCCATTTTTCATCATACAACATGTTTTTGAGATGCTTCACTCATCACTCTAATTTCTCTTCTATGGAAAGAAGCTGTTGGTGTCCCTTTTACTATGTGGTTCCTGGAAAACTGGACAGGGTCTTTGAAGGGTGGTGTAAGCAGGGCAGAGAACAGTAGGACTGTTACTTCCCTTTTTTCTGAATACCATTCTTCTATTAATGATCCCTAAGACTGCATTAATTTTTCTGGCAACTTCATCGTATTATTGACCAAATTGTAAAAAGTTGCTTTCTTTCAGCTGAATAAAGCTTGGAACCTTGTAGGTAAGATTAACTCCTTCCCATACCCTGCATGAAGGAGTTTCAGGACCTCATACGGAAAGGACCTGTTGAGAGGCATGACTGAGAATCTTGTGGGCAAGATTAAGTCTCTGATGCCAGTGAATCTGTAAATGACTAAAATCCTTGTCTTTTTTTAAAAACACGAGTTATTGCTTAGCCATATCTTCCTTATCCTGTACCTGTGCAACTGAATTTTTTGAACCCAAGTACAAGACTTTTCATGTCCCTGTTCCTTTAAATGTCTCTAATATGTTTCATTTTGTTAGGCTGAAATTATCAAGCTCCTATAGATTCAGTTCACAATTGCAACCCTTCCAAAACCGTTTTTTGGGATTTTTTTTTTTTGCTTTACAGCTTGATTCTGTCATCCAGTACATCTTAGTTTTGTGTTCTCTGCACGTTTGATGAATATGACATCTCTACCTTCATTTAAGTCCTTGATAAAAATGTTGAAGACAAGAGGGCTCTGGGACCCTCCATTAAACGCTATAAAAGTTAATATGCATTAATCAACACTTTGGGTGTAGTCATTAAAGGAAGCAGGACTGGACTAGAGATTTCATTGGTCCAGACAACTCCCTGGTGAGAAAAGTTCCTCTACTAACGCAGGTTGGCATCTTCTCTGCAACTGAAAGGCTTAAAGGGTTATCAAACATGGTGTGTGCAGCCCAACACTCCTAAGTATGACCTAAACAGATTAAAACGTAACTGGGAACTATTTAACAAAATAAATAAAAATACAATAAAGCATAGATAATATTATATTTTAAAACTAAGTTAATATATGGCCCACAGGGCTCCTTATATATGGATTAATGATCCCCATTTCTATATGAGTTTGATACCAGTGGTCTAGGTTTGATACAACTTGCCCAGGGTCAGGTAGTCACAAGGTATCAGAAGTAGGACTTGAACCCAAATCTTTCTGGTTTTGAAGCAGGCTTTCTATCTACTACTCCATGTTGCCTCTCCATAGTTATCCAATTATCTAAACTTTACCCAACAGTACTATTATCTGGTTCACATTCCCTGCTTATTTCCTTTTTAGATGTTTAATGGATTTCTTTCCCTCTATCACTAGTACTTCCCAATGACTTCCCCACCCCAATAGAAGACTCTTGGAACAAATAAGTGTAGTCAATCAAAATGAATCAACCCATTGGCTATGTCTCAAAATGCATGCTTCATTCATTACCTGTGGGCCATCATCACTCCTGTGTTGATACGCAGGAGACATGCTTCACCATAAATCCAATGAAGTCACAATTGGCTACTGTAGTGATCAGAGTTTCTGAAGCCCCTCCAACATTGGTCTGGCCACTTCTTTTGTATACAGCTTTTCAGAGAAGAGCATAGAGGTGCTCACATGCAAGTATGCACCCCCTAGACCCCAGCATCCTTACTAAACCTGTTTTAGCAGCCAGTCAGTACTTTATATGAAAAAGAAGGGAACCAAGTGTTGTACAAGTACAGGAAGGTTGATAGGGTTACCAGACTGATAGATTATGGGAATGACATAGATGAAATTTGCTTGGGTTTAACAAGGCATCTGACAAAGTCTCCCATGATGTCCTTGTGGATAAGAGAGACAAACATGGACTACATCAGTTGGGCGGTGGCTCAGCAAAATGTGGCATATGAACATAATGGAATATTCTTACACCATGAAAATGATGAATAGAAAGAATTTAGAGAAATGTGGGAAGACTTTCATGAGCTGATGTAGAGTGAAGTGAGTGGAACTAGGAAAATAATTCATACAGTATGACGATGCTGTAAAGACAAACAACTTTGAAAGACTTGAGAACTGATCAGTGCCACGGTCAACTAGGGTTCCAGAGGACTGATGAAGCATGCTAGCTAGAGAGGTGATGGACTCAAGGTGCGGACTGAGACATACATTTTTGGATCTGGCCAGTGGAGGGGCTTTGTGCTGCTTGATTATGTATATTTGTTACAAGGTTGTTTCTGCTTCCCTGCTTCTCATCTTCCCTCCCCCACCTTCGATGGAAAGAAGGTGGGTGAGAGAGAGAGAAGAAAAATGCTTGTTAAATGAAAAACCAAAGCAATTTCCCAGATGCCTCTTTGGCATTTGACTTGGTCCTGGGTTCCTCCCCACTCCCCCCATCCCCACTCAGGTATCCAGCCGAACAGTCACTCAGAGGATGCTGAAGTTTTCAGTGTTCCACGTGGACAAGCAAAGAAAGCATCACCTCCTGGGCCAAGTGCTCTTCCCATTGAAAGATGAGATGCTAACAAGCGATAGCCGGCCCATTGTCTGGAGAGACTTGGAAGCAGAGAGCCTGGAGGTAGGTCACTAATTAAAGGTTAAGTTAATTAAGCAAATATCACCCTGTGTTAGAGCAGCGGACTTCTTAGGTTGTGGCAGGGTTCCAGTAGAATGCCGGGGTGGATTTTCTAAGGGTCATTGAAGCTTGGGAAAGGGACCTCACAAATCATTTAGTCTGGCTCCTTCATTTTACAGAGGAGGGAACTGAGACCCAGAAGGAACTTTTTTTTAAGTGACTTGCCCAAACTCGGGTTCCTCTGATTCTAAATCCAGTGACATTTTGTATGCACCACGTTGCCTTGGACTGATGTGTAATTGACTGCTTGAGGGAAGGAGTGGCTGTGTCACAGGAGCTCCTGCTCTAGAGACCACCTTAGCTAGGTGTCCAGTCAGCAAAGAAAGCCCTCCCCTAAACTTACCTTTTTAGGTTATCAAGAATCAGTTTGGGGTAAGTGGAAAGAGCAATAACCAGAAAGCAAGAGAAAATGAAAGTTGCAAAAGTACAGAGAATAATCTTGGCTCCATAGAAGAGACGTGAGAAAACATCTCTCCCCTATGACTTTGCAGAGATGGTGAAGAAGACCTATGGGAATGCACCACATTCTTTTCTTGCCCTGGCTGTCAGGGTAACATGGTGGAAAAAAACCCAACCCCCAAACTACTGACCTTCACTTAAGGGACAATCTTGTAAAGTAGTACTAGCCATGGATGAGCCCAGGAAACCATCTGACCAGTGTGCTATCTGTATAGGAAATGGTGAGAAAAAATCAGCAAACATTAATTATCAACAACATTTATTTCTCAAAGATGCAGAAATTTTGCAAAGAATATAAAGACTTAAGGAAATTGTCCAGAAAGGAATTACTTATATGCAAGTGTTCTAACCTCAAAGTCTTTGTTTTTGTGGACCTGATTGTGATCATGAGATCATAGATACGGAGCTAGCAGAGATTGTAAAGATTATTTATCCATCAGCAGTATACAAAGCCAGATACTGTGCTAGGTCCTAGGGATTCAAAGTCAAAATGAAGAACTTATGTTTCCCCCCCCAGGGAAACAACATTTGTACACATAAGTATATATACAATATATAGAAAGCATATGCATATATATACTATATATAATAATATTGGGGTGAAGAGAGGCATTATTAGCTGGGGGAATCAGAACAGGCTTTATATAGGAGGTGGGCTTTGAAGTAAGTCAGGGAGGCTGATGAGGGAGCTAGGGAGAGAGTATTCCAGCCACAGCATTGGCATGGTGGGCTCCCTGCCGGAAGAAATCACTGTGGCTATTGGAGAAGGCTAGGGGTTTCGGGGTTTCATGGAAGCCCCTTGCTATCCCTTTCAGACAAATCTCTTCTCTTAAGTTTACTGTTCATTCTGTTCTCTACAGCCCCCTTCCGAGTTTGGGGACATCCAGTTCTCTCTCAGCTACAACGACTACCTGGGACGCCTGACTGTGGTGGTTCTGAGAGCCAAGGGCTTGAAATTCCAGGATGACAGGAATGTTGTCAGTGAGTTCTACCTCTCTTTTGCTGGGATGATGTCTGGGAATTTAGCCTCCAATATGATGGCCCCCCAGTCTAGAAGCCCTGGGGGCAGGGGTTCTTAACCATTTTTTGTACCATGGACCACTTTGGCAGTCTGGGGAACCTGTGCAACCATTTGTCAGAGTGGTATTTTGTTGCCAACATTCAGAGGAAACGCTAAATTTCAGTTAGGAATTAGTGGAAAGAAAGATGGAATATTTTTTCTCTATACAAGTTCACCGAATCCCAGAAATCTATCCATGGGCCTGGAGCCTGTGGGGGCCTGTGGCCTCCTTCCATTTAAGAATTCCTTCCCTGGGAGATTAACTTTCTACCAGTAAAATCGACCCTAACAGTGTGATCGCACTTGGGAGCCTTTTTATTCTTCCTTTTTCCAATCTGCAGAGTTGGGGGGAAGAAGCCATCACTCTTCATAACCCATTTCTTCAAATCGCACAGAATCATAGAATTTCAGGGCCAGAAGAAACCTCAGAGCCTATCTAATCCTACCTGTGCCTGGACAAGGCTGTTTTCTATGCCACCCCTCACAAGTGGGTCATCCAATTTTTGCTCTAAGACCATTTGTGATAGCGACCCCAACTCCCTGCCAAGGCGGGTCCCTCTGCTTTGGGATAGCTTTAATCATTAGGTAAGGTTGTTCTGACATCAGACTTTGGCAAATATCATCCAAAGCCCACGTCATTCTGCCCTCGGGAGCAAAGCAACAACTCTAATCCCTTTTTCCCATGATGGCCCTTTAAATGTTTGAAAATAGCTAGCACATCCATCCCAAATCATGTCTTTTTCAGGCCAGACCTCCGGCTCATCCTATTTGTTATAATTTGTTATTATGTTGCACTCCCTTCTACCATTTGGTATAATATGAACTAAGCATCCTGGCTCTGAAGTCAGAGGACCTAGATTCAAATCCACCTCAGAGGCTTACTAGCTACACCTGGCCTCCCTGGGACTCAGTTCTGTAATCTGTAAAATGAGACAGTTGGATTAGATGGCTTCTGAGTGATCAATCAAAAAGCATATTAGTGAGTGCCAGACACTGTGCTTGTTGGTGGGGATACAGACACAAAGAAGACAGTAGTCCTGTCTCTGAAGGAGCTCACATTCTAATGGAGGAGACAATACATGTATAAGTACATGCAGAATAAGAGGATAAATGCAAATAAATACAAGGCATTGAGGAATGGAGGGTATGAGCAGATGTGGGTGAACCAGGAGAGGCTTTGTGTTGGGGTCCTTGAACTTCTATATGTGTGTGTGTGTGTGTGTAAATAAATAAGTATATATATTCAGTCATGGCTGACTCTCATGATCCTATTTGGGGTTTTCTTGGTAAAGACACTGGAGTGGTTTGCCATTTCATTCTCCAGCTCATTTTACAGATGAAGAAACTGAGGCAAACAGGGTTAAGGGACTTGCCCAGGGTCCCACTGCTAGTAAGTGTCTGAGGCCAGCTTTGAACTCAGGTCCTCCTAGCTCTGGGGCTGGTACTCCATCCGCTGCCTACCTGCCCCAACTTGGACTCCTTCTTAAAGGAAGCTAGGGCTTCTCTGAGGCTGGGCTGAGTGTCTATGATCTTAGGATATTGCTAAACTGAACCAGTTGCTGTCTGTGTGCCCCGAACTCTTTCCCTTTCATGTTCACACTGTTCTCTATACCTCCCTCCACCCCTCTTTTATGCCTAGAGCTTCCTTTCTAGAACCTCCTTCAGGAAGCCTTCCTCGACCCCTCAGTCACTAATTATCTCCCCTCTCCATCCTTGCCACGCCCAGCACTCTGCCCTAGTCTCCCTAATCTCACTCTTCCTTGGGTATTTTTGATTTGTGCCCATGACAGGTCTTTACCCCGACCCCCAATCTCCTGAGGCTGGGAGCTCTCTTAGGGCAAGGGCAGTCAGAGCCTAGGGTGGAGAGGACCCAGTGCAGGGAGAAGAAGCTAGGACTCGGTCATTAAAGTGTTTTTATATGTCCTTTTCCCTCCCCCATTACTCGTTACCTTTTGGTAACAGGGAAAGTTGACCCCACTTTCTAGAGATGGAGTCAACTTTCTTTCTTCACTTTAGGCTTGGTAGGATTTGGATTTCTCTTTAGGGATTAAAGCCAAAAATCAATACTAACCGAAGCAGTGGAGTTCCTGTGGAACAGGAATGCTGGGAAGGTCATGACTCCCAGAGGAGTGGATCCATTCGCTGGGCCTGGAAACATAGCTGCCGTTTTCATGAGATTGTTTGCTGCTTGGGTGAATGCGGTGCCAGGATCTTGTGTTATTTTCAAATAAGCAAAAATCTTGTCTGGACAATGAATGCTCTCCAAAGCCTGGGAGGAAGGAAAAGCTGTCACTAAGCCTTTCCTTAAGATGGATGGTCAGGCTAGAAAGACATTAAAATAATTAACCCCTGTTTCCTTTGATAATGGCTCCTGGCTGCAGTGGTTATGGATCATGTTGGCTGAGTTCCAAGGGCACAGCAGCATGTTTGCCAAACTGGGCATATTCTAGAAGTGGGGGAGGAGGGAAAAATCCTGTCTTATTCAGCTTGGGAGACACACTACAGGTTAACAGGTAAGAATGGGCATTTGGCTTCTACTGACTGGTTTATTCCGTCAAGATGCTTCCATAGAGGCTTGTTATCAGTAAAAAGATTTCATGGCTTTCCCAGGGAGAAGATAAATGGGGGTATCTCTTTAGTGTCCCCTCAGCAATCCACCGGTGATTCTCACCTTGGTTTCTTTAGGTGTGTTTGTCAAAGTGTCGCTGATGAACCACAACAAATTTGTCAAATGCAAGAGGACCTCTGCTGTGCTGGGCTCCCCCAATCCTGTGTATAATGAGACTTTTAGCTTCAAGGCCGATCCTGAGGAGCTAGACACTGCGAGCCTGAGCCTGACGGTGCTGCAGAACACAGAAGGGGACAGTAAGGCAGTTTATCTTTCTGACCCAGAGCTCGGACGCTCAGACTTCAGATGACCTTATAGTGGGCTGTATAATAATAATAGTTAACATTTATGCAGCACCTACAACATGCCAGGCACTGTGCTAAGCACTTTATAGTTATTATTTCATTTGATCCTCATAATTCCCCTGCAAGTAATGTGCTATTATCACCCCCATTTTGCAGTGGAGGAAATTGAGTCAAACAGAGGTTAAGTGACTTGCCCAGGGTCATACAGCTAGTAAGGGTCTGAGGCCAGATCTGAACTCAGTCTTCCTGACTCCAGTTCACGTGTTCTATCTACTGTGCCATCCAGATGCCTCATGTTGAGGAGACCAAGGCTGAGAGGTCAAGTGTTTGCTTGCCCAGGGCTGCAATGCCCTGAGTGTCCGAGGAAGGGATCTGAATCGAGGATTTTCTGTCACTACATCCACCATGTGATAGTGCCTCCACAGCTTACTGTTAGAAAAGAGAGCCCCGCATTGGTTAATTGAATTTTGGACGATTCCTTACTATCACTATTTTATAGAAGATATGGCCACAGATATTGGAATACAAGTTCAAAGGTTAAAACTGACTCCTGTTTACCTATCTGTATAATGGAGAGAGAATTTGCTACTTCCTTAAAGTGAAGTTGAGAAGTAACTCAAGGGGCAGCTAGGTGGCGCAGTGAGCAGTGAGCCCTGGAGTCAGGAGGACCTGAGTTCAGATCTGGCCTCAGACACTTGACACATGCCGTATGACCTTGGCAAGTCACTTAACCCCAATTGTCCTGTCTTTCCCCCTTCAAAAAAAAAAAAAAAGAAATAAATGTGTTGCCGAGGTAACTCTGATCATGTACAGAAGAGAATAACTATGTTGCTTTTTCCCTACCCCACTCCCCTTTTCAATCCAGAGAGCCACCAGCTGGGCCGTGTAGTAGTAGGACCCTTCATGTACACGAGGGGGAAAGAATTGGAACACTGGAATGAGATGATCAATAAGCCCAAGGAACTGGTGAAGAGGTGGCACGCGCTCTCTGGAAGCACCTAACTGCGCCTGGTCTGCAAGGACAGCGACTTCTGTTTTGGAAACTGCTTCTCTCCCTTTAGAAAACCATGACATAAGAACAATGTGTCATCACCATTTCCCCCAACGGCTAGCAGAACCACCAGGCCGGCCTCACGGTGGACAGTGGACGCAGGGAGCAGCCTCTCTTAACAGGATGAGGCAAGATGTCCTCACCGGTTCTGTGTCAGAAACAGGGCCTTATCTTTCCTTGGTTAGCATAGGGAAAATCCTAATAAAATGTCTCTTCTTCCTCTTGTGGAGTACTCAGAAGAGTCCTCTTTTGGGACCTTTATCATTGTAAAGCTGAAGTTAAGTTAGCATTTCAGACACTCAGACTGTTTGCTAAATAGTATAGATGTCAGTGGGACAAATTTTGGTTTTCTCCGAGATTAAGTTCCTTTCAGCCCATGTGAGCACTGTTTTGTAGGCAGGCCGGCCTCTGTATTTAGCCACAAAAGGAAATACTATTTTAAGAGGATAGGAATAGGAAGAAGCTAGGAAAATATTGTACTTATGCCCTTATGTCAACGAGAACTACACATGGACTGGAGCGGTTGATCACAGTAAGAAAAGTCTGACTTATCACTTGTTTACTTGAAACTCATGTGGACCCTACCACTAGATGTGAGCATTAGGGATCTGTGGCTCAGGACCCATCCCAGTGACAACAGTGAGATTCCTTGGTGACAAGAATGTTGTCTGAGCTACTTGGAAGAAAATCTCTTCAGAGCAAGGAAATGACGTTACAAATATCCAAATGAGAGGGGAAATACAAGCTGGCCACAGTAGACTAGAGATTGTCTAAGTCAAAATGACTTGGAAGTTGCGATACTTGCTCATACTGTTCTAAGGGACTGAGACAGGAGACTGGACTACCATGGTAAAATTCCTGATGAACAATGCATGACCCTTATTGTGAGGGTTTCCTGGCCAGGTATTGTCAAAAAACCTTGACTTCTGTGCTTTCCTCTACTTTGACCAAGCCGTTGCATATTCTCATACTCTTCTGGTCATTAAAACACTTGTGAATCAAGACTGGCTGCCATTGTCTTTACTAGTTACTGGAAGACGCCCATAGCAGGTGTATTCAGTGTTTTGGAAGTTTGATGTTTGGAGGGAAAGTTTGATTCAATGAATCTTTATTTAACACCTACTATGTGCCAGTGCAGCTCACAACAGAATCTGTGAGCTGGGATCCAATGGAATGGCCCTGTAGAATTGGCAATTCAGTGAAGGTTATCAAACCATCTCGTATGATACAAGTAAACAGCAAATTTATCTTGGATATTTTCCATGAAGTGGTGTTTAGATATAGTTTTCATCTGTCACTTTTCCATGTTACCAAGGAAGAAAAATGAATGAACCATGGGAAGCTGGGATAGGGTGTTTTTATTTTTAAAGTTTATTATCCATTACATTGTTTTATACCTGACAAAGACTTTCAGAAATTTCAAGTCACCACCGTCTTCTTTTCTAGATGAACTTTGCATTAACCATTGTGCTAAGTACCTGTTTATAAAGGAGGCAGCATAGGAAGGAAACTGTTAGGATTACTGGTGAACGTAAGTTAGAACCATCCCTTCCGACTCTATTGCTGTTTATTGCACCAACTCTAAGAATTACCCTGACATACAGCTAGCTAGGAGATGAAGTCTGAAATGGAAAATTTGCCTATTTAGCCACGTTGAGGGTTCATAACCTACTTACCTCTCCATAGCGGTGACTGAAACAGCTGGCTCTGGATTCTGAAAATGGTCCAAAGGAGAGAGAAATTGTAGACTGGTTCAAGGCTCCCTGCAGATGGTGCCTGTTTTCTGCCATTATGTAGCTCTATATCTAGCCAGAAGGAAGACTAATTTTGTGGCTTTTCCCAAAACCAAAACCAAGCAAAGCTGGGTCTCTCTAATCCCTTCCAACTCTGCTGCTATTCTCTTTCCCATACTCCTTTTTTGTTTTTTGTTTTTTTGAAGATTCATGTTTTTTAGGAACAATTTTTCTGTGGCTTAATTTTTGCTTTAAGTACAGTCTTGGCACTTCCCTTATCTCTTGGTGGGTTTCCTTAAAGCATCTTAGCATCTTGCTTTTATTGAGAGGTAGTGTCAAGGGTCATTAACTCATAAGTGTGCTGAGAGGGAGTAGCATTAAGAATAGGCAGCTGACATCTGAGGTTCAATACCTACTCTCCAACATGTGAGGTGGGAAATGGGCTTCCATCAACATCCCTTTGAAAAGGCTTCCAACCCCCAAACCAGGTATTTAGGACTCTAAGCTGGCATTTGTAGCAAATACCCTTACAGCAAAGCTTAATCAGCTTTTAGCAGCTAAAGGGGTCCCTGTGCTGTCTCCCTGTGTAGCTAACTTTGCAGTTTGGATGCTCTGGGGCCCTGACTTTAGGGGACTGGGGCTTAGGAAAGTTAAAGCATAATTTCACATTTACTGATGAGCCAAACATTTTCTCTGTGATAATTTGACACTGATTGCTTTGGAGGATTTTACTGATCCCATTTCTTCCTGGAAATAGGCAGGCCACTCTCGACAAACATGTTTCTTGGGTGTGAAGGAATTGATGTAACTGATGACAAACCAGGTCCAAGACCTCTCAAGACAGAGTAATATGGCAAATTATATTTCTTGTCACAAGCTTCTCTCCCTGTAAACCAGAGCAGAGGTCAGTCACTTTTCATCTGTCAGAAAGGACTCATTCTATGAGTTATAGTTAGTGACACAAGAAGCCTACCTGGATACAAAGATACCACTTTTTAAAAAAAGGGGGGGGTGGAGACTGATAGGGTGAAGAGGAAGGCTTTTATAGGAGGGGGAAAACTGGAGAATGTTTGTTTAGAGATGACAGAGAAGGAGAGAGTTTCCTAACAGAGAGGGAAACAGAGGCTCCAGTAAAACACCTGGCTACCCTCAACAAGAAGGAGAGGAGAGGACAGGTGATGAGGCAGAGGAGGGCTGAGGTGTGGAGGAGGGGAGGTGACAGAGCTCAGGATGAATGGGCTTAATTCTTCTAGGTGTAGTAGGAAGCCAGGACCTCACTATTCGCTGAAAGAAAGGAAGGTGGTATTGGCTTGGATTCTCAACTGAGCCTTCATTGCTGCATCCTTTAAAATTTCCCGACTGATTGGATCATGTTCCCTGTACTGGCTGGACCAAACCTTCTCTGTTCAAGCCACCTCTCCCTTTCTTTTCCACAATATAGAGAGAGGGATGGGATCTAGAATCTCACTGGTAGAAGAGACTCCTGAAGGAGGAAAGGCCTTCCCACTAACGCAGGTCAGCACCTTTTCTGCTACTCACAGTTGCAGGAAATTGCCTACAGCACTGCCTAGGGTTAGATAGTCAGTAGGCCTCAGAAGTGGCACTTGAACCTGGTACTCCTAGCTTCAAAGCTAGCTAGCTTTCTATCCATTATTCTATGCTGCCTTCTCAATAGAGGCCCTTTTATTCATTCAGTAAGCATTTGCTGAATGAGCATCTACTAAGTATAACCAGCAGGAATACAAAGACAAAACTAAACAATCTCTAACCAGGAACTTCCATTCTACTGAGGGGGTGGGTGGGGTGATACAATATGGACATAGGTAAGTAAATACAAAGTATATGAAAAGTAAATATAAGTAATTTTAGAACAGGAAAGCACTAACATTCATACCCTGCAGAGGAAATACAAACCATCTAGCAAAAGCTCCCTCTTCTCCCCAGTGCTATATCTCAAATCTTCTCAACATCATTGTCTTATTTTTCCCCCTCTGCTTCATTTTCCCTTCAATATAATTTTCACTGTTTAGAAAATTCCTGCCCCTATAGTGAATGCCCATTATCTTATAACTATTCTGGAAGCAAAACTTGTCACTTAACCTTTTAAGCTCAGTATCTTCATTTATCAAGTCAGGATAGTACCTGTATGATCATCTACTTCACAGGGTTCTCTTGTGGGAAGAGGTGTAAACCTTAAAGTGCCACACAGAAATGTGACACTATGATTATCATTAGATTATATTTCAGAAGGAAAATTGGGAGACTATGGAAAAATAATTTATTTTTTCAATGACTACAAAGTTTTATTAAAAATAAAAAGCTTGAGTTAGTATTTCTGGAGCCTACAAATACACACAATTCTTTTTATTACATTTTTGGGGAGTTTTCTGGACAAAAACCCAAGGTAAAGTCTTGTTACTTCAATTCATTTAAAAAAAATCATTTCATCGTATTTCTCCTCCAATTACCAGCAGTTTATTCTTCTGATGGCGTACATGGTTACAGAGTCAAGCTTCAAAGTCAGTATGAAAATCCAGCAGATAGAAGTCTTGTTGCAAAGGGTAGCTGTTTTCATCTAGAATAAAAAGGCTCTGAACTTTCAGTGTGTAGGCTCTTTCTCTGCTTGCTAGCAACGAGTGGCACAGGTCTGCTGCAACCATACCATATGTGATACCCGAGGACGGGACTGCCAAAAAAAAAAAACCATAATGATAATTTTTCTAGTGGCACTTAGAATTGTTCTCTACTGTTCCGTTTTGCTGCTCAGAGCAAAAGACTCTCATTTCCCTACCTTTTCAGGTACAACAAAGAGATGGTATCCTAGAATTTAGTTACTCCATTGCAGCTGAAGAAATGGTATCACTTCTGGTGTGTATTTTGTATATTAAGGATATTCCTTATTCCATTGCTAGCCATAAGTAAGTGACATGTGGAAGAATTTATTGTCTACTATTACCCTAAATCTGAAACTGAAAACACTGTGAGTGTTCACATCTAAAAAGTACCACTGGGGTTAGCTAAAGAATTCTATGTTTAAATAAATGTTAAGAACAGGTGACTAAAAATAATCTCATTGTATGTTAAGTGACTATTGAGATCTACACATAGATCACTAAGAACTATTTGCATTTTAATTTTTGATACAATACCTACAACTCTGCTTAACCAATCAGGTGGAATATTGAGAAGAATCTTCTGCATCATCTCTGATCCTACATGAATGCAAACCTTGTTCTTGCCATCAGACACAGTCATGAGAGCTGACCTGGAAAAGGAGACATGGCAGGAGAGACAAAAGTCAAAAGAGAAGCTTTGAAACTAGAGCAAAGTTTCAGTGAAATTAATGATGTGAAGCGTTACTTTCTGGTCCAGACTTGATTTTAGCATGCTGAAAACAGCTGAGAATGCTCCTGTGATTCCACATCTACCTTTGGTCTTTATGGAAGAGGAACAACCTGTGCCTCTGGGAAAACTATACCCATGTTATTGTGACAAGGCAGTAAGGGAAAATGAAACAGTTTCCAAACTCAAGTCCTAATCTCCTTGGAAAATTATAATACTGGCTTCAGTTATTCAATAGTGGCACTAGCAGGAAGTATACAGTTGAATGGGTAATTTATCTACAGAGAAATGTTTTCATTAATTAGCATCCTGTTGCCCCATAATACTGGGGATAATGCTACCTGTGGCAATCCTTTGGAGTTTTGTTTTAACTTTTTAGGGCCAAAGCAGACCAATTTAATATAAATTCAATTAAAATAAATATGAATTTAATATAAACTCAACTATATTTACTTGTTAGAGAGTAAGTCAATCAACCAACATTCATTAAGGACTTACTATGTGCTGGGTAGACAAAGAAAGGCAAAAGCACTATCCCTGCCCTGAAGGAGCTCACATTCGCATGGGAGAGACAACTGTGTGAGCACACACACAGGGACACACACACACACACACACACACACACACACACACATGCATGCAGGTGTAGAGGAAGACAGTCACTGAGGGAAGGCACTACCAGCTGAGGTGCCCAGGAAACCTCCTGCAGAAGGTGTGATCTGAGCTGAGTTTTGAAAGGAGTCAGAGAAGCTAAGAGATAGAGGAGCAGGGACAGAACATTCTGAGCTCCGGGACAGCCCTGAAACGGCAGAAATGGGAGGTGGGTGTTGTGTTTGAGGACAGTAAACAGGCCAATGTAGCTAGATAAGTCTGTGGAAGTGAATAAAGTGAAAGAAGACTAGAAAAGTAGAAAAGGCCAGACTGTGAAGAAGACTTTATATTTGATGCTGGAAGTAACAGTGAATCACTGAAGATTATAGAGGGTGGCAGTGGAGGATGACATGGTCATATCTGGGCTTAGGAAAATCACTTTGGCAGCTGAATGGAGGATGGATTGGGGCAGAGACAATCCTCTAGAAAAGAAAGGATGAGGCCTATACTGGGGTGGTGGCTGAGTGGAGAGAGATTGTGAGAGCATTCACAACAAATGAAGAAGAAATAAAAGATACTATTAGAAATGATTTTCCCAACTATATGCCAATTAAACCTACAACTTTAATGAAATGGATGAATATTTACATAAAAATAAAGTGCCCAGATTAATGGAACAAGAAATGGAGAATTTAAATAACACAAGTTCAGTAAAAGAAACTGAATGAGCCATAAATGAACTCTCAAAGAAAAAAATGAAACTCAGAGCCAGATGGATTCACAAGTAAATTCTTTCAAACATTCAAAGAACAATTAATTACAATATTATACAAACTGCCAAAATAACAAATTCTTTCTAAGATACAAAAATGACCTTAATACCTAAAGCAGGGAGAGTCAAAACAGAGAAAGAAAAAATATAAACCAATATCCTTAGTTGACACTAAATCAAAAATTTTAAATAAAACATTTATAAAGTTACTATAGCAATGTATCAAAAGATTATATATGATGATCAGGTTGAATTTATACTAGGAATGTAGGAAAAAGATGATCATAATTGACCATATTTATAAGAACAAGTAGAAATCATATGATTATATCAATAGATGGAGAAAAAGGTTTTGACAAAATCCATTTCTGCCAAAGAAAAAACCATTATCAACCCAACAAAACCAAGAGCCAGAATTGTATGTGACAGACATAACTGAAGTCCTTTCCAGTAAGATCAGGGGTAAAGATAGGATGTCTGTGGTTGCCAATTCTATTTAATATAATGCTAACGTTAACTATAGTAATGAGGTGAGAAAAAGAAACTGAGGCAACAAGCATAACCAAAGAAGAAACAAAGTTATTGCCTTCTGCAGATGATATGGTGATTTACTTAAAGAATCTAGAGAATCAACTAAAAATTAATTATAGCTCCAACAAAATTGTAGGATATAAAAAAATTCACATAAATGATCAACATTTCTTGTTACTAATAAAACCCAGTAGGAAGAGAGAGAAAAGGGAAATTCTTTTCACTTAAACAACTACAGAATGTATAAAATACTGGAGAGTTTACTTACCAAGATTCACATAAGAGCTACATGAGTATGATTAACTATAAAGCACTGTTTACAGAACTAAAAACTGACAAATAATTGGGAAAATATTTCTCATGGGTAAGCCATGCCAACATAATAATAATGACAATGCTATCTAAATTAATTAATTTATTTAGTTCCACATCAATAAAACTACCAAAGGATTACATTATAGAGCTGGAAAAATTAATGAGATTCATCTGGAGGAACAAAAGAGTCAGGAATCCCAAGGAAAATTCTAAAGAAAAAAAAAAGAAGGGAATTCAGCAATACCTGTTAAAACAATTTGGTACTGGTTAAAAATAGAGGTCTATCAATGGATCAGATTAGGTACACATATACTGAAGCAAATTAACCTTGTAATTTAATGTTTGATAATCCCAAAGACACAGGGGCAAGGACTTGCTATTTTACAAAAACTGATAGGAAAACTAGACAAGGCAGGATCGAGAGAAAAAAATAAATGCTTAGTAAGTGGGGAAAAAAAAGAAAATACAAACATTTAAAAAAGGATGCAGTGTCATTCCCATGTCACAATGAGACCTCAGAAAAGGGTTTTGGAAGAATCTGGTACTAAATAATTTGCAGACAATCTACTTCTGGAATAGGATCTGATATGCCTCCTTGAAAGGTACGGCAAGTTTTTAGGTGGTATTATAAAATTTGGGCAGTAAAAAGTGAGATGCTGTTTCACAAAAGCATATATAGATAAAAAAAATTATACCGGACCTACAAAAGTTCTGTAGCCATTACACTGCTAACCAGTATCCCATAAGGTAAACATTGTTTTATTTATTCTGAAAATAAAAAATAATTGAGACTCTAAGATGTTTTATATTCCCTATAGTAACTCAACAGCAAGGAAAGAAAAACTTTTCATTTTAACTACCAATCTACTCTTCTTTCCACATATAACTATTTTAATGATTTTTATACATCCTAATATTTTCTTTCTGAAATGGTTGGAATCTCTTCTCCCTTGGAAGATAGTTTTTGGTTAGATATAAGAAGCTGGTACCAGTGATTCTTTAAGTTTATTTCCAGTCTTATTATTCTAAATATAGTCTTTTTAGATAACTTGGTTTTTGGCTTTATTTACCTGTAGTAAAATTTCACCATAGTAAATGGCAAGCAACTGACACACTGCTTGTAGATCTGGTTCTCATCTGTTTCTAATTCCAGTCCACATTTTCCACAGCCTGAATACATAATGGAGGGGAGACATGTCAGAATATCCTCCAGAGAAGAGCTAGCATCTAGGACAAGCTGCCGGCTCTTGTGGACAACAACAGGAAACATAAGCGCCAATATCTGAGCTTTTACTTGTACCACTCCTATGGAAGACAAAAAATACATATAGAATTAGAATTGTTACGCTCCCATAAGTTGTCTTAAAAGATCATGGTGGCTTCCTAGTTACTAACCCTTTGAGATCAACTCTTTAATCCCAGAGCCCATGGCACAAAGCTAGAAAACAGATGGAAAGTAACATAAAAACGCTGAACTCACTTATCTACCTCTACACTTTAAAAATGTTGCCCCTAAAATTTACAGGCGCTGATGTGCCAAATGATCTAAGTTCTAAACTGTTCCTTCAGATGACCAAAAGGGGGCATTGCAACATAAGGTCAAGAAACTTACTGAGAACCAGACCATTTAATTTCTTATGAATGTCAGATAATTTATATTTTCCCATTCTTTTTCATACAATTATAATAATCTTTTTTTATTTGCAGAACATACAAAATCTTGAAAAAAAAACCTAAGGCAACACGGGAGAAAAATCAGCTAAGAAAATGAGTTATTAAAATATAACTATAAAGTTTTTATAATAAAATCTAAAACAAATGTAAGTATAGTATAAATATATAACTAAATATATAATAAATATTACCATAATAACTATAAATAAAAGTTACATTACAAATGTAATAATCATAGTTATTTAACTTTCAGTGTTAAGGCCAAAATCGGTCTGATTTCTTTAACTTTTAACCACACATTGTGCAAAAATTATGAATACTTTTTATTAGTATTAAATTATATCAAGGCATACTAAAAGATATTTCCCAATTTTCCACTTCCTATTTCTTCTCTAAATACATTTGGAATAATAACTATAGGAAGATTTTTCTTAGATTTTTGAAAAACTTGGAGTAAATAGCTTTAGTGATATGTAGTCACATTTAAGATCTGAGAACATGTCTTAACTCCCATATCTATGCCAACTAATCTAAATAATATTTTCTAAATAATATATATTGCATGTCATCTAAATTGTATATAATAAAATATCTGAATAATATCTAATAAAATAGATAGATGATGATAGCCAAAAACAAAAATTTTTTCCATGTTGTATACTTCAGAGTATATTTCTGTTTGGTAGGGAGTAATTCTAAAGGACAAAGCAATCACTTAAGAGATCCTTAAAATGCTTTTGATGATGAATTACATATTCAAAAAGAGAAGTTTTAGGGAGTAGGTGCTTATATATGCATTTTATAAAAGAGAGAATTTTCATATACCATACAAATGATCAATTTGAATATCAGTATCTAGATGGCTAAATAAACTAAAATGTATCTGGAAACTATAACAGTACCTGGATGACACCTCAGTGTCTATTAGAAAGCAGGTTAAATCACTAAAAAGTTCAATGATAAGTACTATCATTTTTTACTTAACATTTCTAGGAAAATGGCCTACACGGCTGAAGCTATAAAAAACAGAGGTTTTGAAATGTACTGTCCCAGTAAATACAGCTCACTCCCAAGTGCCCTGTCTACCAGCTACAGTATTCAAACCTCCTGGGGCTTAGCTAAGATGACAATTGTGAAGCCGCTCGATTGCAGAGTCCTACTCAAGTCAGTCAGTCCCTGCTGGTTTCCAAAGAGTTTACTCCCTTCATTAACAGGTCACAAGCTGTGCATGCACACTCTTACCTGAGTGCTTCTCTTCCAGAAGGTCAGATAAATGTGAGATGTTCACAAGGTGACTTTCCCTTTTTTGGAACTTTGCTTTAAATTCAACTGCCCTCGTGTCATCCTCAAAGAGGCACTCACAGGAGGACCAAGGGGTCGTGTGCAATTCTAGACTTCCTAAAGTGGAATTGTGCTGAGTGAGGAGATACTTAAACTCCCAAAGATGATCTGAAGACAAGAAAATAAAAAAGCCAACATAAGGAAAACAATCTAGAATCAGAACAGTATTGAACTCCTCAATTCGGGGGTTACACTTAAGAATCTGGGAATGAAATAAAATCATTATACATTTGCATAATGCTTTAAAGTTTTCAAAGTTCTTTTACATAACAAAATCTAATTTGTCAGAGAGGCAAGGCTGCAGTCTTATCCCTATTCTGCAAATGAGGAAACAAAGGCTCAAGCATCACTTGCCTTTCGGCTACATGGCTAGTAGGAACAGAGACAAGACCAGAACCCAAGTTTTCTGCGTTCTAGTCTAATGTTCTTTCCAGTACACATAAGATCTCTCAAAGAATTAAATGTGTAGGCTTCATTTAGGCATCAAAGTAAGGTGTCTTCACTTAAAAAAAGTGTCCTTTCAAAGATGATTTGTTGGGCTTGCAGACAAGATGGCTACTTGCTGGAAGGGAAAGCTCCCCCAAACGCACCACAGCAAAGTCCCAAAATTCACACTAGAATGCATAATGAGCAACTATTGTAAGTGAGTACTTCCACTCAAGAACTGCACAGAGTCAACCAGAAGCCCGTGAGTAATCGGAAAGAGCTGCCAGCAAAGCCAGCGTCAGAACAGGGGCAGAACAACAGACGGAAATTACAAAGAAGAAAATAGGGGTCAATGCAAGGAAAAGCAGCCTGACAATCAGAGCTTGCTTAGGCACCGGATGCACTTCTCGGCCTTTGAGGCCTCTTTCACTCCTGAGTTCTGCGATTCTGAGTTAGACACGGTTGAATTCTAGCTACTAAATTACAACAACCCTTTCCACAGCGCTTCGAGCTGAATAAAGCCCTTTCCTCACAGTTTCACGGGCGAGCAGTATAATTATCATGGCCGCCCTCACTTTAAAGATGGAGAAGATGGAGGCTTTGAGAGACTCGGCGAACGGTCCATGGTCACCCCACAGGCTCGGGTCCTATGCCTGCGAGTGCGATGCTGTTTCTGCCACATGCACCACCTCTGCTGGCTCATCTGGGCTGCTCTGCCCTCGCTCCACAGCGTCACAAAAAAGCCCAACAACTCGTCTGTTTATTCCTGTGGCTGTGCAAAAGAACTCATTTATGTTGATGGTCCACCCGCCAACGGGACTTTGACGGTGACCACGTGGTGCTGGATTTGCCACAAACATTAGTCCTAAGGCATGCCACGTTGTTTGTCAATACTAAACAGCAATAGTATATTCTGAAAAGGGCCTTGTATTTTGGATCCTGTTTCCCTTCTAAAAAATCAGCTCTTCTACTTTTTCTAATCAACAATGACACTGTATATGAATGGGAGCTGTATTCTTGGAGTAAAACAGAATTGAGTTGGGTTTTTTGCCTTTAACTTAAGTGGCAGAGCGAGAATTTTGGGTGGGGAGGGGCAGGGGAGACAATCAGTGTTAAGTGCCCTGCCCAGGGTCACACAGCTAGTAAGTGAGCAGAAGAGTTTTAAGAAACCATGAAAATGGTAACATTTTCACAGTGAAGTCCCAGAACATAGCATAGCAGAACCGATGAGGTAGGAAGCTCTCTTGAATCTGTTAAAGATTAAAACTACACAATATAGCACAATGTCTTGTATAGCAGGCACTTCATAAACACTTATTAAATGAATACTGGAACAATATTTGCATTTCAGCTGATCCTTTTTTTTTTAATATTAAACTAAATAGTGTACAAACCCTCCTCTGGAGAGAGGTTTGAAGACACATAATGCTAACCCTAGTTACCCTTAAAAGAATGTCCATCATGTGGTTATC
This sequence comes from Trichosurus vulpecula, assembly GCF_011100635.1. Classification (NCBI taxonomy): domain Eukaryota; kingdom Metazoa; phylum Chordata; class Mammalia; order Diprotodontia; family Phalangeridae; genus Trichosurus; species Trichosurus vulpecula. The sequence goes on from NC_050580.1 coordinate 74,833,185, forward strand.
TGCTCTGTGACCTGGCTATGTGATGACTCACATTCTGGGAGCAAGCATTAGACTCATGGTCTAGGCTTTCAGATTGGGATCAAATGGTCACGGCTTGTCTACCCATGGCAGATATTTGTCTGATTTCACAATTGGCAAACAACTCTCATTGACATATCATGAACATTTGATCTCAACATAAAAAAAATTAAATTGGATATCTAACATTCTAGGTATTCCCTATTAATCATTAAAAGAAGATGGGCCAGAGCCTTATTTTTGTGTAACTACTCAACAGGGTGTAAGTTCAGTATTTGGGGAGAGCCAATAACCCTTTCCATGCAGGACAGCTGAATGATACAATGGTTTACAAACTGTTTCAGTCTAGAAGTCACTTCAGTAAGCTAAAAAAAGGGACAGGCCATCTGTACTGATCATTCCTACTTATTATAAAGCAGAAAAACTTCATCAGAACTAACCAGGTAGTTTTGATGACTTCTACTTTATAGTACAGTTTGATATCTGGTAAGGCTAGGCCACCTTCCCTAGCATTTCTTTTCATTAATTCCCTAGATATTCTGGACTTTTTTTTCTTCCAGATGAATTTTGTTATTATTTTATCTAGCTCTGTAAAATAATTTTTTGGTAGCTTGATTGGTATGGTGCTGAATAAGTAAATTAATTTAGGTAAAATTGTCATTTTTATTATATTAGCTCAGCCTAACCATGAGCAACTGATGTTATTCCATTTATTTAGATCTGACTTTATTTGTGTGAGAAGTGTTTTGTAATTGTGTTCATACAGGCCCCGGGTTTGTCTTGGCAGGTATAGACTCCCAAATATTTTATAGTGTCTATAGTAACTTTAAATGGAATTTCTCTTTCTATCTCTTGCTGTTGGGCTTTGCTAGTAATGTATAGGAATGCTGAGGATTTATGTGGGTTTATTTTATATCCTGCAACTTTGCTAAAGTTGTTTATTATTTCAAGTAGTTTTTTACTTGAATCTCTAGGATTCTCTAAGTAAATCATCATATCATCTGCAAAAAGTGATAATTTGATTTCTTCTTTGCCTATTCTAATTCCTTCAATTTCTTTTTCTTCTCTTAATGCGAAAGCTAACATTTCTAGTACCAAATTGAATTATAGGGGTGATAATGGACATCTTTGTTTCACCCCGGATCTTATTGAGAATGTATCTAGCTTATCCCCATTATATATAATGCTTGCTGATGGTTTTAGGTAGATGCTATTTATAATTTTAAGGAAGACTCCATTTATTCCTCTGCTTTCTAGTGTTTTTTAATAGGAATGAGTATTGTATTTTATTAAAAGCCTTTTCTGCATCTATTGAGATAATCATGTGGTTTCTGCTAGCTTTGTTACTGATATGATCAATTATGTTGATAGGTCAGCTATTCTTGAAAGCAATTTAGAACTAGGCCCACAAAGTCACTAAGCTATGCATATACCCTTTGACTCAGTGATACCACTATTAAGTCTCTATCCCAAAGAGATCAAAGGGAGAACAAGATGATTTATATATTCAAAGATATTTACAGAAGTTCTTTCTGCAGAAGCAAAGACCTGGAAACTAATTCTCTATCAACTGGAAAGTGGCTGAACAAATTATGGAACATGGGATGTAATGGATTATTACTTAGTGACAAGAAATGATGAAAGAAACAGTTTCAGATAAACCTAGGAAGACTAGGAAATGATGCAGAGTGAAGTTAGGAGAATAATTTATATAGTAAACAACAATACTGCAAAGATAAAAACTCTAAATTCTGACCAAGGCAATGATCAACAATGAGTCCTGAGGCCTGATGATGAAGCATGCTATCCTCCTCCCAAGAGGTGAGGTGATATATTCTCTTAAGGTGCAGAATGAGACACACATGCAAAATGGTCATGGCCAACAGGTGGATTTATTTTGCTTAACTATGTTTATTTATTAGAAGGATTATAGGGAGAAAGGACTAGGGGGGTGGAGGGAGGGAAGCTAGTGATAGGGCTCCCCCACAAAAAAAAGAAAAGAAAGGAGGTCATAAAATCACTCAAAAATGCACAGAGAAGTTCAGAAGGAAACGCAAGCAGAATAACTGTGAAAGTAATGAGTTAAATTTATTATATACTTTTAAAAAAGCAAAAGTAATATGTAATAGAATATATGTGATATATATAATAGAAACTCGCAATTTCATATATATTCTTCTTTCTCTATTCTGCTTTGTATGAGGAAATGTTCATTTTTTTTTCTGTAAATTCAGAATTCATTTTTTAAGTTCATGCACGTACTCTAAAAGCTTAACTCAGAACCAAAGTAGCATGTTGCAACAGAATATAAAGACATATACCAAACAGTTTATATTTTTAGCACATTGAACCTGAATACATAGACACAGTCTCAATATTTAAATACTTTAAAGGACATAATTTAGAGGCTGAATAAGCATCACTAAAAAAGATATATATATGGCACAGCACTGTTGTATGTCCCTCTAAATAAGTGAGTTATTTTATCAACATTTCTAAGTAAAGAAAATGTTTAGGACACAGTTATTTTTCTACTTTAAAATTAAAGACACAGGGCATGTTTATAGAATATTGAGGCATTCTGAACCTTGTGTTCCTCTTTAACTCACATCAGGAGCATCAACTATTCAAATAGTAATGTTATTAAGTTAAAAAGAAAGTCTGGTACATTACCCCTCTTCCTTTGAATGTCTGAGTACCACGCAGCTCCAGGACCCCATAATACAAGTATAAAATGTTGGTCTTGGACCTGTTCTACTGTTAAAATAATTTTTCTTTGCTTCTGTCCTCTGTAACCATATACTGCCTCTGGAAAAGCAACAAGAGTATTAGTTTTATTTGACTTAACTGAAAATTTTTCTCATTTTCCTAAGTCTATAACTTAATTTAAATGTAGATTAGACAATGGACAGCTAGGTGGCACTGTGGATAGAGCACAGGCTTTAGAGTCATGAGGACCTGAGTTCAAATCGAGCCTTAGACACTTACTAGCTGCATGACTCTAAGTAAGTCACTTAACCAACAACAACAAAAAGAAGATTAGACATACTTTGTCACACTAATCTAGATTTTTTATCCTATGCTTGAAAAATCTTTATTCTTAAGAAAGCACCACTATCAGCCACTGCAACGAAGTGCCACAAGATGACTTACCTGTTATTACTGTGACACTGATAACTTTTAGTATCAAATGGACTAAAGTATTTGGCTGAAGCTGGTCCAGTTCTACATACTGTACACCTTCCAATTTCTGAGGATGTCTGAAAGGGAGATCTATGATGTAGGAATGCTTTGAAGAGATATAGTCCAATAAATCTTGCAGAACTGTAACACTGACTACACGGGAATCTAAAAAAAAAGCATAAAGACGGAAACATCAGTCTACATTGAGGACTCCATTTTGGCTGCACAACATTAGACAAAAAGTAAACAATCCTATTTCTGTGTTCTGATATACATTAGTATTTCTCTTATTGCAGAATATCCAGTTCAGTTTAAGTATGAAAATTAAGCTTTGAACTTAAATAAACTGGCTTCTAATCCTGACTTTCCTATTTCTTTTGACTCACAGTCAGGCTCAAAATTCCAGTTTCTTTTTATTGTTTCTTGACAAGTGATTGTTCTTTTACTCCTCAGGGATCTCTCATCTCCACTGTTACCAACCTAGTTGAGACCCTTATTATTCTCACACTAAGACAAGAGCAACAGCTTCTTAATTGGTCTCTCTGCCTGTAGTCTTTCTAGTCCCTCAATCTATCCTGTGTATGCATCACCACCAGATCAATCTCTTCAGAACCATTAGTCCTCTGTTCAAATATCTTCAGTGGCAGTTCCACCAGAAAACATTCAAATTACTTAGCTTACTATTCAAAGGTGTCTACAAATTAATCAACATAGCCCTCCACTCTGAAGTAGTCTATTCCCTATGTCCTTAATGTGCCTTATTACCTGGAATAACCTAAAACCCCGCTACCCATCTCCAAAATCTTACAGTACCCAGCTGAAGTCTCTCCCCTTTCATGACACCTCCTGACCCATCCAGTCTACAATGGTTTCTCCTTCTCTTTGAACTTATTGATCCTATTGTTAATATCTTTCATTCAGCAATTGATTTATGTTGCTTTGTGATATTATATTGTTGCTTTGTACTGTTATTTATATACCATACCCAATTAGAATTTAAGTTATTTGTTTAGAGGAACTATGTCTCAATAAACATTTTACTGATGGCTAAAATAATATTTTTGGTATAAAGTTCTCACTTAATGGTACTCAGCTTTCTAGACTGCACCTCAACCTATTACAATGGAAAGTGTGTAAATTACGGAGGGAGATAATAATAAAATAATGTATAAATACTCACATTATCTTGAAGGAAAGACAATACCTAAATTTTCAGTTTTTGTAGATACTATTTAACTATAATGGGCACATTGCTACACATCCTCATTACAATGTCGGAACACTGAGTACTCAGTCTTTATAATGCAAAGTTAAAATCATTTGTTTCTGAAATAAGTATTCTAAAGATATCTTTAGGTTTATTTTGGTTAGTGACTCAGAATCAGATCTAATGAACAAAGTAAAGCCAGGTGAAGGTGTTCTATCTTTTTTAACGGATCATGTAATATAGATTTTTAATGAGTGCAGTAAAACATTTATTTGAGGCTTCATAATAAATTCCATTTATTCATCATAACAACAATAGCAGTAATGGTAATATCTGACATTTATTTAGCACATTAAAGTCTGGGGCATATTTTACAAAGGCTGCTTTCCATGAATTTCCATGCTTTTCCATGAATCAGAGACACACAATTCACAATTGGGCTCAAAAATCTCAATTACTTTTTATTGTTCCTTGATGATAAATCAAGGAATAAATGATAAATGGATTACTAATTTTTAAAAATGTTGACAATTTTCAAACAATTATAATAAGAAACATGAGAACCTCTACTGAACACACTACAATCACTATCTGGTACTGCTGAAGGCACTTCTCATGAATGTCAATTACTACTATATAGTAGTGTAGACAAGCTTCTGAAATGCTCTGGAAATTGCCTTTTAAAGAAAATCCCTGGAGTAAGCTTTTTTAGTTGCCATTTCTTTCTTTCTCATGAAAGCAGAATGCAAAGAATTCCATGATATATTCTAAGTAAATGATCACTGGCTGCTAGGGATGCAATAGAAGCGATTCCTGAAAGAGCTGCAATGCTTGGCCAGAAGACCACTGAAGTCTCTTCTAATTCTAAAATCCAGTACAGATGATCTAAGTGGAGCTGTTTAAAGTGTTTTTGTGAAATAAGAGTTTTTATGCCTAAATTTGTATGAGGACATTAATCTTGGATTATGAATTTTCTTAGAGAATAATCCTTGGACCAGAAACAATAGAAACAAATAGAACAAAACTGGCAAAGAGGAAATTGAATCCAAGATAACTTTTAGGGCTATCTGAAAGGGGGCCTACCTTGGGAGGCAGTGAATTTCTCTCACTGGAGGTCTTTGAGCAAATGTCAGATTAGCATTTGTCACATATGTTATAGATGGAATTCTTTTTTCAGAAATGGTTTGGATTAGATGGCCTTGAATATCCCTTTAATCTCTGAGATTCTGCAATTCTCATGTTTCCAAATTATACTTAATTTACTCTGCCACAATAATGCATTTATTTCTAAATGCTATTAAGGACTGAGTCAAAAACAAACCGTTCAAGTGCTGCCACCTGTAGGGAAAATTTATAAAATTGATTTTTTCCTGGATAAAGAATGATAACAGAAGGTAAACTTTATTAAAGTGCTCCCCCAACCTTCCAGTATTTCTTTTGTCATTTAAAAAGCCTTAATAGTTATTTTATATATATGTATGTATGTACATATACATAATATTTATATACTTAACTAAAAACCAGTACAAATTGTTCCTTTTTTAAAAATTACCATATTTTGTTTTTATTTATTTTATTTAATTTTTTAAAATTTAATTTAATTTATTTTATTTAAAATAAATAGTGCAGCCTATAAACAGTGTTATTTTTCTTATCTAATACCTATGTGCTTTGCTAAAATCCTACATTTATGCCTCGCTAAGTGCAGGTTAACTTTGGGTTTTTAAACGCTTTTTCGGCAAAAAACAAAACCAAACCTATCTGCACTTAGACTTTTGGGACATCCTGTATAAAGGATCACTGCAGTTAAAGTTTCAAAACCTGTGACCATCTAATTCTAATCACCCATCTCCAGAAAGCTAACTACTTAAAAAGTTTGCACAAAATAGAAAAACCAGTCACAGGCTAAGGTAAAGTGCAGTGATCTGCATCAAAGGTCAGTAACTTTCAAGGCAGCTTTTAAGGCAGAGCACAAGTTCACATGAAAAAACAGGACTATATACTGTACGTAACCTGCAAATTAAAGAGCTGAAAGAGCAATGTAGTTTTTAAAAAATATAATTTCATAAACTTTTAGAACCCATAGGATAAAACTATTTTAATAGTTATAGAAATATTAAATCACTAAAATACTAGTATATATTTAGCCATAATTTTCTTTGCCTTCTTTTTTATTATTCCTTCTAAAAGAAATTTGAGTGCAACAAGTTCGTAAAAATGTTGATTTCCATCTATGTCAACAAAAAAGGAGCAAAAAATGATAGTGAAGTCAATTTAATATAAATTTTGCATCTTTAAATTTAACTTTTTATATTTTGATATACTCCTCAATAAACATCAAAATGAACTCCATTACAAAGCATTCCCTGAAAAAGTTAGTTTATCTGTTGTTAAGAGTTACGTATCTCTAACGTACTGTTGCTGTTGTGAACTGATCCGACCATTCTAGAGAGCAAGTTGGAACTATGCCCAAAGAGCTATAAACCTGTGCATACCCTTTGATCCAGTAATACCACTACTAGGTCTGTATCCCAAAGAGATTTTTTAAAAAAGGAGAAGTACCTATTTGTACAAAAATATTTGTAAGCAGCTCTTTTTATGGTGCCAAAAAATTAGAAATTGAGTGGATGCTCATGAATTGGCGAATGGTTCAACAAGCTGTGGTATATGATTGTAATGGAATACTATTGAGCTATAAGAAATGATGAGCAGGCTTATTTCAGAAAAACCTGGAAAGACTTACACAAACTGATGCAAAGTTTAGTGAGCAGAACCAGGAGAACACTGTACACAATAAGAACAATATCGTACAATGAAGGACTGGCTATTCTCAGCAAGACAATGCTCTGAGACAATCCCAAAGGACCCATGATGAAAAATGCTATCCACATCTAGACAAAGAACTGATGCAGAGTCTAAATGCAGATCAAAGCATATTATTTTTCACTTTTTTTCCATGGGTTTTTTTCTGGGGGTGGGGAGGGAGTGATGGTTCTTTGTCTTCTTTTGCAATACAACATGATTAATATGGAAATAAGTTTTGCGTGACTGCACATGTACCATTTATATCAAATTGCTCACTGTATCAGGGATGGGAGAGTAGAGGGAGACAGAATGGGGAATTCAAATTTTTTTTAAAAATTAATGTTAAAAATTTACTTTATATGTAATTGGGAAAAATATTATTTAAAAAAAGGGCTATATGTCTTTTAACCTTGACAGTTATGGTACTAACACTGACTAACGCATGTGACCAAGCTCCTGTACCATTTTTTAGCCACTTAAAAATACAAAGAACCTGGCAAACAAACCATTATGTTCATGATATATCTTACGTTCTTTAGGCTGGACAGATGAACAACTCCCCAGATTCAATAACTGACTGGTAAATGTAGACTGCAGTACTGTTTCTTTATGCCATTGGTCATTGTGTATAGTGACATCTGAGAAAAAAGAAATCAAAAGAACATTAACTGAATGCATCTGGATCCCTTAACTACTTTTCAACTACCTTTCAAGATACTTGTTCTTAACTATTGGGATCACGTCTGAGTATTATTTCAGGTCACAACCCCTCTACTTTGTCCCCCATTCTTCTTTTTTGTTTTGTTCCATTCTGATGAAGAGGTTTCTTGCCACAGCTAACTCCTCCATGGGTCCTTGATCCTATTCCCTCCCAGAAGTTTTAAGAGCTGCCTCTTTGATCATTGTCTATCTTTAACTTTCAATTTTTCTTTATCCCTTGGCTCCTTCCTATGCCTAAAACAACCAAGTTCTCCACAATCCTTAAAAACAAAAAAACAAAAATCTCTCCACTGCTAAACCAGACAGCCTTTTCACAAGCTTCATCTTACTTGACATTTTATGTGACTTTTGATACTGTTTGCTCCTTCCTTCTCATAACAAACACTACTTACTCTATGCTGGTTTTTTTCTTCCCAACTTTGACTTGTCAGTTTCCTTTGCTGGATCATTATCCATCTCCCACCTGGGGAGTGGCTCTATTCTGAGGTCCCCTCTACATCCTGTCTAGGTGATCTTATCTACCCCTAGAGGTTCAATGAACATCTCAATGTCAATGACTTTCAAACATTTACTATCCATATCTAAGATTCCTCGAATAGGGATGTCACTTATAGTATCCCATGGTGGTCTTTGTCAGGAACAAATGAGATAATGCATGATTCTTTGGAAACCTTAAAGATGCTATATAAGTGGAAGCTATTATAATTAATGCTTACTGATTAAAATTCAGACTCCTTTGCCTGTGATTTGAGACCACCCAGGCTACTTTTACATTTTTTTCTGACTAGGCTGCTCTTTCCCCAGAACCTACCTTACACCTTTCCCATCTCCATGCCTTTTCTTTAAAAAACAAAAACACAAAACATGTTACTCATGTCTTCTGCCTTTATATAACAGTTGTTTCTGGGGGAAACTCCCTCCAGAATCAATCTTCTTTTGTAACCAAGATAAGGAATTAAGCAAAAACATTAAACACAATGATAATATGTACCACTTTCTGTCCTGAAAGCCCCTAGGTTCTCTGCTAGGAGGAAGGAGCTCCATTTCATGATCTGTTCACTAAGACCATCAGTGATTTTTCAATTAGTTGGAGTTTTGCTGCTTTAGTGATTTAAAAAAAAATTTACATTGTTGTAGTCATCATATATTTTTTTTTGGTTTTGCTTCTCTTATTCTGTATCACTCATACAAATTTTCCCATTCTATGCCCCTTCTCAAGCTTTCTAGGATGCCCCAAATGTTTTCCTTCACCCCTTTATGTGCAGAATTTCAAACCATCCTTTATAATTCTTCTCAAATGCCATACCCTATCTTCATTTCTCCTTCCCTGATCTTCCCAACTGGTAAAAACCTTGTCTCCTGACCTTATATAGCAGCTGGTGTTGAAACTCTCTAAAAAACCTATGTAGTACTATGTATTACTGTTAATCACATTTGTGTTTTATCCCTACCCTACAGGTTCTACAGTGGCAGAGACCATTAAAAATTTGTCTTTCTCCCAATATTAAGCATCACTCTGCAAAGAAAGTAACATAAATGAATAAATGGGAGGAATTATGTTCTGGCTCAGAAGAGAAAGGTGATGGGAAATGAATCGTGAAGTTGGAGAAAAGTTTTTAGTGAAATAAAACAACTGCTAGCAGCACAAGGCTCTCACCTGTTAGTAAAATTACATCTCCGGGATATACTGTTAGCACACCAAAGGCAGCATCACGCCAGAGCACAATCTTCTTCTTAATTTCTGATTGGTCAGTTGCTATAATTGTTGCCAAAGGAACTTTACAGCCAGAATTTGGTCCTGTTTTTATGTGCACTTCCTTCACATGACATGGATGTAAAGCCATAACCAAACAATTATATTTCTGGCTTTTGCAAATGCAGTTTTTAAGCAGAGATGTTTTTTTTAAGACCTTGCCAAATCTAGATATATTTCTTTCAGGAGGAGCTTTGTAAGAGATTTGATGGACATCTGAAGAACAAACTGACTTAACCCTCTTGGGTTCCTGGAGGGATTCTGATACAGTGCTTGAAGGAACTAATTTATCTTCAGATGTTCGATTTCTTTTAACAGAAACTTTACTGAAAGTATTTTGTTGGGAACAAATTTTTCTTGTGCTAAATGATTCAATACAAAAATCATCAGTAGGCTGTTCATTAGGAGTTTTGAAAAGTTCTTGAGATTCTTTATTTTCTTCAATTCCTTTGTTATAGTTTAAGGGACTGAGGTTGCTTGTTGTCTCAGGACAATCAGGACTAAAAAGTTCAGGGGAGCTTGCTTGATTTGGTCCATCCACAAAATTACTGGAATTTCCTAGTCTCATTTCCCTACAACTTTCCTTTGGTTCTGGTTTCATGCTTGTAGTTCCTTTATTTGGAAAACTCTGTTCTTTATCCAGGCTTTGGGCTAGAAAAGCTATCTTGCTGGATGTCATAATACTAAGAAATTCAATGTCTGCTGACATACTGAGGCTTGAGGTCTTCCTTATTACTCCTTTAGACTTTGGCTCATCTGTTGTTTGGGGAGAAGAGAATCCCGGATAACGGTTTAATGTCTCATGATTTTTTGATGGCATATGATCATTTTCTGTAGCTTCTAGCTCTATATTAATCTGCTTAGTACTGCGGACCAAATCCCACATATCAGAATAATCCTGATTTATTGGTTGGGAATTTTTTCTTAAGAGACTGTGGAAACAGGAATTTGATTCAAATTTCTTCTGCTGGTCCGTGATTTTCACAGGATAATGACATTTTCTTTCATTTAAATGCTGTTGAACTCTGCTCTCAAATCCAGGTATTTGCTCATTATAACACGCTTTATCAATTGTCCTTGAAGGATCACTGTTCTGGGATTCTATACACTGTGTTTCAGGAACACATGTTAAATAGTTTTCACCATGCCAAAATCTAGTATTATTGGAGTTCACCATTACATGTTCTTTAAGAGGAAGTGGATGACCTGCATGGTGGCCTTCAAGATGACCATACTTGCATACTTCAGCACCAACGTTTAAGGAATAGTGATCATACAAAAGGTGAGTTATTTTCCATGGATCAGCATTGGTTGCTGAACAAGTTTGTTCTTGTGATACTGTTATATTTGATGGAATAATTGGTGCTCCAAAGAAAATGTGGATTTGAGGTATTTTATTCATGATTTCTAAGAAAAAAATGAAAATTTATGAATGTAATGTTATATTAACTTCAGAGTCACAAAAGCAAAAGACAATTAACTATAAATTTAAAACAATAGCTAAGATTAATATATAGAGCTTTAAGGTTTACAAAGTGTTTTAAAAACATCTCACTTGATCTCAATTGAAATAAGAATTTTAAATTAACCTATAGTACCCATTATGAGACTCTCAACTTTATTCCAATATTCATAACCATCCAACCAGCATATTATGCTTAAAAATAAAATAATCACTGATAATATTCTTTAAAGCCTCTTTCAGCAGGTAATTAAAACACTGCTTTCTACATTCATCCTTATTTGTTCAGTTTCATGATGTACAATTCAATCCCATTTTAATAACAGGTTAGTTTTATTTTGCTATTATTTTTTAACCACCAAATACATAATTTATTTAATTAGTAGTATAAACACCTAGACTATACACAAAGATTATTTATCTGGATTATTTATAAGCCAAATAGCTCACATACTGTCAAAATATGAACCAAACCAAAAAGTCAGAGCCTTGAATAGATGTAATAACTGATTAACTGACTATTTCTATATCCACAGATCCTCCTTTTTGGATTATCTGTTATCTTATGTGCCCTTTCCCTATTCAGAAACCTTTAGTGGTTCCCTCTCCATTTCTTAAGAGTTAAAGATATGATTACTCCTACCTGCCTTTCTAGCCTCTGCCTCCCTTCACAAATGTCATGTTCCAAACCAAACTGAAGACCTACCTGCTTCCTAAACTTTCCTCTCTATCTCTTGTTTCCTTGAATTTCAACAAATCATTTCCCATTCCTGGAAGGCATATTCCTCATTTTTACTTGCATGGTACTTATACCCACTGTCTCCCTACCCTGTGCCCCCTCTTCCCCTAACAAAATGTAACAAGTTCCTTGCAGTCAAGGAAAGTTTCATTTCAATCTTTTTATCCCCAGCACTTAGCACAGTGCCTTGCACACAGGAGATGCTCAATAAATACTTGTGCTATAGAACAGAATTGTATTATTCATATTTTAAAACCCACTTAGCATAATCAAGAGTTGGCTATTTTGTTTAGAAAATGTCTTAATCTGTAAATGTTTGTAAAGTAAAAAAATTAAGAATGCAAATAGGCTTAAGAATAGTAACAGTAACATGAGTAGCACATATTTTTTATTATAACTTGTTAATGTGATTGTTTTTATCACAGTAACCATGGTATCTGAAGACAACAATATAAGCTTTTAAAAATGTTAAGTAACTGTGGGTAGAAAAAGTCTTCATAAAAAGTGAAAACTGTGAAGGAAGGAATAGGTAACCAATTCCAACCAAGTAAAGGGAAAATACTTTGAGAAAAGTTAAACTTTAAGAATTCTAATTTTGCTTTCATATTCTTTAACCTTGATATGTTGCTGAAACGACTCCATGCTCTTGAATCTTTCCAGAGCAAAAGTTTGAATATGAGAGTTGAGAACACTAGTGATATCTGTTACTACTTTGGTAGTACTAATAATCAAGAGAGGCTGCAATTTTCTTTCTTTTTTCTTTTTTTAAATTTTTTTTTCAGGCTGCAATTTTCAAACAAATAATGTCGAGATGTCAGCAAAAGTAGTGAGGCGAGGTGTCAGTTTTTGACCTGTTACAAGTCAAGGAAGAAGGAATGGCTATTAAAGTAAATACTGTCTTTGATTACTGCACAACTTCACAGTCACAAGTTCAAAGCCATTCTTCATCAAATAGATTTCTAAAAAGTGATTTCCTTGTTTGTCCATTAGGGGTCACCAAAGCACCCAATAAAAATCCTCAAGTTCAGACTTGAAATAAAGGCCCACAGGATCACAGCCTTAGAGCTGGAAGGTGCACAACAACATCTCGTGGTTTATTTCACAGGTGGAGAAGAAAGGCTTAGACAGGTTAGTGATCTGCCCAAGGTCACACAAATCTTCCATTGTATCCCACTGCCTCAAGTGTTGCCACCTGATGTTTAGTATTTTATCTGGGGTGGGGCCATGTACAAATACACACAACAAACACAAGCCATAGAACTCTACCGCAGCAGTTTCTGATTTTACTTTGTAATGAAATTTAATATAGCAAGTGAAAAAAAGTTTTTATAGGATGTCTTGTCATCAGGCATGCTTAGTTTATATTTTTAAGAGGTTAAAAGTTCTAAAGACTTTTATATCGATGGGCAAACAGCCTTACTTACTTACTTACTCTACTAATTTTCCACTGGAACAGAGAGAGAATTGTTTTTAATGTGATTTTTATAACATGTCTCATCATGACGCATCCTGCCCAGTTTGCAGAAGCTTACACTATTAAGCCTGATAGGTCAACAGGCTTCAGAAGAGTATTGCTAGTAATACTGTGTTCCGGATAATAAACAAAATAAAGATCCCAATAGGAAATACCTTTAAATCAGAAAGGATCTGAGGACTTTTTCTTATTTTGAAAAGAGGATGACAGAAGTAGTATAATGTATCATATTCATAAATTTTTATGAAAGTGGCCTATACACTTGAAGTATCCATGATGAAAACATGGGAGAGGAACAGCCAAGTTTTCATAGACTATTTTCTATAGCAAGTGATAATTTCATAACCACACAATTGACTGAAAAGTATAAAGACTGAAGATCTCACTTTATTTGCTATTTATTGATAACAACAAAAAGATTGACTCAGCAGAGACAAATACAGCCTATGGGTGAATCCTAGAACACCAAGACCTTTGAAGAGTCAAAGTTGTGGGTGACCCTAAACGATAATGGGGAGCTGCACAGCTTACAGTTCACTACCAATGACTTCCGTGGAAGAAGTAGCACAAGATATGTCATCAAAGACATGTATATAAGCTGAAAAGGAGATGTGTTGGCTATGTAGTGAATATAATGGATAATGTCTGTATGGCCTAAGTGTTATACTTCTATTGAAGAAATATTAAAATATATATAAAGGGAACGTCCAGGCTAGATCTACTTGGAAGGATTTAGGGGAACAGGAGGAGAAGGCATGGATGGAGTCCCCACATCAATAAGGGCAGATTTGTTATTTAAATATCATGTAAGTATAATATCATTTATCTGGACTCAATTTAATAAATAGATGGTTGTTTCATTTTTAGGAATAGTCTCTTTCCCAGAAAATGTGGTAAGTAAATGAAATGTTTTATGGAACATGAGAGACCTACTGTTAGGTGGCACAGTAGAGTGACAGGCCTGAAGTAAGAAAGACTTCATCTTGAGTTCAAATCTAGTCTTAGATATTTACTAGCTGCATGACTCTGGGCAAGTCATTTAACCCTGTTTGCCTCAGTTCCTCATCTGTGAAATGGGCTGGAGAAGAAAATGGCAAACCGCTCCAGTGTCTTTGTCAAGAAAACCCCAAATGGGGTCAAAAAGAGCCAGACACGACTGAAACAACGGAACACCAATAACTATCTACCTTCTACAACGACATCTTATAACGATAACAGGTTTTAGTGTCTCTTCAGTGACTCCTTGAGGCCTCTCCTACATCTATTAAAACCTGTAACGGTTCTATGGTTTTTACAAGCTAGAAAGAAGGTTTACGCAGAATGTAATGTAATTCAATTCAATAAATATCTATTAGAGTTTTATAAAACACCCAGATTTCTCTACCTTACCAATGCTATATACAATGTATAATGACAAAAATGAAATAGTTCCTGACCTCGAGAGGCTTGTGCTCTACTGGGGGGAGACATAACATGTACATAAATAAACATAAAATATTAGCAAAGTAACAAAAAACATTTTCTAGAGAGTGCTAATAACTGGGGGGATTCCGACAGACTCCTTCCTGTACACCTCCACGGTGAGTTGCCTGCACTCTAGCTCCTATCTCCGACCTGAGCCTGGGCTCTCCGGACACTGGTACCCTGAGTTTTGATGGCAAGCATTCCCTTTATCTTGCCCAGACCCAGGCACATCACGCCGCCTCCATGCCATGCCATCAAGTGCTAACCCTTCCAACTGGCATTATAATTCCAGCTTCAGAACAGGAAACAAATCAATACCGTCATCTCAGATTATCAGCGAGTAGTAGGATCCGTGCTTTCTGGCTCATACAACTGCCCCAGCAGCGTCAGGTGAGAACCATCTGAAGAGGGACCATGTTCCAAGAACGGCCTTCGCCCCACCCCCATACCTGTTTAGCAGGAAGCAGCCGTGGCAGTGCAGAGCCCAAGTAAGGAAGAGTTCTGAAGCAACTGTCATCTAGCCCAGTACCTAGGGAGCTCCACTGACCTGAGCAGCTTTTGGCTTTCAATCAGGAAAATACAAGTGATTAAGGTGAACCAGAACAAGCGGAGGATGTCCCATGATTGTTCTGAGCCAAAGAAAACTGGACTGAAATACAGCATTCCTTATGAAGTAGATAATACCCATCTTCAAACAGCCAATTACCAAGATTACTAACTGTTCCAGAAATAAAGTAAATAATATCCACAGAAGACTACAGACAGCTTTTTTTGAGGGAAAATAATGTAAATAGGTTGAACGTTGATGATATTGCACAGAGAGAGAGCTTATGAAACAAGGGATCTTCCTGAGATTTGTAAGGGGCTAGACTTCACGGCCCCAATGAGCCCTCCTCTCTCCCACTACTCCAGCACACTATCCATCCTCTCCAGGCTCCACTCCTGACTCTCTGGACTTTCTCCACCATGTCTCAGGGGTACTGCCCCAATCCCTTTAGAATGCAAGTCTTTCCATTTGTATCTGTATTTCCAATGCTCAGCACAGGGTCTGGCAAACAGGACGTGCTTAATAAATGCTTGCTAACTTGACTTGTGGTTTAACACCTCCCAACAACTCTGGGAAGCATTTAAGGAGAGTGATGAAGACAGAAGAGAAGAGAGAAGAACTTGTACACCAAGTGAGAAAGAGATTGGAGCAAACATGAATGGCTTGTACGCTTGACAACATGGGGGAGATAGTCAGGAATTGGGAGGAGTTGGGGAGGATGAAGAAAAGGAGGGAGACAGAGACAAGCAGACGGAGAATGTATATGCCAGCCAAAAATTCCCCAGGATACTTCTTGGGGCCGTACAACCACTCACAAAGTCAGCAGCGTCCAAGAATTCCACTGCATTTACTAAAAAACAAGCTCCCTTGACCATGAGAGAAAAGAGTTGAGAATGTTGGTCCTCTTCTCCCTCCCCACTTTAAGAGTGGGGAGGAAGTAAAAGAGGAGTTTATGGTTACTTAAGAGTGACTAGGTTCAATAGGGTAAACTCTTCCAGGCCTTTGTACCCTTAAATTTTTACCCAGACTCAGTATTTTCTCTCTACTCCTGGTTATTATTTTTTTAAGGAAAGAAAAGTGCTTCTTCACTTTTTGGCATCAGCTCTAGGAGGCCATTTTTACATTTTGGGTTGTTGTTCCATGTGTGATTTCAGGTCACTGAACTTCATGTCCAGAGAGTAAAAAGGTGACCTTCTTTTCCAATTTGCTTTTCCCCTAATGTTGGGAAATGAACGATTAGAGCCAAAGCTAGTAAAACCAGGGTACATCTACATGAACTAGATTCACCTGCCACACTAAGTTTTAAAAACTCATTCTAATTCTGTATCACACGTTTTGTGTTGTCTCATGGAACTGAAGCTGCCAACAAGAGGCACTGTGACACTAATCTAGTCCCAGTCTTCAGCACCCCATAGATGGGGTGGCAGAAAAGAGAAGTGGTCTGTGGAATTTCCAGCGTTCCAGCTCAAGAACTCTTCTAAGCAAAACAGAATGACCATCTGTTAAGAAGAGATTTGATTCTCGAACCAGGATCTCTGCTCCTATACGAAAGGGACTGTGGCTTTGCATGGGGGTACATGCCTGTAATCAGAGCCACCAGGAAGGCTGAGTCTGGTGGATCCCTTCAGCTCAGGTCTGACCTGAAGTAGGCAAAGCCAAACAGGTGTCCACACTAAGTCTGACAACAATGTTGAGAGCCCCCAGGAGTGCAGAGCCAGTGCAGGTCAGAAACAGCTGGTCAAAGAGCCTGTGCTGATCAACAATGGGAACAGCCCATGATTAGCTCCTGCATTTCAGCCCAGGAAGAGGGAGATAGACAGAGTGGGGCTGGGGGGTGTTGCAGGCTGGAAAACAGATGAAGTCAAATGATGGGGTTTAGACTCTGGGAACCCCCTTGAACCCTACCCTGGATCTTCCCACTTGATCTGGCTTTTCATGCCCAAATAGCCTAGCCTTCCACAGTCTAGTTACCTCCAGATTGCCTTCTGGCCATTCCCACCCTAGATCCTGTCAAAATATCTATACCCGGGGACAGCTAGGTGGCACAGTGAGTAGAGCACCGGCCCTGGAGTCAGGAGGACCTGAGTTCAAATGCGACCTCAGACACTTGACACATACTAGCTGTGTGACCTTGGGCAAATCACTTAGCCCCAACTGCCCTGCCTTCTCCCCTCCAAAAAAAAATTTATACCCACGTCTGTTATCCTGACCTTCTATTGTCTGTCATGTTCAGGTGGCCTTCAGCTATTTCCACCCCGGAGTCTGACCTCACCCCAGTCACCCCAATCTTCCCTAAATGCCTCCTCCCATCACCCCAGATTACTCGACCACAATCTTTCTGTATATAAGCTCCATCTTGCCTCCATTAAGGTGCTCAGATTCAATCTAGCTCAGTTTAGATTCAATCTGGCCCACTGCCACTAGCATCACAAATACTCAGGCTCCCTAACAGCCTACCCAGTATGGTGAATCTTTAATAAACTTTGTTTTTCTTTGGCTGAGAAGGCTCTGAGTCGAATTCATTCGAGCAGGGCCTGGCATGTCAGTATTTTTGGGTCTCAAGCACCCCTCAACCCCAAACCTCAACAAGAGAGAGAGCATTAAACTGTCCCAAACCCTCCTGGCCACTCACATCTATGTGTTGTCTTGCAATCTCCTTGAGGGCAAGGATTGTCTTGCTTTCTTATGTTTGTATTCTCAGCCTTTTAAGCATGGTGCCTGGCACATGGTAAATGCACTTATTCGTTCATGTAGGAGGTGGGATCTGAATTGTTCTCAGAAGTGAGCTATGGATTTAAAGAGGCTGAAATGAGGAAGGAATGCATTCTGGATCAAGGGGAGCACTTGTGCAAAGGCACAAGAGATAGAATGTCAGGCACAGAGACCGTCACATAGGAAAGACTAGCTGGAAAAGAACACGGGAGTAGAGTATATATTAGATAGTACACATGATCACATGGGGCTCAGAATTAAAAAGCAGGGGACCAAGCTGGTCTGAACTGGAGAAAATGCAAAGCTCCTTTAGTGACCCCACACCTCCCCCCAAAACTAAGGTCCATCTTTCTGATTCTAATATTCTACTGGTATTGAATGGTTCCAATGCCACAGACTCCAAAGTAGGGGAGTTCAGATGCAAAAATGCTCATCTTGTAGTTAAAGGAATTGAGTTTTTAATCCTACCCTATCACCTATAACCTGTGTAATATGGGGCAAGTCCTCTGATTTCTATGAGCATCAGTTTCCTTAAAATAATCACCAGTATTTATGTAGTACCTACCATGTGCCCAGCACCGTGCTAAGGACTTTACCAGTGTTATCTCATTTGATCCTCAACCACTCAGGGAGGTAGGTGTTGTTATTATCCTCATTAACAGATGAGAAATTGAAGCTGAGAGGTTAAGTGGCTTGCCAAAGGTCACACAGCTAGTAACTGTCTGAGGCAGGATTTGAACTTGGGTCTTCCTGACTCCAAGCTCAGCGCTCTGTCCCCTGTGCCACCTAGCTATCTCATCTGTAAAATGAGAAGGTTGAAATAAATGACCTCTAAAATCCTTGCTAGCTGTGGAACTATGATTCTATAAAATATAAATAAATATCACACAGGGGCCATTGGAAAGGCAAGCTCATGGTGGGCGTGAGCAGACTGCAGCACATAACAAACAAGGAACTTCAAAGAAAAATCAAGGGATAGATGTTATCAGAGAAATGCCAGATCAAAGAAGATGGGCCGGTCATGTGGCAAGAGCAAGAGATTATCAGTGGACAGCCTGTGTGCTTCAATGGTGTCCTTAAAATATCAGGTGAAAGCAAGAGAGGCCACCAGCAGAAAGGGGGACCCACAGTGGCCCCTGTGTGTGAAAATACAAACAAGCATGGCACAGAATGGGCAGGAATGGATAGTTTGGGACAGAGGTCGGGAATCTGTGGCCTTGGGGCCACACATGGCCTTCTAGGTCCCTGGTGCAGCCTTTTGACTGAAGCCAAGTTTCATAGAATAAATCCTTTTCTTAAGGGGGTTTGTTCTGTGAAGTTTGGATTTAGGCAAAGGGCTGCACTTGATGATGTAGAGGGCCATGTGTGGCCCTGAGGCCAGAGGTTCCCCGTCTCTGGTTTGGGACCTGCAGCTGTAGAAGAAACATCCTCATCAATGAAACCACAGATCTTTCTGAGTGTCTGAGTACTTGACATTTGTAGGGTGCTTTGCAAAGTGCTTTCACACCTTTATCTTCTCTGATTAGTGTAGACCTGAGCTTGTCACTCCTTTACCAAAGCCTTCTAAGACCTTCCTATACTCCTCAGCTTGCACAACAGGCTCTCCACAAAGACCTTCCCTTGCCTTCCCTCCCCACGGTCTACTCTGCAGACAAAACGGACTACTGGCCAGGCCCCATGCATGCCCCACACATCAATGCTTCCAGCACATTTGCTCATCAGCTACTCTGCCTGGAGTGCCTGCCCTCTCCCTCCATGGCTGAATTCCTAACTACCTTCTTAAAGGCTGTTTTCCCTTGGAGGTCTCCCCTGGTCCTCCCCAGTCTGGTAATTATCTCTATGCCCTTGATGCTCACAAGGCACTAGGACTGAAGCTCTCTGGCGCACTTAAGCATTTTGAACTAGAGTGACCTCTAGATGTGTCAAATCCCTCTCTTGTACTGAGGGAGCGGTCATGTCTCATCTCAACTTTGCATCGCATCGTGCTCAGCACCTGGGCACTCCATAAACATCTGATCCTCTTGACCACTTTGTGATGTGGGTAGGACAGGTGCTCTTGCTATTTTGGAGATGAGGAAGGAAACCCCTAGGTTATAGGACCTACTCAAGGTGACAACACTAGTGCCGAGTCTGATGATATTAGAGACCACATCCTCTGTCTGATTCCTAGTCTGAGACTTTCTACCTCAACTTTCTACCTTTCTACCTCTTGGCTTCAACTAAGCCAAGCAATATGCCCAAAGAAGAAAGTTTTATAGCTTGTTTCTTTCTCAGTTTCAATTAGTGGGAAGGTTATCAGAGACTGAAATAAAATAGTCAGTACAGCCAAACCTTCTAACTTAGAGGGTAAGGGTGGTAAAAGGAAGCAAGGTCCCAAAATATAACTAGATTATATCCAGAACGGATGCAGGGCTGATCTAGATGTTTGAGATAATACTATATTTAATAAAATTCACTCCAATTGATAAATGGTCAAAGGATATGAACAGGCAGTTTTTAGAGGAAGAAATTAAAGATATCTATAGGCATATAAAAAAATGCTCTAAATCACTATTGATTAGAGAAAAGCAAATCAAAACAACTCTCAGGTACCACATCTCTCCTGTCAGATTGGCTAACATGACAAAACAGGAAAATGATAAAATGGAGAAGATGGGGGAAAATTGGAACACTGTTACACTGCTGGTAGAGATGTGAACTGATCCAGCCATTCTGGAGAGCTATTTGGAACTATGTCCAAAGGGATTTAAAAATGTTCATACCTTTGACCCAGCAATACCACTTCTAGGGCTGTATCCCAAAGAGATCACACAAGTGGGAAAAGGACCCATATGTACAAAAATATTTATAGCGGCTCTTTTTGTGGTGGCAAAGAACTGGAAATCAAGGGGATGCCCATCAACTGGGGAATGGCTGAACAAGTTATGGTATATGAATATAATGGAATACTACTGTGCTATAAGAAATGGGGAAGATACGGACTTCATGATAACCTGGAAAGACTTACGTGATCTGATGCTGAGTGGGAGGAGCAGAACCAGGAGAGCATTATACATGATTACAGACACACGGTATCTGCAATGACTAACTTTGATAGACTTGGATCTTCTCAGCAATACGAGGCTCAAAGACAGCTCTAAAAGACTCATGATGGAAAAAGCTATGCACATCCAGAAAAAGAATTATGGGGTCTGAATGCAGATTGAGGCAAACTATTTGCTATTTTTTTCTTTTTCCTTCTTTTTTGGTTTCGTTTCTTCTTTGTCATGATTCATTCCATTGGTTATAATTCTTCTTTACAACTTGACTATTGTGTAAATAAGTTTAAAGTGAAGGTATATGTAAAACCTATATCAGATTACTTGCCATCTTGGGGGGGGAGAGAGTGGGGGAGAAAATTTAGAACTCAAAAACTTGTGGAACTGAGTGTTGTAAACTAAAAATAAAAAATAAAGTAAAGAAATATTTTAAAAAAGTAAAATTTATTAAAGGTAATTTATATCATTAATGAACTCTTAAGTTCTTCTGCTGCTGTGATTTCCCCTTTCATTTTATTCTACTTATAGAAACAGTGAACTTTGTGAAAGAAAAAGTTTATACTTATTAACACTGTTAGTCATGACAAAAAGAATATGATTACTATATTGTGGCTCACAGTGCTCCCAAGTCAGCTATACCTGCCCAATCTCTATGTTCGGGTGTGCTCAAAGGGTTAATGCACTACATGAAACTTGAAAGCACACAGCCATTACCCTTGTTAATAATTATACCATTTCATAATCTACAAAAGGTTGCTTCACTCAGGAAGACCAATACAACTACAACCCTTTATCTTTAGAATGGTCAGAGTCTGATTGAAGGGTCAAAGATCTATTAAAACAGGATGAACTGCATCAGCAGCTTTTACCCTTTCAGATTACTGAAACTGAAAATGCTGTTACCAAATTTGTCCAGGCTTTCCTATCCCACCAACCAACCAACCATAAAAACTCACCCTGACTTGATCCCTACTTTCTACTGAGAGAAATTATGTGAATACAAATATATATATGAATATAGATGAAGCTCACTAAACAAAACACCTAGCAGCATAGGGACAATCTATGTCTGCTATAACTGATGACATAATCATAAGTTTGCCCTGAGAATTTAAAAATACAGCTAAGCTCAGATATTCAAACTAACACTTACCTATTAACATCTCCAATACATCAGTCTGACATATGATAAGCTATTTTCTTCAGCCTTTGTTAATTTGAAATTTTATTTAAATTACTCAAATTTAACAATTTCTGCACATAAAGAAAAAATATACACAACAGAAACCTCTCCTCATCAGCTGCCACAGCTGATTGCTAGCAACATGACTTCAGGATCTACAGATTTAGTCCTAGTCTCTCTCTTGAGCTCCAGCCCTACAACTACCTAGTGAACATTTCAAACTGGATGTTCCATAGACAACTTGACTCAACATATCAGTCAACAAACATTTATTAAGCACTTATTCTATCGTCAGGCACTGAAGACATAAAGAAAAGCAAAAGGCAGTCCCTGCTTTCAACAAGCTCACAATCTAACAGGGCAGATAACTTGCAAATAACTACATAAAAACAAGATATACACAGGATAAATTGGAGATAACCAACTGAGAGAAGGCACTAGCATTAAATGGGATCAGAACTCATCTTTTTTCCCCAAACCTACCTCTTCTCCAATCAAATCTTCCTCAGACAAAGAGTGGGCACCCTATCTAAGAATATCCTTGATATTCAAAAGCATTTATTAAGCAATTACTATATGCCAGGCACTATGTTAAGTGCTGAGGATACAGATAAAGGCAAAAATAAATAAATAAAAGGTCCGCTATCAAGAAGTTCCCATTATAATGGGAGACATAAGTTACAAACAATTGTGTTCATACAAAGTACTAGGCTTTGGGGGTGGGGGAAGTGGAAAGGCTTCTTGAAAAGATGGAATCTGAGCTGAGTCTTAAATGATGCCAAGAGGTGAAGGTGAGGAGAGAGAGCATTCCAGGCATGGTGAACAGCCCAGGGAAAGGCAGAGTTAGGAGACGAGCGTCATGTGTAAAGAATAACAAGGTCAATGGTGATCACAGAGATCATAGAGATTACCAGAAGGTCAGAAGGATCATAAAGTAAAAAGAGAGGAGTAAAATAGAATAAGATTACAAAGATGGGAAAGGACCAAGCTGTGACAGGCTTTTAAAAGCCCAAGAGAAGATTTTTATAAATATAGGAACTATTTGTAAAGTGCTTAGCACAGTGCCTGGCACATAGCTAATTACTATGTCATTATATTTGATGCTGGGGAGAATAAGGAGCCACTGGGGTTTCCTGGGGGAAGGAGGTGACACTGTTAAACATGTGCTTTAGGAAGATCACCTTGGCAGCTGAGTGGAAGATGGAGCAGGAAGAGATGAGGCATCGAGATCAAACCCAGCAGGCTGGCCCAGCTGTGAGGTGATGAGGCGTGATCAGGCTAGTGGCTCTTAATGGAGAGAAGAGAGTTTACACAAGAGACATCATGGGAAAAATGACAGGACTTGACAATGCATCGGATATAGGGGGTGTAACTGAGGAGAACGGTGGTGACCTTGACAGACAGTTGAGGAAGAGAGGAAGGGCAGCCATCACCTCATTTCCCACCTGGCCGCTCTCCTTTGACTTCATCATACCCTCTTTACCCCATCAATTTTCAACTTTTTTTTACATGTATTGTCTTCCCTCATTAGACTGTGAGCTCCTTGAACGCAGGGACTATCTTTTGCCTTTCTTTCCATCCCTAGTGCTTAGCTTATGCCAGAAACTGGCACATAGTAGGTATTTGATAAATGTTTATTGACTGACTGTTTTGAAATAGTCTGGTAAGAGAGTATATTCATCCCCTTCTCTCTACTCACATGGCTACCACTCTAAATTCATTCTCCTATCACTTATTTTAAAAATTAATAGTATTTTATTTTTATTTTATTTTCAGATATACATTTTTCTCCTCCCACCTCCTCTCCACTCACCAACTGAGAAAGCAAGAAAACAAAACTCCTGTTACAAACATGTATAATCAATCAAAACAAATTCTTGTATTGGTCATGTCCAAAAATCATATATCTCAATCTGTAGTCTGAGTCCGTCACCTCTTAATCAAGTGGTGGCTTGTTTCATCTTGAGTCCTTTGAAATTGTGGTTGGTTGTTATGTTGATCAGAGCTCCTAAGTTTTTCAAAGTCGTTTATCTTTATGATATTTACTGTTATTGTAAAAACTATTCTTTTCATTCCGTTTTTTACTCTGTATCAGTTCACAAAAGTCTTCCCACATTTCTCTGAAACCATTTTCTTCATCATTTCTTAGAATACATCGTTCTTTAACATATATATACCATTACACACACACACGTATGTATATATGTATATATACACATATATACATAAATATATACACACACACACACATACACACACACACATATACCATAACTTGTTCAACTATCTGTTCCCCAACTGATGGGCACCCCCTCAGGTTCCAATTCTTTGTCACTTCAAAAGAGTTGCTATAAATATTTCTGCACATGTGGGTTTATTTCCTTTATCTTTCTGGGGTGTCGACCTAGTACTCCATAATCAATAGTGAATCATTTATAACCTAGATTATTCTGATAATCTCCCAGTTGGTCTTCTGCCTCAAGTGTCTCCAGCACTCTATCCACTATGCCACAGAGTTATCTCAAAATATCAATAGTTACTAAACATATGCCTACTTTCCCAAGTGCAGGAGATAGAGACATGTCAAAGCCCAGTTCAGGGCCCAGAAAATCTTCATGCAAGCCAACACTGAAACACAACTGAGCCAGTGCCAGGTAGCTTGTGCCCAATCCAGAACCTGAGCTGAACCACAGAAGGAAACAAGACCATCCCAGTGTCTGGGCAGCCCAGCATTAAGGCAGCCTTGGCAAGAGATAGGGCCTGGGCAGTACCTGGGAAGCAAAGCAAATGGGGTTTTGTGGAAGGTCCACTAGGAACATAGTCAATAATATCTGCTTGGGATCTGTCAGGGTCACAAGCAAGGGGCAGAGCCAACTCTAGGTATGGTGTTGTTCAAGCAGAGGGAAATAGAGAACAAGTCAAGGTCAAAGCCTAAGTTGAACTACCAAAAGACTGAGCCAAGACTCAGGAATATCTGAAGAAAGCAAGACTGATTTTTGCCACGATGTCCAAAATAAAGACTTGAGCACATCACCCAAGTGGGTGGAAAGGAGCCAAGTCTGACTCAAGCACAAACTCCCAATAGAGAAAAATGCTCAACACAAGGAAACACTAGAGACAGCGAACAAAGCCAAGAGACCAAACCAAAAAGAATAGGGTAACTCCACAATCCCAAAAGAGGCTTGAAGATAATGTTCTGGCCTCAAGTAGTACAAGAAATGCAACAGAGATACAAACTGTAATGTTAAAAGGAGCGAAGGCCAGGGGAAAAAAGAATGGCAAAAAAAATTAACAACTTTAGGAAAAATTATAGTAAAACTTACCCCAAAAGTGACCTCCCTCAAAATAAGAACTGGCCAAACAGACAACAAGAATCATAAACAAAATCAAAGATTAAAAGAAGAGGTACCTGACAAGGAGAGGGAATCTAAGAAATAAATGCCCATTGGCTTGACTCAACTTGTAACTTTCATACAACTAACCTGGAAAACACATCAAGGAAGGATAATCTAAGAATCCTAAGAATACCTGAAAATCATAACCAAAAATGTCTGGATACCATATTTCACAAAGTCAAACAAAAATATCCCAACTGTAAAAACCAGAGGGCCAAATAAAAACACAAAGAACACATTAGTTACCTCCTAAAAGAAACTTCAAAATGAAAACCCCTAGGAATCTCAGAGCCAAGGCCCAGAACTTCCAGGTCAAGAAAAGGTATTTTAAGTACCCTCCCCACCCACCCCACCCCCATTCCAGTACTAAGGAGCCACAGTCAGGGTCACACAATAATTGGTAGCTACCACTATGAAGGAGAGAAGAGTTTGGAATCTATTCCAGAAACCAAACCTGGCAAAACTAAGCATAATCCTAAAAAAGGAAAAAGTAGAACCTGAACGAAATAGAAGGCTACCAAACATTCCTGAGGACAAAAATTTTTAAATGCAAAGGCAGGAATCAAGGGAAAGACAAAAAGGTAAATATTTTCATCAACTGTAAGGAACCATTGGATGATGAATGGTTTGCATTTCAACTGGGAGAAGAAACAAGTGTCTTCTCAGAAACTTAATGTTTATAGAGGTCACAGAGAAAGGCAGAGAGCCCAAGAGGGTGGGAAGCATGGTGTTGTTATGTTTCAATGTTCTTAGACTGAAATGCAATGGAAGGGGAATTTACTGGGGAAGAAAACAGGAGGAAGGAGAAGGAATTTACTATGTTATATAACAGGGGTGAAGAGTATACTGACATGGAGAAAGGCGTGAGGAGAATGTGCATCTCATGAAAGTCCCTATCATCTGAACTAGACAAAGGAAGGCTGAACACACACACACACGCGCACGCGCATGCACACACACACACACACAGAGTATGGTATGGAAATACATTAAATTTAGCAGACAAATAGATGGGGAAAGAGAGAGGGGTATTTAAGAGAACAGGTAAAAAAGGTAAAGGCCTTATCATAAGCACAAGAAATTCCAGCACTAGATGTGAAGCATGAAAGGGATGAAAAGGAAAGGAAGGAGTGAGTGAAAACTTGTGTTCAAGGTCCAAGCAAGGGGAACAGTACAGAGGCAATGTAGTGGAAACAGATCAATCACAGCTCAGCAGTTTTAAGCAAGCTTGTCCTTTGCCACTTCCTTCTTTGTAAGGGGAGATGGAGTAGGGAAAGAGAAGAAAGATAAGAGAACGGGATGCAGGGAATATCCGAGTAACAGTCCTAATGAAGAACATGAATGGAATGAACTCATCCAGAAAAGAGGAGGGGGAGAGCATCCTAGACTACAAAGGAGAATCCAACAAGACCTGAAACACAGAGATTCACAAAGATAAAATCAATCATGTTCTGGCGAACTCAAAACAAGCAGGAGTAGCAAGCATGATTTTAGACAGAAGACAGTAAAAATACACATAATAAGAAGTGGTAAGCAAGGAAATTACATGATTCTTAAAGGCAGTACTGATAATGAACCAATAACAATACTTACTATGTTTGCACCAAATGGCGCAATATTTAAATACCTAAAGGAAAAGTTAATTGAATTTCATGAAGAAATATTAAAACTATAATACTCACTACCTGTGCAAACCTGGGCAAGTCATTTAACTTCTCTGTGCCTCAGCTTCCTCATCTGTAAAATAAGAATAATAATAGTACTTTCTGCTCAGGGTTGTTATAAGGATCAAATGATTTAACATAAGTAAAGTGCTTTGCAAACCTTAAAGTGTTACATAAATGTTAGCTGTTATCATTAAAGCGATGGATCTCAATGTACCCCTTTCAGGCCTAGACAGATCTGGGGGGTGGGGGGAGAAGAAAAACAAGAAAGAAGTTAAGGACTTGAAAAGAACCTTAGGGAAATGGATATGCTAGTTCTCTGATGATTCCTAAACGTGAGCAGGAAAGGAGTTAAAATACTTCTCAACTAGGCACAGCCACTTGACGAATGCCAACCATGTAATGGAGGTAAAAAACATTCACAAACAAATGCAGAAAAGGAGAAATATTGAACACAATTTACTAACTCCAACACAAAACAAAAAATTCAATAAAAGCTTTTTGAGAAAATCATTAAAAATTAATTGGAATTGTTTTGGATATGGCTGATGTAGAAATTTGTTTTGCTTGATTATTCATATTGTAATGAGTTTTGTTTTTCTTGCTTTCTCAATGCAGAGAGGGGAAGGGAAAGGAAGGGAGAGATTATGGCTCTGAAAGTAAAATAAAATTTAACTTTAAAAATTAATTGGGGGGCAGCTAGGTGGCACAGTGTGCAGAGCACCCGCTCTGAAGTCAGGAGGACCTGAGTTCAAATCCGTCCTGAGACACTTGACACATGTACTAGCTGTGTGACCTTGGGCAAGTCACTTAACCCCAATTGCCCTGCCCCCCCAAAAAAATTTTTAAAAAAATTAAAAATTAATTGGAGACTAAGTCATTTAATCCTAAAGAACTACTGAGTCAAGGAACAAATCATGAAAACAAAAGAAAGTTTCACAAAAGAAAATGACAATAATGGCACAGCATACCAACACTTTGGGGGTATAGTAAAGCAGTATTCACAGGAAGTTTTATATCTCTAATTAAAATAATCAGTAAAAGATCAACGAATCAGAATACAACTAAAAAAACTAGAAAAGTAACAAATAAAAAAACTCCCAAGAGAAATTCTGAAAATCTAAAAAAAAAAAATTTAAAAACTGAAAGCAAGAAAAAACCCCCACAAATAATAATAATAATAATAGACTGGATTTATATAGTGCTTTAAGGTTTGGAAATTGCTTTACAAATAGCTCACTTTATCCTCAATAATAACTCTGGAGAGTAGGTGCTATTACTATCCACACAGATTTTGAGGAAACTATGGCAGAGAGCCACAGTTAAACAACTAGCCCAGGATCACATAACTAATAGTATTTGAAGGCTGCATCTGAACTCAGGTATTCCTGACTCCAGGCAACAACAATATATTTTTAAAAATTATATGCAACAATTAGGTTGGATTTTAACAGGAATGCAGGGTTAGCTCAACAAGGACAAACTATAAACATCATTGACCACACAAATAATAAAAATAATTTAAAATCACAAGAATATATAGGGTTTTTTTTTGTTTTTAAAACAGAATTCAACATGGATGACTGCCATAGTGCGTATCACTCTAAAGTAGTTGCCACAGCCCTCTTTTCAATAATTAATCAACCAGTCTTTAGTAAATCCCCACTCTATGCTAGGTGCTGTAGATTCAAATACAAAAGTGAGATTACATTCTCCATAGATTCGATAGAGCTGATTTTCAGAATTACGGGAGTCAACAGAACAGTTAGAAAAATATTGATTTAAGGATTGTTACTGATTTGACCTTAACCCTGGTTTTGAGTCAACTCACATTCTTCTTTTTGGGAACAATGTCTAATAAGTTACATTTGGGCTTTATATTTTTGCATAATAGAAAGTACTTTCACTGAGATCAATTTTGCATTTCATTTGTACCATAGAAAATTAGAGACTAACAGTAGTAACACATAGACTATAAATATACTTATCCATCCAGTGACTTCTTTTATTCTAGATGCAACAGTACACTTGCATTTAAAAAAAAAAAGAGCCTCTATTTAATTCATAGTGAACGAAAAGAAAGTAGGGAAAATATGTCATCATAAGAGCATTCTAGTTATTGCATAAGCAGGAACTATTTCTGTTGACTTAGACATTGACTGATACATATAAATACATTGGGAAATGTGTATCTGGAGCCAATATTTTTGGTTCCGTATTTCAGGATGATCAACACAGAGAGGATTTTTTCTTATTCAGCCATTATGATACTAAACTACTGGTGACCAGGAGTAACTAAGTTCTTTAGAAACAGGAGCTGACAGAGTCCCTAATTTTAGTTGGTACTTCAATATAGTAATCTGAATTTACTTGCCTATAAAAATAAGGTTTCTTGAGGAGGTTAGGTATAACTGAAATAATAGTATTAGTATTCAGTCATTTATTAATCAAATATTGAACAACTATTATGTGTCTGTGTTAAGTGTTATGGAGCACACAAAGATGAATAAAAGAGACATTGGGTACTGGAGAGAAAATCCACTATTCTAATGTGTAGGAAGGCCTTCAGTCAGCACAAGAGAATTAACATTGTAAAGAAACCTTGAGTGCAATCGATGTGGGAAAGCCTTCTGTAGGAGCTCAGATGCTTCTATTCTAGAGAGTTCAGAAGTGGAGAAAAACCTTAGAAATATAATGAATGTGGGAAATTTTCGTTGAAGGTTATTCATTAATGAACATCAGAGAATTCATTCTAAAAAGAAATTCTGCGAACTAAACTTTGAGAGCATTTCTATTATCCTCCCCCTCCCATTCCCATCAATCAGAGTTCACACCAGGGAGAAGTCCTTTGCATTGAACCATGAGAAAGTGTTCAGAGTTCACACTGTTTAACATGAAAATATAAAAAGGAAGAGTAATTTTGTCAATATAATGAAGTTGCATGATATAATAGATCACTGGACCAAATCCAAGATACCTGGGTTCTAGTCCCAGCTGTGGCCCTGACTAGTCACATAATAACAACCTGCACTGATCCTTTTTTGGGCAGGGAATGTCTGATCTGTGATTTAACTGTTGCTTAAAGTTGCCAAGAAAAGCAATTTTCTCTTCCAATGCAGATCAGTAATTTTTCTACCACCTAATAATCTTAAAGTTGCCCGGGACCCTGGGAAATTAAACAATTGCCACATAGCCGGTGTGGTGTCTGAGATAGGACTTGAACCCAGGTCTTCCTGACTCCAAAGTAAGTTCTCTATCCACTCCCCTACACTGCCTTTACTAGCATTCAGTGTTGCCAAGTGCTTTCAGCCCCATGACCCCGTCAAATAGGTAGTAAAAAGATCATTATTCCTGTATTATAGATGAGGAAACTTAAGCTGTGAGATGATGTCACTAGCAAGCTTCTGAAGTGGGATCACACTAAACACTGCTGCCTCTTGGCTTCTTTCTATGTGCTCTTTGCTCCAAAATCCTATGATGCTAAATGTCAATGAATAAAACCCTGCTTTTGCTTTCAAGGAGCTGATCCCGTCCTCTTCCACAGCTTTCTTATCCTGGGATATTCCTCCACCACAGGGGAGCTGGGGAGTTCCTCCAGTGCCTCTACTTTGAGTGGGGGACCTCGCTGGCCAACCTCAATTCCCCTCTTGCTTTTGCTTCTAACTTCCCAGACTCCAAAACCATGCACTCACAGGGGTACCTTCTCCCTCTCTCCTCCCACTTTTCAGCTCCCTTTTGTGTGTACTTTCCCTACTAGAATGTAACCTACTTGAAGGCAAAGAGAGTCTTTTCTTTTTGCTTGTATTTTTAACATTTAGCACAGTGCCTGACATAGTAATAACTGAATATATGCTGCTGCATCTCTCCAGTCGATTCCCCCTTGGAAAAGAAAAAAGAAAAAACAAAACTCTTTTAACAAATATGCACAGCCAAGCAAAACTGATTCCTGCCTTGGCCTTGTCCAAAGAACTTATGTCTCATTCTGCACCGTGAGTCTATCACCTCTCTGCCCTTCCAGCCCCAAATAAAATCCCACCTTCGACAGGAAGTCTCCAAAACCTTCTAAATTCTAGTGCCTTCCCTCTGTCAATTATTTCCTATTTATCATATAGATAGATATGCATATCTATTTATCTGCCTATCTTGCTTTGTATATATCCGTTTGCTTGCCTCCCCCATTAGATTGTGAGCTTTTGAGGGAAGGAACTGCCTTCTGCCTCTTTTTATATCCCCAGTACTTAGCACAGTGCCTGGCAAATAGTAGGAGCTTAATAAATGCTTACTGACTCTCAGAAGGTGTGTAGTATGCTTCATCATCAGTCTTCTGGTATCACTGCATTTATCAGAATTCTTACTATTTCAAAGTTACTTGATTTTATAGTGTTGTTACTGTATAAACTGTCCTTGTTCTGCACTCATGATTTTGTGTCAGTTCATACAAGTCTTCTCAGTCAAGGAGGAATTTATACTACGTTAGATACCTGCTGGGGAGAGATTACTGAAACAATGACATATTATGTGTAATACACAGTTTTGTTTTGTTTTTTATCAATTGGGATAGGCATATAGTCATTTATAACACTCTTCAGAATTTCAAATAACTTATTAAATGCAAAAATGCTTACTACTACATTGCTAAGTTAATGCATGGCTGGTACAAAGTTTACATTCGTACACTTGGTGGAAGTGAATGATTACAGCAACTGAGAAAGTTTAGGATGCAGCAAGTGGCATGAGTCCTCCAGCACAATTAGTCCTCTATCATGATATGAATCTAGTAAACAGCTTTCCTGTAACTGATGTTTCTCTTTTCACCATGGATGATCAGAACTTTGTTCCTTTCTAGAAAGTTTATGCAATAGGCAGGAAACTTGGAGACTTAGTAAACAAGGTTAAAGCATGCAAATGAACCCCTTCCTTATCTGAATGGCATCTATATTCCATAGGTTACTTCTATGGGTCTTGATATATTAAGCAGTGTCACATCCCAACTCTATGGAATCCTCAAAGCATCTAAATCAGGAGTCTGCCTATCGCAGATACTCAATAATATTGACTGAATGAATTTTCCATGTCGGTAAGCAGTCTTTTACATACTTACACTTTATTTTTGCCACTTGGGATGGAAATAATAAAAAGAGTAACCTTTCTAAAACATATTGCTTTTAAATCCTTTTAAAGATATATAGGACAACCCAGGAATCTCATGATAGGGCACAGGTCATCAAGGAGATCTCAAAAACATAAAGAAGGAAATATGGTGGGCACCAACCACTTGGAGGATGGTTGAAAAAAAATTGTGGCATATGAATTTAGTGCATTATTGTGGCATGAGAAATTATACACGAGAGAAATTCAGAGAAACATGGAAAGACAGGAATTGACGCAGAAAAAACTAAGGAGAGCTAGGAAAATATAGACAACTATAATAATGTATACAAAATAACACTTAAAAGGTAACTGAATTTTGTTTAATTATATTCAATCTTGGGCCCTGAAATCCAGTGATGAAATACCGTTTCAACCCTGCCTATAATTTCAGTAGAGAAATGAGGGACTATAGATATAGAATGTGGTATAAACTGTCAGAAATTGTCAATGATTTTGTTGGTTCTGCTTAAATGTTTTCCTTGGTTACATGGTGGGATTCAAATGGAAAGAAAGCAATGTCAAAGAGGAAATAACTATAAAAAAACAAAAGGCACAAATAAAACATATTATACATGGCATATTTAAGAGTACATAGAACTACACAGTTATCCCAGTACGAGTTAAATGTCTCCAAAGGACTCAAAGAAAGAAAGGTCCTATACATACCAACATGTTTACAGCAACATCTGTGGGTGGCAGAAACAAAGCAGGAACTTGTCAATTTGGAATACCTTAAGTCAACAAATAAATATTTATTAAAGTGCCTATTATGTACCAGGCACAGTGCTAAAAAAGAGAATACAAAGAAAGACAAAAACATTTCCTGTCCTCAATAAAATGGGAAGACAACATGCAAACAACTATGTAGAAACAAGATATATAGAATAATATGGGAAAATTCTCAAAGGGAAGGTGCTAGCATTCAATGGGGCTGCTAAAGGCTTCTGGCAGAAAGAAGGTAGGATTTTAGCTGAGACCTGATGAAGATCAAGCGGTGGAGATAGTCTCTTTTGGCTGTTCAGAGGCATTTTTTTAATATACCACTGTAAAATTAGGAGACTGAATGAGAAAAACTCTAAGGTCACCTTCTAGATCTAATGTTCTATGATCTTGGTTGTGCGACCACCTGATAGTGAAGATCTGGAGAAGTAAGGTATTGTCATGAAATGCTAACAAAATATGAACACAATAACACAATTTTGATATTCAACATTTCGTGTAATGACAGAAGGCATAAACAACATGCTTCTCAAATGTTCAGATGCCACAAAACTAAGAGGGATGGCTAATATATTAAGATTACAGAACCCAAGGTACAGAAAAATGAGCTGCAAAAATCTAAGAAAAAAAATTAGACGAAAGTCAAGAGCTAGAACTGGGTTTAAAATTCAGCTTAACAAGTACTGAAAGGGGGAGTGTGACTAGATGGGCAATTCTTGTGGAGAAACAAAACACAAACAAGTTTAATTCAACAACAGGACACTAGGAAGCCAGAAAAATCGCTGGGATCCCAGAAGCAGAAAGTCCAGAACAAGAGAGCTGATAATCCTATAGAATGGTCAGGTCACATACGCAACACTGGGTTCACTGTAAGTCATCTAATTTTAGGAAGGCCACTGACAAGCTGATGCACACCCTGAAGAGGGCCATCATAGCAAGAACGGTGAAAATCACAACACAAAAGTATTGGCTTAAGAAACTAGGGAAGCTTAATTTAGAAATAAAAGATGTAGCAGGGGATATTATAATTGTCTTCACAATTTAAAAAGCTGTCATGTGGGAGAGGGGTTAAACTTGCTCTGCTCAGCCTCAGGGGCCAGAAGTGGTAAAGAACGGGCAAAGTTGAAGAGAAGTTTCAGCTCACTGCAAGGAAAAACCTCCTAATAATTAGAAGTGTTCAAAATTAGAATAGGCTGTCTTGGAAAAGTAGTGAGCACCTCCATCACCAGAGGTCTTCAAGAATAGCCTAGATGACCGCTTATCAGGGTTGCAGAAAAAAGAGATTTCTCTTCATTTACAGGCTGAACTGGATGACCTCTGTGGGACCTTTTAAACCTGAGATTCTAAGGATTTTATTACAATATGCTAAAAATAATAATAATACTAATAGCTAACTAACATTTATATAGTGCCCACCATCTGAAAGGCCGTACTAAGCGCCTGTGAGGTAGGTGCTACTATTGTCCCCATTTTACAGACGAGGAAACTGAGGCTGAGAGAGGTTAAGTGACTGGCTCAGGGGCCCACAGCTAGTTAAGTGTTGGAGGCCAGATTTGAACTCGGGTCTTCCTGACTTCAGGCCCAGTGCTCCATCCACCAGGAGGGAGCTGTCTACTAGTACTCCTTTTGTTAACACATATCTCATTAAAATGGTATTTCAATCAATCAACAAACTCAGCTGTGCCTGTGGAAAAAAATTTCACTACTGGATTTGGTTAAAATAAAAATAGAGAAAACAAGTTAACATTATCTCTTCTGTAAAATGAAGGAGTTAGACCAGATGAGTGAGCACTACAATCCTTTCCAACTTTAAATCTATTATATTTTTTTAAAAAAATGTTAAAAGATCAACAGAGGGATTGGGTTAGAGGGCCAGTCTAGTGAAGCCTATGGACTCTTTTTCAGAAAAATATTTTAAAGTAATTAAAGGAAATGCTAAATTTCAGTAAGAGGTTAGTGAAAATAAAGAGGCAATTTTCCCCCCTTCAAGTTCATGCTCTCCCTGAAATCAATCCACAACACTCTTGGGGGCCTGTGGACCCCAGGGTAATAGCCCTTGACTTAAAAGGACAGAACCTGTCATATGCTTTTGTGGAAAGGTCTTTCAATAATTTGAGAAAAACATAATGTGGAAAAAGTAAAAGACATAAGTGTGTCAAATTCTGTAAACAATCAAAGATGTCCGGGGCGAAAGGACACTGGGTGTGAACCAGTAAGTACAGTGCAGAAAACACATTTACAATCTTGATATTGCAAAATGGATGAAAAGGGCAACTGACCTCTCTTTATTGATTCTGGGTAATTTAGGAAAAGATTCCCAATGCGCTCACATGGAATCATCAAATATAGAGATTCCCTAAACCAGTACAAAGTGGTGCTATCTTTTTAAACTTAAGTGTCTAGTTTGGAGCTTCAGAAAGCCCTGACAGTCTGTGACACCTTTTCCACCCAAACTACTCTACTGAACTGACATTCTGCCTCTTATGGGGGAGAGAAGAAGTCCCAGATGTCCTGGGGATGCCAATGCACTCAGGGACTAACATGAGTTGGGTGTTGGTATCTTCCCTGTTCTCTTGCTGAAGGGGGATGCAATGCAATTCCATGTCATGAGACACACACAAAGCTGCATACATGTCAGTGATCCAATGACTAAAGCTGGCTCCCCCCTGCCCAAGGGCCCAATGGCATCAAGGCCTAGCAGGCCTGATTCTGCAAAGGCACCTCTAGCCTTAGGCCTTCGAGGCAGGTCCCCCCCACCATGAATTCAGAGCTGAATTGCCTCTCCCTAGGCAATGGTGATAGCTTCTTGACTGAACTCCTTTCTCTGGGTCTCTCCTCTCCTACTAGGACACAGGACTATCCTGGTAAATGTTTAACAACTGGCTCTTTGTGGGGGAAAAATGGACCCATAACCCACTTTTAAGTTTAATCTGCACTATTAACATGTTCTCCATCACTTTCTTATGTCTAGTCAGTCAATAAAACAGGAAGTCAAGCTGTGATTTGAAGCATTTGCCACTTTCAGAGGAGTAAAAGGTATAAATGCTGACACTGAAAATTTAACAGCTACCTCCAGCACACCCCGACACACTATCATCAGGTTAATTTCCTAGAACAGTTCTGATCAACATCACTGCTCGCACCTAGCATTCAAGAGCCACCATCATGTGACCTCAACCTACTCTCCTTACAGACACCAGTCAGTATACATTATCAACATTACCCAAATTTTAAGCTACGGTACTTTGTCGCTTCCATAATTTTGTTTAAGCTGTTAACTCCATCTGGAATTTCTCTCATCATCCATTTCAACCCCAAAATCGTAACACTGCCTAAACTAATTTACTTATTTAGTGCCATACCAGCCAAAGGATTACTTTTTAGAGCTAGCAAAAAGGGTAAGATCCAGCTAGAGGAAGAAAAAGGTCAAGAATCTCAACACAAATTGGGAAAAGAAGTGGGAAGAAAGGGGGCCTAGCAGTACCATACCTCAAACTATACTGAATTAGTAATGATTAAAAAGAACTTTTGGGTACTAGTTAAAAGCAGAGAGGTCAATCATTGAAAGAGATTAGGCAGGACTTGTTCAGTCATTTTTCAGTTGTGTCCACCCCAGCCTGTTTTACAGATAAGGAAACTGAGGCAAACAGGTTTAAGTTACTTGCCCAGGGTCACACAGCTACTAAGTGTCTGAGGCTACATTTGAACCCAGATCTTCCTGACACTCTACCTTTGTGCCACCTAGCTGCCCTGTGATAAGGTCTATTTGACAAAAATTACTGGGAAACCTGGAAAGAAGGCTACAGAATTTAGATACAAACCAACATTTCACATTATGTCCAAAGATAAGCTCCAAGTGGATACATGACTTAGCTATAAAAGGTCATGTCATAAATAAAATATAAGAGCAATAAAGAAAATAATTCACAATTTGGCTAGGGAAAGAGTTCGTGATAGAACAAGGGAATAGAGAGGATCACACTGAAGATAAAATGTATAACAAGTCTAATTATATGAAAATTAAAGCAAACCACTAATTCTGTTTCTCTGATACAGGTCTCATATCTAAATATATAGGAACTAATTTAAATTTATAAGAATAAATTCCTCAAAACACAAATGGTCTACAGATAAAAACTGGCAGTTGTTGAGGGAAGAAATCCAGGCTGTATATAGTCGTAAGGAAAAAATACTCTGAGCCACTCCCCAAATGATAAACATTCAAAGGATACGAAAAGGCAGTTTTCAGAAGAAATCAAAGCTATCAAAAGTCACATAAAAATGCTCTAAATCACTATTAATTAGAGAAATGCAAATTAAAACAACTCTGAGATAACACCTCATACCTATCAGATTGGCTAACATCACAGAAAGGAGAATGGCAAATTCTGGACAAGATGTGGAAAACTGCAGACTGATGCATTGCTGATGGAGTTGTGAACTGATTCACCCATTCTTCAGAACAATTTGGAACTGTGCCCAAAGGGCACACCCTTTGCATACTTTTTGACCCAGCAATACCACTACTAGGTCAAAGAGATAAAAGAAAAAAGAAAAGGACCTATTTGTACAAAAACGTTTACAGCAGCTCTTTTAGTAGTGGCAAAGAATTGGAAACCGTGGGGATGCCTATCAATATGGAAATGGCAAAACAAGCTATAGTATATGATTGTGATGGAATACTAATGAGCGACAAGAAATGATAAGGGGGGTGGTTTCAGAAAAACCTAGTAAGATTTATATGAGCTGATACAAAGTGAAATGAACAGAACCAAAACAGAACATGATAACAGCAATACTGTAACAATGATCAACTGTGAAAGACTTAGCTACTCTGATCAATATAATGATCCAAGATAATTCCAAAGAATTCATGATGAAAAAATGCTCTCCACCTCTGGAGAGGGAACTGATGAACTCTGAGTACAGATTAAAGCATACTTTTTTCACTTTCTTTGTTTCCTGCTTTTTGTTATTATTTTTTGCAAGGTGGCTAATATGTAAATGTTTTGCATGATTTCACACGTATAACTGATATTCTGTTCCTTGCCTTCTCAAAGTATGGGGGAGGGGCGAGGGAGGTAAAGAAACTGGAACTCAAAATTTTCAAGTAAATGTCAAAAATGAAATAATTTAAAGAAAATAATGCTCTAAATCATTAATAATTAGAGAAAACTAAATTAAAACAACTCTGAGATTCTACCTCAGACCCACCGTATCGGCAAAGATGTCAAAAAATGAAAATGATAATTATTGTAGGGGCTGTTGATGAAGCCTGTCTGTGAAGATAGGAAAGGC
This sequence comes from Trichosurus vulpecula, assembly GCF_011100635.1. Taxonomy (NCBI): domain Eukaryota; kingdom Metazoa; phylum Chordata; class Mammalia; order Diprotodontia; family Phalangeridae; genus Trichosurus; species Trichosurus vulpecula. Next base: position 74,871,718 of record NC_050580.1, read on the forward strand.
CATTCCACTGCTTCCCTCTACCAGTCACCTCACCCCAGTTTCCCCATGCACATCTCCAAGTACCTTTCCATACATGCCACCCTCTTCCAGCTTCCCAGCTGTGTCCTGAGGTGATTCTCTAGAATTCCCTCTACTGGAGGCCAAATCCCCTATCTAAACTCATTCCTCAAGGTTTAATAAACTCCTATCTCCTCCTACCCCTTCAATCCCAGCAATGTCCCAAAACTTATTCTATTTTGAATATAAGGTAGTAAGGATTTCCTGGGTTGTGGGGACCCAGCCTACAAAATATGAAAAGGTTGCTTTTTCAATCATGAACTTTTATAAACAGATGTTAGAAAGATTCATTTTGCCATTATATTTATGTTTTTAGTTTGTGATAATGCATTCATTGGGAAATGGCTCAAATAACTATTCTTGTGGGCCATATAATCTTATTTCAGTACTTGGTACTAAGTTTCTGATATATAGATTATTAGTGTGTAAATTCCTTGAGGGTGCAACTGTCTCTGATTTACTTTTGCATTTACTCCCTCTTCCACTCACAAGATGGTGTATGGCACATGACAGAAACTTAATGTTTGTTGGATGAATGTAGATGACTATTTCAGTAAATTTCGGGTTAGCAAAGTAATTTTTAGTGACAAGTTAGGGGTGGGGATGACATCAAAACTCAATCCCATTTAATTAAAAAGAAATTTTAAAAATAAAAACATTGAAAATATTGTAGAAAAACAATTTAAAGTCTAGCATGTTCAAATTAATAATGTAGGGAAAATGCTATCTTAATATTTTAATTATCTTAATATCTTAATTATGAGCGTAATTCATTCAAGTTTATGCTTTATACTTAAAGTAGTATTTGATGTCTCAACAAATATTTTTTTTTAAGGGTCATATCAGCTGTAAGTGATTTGTGCCCTTGAGGCTTTCTTTATTTTCTTTTGTGTGATCTCTGTCAAGGACTTCTAGATACCACTGGAGTCTTATCAATTACTTCTTATGACTCCTCAAACCTTCAGTAAGCAGGCTTCTGACCTCATTTCTCAACTACAAGTGCTCCTTTCAAAATTATCAGCAATTTCAGCTGTCAAATCCCATTATCTTTTCTCAATTCTTACCTTTATTGACATCTCTGTAGCATATGACCCTCCTGACCACTTTTTATTCTTTGATATTCTCTCTTCTCCACATCTTGTGATACTTGGCTCTTTCGGTTTTCTTCCTAGATATCTATCTTCTCCCTCTGTCTCTTTGGCTGGTTCATCCTCCATAACCTTCCTCTTTGGTGTCTTCCAATGTTATATCTTTGGCTCAATTCTCTCTCTACACTCTCTTAATGGATGCCCAACTGCATCACCTCCAATTGTTTTGGCAGCTGTCTAGAGGATGGACTGAAGGCAGAAGAGGTTTGAGGCAGGGAAACCAATTAACAGACTCTCCTCACTTCTTGCCTGCACTATTCCAGCATCTCTCTGGTTGGTCTCCTTGCCTCGAGGCTCTCTCCAATCCACCCTCCACACAGCTGCTAATGAGATTTTCCTAAAGCTCAGGTCTGACCCTTACATAATAAACTCCAGTGGCTCAGCTCCCTGTTATTTCTAGAATTAAATATAAAAAATTTTTTTTAAAAATATAAAATATAAATTTAACCTGTTTGTAATCTACCTTTCTGGACATATTACTTCATCCACTCCATGGTCCAGCCTTCTAGCTGTTCTTCATACATGATATCCTATCATTCTGCTGCTTTGTACTGGCTACCTCCCATATCTGAAATGAATTAACTCCTTCCTCAATTCTTTGGCTTTTAGAATCTTTGACTTTCTTCAAGACTCAGATCAAGTACCACCTTTTACATGAAGCTTTTCCAACTATTAGTGCCCCCTTCCTGCCAGTACCTTCTATTGATTCTATATATATTTACTACACAAATACACACACATTCCTCCAACTGAACATAAATGCACTGAGTTTATGGGTCTGTTTCATTTCACTTTTGTATTATCCCCAGTACTTAGCATAGTACCTGGCACAGATCAGGTGTTAATAAATGCTTTCTAATTCACTGAATTCAGTGACTTACCCAACATCACATAGGTCACTTCCTATTTAGACAACCTAAAGGACATATTCTTTAACAAAGTCCTCTTCTTGATACCTTATAGTGACATGGAGGTGATCTTGGGTTTTCGAAGATATTAAAAAAGGATGGGAAAAAAAGTTGGAAAATATCGTTCAGAAGTAAAGAAACTGAGTGGCCAAAGACCTGTTAGCTAGACAAAAGCCTCATGCCAATACATCAAGATTAGTTTCCTTAGAGGAAAAAACTGGACCAAAAAAAGACTTTTTTTAATGCTACAACTATAAAAATAGATGAACCTCAATTATTGAGGGAAAGGGGACAAAACTGATTTCAGATTTTGTCTGTCTCCCACCATTTTTAACATAAATCACAATATATTTTTACTAAATAAAATTATACTTGTCTAACTCAACCTAAAAGACAGAGCATTGCAAAGGTTCCTTGATAGAATTATTCCTTGTGTGCATCAATGTCATCACTTAGGTTTTCTGCAAAAAAATCCAAATATAAGCCAAAAAATCTCAAGTGACACGTAATATCCCATAACATGCTTTATGGAGATTACTGATAATTTCTTGGTAATCCCCCAACTTATGGTTTCCCAAAAAGTTTTTGGTCACTCTAAAAATGTCTTCCATGAAAATCCAATTTCATTCAATGGATCTTCAAAATGTTCATCTTATATCACTTTGCATATATAAGATGCCCACAAAAATCTTCTTTTTTTAGACTTATGAACTACTGAAAATCTATTTTTAAAATAAGGAAAACCTGTGCCATTTTGAACAAAATTTTAACTAGCCAAGTTTAATGTACAACTGTAATAAGAAAACTTTGTCAGGATGAATCAGTGGTCGATATGACACAGATCTTTGTCTCCCTCTACATCACCTCTCCCCATTCTCCACCAGAATCAATTAATTCATTTCAGGCCAGTGTTTTTTAGTGTAGTAGATTTTTTTAAATGGCTAATATCCCATTTACATATAAAACAGTAGTATCTGGTATAATAGAGAGGTAACCAAGTGAAAAATAATCACTTTCTGATCCCCTAAGATATGCCAAGAATTCTTTTCATGCTGAACACTTCTCAAGAAACATTTCAGGTTTTGAATACATTTTTGTACCCTCTTGCAGAACATTTTAATTCAAAAGTTCAGCTTGAATTCTGGACAAGTTAACTCAAACAAAATCATTTAGATGCATTTGAGTTAAATAAGGATCTGAGGATGAAAAAGTCCCTTCAAATGGGAGATACTACCCATGTGCAAGGCTCCTACCTTGATATCTGAGCCTCTTTATGACAACTTGAACCACTGAGAAAATTCCAAGTTTCTGGAGGTTTTAGTAAGCATTTCTTCACTGTGTAAAACAGGTATGTCTTATTATTGATGGTAGACTTGGATGGTATGTTTAGACTTGGAAGTAATTCCTGACATTTTTAAACAAAAATAGCTGTTGAATATCTCCGGGTTTGTCCAAATCACATGAATCATAAATGACATGTGAAAAAATTCACACATCAGTTAGCAGTCTAACACAGGTGACAGCACAGGTGAGGGTCCTAACCATTATCCTGATCATCTATTTTACAACCAAAACAGAATTAATATGCTACTTAACTAGCTGAGTAAGCTTCATTTTTGAGATATGCGATCTTTTTCCATCCAAGATGATCAACAGGAATATACTGAGAATTTAAGTAACAATATACCAAAATCTACTAAGTCAAAAGTATTTGAGAAAAGAGAATTAGAAACAGTAACAATACAAACCAGATGATGCCCAGTACGCAACTGACTGAACAGTCTATACTACACATTCAAAGTTTCCTATTTAGAATATGAATAAACATGTGTACTCAAGTCCCAAAGCACATCAGCTAGAATTCCACCCAACATGCAAAGAAGAGCCAGCCAGTGACTTCTTCCGACTTTTCCCACCTTCTTGACCCCTAAATTAAACCATACTTTACAGAGCCTGATATTACACAATTTATATCCAAATTTACATTGCCTAATAATGGTAACACAGAAACTTCCATCTGCATTTTAAAATTTAGCATCGAAAAGTAAAGCACCAAGAAATTTCCATGGGACAGAATTGTGTTAACTAGAAGAATCAGAAGTATTTGATATGGCAAGCATTAAATGATATAACAAAAAATGAAATTGATTATATTTTAATAGCCATGAAACAGCTTGCAAACGATATAGCAATCACTCCTGAATCTGCTATCTGTATACAATTAGAATGTCAATCTGTCGGATCAAAAATCAAAATTCATACAAAGCTAGAAAAATAAGAATGAGAAAAGGATATAGAATGCAATAAAAAATTGCAAACTAATCTATTTAAGCGAATTATTGAGGCAGAAAAATGGGAAACGGATGGAAGATATCAACACTAACTATAATAATTTCACACAAAAGTTTAATCAATGTAAATCAATTGCCATAAAGAGAAGACTAAAATGGCCAAAAATTGCTTTGCTCAACAAATACTTGACTTACTTGCCAACAGCCAATGACAACTCAGCTTTAGGACATACACTTGTCTGTTAAATATTACAGAGGATTATGAGCAATGTGTTTTCAGAAAACAGCAAGAAACAAAAGATAAGCAAAACAAAACCAGAAGAAATGTTGGGAAGAGAGAAACCCAACTGAGGATAAAACTAGGAAGAAAACAGCTCAAAGATAGAAATCCCTGCAATTATTTGTATAACAAAGTTTTTTCATAACCAATAAACTATCACATTTGGACTCTAACATCACAATCCCACATGTACTTATACAGGGGATATAAATGGCACTGAAGAAGACAAAGGGGAAAAGCAGATAGACTAGACCAAAGGTATAAAGAGGAAGGCCATGCTGGAGGTCGCACACTTTGAGCGCATTTCTAAGACAAAATTTTAAGGTGTTTGGAAAAGATAGAAAAGACAGCATGGGGGTGGGGGTGGGGGAACTCAGATCTCATCACTACAAAAAAAAAAAGGGAATGAGAGGAAAAACACTAATTCCCACCAACCCATCTACCTACTTTCCTATCTACATATAATTGTTATGAGAATAATTACACACTCAACAGGGTATCCTTGATAAAGTTATTAGAAAGGAACAAAGGAAGATGAGCGCAAGATATATTTCACAATAAGCCACATCTTTATGAACAGACAATGGATGGAAAGATGGAAAGAATACAAGATCTTACTATGCTTGTTTGTTGACTATTAAAAAAAAACACCAAACCATTTGATTTCATAGAAGAAAGCAATTCTTAAAGAGTGTCTTTCAATAAGAGATAACCATGAATACACATGTTGTTCTTGTTCAATGACCCTCTTGTATGGGACAGAATTTTAAAATAATAGGAGAGACATCTTTAAGAGAAACAAAGTAAATTTATTATACAAACCTTGCAAGACTTGGGCACACCTCCATAAGGGAGGAGGCAAGGTAAAAGAGAACCTTCCTTAATTTATAGTCTTAACGAAGAAGATTCCCACCCACCTCTATGCCTTCTCACCATTGGCTGGGATGGGTGGGCTTACAATCTAGGGGCGAAAACTACACAGAGGACCAAGATTGATCCGGTTTGTTCAGGTTTTTCCCTATCAGAACTCAACTGCCAGGGTGGCTCTGAAAGTCTAGGAGGAGAAATGGGATGGGGGAAGGAGAGACCCTTCCCAGAGCAGAGAACAAATAGCTCACAGGAAGTTCATTATCTTCTAACATCTGAGACAGAGATGGGGAAGGGCATGCCTTCCCAAAATTACAAGGCCAAATCCCAAAACCTCTCCATTACACATACCCTGTGAAGTCTTCACAATTATCCAACCCACACACTCTGATTACTAATATCAAGCAAGACACAGAACGGTGAGATACATGCTCTCCAAAGGTGTTTGCTGTCACTGAAGAAATGCAGGGTAAAGTGGAAGCCAAAGAAGTATTCCATATAGCTGACGAGGTCCTCCAATTGCTCCTGTCTATGGATGACACTGTTGCCTTGCATGAAGCTCTGGGATACTACAGAGTCTTCTGGATGAGATCTAGAATCACTCAGGAGTTTAAGCTAACTACATACACAAGAAAAAAACAAGTGGATGAAGAATGAATTGCTCTGATTATGGTATAGAACTGAATTCCTTCATTTTTTTTTGATTGCTAAGAATTTATTAAGCATCTATTATGGGTCAGCCACAAAGCTACCACAGTGCTGGGGATACAAATGCAAAAAAACCAAAACAGTCCCTGCCCTCAAGGAGCTTATACTATTGGGTGGGAAATACCCAGAGGAATACAGAAAATTAGGTACACAACACAAAAAGTACCTATGGAAAAATTCAGAGAGAAATGGCATGAACAAATAGGGAAACCAAGTGAGACTTTCTGTAGGAGATAGTACCTGAGATGAACCTTGAAGGAAGTCGGAGATTCCATAAGGCAGAAGTGAGGAGGAAGTACATCCCAAAAATAAGAGAAAGTCTGTGTAAAAGCACAGAGGTGGAAAATGGAAGATCACATAAAGGTAACAGAAAGTACACCAACTTGGCTAAAACAGAATATGTGTGATAGTGTTTTGCAATAAGCTTGGAAAGCCAGATTCAGACTGTGAAGAGCTTAAAAAGCCAGAGCAGTCGATATTGTACCCAAGAGGAAAATAGAGGGACCGGAAATGAATGGACAAACTACAGTACCTGTAGTGTATAAGAAAAGATAGTATGGTATCTGGTTTTGCTCCCACAGAAGCTATCCATACAGCTGAGTTAACACTTATTTGTCAAGTCCACGGCCATTCTGGTGTCAGGGAAACTAGAGAGGCCAAACTGGTTGAACCAGTTCAAGCTTATCTTGTCAGTTCAAGGATCTGGAATTGGTCAAGGGTCCAAGCCTACTGATTTGCATAATTTGCATATGTTAAAGAGGGAAGGTAGGGGAAATAAAGAATGCAGATTAATCCTAACTCAGACAAGGAAGATCTAATTAACTTCACTTCTGCTTCTGTATCCTTATTATCCTACCTATATAAACTGTATAACCTAGGAAAACTATGTAAAAAATAAAGAAGTGTTCGTTACCCCCACTCTTGCTGCTGTATCGGTGTGAGTGTACCCAGTGAGCACTACGCCCACTCTCTCGAGGAGTGTAATAAATGCCTTCCTCTACCCACTCTGGTCCTGAGTTCTTTGGGTGAGAATGGGCAAATCACATGGATCTTCCCAAGGTTATGCTACCAGGAAAGCAATGAGCTATGGAAGCACGTCCCGGGCTAAATTCCTGACCCTGCCTTGGGGAGACTATAGTGTTAAGAGGGCTACCACTTGGGATTTCCCTGGGGAACCCTGTGGTCTGCACAGCATTCTTAGGGGACATCACTTGGGTCTTCTGGCCCTGTCTCGGGAGCCTTGTGATCTTACTGCCATTCTAAGGGGCCATCACTTGGGTCCTCCTTAGGGTCTTACCCCTAGGAAGCCCTGTGATCCTCACAGATAAAGGGGGTCTACCACTTGGTCTTCCTCTGGGAGTCCTGTGGTCTACACAGCCTTCCTTAGGGATTGTCACGGGGTTCTTCCTCAGGACTTTGGCCTTGCCTAGGAAGTCCAGTGATCCCCAAAACCACATGGCAAATAGACAATGAATTGAATCTAGAACTGAATAAAAGAAGAGTGAGCTAAACTGCCTTTGGGAAACCACACAATTATTTTAATAAAACATCTTTAAAATACCAATATTCCAACAATAGTGGTATTTTAAAAATCATAAAATCACAGAAAACTTCTATCTCTAAGGAAATAAAATTTAAAACATGCAATGGAGAGATGTATGATAAGCAAAATCAGGCTGTATCACAATGCAAATAAGGACTTACAAAGAATCAGAATAAAATACAACATCAAAGAAACATATGAATGAAAAAGAAAATGGGCTGGTAACTTGAAAAATAGGAGAGAAAGTCAGCGGATAGTCTATGATGAGGTCAGAGTTGGGAGAGGTGGTTCATCAAATGTGAAAGAATTCACTTAGACTTTCTCTGTAGCCATTGGGAGCTTTATTGATGCAAAAGCAGGGGGCCTGAGATTTAGTAAGGAGCTAAACAAAGGCACTGATGTAGGGAAAGAGCCAGACTTAGCACTGTTCGCATCTACATCAGTCTATGTGTGCCACTGCTGTCCTCAAAAAGTCACAATATAGGAGAGCCCTAGAATGATGGGAAGACTTCCTATCATAAATTTATGGGAATCCATAAACAAGAGTGACACAGAACGGGTATGAAGAGGTTAAAAGAAAAATGATGATGGTAGGGAACCATAGATTTTTAGGGGTGCTAGAGACCCCAAAATACCTACACACCAGGTCCTGCTGAAAGAATGCGACTCAAGCCTTCTCAGCCAAGCAAAAAGACAAAGTTTATTAAGGGTTTGCCATAATGGGTCGTCTTAAAAAATCCAAGCGGGCCAGATTCGAGCTAGATTGAATCTGAGTGCCTTCATGGAGGCAAGAGAAGACTTATATACAGAAAGATTGTGGGAGGTATTGAGGGGTGGTCAAGTAGTCTGGGGTGACTAGAGGAGGGGTTTAGGGAGGGTCTTGAGGAGGAGTCTAAGGAGGATCTTGATGGGACTGGGGTGACTAGAGGTCAAGACAGTAGTGGGCTAGGCTAGTTTAACGGTAAGAGAGATTTGGGCCTAGCGATAAGGAAAGGCTTATGGCCTCAAGAGAAGGCCAGATCTAGTGGGGAGAGTCAAGGAGTGTTCAAGGGGGTTCCCAGAGACTGTACCCTCATCAGGCAGGCATGGATGGGTTAGGCTCTGAATCACTGCAGAAAATGATGAGAGTAGTTTAAGTTCCTTTGCCTTCTTATTTCCTCCTCTTTTAACTTTGCCTGTCGTAACTATATTTTCCCATGCTTGCTTTTATCTTTTATTTTTTGTTTACCTCTAGGTTTTGAAAAGTACACCTATTTCCATACTACAAGGGTCATGGAGGAAAAAAGGAATAACCTTTGGAAAGATTAAGCATTAGGGTCTTCTTACTCTACAAGGAAAGCAGCTGTCATTTGCATTTGGTTTATTATACCCAGCACTGCAATAAAGAAAACCATACCTGAGCAAATTATTTGCTTAGAAAATACCACAAGGAAAACAAATGTGGCACCCAAAGAAGACAAAGTAAATTATGCTAGGGATAAAAAGAGGCGAGGAGGTCAGCAGCTGTAGAAAGACTGAGGTTAACAACAACAACAATAGGACCATTTAAGGACTATTAAGGAACATTAAGAGATTTCTTTCTAAAAAAAAACACACACACAAAGAAATAAGAGTGAAAACAAAAATCAAATAGAAGTGATTAAGAAAGAAAAGGCCTGATACAGTATGGACAAAACCTCACAAAATCCTGCCAACATGTAAATCAGCACGGGACTAAACTGCAGAACGGGAAGGCACAAAAAAAAGGACAGAGGAGGAAGAAGCTAAAGGGTAATAGATGGTGAATTAAGCAATAAATAACAATGAAAGAAAAATAATTTCTGTAGTCTCTCAGAAGGAAGGCCTACAGGAGAATTGGCCAAGTGGCAAATGGAGGCATTTAAATGGCTAGAAAGGGGAAAATCACAATTCGGTGGAGGAGGGGGTGTCCAAAACTTCCACTGGGGAAAAGAGATATTTTATAATGGGAGATGGGGACCTGACAGTGGGTATAATCTATAGGGGGGATGTGGATTAGAAAGACCTCTTCCTTCTGAGAGGGAGTGCCTCCAGGACAACATACTGCCTCAGGAGAGAAGGGGAATGGGGGGGGGGAGTGGGGGGGGGGTGATCATGGAGAGGGCAAAGGGTAGTAATGAACTGCTCAAGTGGGGACAAGGGAAAATTCCTAGTAAGAGGAAATATGTCTGTAAGAAATGGGAGGAGTAGTTTTGTTTCCACAGAACTAAAGGTGTGCTTCCTCACCCTCCCCCACCCCAGCTTTAGCAGAGACCAGGCCTCAAGGTCCGTTAGGTGAGAGGTCAGAGGCTTGTACGCATGTGCATGCTTTTTGAGAAGGCAGTCTGGGGAATTAGAGAGGCCAAACCCATTTGAACCAGTTCAAGCTTATCTAGGGTCTGGTCTTAGTCAAGAATCCAGGCCTACTGATTTGCATAATTTGCATATGTTAAAGAGGAAAAGTGGGGGAAATAAAAGAATGTAGTTTAATCCTAAACTAAGACAAGGAAAATCCAATTAACTTTACTTTTGCTTCTGTATCCTTATTATCCTATCTATATAAACTGTATAACCTAGGAAAACTATGTAAAAAACAAAGATTGTAAACTAACCATAACTTTAGCAGAAGTGGAGGGAATGGTTACCCCTGCTCCTGCAGTTATATCAGCATGAGTGTTCCTGTGAGCACTATATCTGCTCTCTCAAGAAGCATAATAAAATGCCTATCTCTGCCCACTCACTTTGGGTGAGAATGGGCAAATCACATGGATTTTCCTAAGGTCAAATGAAGGGAAGCAATAGGCAGTGGAAGCTCACTGGGCTTACTCTTAGATCTTGTCTTGGGGTGTCCTGTGATCCCCACTGTGGTGTTAAGAGGGCTACCGCTCTGGATTCCCTTGGGGTACCCTGTGATCTGCACAACCTTCTTAAGGGGACATCACTTGGGACTTCTGGCCCTGTCTTGGGAGCCTTGTGATCTTACCACCATCCTAAGGGGCTATCACTTGGGTCCTCCTTAGGGTCTGACCCCTAGGAGGCCCTGTGATCCCCACAGATTAAGGGGTGGCTACCACTTGGTCTTCCTCTGGGAGTCCTGTGGTCTGTACAGCCTTCCCTAGGGATTATCACAGGGTTCTTCCTCAGGACTTTGGCCCTGCCTAGGAAGTCCAATGATCCCCAAAGCCGCATTTGGGGAAGTCCAGTGATCCCCAAAACCATGTTTCTCACATGTCTATCCTCCATCTCCTGCAGGAATGGTTTGGAGTTTGTTTTGGTTTTGGGGAGAGAGGGGTTGCAATAAAACAACAAATCTATTATGTACAACATGCTATGTAATAAAGTTATGCAAATTTCTATTTTTTCTTCCTCAAAACATGTGTTAGCAAAATAGAAAAGGCGATCAATTAGCTGAATATGCATTTTAAGAAATTAGAAAGCCAATAAATCAACCTAAAACAGTAATAATTACAAGCACTTTGTAGCACAGCAAGGTTTGCAAAGTACATTGCAAATATTATTTTATTTGATCCTCACAATAAAACTAGGACGCAAATAATATTATCTCCATTTTACAAATGAAGAATCTGAAACAAATCAGGTTAAGTCACTTGCCCAGATCACACAGCTAGTAAGTGTCTGAGTCTGAATTTAAACTCTAGTCTTCTTGACCAGAGTCCAGCACTTTATATCTACCTAGTTGCCATCTTAGCTGCCTCGATAAAATCAGCACAAAAGAGAAGATATTAAAAATTAAAGTACAAATTTTAAAGTAGGAAACAAAAACCCTAAAGAAATGATAAAACTCATAAACCTTTTGTCAAGAGGACTAATTGAACAAAATGGCAAATGAACAAAGTAAATTCACATTGTCAGAAGAAATTAAAAGAATTATCAGAACCTACTGATAGAGAACATTCTTTCTAAATATGGGAATAATTAGACAAAGGGAAAAGAAGTTTGTGAAACAAAGGTACAACACAATGTTGAGTCACTACCCCATAGACTAAGGCTGGGATACATCTGAGTTACTATAATAAAGTGTGTGTTTGAGATCTGAGCTATTCAGCCTAAAATTATATTCTTTTTTGTATCTTAAACAACTTAGTAGATAGGTATTTGGCCTAGTTATCTGCCTGTTACTAGATATATGACTGTATGAAATAAGGTCCTTAAATGTTTCAAAATAATATTAGAATAACTGAGTAATGGTATGACTGATTGAGGGACCTGTTATTTTATTAATTACTGAAACTAGGTCAGAAACATTTTCAGACTGGAGAAAAGAATTTCAGTGCAAATTTCTTAGAGGTAACTTATGGAATACTTTTGCATTAACAGAAAAGTCAATTTCATTCAAAGTTTGTTACTATTGAGGAAACAGATATTAATCTGTTTATACTGTGCGTTCTGTGGTACAAACATGTTTTATTATCAGCAACTTACTGATATGCACTGTTTTGGAATTAATTACTTCTGGATCCTCCCAAGTCTTTTATGATAACTGGAGCAAAAGTCAGTCTCTTGTAAGTAAATTCATCTCTATAACTATTGAACTCAAGCGTAGAAAGCTTCTACCTGCAAAGTGTTGTTACTTATATTTACATGCATAAAGTTGGATCTTCAATCACATCTGATCCTCCTAAAGGAATTAGAATCAGAGTGGAAACTTTGAGAAAATAACAAGAGCAGAAAATCCTGTATGTCAAAAGTAAGTAATAGCATCACAGGGCTCTTGGTTCCTTTCTTTGTCACTTGTAATGTTCCTTCTATTTGGGCTCTGCATATCAAACTGTCTGTCAGATTTGTGTCTTCTAGACTGTTGGTTGTCCACCTGCAGATGGTCATGCAACAAGGATGCTTGTTCCACACTCTCCTCATCCCCTGGCCACTGCTTCAGCCTCATTTTACTCCCCTCCCCACCCCCACTCAGGCAGGGACAGCTCCTTTGTCCCTCTCTCAAAAGCACTTGGGTGGATAGTAAGGAAGACAGGAAGGCTGAGGCAGGTGTTGAGGCAGGTGTGACTAGCCAGAAAAGTGATCAAAGAAGACTACGCATTGAACCCCCTCACCCAGGGTACTTGCCTGTGTGCTTTCTAGCTATGCTGGCTTCTGGGCCCCACCTTGAATCACTTCTTCTGTTCCCCACCTCTTCCTGATACCCAGCAAATGCCTGAGGTTAGGCCTTCTTCCTAGGGACTGGGAGTCTAGGGAACTCTGTGGGATGGGGTGGAGCTCGTGATTGTTGGGTATGTCACCATCATCTCCAGGATACAAACTTACTCCCCCTTATCCCTGGAAAACTCTGCATGGAATCTATCTTTTGAGCATTCCTCTAAGGATCTCTCTGCCACAGTAATCCCTTGCTTATCTTCAAACCTAATAGCCAAGGACCCGTGCTTCTGGGCTGGGGATGACCAGGAGACCACTATTACCAGCATTTCAACAAACATGGGTACAGGAAGCAAGGGCCCAGGCATCACAAAACCTTACTTTTTTCTCCTCCAGAACCCTCTTGAATGGGATGGATAATTGTGCAGACTTCACAGGGTATGTCTAAGGGAGTAGGAGAGGTTTGGGATTTGGCCTTGTAATTCTGAAAGGTCAGGGCCTGCAGCTGTGGGCATGCCCTTCCCCCTCTCTCTAAGATGTTAGAAGATAATGAACTTCCTATGAGCTATCAGTTCTCTGCTCCAGGAAGGTCTCTCCTCCACCCCCCCACCCCATTTCTTCTCCTAGACTATCGGACGCCACTCCAGCAGTTGAGTTCCGATAGGGAAAACCTGAATGGACTGGATCAACCTTGGTTTTCTGTCTAGTTTTTGCACCTAGACTGTAAGCCCACCTCCCTGCCAATGGTGAGAAGGGATAGAGGTGGGTGGGAATCTTTTCATTAACAGTATAAATTAAGGCAGGTTCCCTTTTACTTCGCTTCCTCCATTATGGAGGTGTGCCCAAATCTTGCAAGGTTTGTAAAATAAATTTACTTGTTTCTCCTAAAGATGTCTCTCCTATTATTTGAAAATCCCGTCCCACACACTCTCAAGTATCTTCCCTCAACTAGAGATACCCTATATCCTTATAATATTACTCAGCATTGGCCAGGGTATCTCCCTGGTTCCTGCAACACATCACTCATTCAGGCAATAAGATGGGGATCTAGCCTGAATAAAACCATAGGCTCCCTTTGTGCTGCCCCAGGAACAGTCTTTCTTTGTGGACTAGCACTCCCAATGTTTCCCAACCCCTCGCTGTCATCCTGACCTCCCGCTATCCCCTTACCAACCATTTGGACAGTGCACACTTGGTCAGGTAGTTCCCCCAATCCAAATCTATAATCATACTCACTCCTATTCCCCTCGGGTCAGATGGGGTTTCTGGGAAAACATTCTCTGGTACCTATCAAGGGAGCTGAGTACTTAATCCCTTGGTAAGGTCACTGGAAACATGAGGCCCCTCCTGAGCCTGAGGGCATCCTAAAGTCTCCCCCCACACCCCCTTCTCTTGAGTTACCATATAACTTCCCCCTTATCCTGGACTGGACCATGGTATTCCTTGTCTCCTGCCCCACCCTGGGTCTCCCTTATCTTGTGTCAATTGTCCTCTACCTGGGTCCTTAATTATCCTATCCCTAAATCTCCAACCCCCATAAGAAACCCTAAAATCATCCTACAAGCTGTATAGCTTTTGGTCTGTGTAAGTCTGGTTCCTTCTCTACTTCAGTGCCTCTGTTTAGCTCCTTGCTAAATCTCAGGTCCGCTGCTTTTGTGTCAATAAAGCTCCCAATGGCTACAGAGAAGGTCTAAGTGAATTCTTTCACATCTGATGAACCAGCTCTCCCAACTCTGACCTTATCACTACCATTTGCTACCGAAACTGAGAATACAAAAGAAATAGAGTAATGATTGCAAAACTATGAAATGTCCAAACCAACAAAAGACCAAAGAGAGATTTTAAAACATTGAATGTTAGGAAGAGAAAAAAAAATTCACTTCAAAGGGAAAAAACTCCCACGTCTCTTGGATTCACAGCAGAATTCTATCAAACTTTAAAAGGACAACTAGTACCAATACCACACAAATTATTCTCAAAAATTGAGAAAGCACTCAACTAAACTCTTTATGAGATAAATACAGTCCTAAGACCTAAACCAGGGAAGGATAAAAAACTATGGACTAATATCATTAATGAATATTGATTCAAAAATTTTCAATAAAATCCTGCCAAGCAGTCTCCATGCCATAAATCATTCATTGTGACCAAGCTTGATTTAAACTGGGGACACAAGGATTTCGACATTAGGAAAACAATCAACATAATTAATCATATTAAAAGCAAAAATATCAAAAACCATATGATTATCTCAACATATGCAGAAAAAGCCTTTGAAAACAAGCATAACATTGTTTTATGCTAAATATTCCACAAAGTACAAGTATAGCGACACCTTTTTCAGCATCATAAAAAGCATCTACCTAAAGTCAAAAGCAAGCACTATATGAAATGAGAATGCACTAGAAGCTTTCCCAATAAATATAGGAGATAAATCAAGTCTGTCAAGTGGAAAGTGAATAAAATTGCTTTGTTTGAATGTGGTTAAATGATATAAACAGTTCCCAAAAGAACAGCTAACTATTAACAACGATATAAAAGAATGCTCCAAATCACTGAGAACAAGAGAAAACACAAATCAAAACAACCCTGAGATTTTCTCTCATCTCATGCCTGGCAAATAGGCAAAGTTGATAAAAGATGCAAACAGTTAATGCTGGACGGGTTATGGGAAGTTAGGCACTCGGTGGAGCTATGAATAAATAGAACCATACTGGAAAGCAATTTGCAATTAAAGAAATAGTGAATAAAATGTCCACATCCTCTGACCCAGAGATTAAAGAGACTAGGTACCTCAAGGAGGACATCAATAAGAAGTGGCCATATACACCAAAATACTTATAAGTTTTTGCATGTGAATTTTTTTTTAGAGTCTCTGTATATCTTTTTTTTTAATATTTTTTTTTATTTTTAGTTTACCACACACGGTTCTACATAATTTTGAGTTCCAGATTTTCTCCCCTCCCTCCCTCTCCCTTCCCAAGATGGCATGGAATCTCATATAACTACCATGTATAACTTTGCATTGAATTAATTTATACACTAGTCAAGTTGTGGAGAAGAATTATGACCAATGGAATGAATCATGAGAAAGAAGAGACAGAACCAAAAAAACCCAAAAAACCCCCAAAACAAAAACAAAAGAGAAGAAAAAAGGTGAGCATGTAGTGTGCCTCAATCTGCATTCAAACTTCACAGTTCTTTCTCTGGATGAAGATAGCATTCTCCATCATGAGTCCCCTGGAGTTGTCCTTGCACCTTGCGTTGCTGAGAAGAGCAAAGTATGTCAGGGTTGGTCCTCACGGAATCCACATATCTGTGGTTGTGTACAGGGTTCTCCTGGCTCTGCTCCGCTCACTCAGCATTATGTCGTGTAGGTTTTTCCAGGTTGTTACGAAGTCCGTATCATCCCCATTTCTTATGGCACAACAGTATTCCATTACCTTCATATACCACAACTTGTTCAGCCATTCCCCAATTGATGGGCATCCCTTTGATTTCCAATTCTTGGCTACCACAAAAAGAGCCGCTATAAATATCCTTGTACATATGGGTCCCTTTCGCTCTTGTGTGATTTCTTTGGGATACAACCCTAGAAGTGGTATTGCTGGGTCAAAGGGTATGAACATTCCTGTGGCTCTTTGGGCGTAGTTCCAAATTACTCTCCAAAATGGCTGGATCATCTCACAACTCCACCAGCAATGTAACAATGTTCCAATTTTCCCACATCCTCTCCAGCATTTATCATCCTCCTGCTTTATTGTTTTAGCCAATCTTACAGGAGAGATGTGGTATCTAAGAGTTGTTTTGATTTGCATTTCTCTAATCAGTAGTGATCCAGAGCATTTTTTCATATGCCAATAGATAGCTTTAATTTCTTCCTCTGAAAACTGCCTGTTCATATCCTTTGACCATTTCTCAATTGGGGAATGACTTGTATTCCTATATATTTGGCTCAATTCCCTGTATATTTTAGAAATGAGGCCTTTATCAGAGATACTAGTTGCAAAGATTTTCTCCCAATTTTCTGCTTCCCTCCTAATCTTTGTTGCATTGGCTTTTTTTTGTACAAAAACATTTCAATTTGACATAATCAAAATTATCCATTTTGCATTTTTTAATGCTCTCTATCTCTTGCTGGGTCATGAATTCTTTACTTTTCCATAAATCTGATAAGTAAACTATTCCCTGCTTTCCCAAATTACTTATAGTATCAGCTTTTACTCCTAACTCATGAACCCATTTTGACTTTATTTTGGTGTATGGTGTAAGATATTGGTCTATGCCCAGTTTCTGCCCTACCATTTTCCAATTTTCCCAACAGTTTTTGTGAAATAGTGAATTATTAGCCCACAAGCTGGCCTGTTCGGGTTTATCAAAGAGTAGATTGCTATAGTTGTTGATTTCTCCATCTTGTGTACCTATCCTATTCCACTGATCCACACCCCTGTTTCTTAACCAGTACCAGGTAGTTTTGATGACTGCTGCTCTGTAGTACAGTTTAATATCTGGTATGGCTAGGCCACCTTCTCTAGCATTTCTTTTCATTAATACCCTAGATATTCTAGACCTCTTGTTTTTCCAGATGAATTTTACCTAAATTAATCTATCTATTCAGTGCCATACCAATTGAACTACCAAAATATTATTTTACTGAGCTGGACAAAATAATTTGCATGTGAATTTAAGTGAGGCAGAGTCAAGACATCACCCTTCAAAAATGAAGGACAAACAACTACCACATTACTTTTTATAGTAATAAAGAATTGGGAAAAAAGAGGATGCCTATCAATTGGGGAAAGACTTAACAAAATGTGGTGCATGGATGTAATAGAAGATTGTTGTGCCATAAGAAATGATGAATTTGAAAAATACAGAGAACCGTGGATTTAAATGAACTGATATAGTAATCAGAGTCAAGGTAACAAGGCACAAAGAGAACAACAAAGTCCCTGGGAAGATTAACCTAAAGGCAATCAAAAGTTAATGGAGCAAGAAGCCAACAATCTAGCCTGGCTCCAAAGAAAACATATGAGGAAATATCCCCACCCTTGCTGGCAGTTTTGTAGAAGATCCACAGGCGTGGCATATTATACATTTTCAGACTTTTTTGATGTATTATCAGTTTTCCTTATTTCTTTTCTTTTTTCCATTTAAAAATATTACCTGTTATATAGGATGGCTCTCTGGGAGGGGGGAAAGGAAGGAATACTGAGGAAAAATTTTGGTGATATAAAAAAAAATCCTGAAGATATCGATAAAAAGGTATTTTTTAAAAAAGGAAATAATGAATATACCAAATACAAAAAAGCCCAGGAAGACATATAAATGATGCAAAATGAAAGCAAAACCAAGAAAACAATAGATTCGATGACTAGAACAATGTAAATGGAAAGAACAGCAACTACAAATCAAAGGACAACAAGTGTGAGGGCCAATGGAACTTGGTATATAATGTCAGACTACAGAAGTGCGGGTTAGTTTTGCTGAAATGGTATTTTCCCCTTCTTTTTTACATTTTGTAATAAGGGATGGCTTTCAAAGTAGCCAGGGGAATATATTGGGAAATGTAGTTGACATAAAAACAAAAGATACCAATAAAGATTTTAAAAATAAAATAGTATTAACTATATGCTTGAGGAAGCAAATTTTATTAACCTCTGATTAGCTGATCGTCAGAGGTAGAGACTGGAAATTCACCGTTGTCTCTGGATAAAATTGTTAACTGGGACTAATATTTAGCAAATATTAGTAAATCTCACGTTTGAATTAAAATGGAATTACTTTGTTCTATCAGCATATTTGGATTACTAGACAGGTTTAATTTAAAATGTTCCCTCTCAGGCCCTGTTTAAAGTAACGAACACTAAACAAGAATAACCATATGAGAAATACAAAAATAATAAACTTGAAAGCACTACATAACTGTCAGATATTATCATATAGGCAGTGTAAATGACTCAATTATCGGATAAATTAGTAATGATTTTATTTAATAAACAGCTCCCATATGTGTACTTTTAGGGTAAAACATTAACATTACATGGAAAATAGTGAAAAGTAATGATCTTTGTCACAAATTAACTCATTGTGTGACTGGATGAGACAGTTAAAATCTGAGCCTTAATTTCCTTGTTTGGAAAGGGGGAGTAAAAATATCTATAACACCAACACAGTATTGGTAGAATGAAGGATAAAGTACTTTAAAACTTTCCTTTTTTTTCTTATTTGCCTCCTATCTCAATATTATTTCAATAACAACATATTGTCAGTGTTTGTTGGATTAAACTGTGAGTTTTCTGCTGAGACACTCCTATCAAAAACTTTAAAGTTTTATAATGGGAATTTATAAATAATCCTGTTTTTCTGGGTCCACTATAAATTCATGTTAAGTAATCTAAACTGGGCCTCCACTGCAGTAAGACCTCCTAAACAGACCTAAACCACCCCATCTTCTCCAGCCAGCCTATTACCCTATCATCCCTACTCACTAATCTCTAATATTTCCTCATCTGCTGGCTGCTTGCCTGCTACTCAAATATCCCCCAAACTCAAAAATCTCTCCCTTGATTAATCCATCTATCTCTTCTCTCTTTCAAGACTAAACTTGAGAAGGCCCATGTTCTTTTGTCTAACTCTTCATAACCTAGGCAGACTGATATGAACTTTTGCAAAGTGAATAGAACCAAGAAAACAAATTATTAACTGGCAATAATATAGTAAAGACAAACAACTTTAAAAGAATTAGAGACTACAATTCCACTGGACTGATGATGAAGCATGCCATTCACCTTCTGAGAGGCAAAAGACTGCATGCACAATTAGACAAAAAAATTTTAGACATGTTCGGTGCAAAAATTTGTTTTGCTTAACTATACATGTTCGTAATAGGGGTTTTGCTTTTCTCTCATTCTCAATTGTTGGGGGAGAGGGGAGAAAAATTAAATGCAATTAATTTCTCCCCCAAATTGTCACCTTCTCAGTGAAGCTTTTCCTGGTCTCCCCACCTGTTTCCTAGCTACTGCTGCCTACTGCTCCAAAAGAAATTTTATCTACCTGGTACTTATCTCTCTATGTCCACTTTTATCCTCTCACTAGATCATAAGCTCCTTGAGGCCAGGGGCTGTTTCACTTCTATCCGTATGTAGTGTCCAATGCAGTTGCTTTGCACCTCACAGGACACACAAAATTGTGGGGGTTTTTGCCCCATCTACTATTAGTACCACTAACTTCACAAGAAATCTCAGGAAGTTCATTTCTGCGAGGCCCTGAAAAAGAAAGCCTTCAGAGGGAGATTAAACTCAAAGTGGGTTTGCCAAGCCATGAGCCAAATTAAACCAAATATACTTTAAAGGCAGTAGAACAGAGAAGACAGAACACAGGACTTGGGTTGAAATCATTCCTCAGAACTTCTCTCAGAGGGAAATTAATATTGTAAGATTATATTAATAACTAATTATTAGTGATCCATCCTTTTCCTCCTATTTCTTTTAAGACCCAATTCCTGACAAGGTCAGTCTCTGAAGGGTATGAGTGAGTGATTAGATTACTCCTAGCCCCCAAGGCTACATTAACTAGGTTGAGCAGGACCTCACCCAATGGGGAAACCTCATTTCTGTTTAGAATATAAACAGAAGTCAGTATGGGCAAGCCCTTAACCTGGGCAAAGAAACCCTGTCCTTGATCCTTTTCATTAGAGTTTAGGGTGACCTAGCTCTAGAAGGAGAAAACTAGCCAGAGAGGTACAGATGAAATTGGCTTCCCTTGCCCAGATTGCTGGAAAGTGCTGAGTCTTATGATCAAGCCACAGGTCCCCAGCAGGAGAAGCTGAAGGCTTTTATCTCTGTAGGCATTTAATAGTGTCCACCATTTTATTTGTCAGTGGAGTTCCCTGTCGGAAGGTATACCTTTGATTTAAGGTGTTTCAGAGTCTCAATTGGCATCTTTGGTTACCAAGAGAAACCATCAATTTATTATTAACTAGCTTAATTAATAAATTGATTATTAATTACTTGGAAACTGTTTCTCAGGGGTTTCATTAGCTACACCTCAAACTCTGCCTCACTTAAATCAAATTTACACATGAATCAAAAGACATCGCCCATACCATTTTACCGATCTCAATGTCCAAGTGACAAAGCAGCAGGTGCAGATACACTAGGAGCTGTAGTCACAATCCTGCACACAGGCTGCCCAGGCCATAGGGTCGTTTTCTCATTGGAACTAGCAGTGGGATTCAGCAGCCCCCTGAGTGTCTGAGCAGCTTTTCAAGGATGGCACTGCTCACTTTCTGGTGTAAGGAAGGGGCAAGGAAAGGTGCCCTAATAATTGTCTGCTAACCCAACCCTGGCTTGATTACTGTGGGCATATGGGGGAATCCCCTTCTGTGGCTGAAACAAAAAAAAATTGTAGAAAAACATCTGCAAAGACGATTCCACTCACCACTGGCACATGGAATGTGTGTACACTTATAGACAACACAAAATGCAATAGACCTGAAAGACAGAAGCTTGCATTGTAAGAGAACTCTGCAGGTATCATTCAAACTCTGCTTCAGAGAGCACAACTCCAGTAGGCTGGCCACATTGTTTGAATGCAAAACCTACGCTTGCAAAAAAGACTATTTTATGGAGTGCTCACACAGGGCAAGCACTCACATGGTGGTAAGAAGATGCAAAACAAAGGCACTCTCAAGGTCTCTCTTAAGAACTTTGAAATTTACCAAAAAATTATTTTACAGAGCTGGATAAAATAATAATAAAATTCATCTGGAAGAACAAGAGGTCTAGAATATCTAGGGAATTAATGAAAAGAAATGCTAGAAAAGGTGGCCTAGCCATACCAGATATTAAACTGCATTGTAAAGCAGCAGTCATCAAAACTACCTGGTACTGGCTAAGAAACAAGAGTTGTGGATCAGTGGAATAGGATAGGTACACAAGATGGAGAAGTCAATGACCACAACAATCTGTTCTTTGATAAACCCAAAGAATCCAGCTTCTGGGCTAAGAATTCACTATTTCACAAAAACTTCTGGGAAAATTGGAAAATGGTAGGGCAGAAACTGGGCATAGACCAATATCTTACACCATATACCTAAATAAAGTCAAAATGCGTTCATGATTTAGGAATAAAGGCTGATACTATATGCAATTTGGGAGAGCAAGGAATAGTTTACCTATCAGATTTATGGAAAAGCAGAGAATTCATGACCCAACAAGAGATAGACAACATTACAAAATTCAAAATGGATAATTTTGATTATGTTAAATTGAAATGTTTTTGTGTAAAAAAAGCCAATGCAACAAAGATTAGGAGGGAAGCAGAAACTTGGGAGAAAATCTTTACAACCAGTATCTCTGATAAAGGCCTCATCTCTAAAATACACAGGGAACTGAGCCAAATTTATAGGAATATAAGTCATTCCCCAATTGAGAAATGGTCAAAGGATACGAACAGGCAGTTTTCAGAGGAAGAAATTAAAGATATCTATAGGCATATGAAAAAATGCTCGAAATCACTACTGATTAGAGAAATGCAAATCAAAACAACTCTCAGGTACCACATCTCTCCTGTCAGATTGGCTTAAATGACTAAAAAGGATAATGATAAGTGCTGGAAAGGAAAATTGGAACACTGTTACATTGCTGGTGGAGTTGTGAACTTATCCAGCCATTCTGGACAGCAATTTGGAACTTGGCCCAAAGGGCTATAAAAATGTTCATACCCTTTGACCCAGCAATACCACTTCTAGGGTTGTATCCCAAAAAGAAAACACAAGTGGGAAAAGGACCCATATGTACAAAAATATTTATAGCAGCTCTCTTTGTGGTAGCTAAGAATTGGAAATCAAAGGGATGCCCATCAATTGGGGAATGACTGAACAAGCTGTGGTATATGAAGGTAATGGAATACTGTTGTGCTATAAGAAATGGGGATGATACGGACTTCATAACAACCTGGAAAAACCTACACAATATAATGCTGAGTGAGAGGAGCAGAACCAGGAGAACATCATACACAACCACAGATGTATGGATTCTGTGATGACTAACCCTGATAGACTTTGCTCTTCTCAGCAACACAAGGTGCAAAGACAACTCCAAAGGACTCATGATGGAGAGAGCTATCTACATCCTGAGAAAGAACTACAGAGTCTAAATGCAGATTGAGGCACACTGTATGCTCGCCTTTTTTTTTCCCTTATTTTTCTCTTTTGTTTTTGTTTTGAGTTTTTTTGGGGGGGCTCTGTTCCTTCTTTCTCATGATTCATTCCATTGGTCATAATTCTTCTTCACAACTTGACTAGTGTGATATATCAGATTCCATGCCATCTTGGGGAGGGAGGAGGGAAGGGGGGGAAGAAAGCCTGGAACTCAAAATTATGTAGAACCGAATGTTGTAAACTAAAAATAAAAACTCTCAAAAAAAAAAGACCTTTGAAATTGATGTGTGACATGGGAGACGTTGGCACAGGACCACTCAGCATGGCGTTCACACATCAGAGAAGGTGCTGTGCTCTATAAGCAAAGCAGAATTGAAACAGCTCAAAAGAAATGTGAGATGTGCAAATTTAGAGAATCCATCCAAACGTTCACATGGACTATTTGTGCCCAAGCTGTGGTAGAGCATTCAGACACACTGAAATTTGATTCTAGCATAGTGATGCCATTTTGGTCCTCTTCAAGAATAAAGGAAAACAACCAACCAGACATACCTCACACTGTAACAAAATGATATACCTATACCTAGAGTACTTCTGTCACAGGACTGTGTTGAGGATCAATAGAAATAATTGATGGAAAGCACTTCCCAACCTTTAAAAGTAATATCTTATTATTCAAAGCTCAGAAAATGCTGATTGGTTGAACAGTATCATTCCTTATATAGCAGTGTCTGAATGTGAGGGAGAGGTATAGGAAACCAGGACATAAAAAGTCTGGCCCACAGAGGATGGGGGAGCATGGAGGAACGGGTAGCCACTACATTATGAACTCTGTGACTGGCAACTAAGCCTGGAGATGGTGGTTGCCTCAGGAAAGAAGTAGCCTTATCCTCTCCAGAAGCCATTCTGTCCTTTGTTCTTTATAGCTTGGTTTAAATCTGTTACCACAGCTTCCTAACTGTTCTCTCGGTTTCTAATCTCTCTCTCTTCTGTGTACAATGGCTGAACTGCCATTCCTACATCCCGGGGTGACTCTTGTCACTTGCCTACTCAAGAAGCTCCAGGAGCTACTTCCAGTACAAAGCCTCAGGTTGGCATTTGAAGCTCTTCACAAGCTGGTTCCAGCCGACATTGCTGGGTTTACCCATTCCATTATACTCCAGGACACCCATATCTCCAAAGCAGTGGACACTGCCCTCCCATCACAACTATCTGAACTCATTTTTCAGATTATTTTACTCCCAATCCTTATTGTCTCCTTATTGAAAAGATTTTCAACCCAAGACTGCCCCGACTGACCACTCCCTTAATGCCATCCCCTCTTCCACTGTGCTTTCTTGAATGCCTGCTCCACAGGAACAAACAAGCTTCCATTGTAGACCTTTTCCCTTTCTGCTCCTTCTATCTTCTTGCACTAAATGAGACCTTGACCACCATTTCCAGCCCTGATGCACTTTTACTCATATATCCACTCACCCTGCTCTGCTCTCCCACTGGAGGATGAGGGGTGAAAACGCTTCTTACCACTTTCAGATTCTACCTCTATTGCCACCACTCACAAATTTCTCCTCTGAAGTTCACCAAATCTCCATCACCCACTCAAGACTGGGACAGCTGTTGTCTACTGACCTCCGGCACTCTCCTTCTTCCTCAACAAGTTCAGTGCCTGGCTCAGACTTTGTCTTCTCCCAAACTCTTGTCCTCATGCTAGAGAACTCCAACTTCATACTGATACTCCTTCAAACACCCTAACTTCCAAATTCCTCAATTTACTTATTTCTCATAAATTACTCTTTTATGTCAACTTAGTCCCACACAGAGATGGTCATACCCTTAACCTTGGCATCACCCAGCAGCGTTCTGCTTCTATGTTGATAAACTCTGAGACTCCCATATTTTTGCTATTCTCACTCTCCCTCTACCTTGCAAACCCAAATCCCATTCCTCATCCTAACCATGACCTCCAATTCCTCCCCCCTCATTTCTGTTAGGCCATTACCCCTGCACTAGCTGCACTCACCTCCCTTCCCTACCTTGACCAGTTCCCTACCTTGATGAACCAGTTCAACTCTATACTGTCCTCTTCTTGAGACACTAGTCACCCTTAACTAGTCCCTTAACCTACTGAAGATCTTGATCTGTCAAGCCTCAACCTCAAATTACTCCCAGCATCTGCTGCCTTCACTCCTATATCATGAGTGCTGAATGAAGCTAAAGAAAATCACAAAACTGTGCTGACTGGGTCCATTACAAATTTGTCGCCTCACTAAGACAAGCCAATCCTTTCATACCTCCTTAATTGACTCACTATCCCACTCACCACAGTAGCTCTTCCAAACCTTTTCATCCCTCCTTAAACCTCCCATGGCTCCTCAATCCCTACACTCTCAGCTGAGATATTTCACTGGAAAAATTGAGGCCATTCTGCTGAGAGCTCCTACTTGTCCCCTCCTGTTACCTAAATGCCTTCTTCTTCATCATCACGTTCTTCACTCATCTCCTGTTTGCCAAGCAAACCTCTCTACATACACAAGGGATCCCATTTCCATCTTATCTTGTCCAGAAGGATTACATTTCTATCATCCCTGCTCTCTAACTTCTCCCTGTCTACCAGCTGCTTCCTTAGTGACTACAAACATCAAAAACATGAACAACAAAAAGTGTGTCCCCTACTCAAAAAACCTTAACTAGATCCATCCCATATTTCTCTAAACTCCTTGAGAAGGCTGTCTAGACTTGATGTTTCTCACTCTCTTCTCAACTCTCAGCAGCTGAAAATGAAGTTGGCTTCCAACTTCATTATTCAACTGAAACTGCTCTCTCCAAAGTTACCAATGATTTCTTAACTGACTAATCTGATGGATTCTTTCAAAATCCTCATTTTTCTTAATCTCTCTGCAGCCTCTGACCCTGTCCATCCCTTTCTTTTTCTTGATTATTTTCTTCTCTCTAGTTTTCCTGATGATGCTATCTCCTGGTTCTCCTACCTGGGACTACTTCTATTTTCTTCAGTTAAATTATTGACTGTTTTGATTTGTTCTTCGACTCCTTTATTCTTTAAGATTAAGTTACATAGTTTCCAATTAATTTTTAATCTTTGCTTCAGAGACCCTTTATTGAATGTAATTTTATGGCATCATGGTCACTAAAAGATGTATTTAATACTTCTGTTTTTCTACATTTGTGAGGTTTTAATGCCCTATTACATGGTAAATTTTTGTGCATACCATATACAGCTAAGAATAGCTTATTCTTATCTATTCTCATTTAATAGTGTCTAAAGGTCTATCATATCTAACTTTTCTAAAATTCTATTCATCTCCTTAACTTTTTTCTTTAATTTTCTGGTTATATTTATCTTGATCTGAGAGGGTAAAGTGAAGTCCCCTACTATTTAGTTTTATGGTCTATTTCTTCTTGTAACTCATTTAATTTTTTCTTTAAGAACTTAGATGCTATGCTATTTGGTGCATGTATGTTTAGTACTAATATTAAATTTATTGTCTATGGTCCCTCTTAGCAAAATGTAGCTTTTTTCCTGTTTATCTCTTTTAATTTCTCTGTTTATCTCTTTTAATTAGATCTATTTTTATTTTTTCTTTTGTCTGAGATTGTGATTGCTACTCCTGCCTTTTTTATTTCAGCTGAAGCATAGCAGATTCTGCTCTAACCCCTTATTTTAACTCTGTGTTGTTATTCTATTTCAAATGTGTTTCATATAAACAACATGTTGCTGGAGTCTAATTTTTAATAAATTCTGCTATCCTCTTCTATTTTATGTGTGAGTTCATCCCACTCACTTTCACAGTGATGACTGCTATCTATTGCCCTCCATCCTATTCTCTTATACTTTTCTTCTCTTTTTTTCCTTGACCCCTCTTTAAGAGTCTGTAATACTTCTGACTACTGCCTCCCTTAATCTATTCTCCCCCTTATTCCCTCCCCACACCTTTCCCTCCTATTTCCCAGTTAGGTGAGATACATTTCTATGTATGCATGTATATGTGTTCCTTTTTTAGCCAGTTCAGATAAGAGTAAGGTTCAAGCGACACCTACTCTTCCCCATACTGTCTTCTCCACCATTTGAACTCTTCCTTGTGTACCCCATTTATGTGCTTTCCCAATTGGAATTTAGATTGGTGAATTTTCTATGTCGTTGTGGAGAAGGAACAGTGGCAAGGTAAACTCAATTGCTTCTTCTCACTCTACCATCTTAATTTAGCCTCCCCCTTCTCAGTTTTCTCTGCTGAATCTTTATCCAGGTCATACCCACAAATGGTCTGTGTCCTCTGAGGCTTTGTTCTGGGACCTCTTCTCTATTCAGCTATTTTGCTTGCTAATCACATCAACTCCTATAGATTTTACAATAATCTCTAAAAAGATGATTCTCAGATCTATTTATTCAGTCCTAACCTCTCTTCCTGATCTCTGGTCTTATATTTCCAGCTGCCTACTGAACATCTCAAACTGGATGTCCTGTAGATATCTTAAGCCCAATATATGTAAAACTGAATTCATTGGGTACCACTATCTTATCTTCCCTGCCATCTTTGACTCCTCGAACTCTCTCAGCTACCACATCTACTATGTCAAGTTCTATTGATTCTACCTTTATAACATCTCTCCTATATGCCTTTTTCTCTCCTCTCACAATGACACTACTTTGGCACAGGCCCTCATCTCCTTATACCTGGACTATTTCAACAGAGTGCTGGTTGATCTCCCTGCCTCTAGTCTCTCCCCACCTCCAGCCCATCCTCCCCTCAGCTGTCAAACTGATCTTCGGAAAGTGCAGATCTAATCAAGTCACCTTCCTGCCTCCCAATTCAATAAATACTTTAGTGGCTCCCTATCTCCTGCAGGATCAAATATAAAATCCTCTACTTCGTAGTCAAAGCCCTTCCTAACCAGGCTTTCTGGCCTCTCCATTCTTCTAACACCTTACCTCCTCTTTCCCCACATGCCCCTGCTTCCTTGCAGTTCCCCAC
The DNA here is from genome assembly GCF_011100635.1 of Trichosurus vulpecula. Lineage (NCBI taxonomy): Eukaryota > Metazoa > Chordata > Mammalia > Diprotodontia > Phalangeridae > Trichosurus > Trichosurus vulpecula. The sequence continues at coordinate 74,899,779 of NC_050580.1, forward strand.
ACCCTACACACCATCTCCTGACTCCAGGTACTTTTACTGACTGTCCTCCATGCCTTGATATCACTCCTCCTTGTTTAGGCCTCCCTGCCTCTCCGGCTTTCTTCAAGTACCAATTAAAATGTCATCTTCTATGAGAAGCCTTTCCTATTCCTCCTTAACCTTAGTGCCTTCCCAATTTATCCTTGCTGAAAGTGGATGTGGGAAAGAATATAACTGACTCCATTTTGTATGATATTTGCTAGTATTATATAAACGTACTGAATGTTTCCTTCAGTACCTACCTTTCCCCAATGATTTTACTGTTACAAAAAGAGACTGAATAGTTCCCAAGAACTCACCCACTTCTCTTTATCTCAGCTAATAAGGCCTTATTAGGAGCTTGACAAATGCTTGGACTGATAAAGAAGATAGTTTTCTTCAATCTGGTATAAATGGCTACCCTTGAAGACTGAGACTTTTGTTTTTTATGTTGTTGTATCCCTAGGTATAGCTAACAGTTGTCATCCAACTGTTATCAAATTCAATAAATGCTGATTGAATGAATGAGATTCAATAAAACAAATCCTTAGAACATTTCTTCAATTTGGATTAATATGTGGTTTGAAATATTCACAGTTAGTTAACCATTTCTTTTTGTGTAGGCTACGCCTATCAAGAAACATTAACTTGGACAGTAAATCTCAGCTTTTAATGAATTTGCTTCAAAAACATATGATTGTCTTATAGCAAAACATTAAATTTTAAGTGAAAAGCTATTACAAATTTCTAGCTTTTAATTTCTATCATTCATTTGTACTACTTTACCTTTTGAAATAAACTTCAAAAATATAAGCTGTAAGTCAAATGTCCACGCACATATACAAAATATAATCAAGTGAAAGGAAATACTTACCTTAACTTTCTGACCATAAGCAGCTGGGATATCTACTCAAGATGTATCAGTTCACAGCATACATTTCACTAAAAATGAAAAGATATATTTCTTTTAATGAAAGTATTTCTTTTAAGGTTAAACAGTTTGGGGTTTTTTGATTTTAATTTAGTTTTCAACATTCACTTCCACAAGATTTTGAGTTCCAAATTTTCTCCCCATCTCTCCCCACCCCCAACCCAAGATGTTGTGCATTCTGATTACCCCTTTCCCCAATCTGTCCTTCCTTCTATCACCTCCCCTTCCTTCTCTTGTCCCCTTCCCTTCTACTGCCTGTATATTTTAATGAAAGTATTTCTTTAACAAATGAAGGTAACTCAACCAATATATAATTGCACTTATAAAAAAGGAAGTTGTTAATAACAGTAGTACATTCCTTTCCAGATTTCCCCAACTTTTAGTGCCTGTCCTTTCTCTTCAACCACTTTCCATTTAACTACCTTCTATTTATCATCCTTACATTTATTCTGTATATATTTCCATAGGTACTTGTTTCCCTTAGAATGTAACACTCCTGAGGGTACGGATTGCTTAGAAGGCAGGACTTGCTTAACAAATGTTTGTTGATTTTGAGATCACGGTCCAACCTGGATCAATTAGGCAAAACACTATTTAGCAACATTTGAGAATACTGTGAAAATAAGAGTTTTTCATACGTATTCTGCTGAGTAACTTAAATATCTTAGAATTTATAGTAATTCCTAAGCCACCTAAGTTTATGCCATTAAAAATTGTTATAATATATAAGTTGATAATTTAATATTTGTTAGATTAACAATGACATGAATCATTGTACTTTTAAGTGCCTAATTTACAACAAAGGAAGAATTTACTATCTAGTTCTATATAAAAACCTTCCTCGTATGGAACATTTTATACCATTTTATATCATTTTTGTAGTTTCAATAAGACCCAGAGCCTGAATTAATGACCCACTTGAAGAACCAGGACCTGCGCTTCTTTGCTCTCTAAAGTTTGCTCAGAGAATATCTTTTCTCTGTCAACAAGGCCAGATTCGGCTGACCTAACAACATTTTTTCCCGTTAACCATTAAGGGATGAGATCCTAATCCTGAGAGACTACCTTGCTCAATATTCTATGGGTATATACTTCAACTGACTCTTGTCAACACTCTTATTTCATTGTATTTACAAAACTATTCCATTGAGGAAAATCTTCTTGTATCATGGCTAAACATACATGGGGATCATAAAAGTGAGGTAACACAGGCTTGTTGAGTCCGCTAAAAATAATGTATATAAGTTTCTCATTCCTTTGTTCAGCAGCCAGAGCTTATGCTCTGACTCCTTGTATGTAAGTTAGCTAGCTTAGCTATGCTTTAAGGGAAAATAATAAACAACATGGATTTTTCTATCACCTAGCTTGTTTGCCTCCTTCAACCAAACTTTCAGGTTTAACACTCGTGAGAAGCAAAAATATAAAGTTAATGCTATGTTGAGGTATCATTCAAGTTGCATAATACTTGTAAATATGGGAAGAGAGCAAATAAATCTGCGGGGAAAGCCTTTCAAGAGTCACTTGATTTTTTTAGTCAAATATGTTGCTAATCATACAGATGAAACTTTACAAACTATCATTTAACCAATACAATATTCCTTAATTAAGAATTTAATGGAATTGTATTTAGCTTTATTAAATGATAGCTGGAAAGGACCTCAGAGGTCATCTAGTATAAACCCTTACTTTTGTAGATGAAGAAACTTAAGTGTTGAAAAGTTAGAAGAGTTCGGCCAAGGTCACAAAGTAATTTCCTATTTTTAAAATGCATAGTATAGAAAGGAAAGTTGCAAATTAATTATGTTAACTTCGAATTTCCTGTAGTTAATTCATTGACATTAATGAAAAACTTGAGTGGAAAAACAAAAGTCTACTAAAACATCTTCCTATTTTAAGGCTCCTCCCCTGTTTTATCATGTTAAACATCAGATTAATCTCGAAGAAGTATGTTATCTACCTCACAAAAAAATCCCAATGGCTCCTCAGTTTTCAGGAGGTATCAAATTCCTCACCCTGGTAATCAATTGCATCTGAAATTTGCCTACAGTCAAATTTCTCCAACACTAACATTTAATTGCAGAAAATTTATCTCCTTGCTGTTTGCATTATGACTGACTTATCATTCCACCCTTTCTGAAGCCTAATCATATGGTAAATCAAGGGTACTGTGCTTTGATTATAAACTTATCCAACATTCCCTAACTAGACTGTAAGGTCAAAGAAGAAACTTAGATTCCTGTGTCTGAACTGAATCTCTCATCAACTACCTTGCCGACAATAGCCTGGAGTGCTCCCCTCCAACTCGGGTTCTAAATCTTTGCCTGCTAACTCCTATGAATTTCCCAGGATCATAACGTCATTAAAGGCCCAGAAATGACCATTACTTTATTAGTCCAGGTCTTGAATGCACTCAGGTCTTCCTGAATCCATATGTGGCATTCCATCCACTGACCCAACTAGCAGCCTGCCACCTGACTGATACTTTGGGGCTTACCCCTTAGTTTCTAGACTCAGCCTTCCTATATTACTGTGGATATTGGACAGTTTGTGAATGGCCCTCAACTTGAGGCCACCAGGTAGCCCACCTTAGAGTACCCAAGCTTAATATCTGTAACTATGGGAAGAGAACAAACAATTCTGCAGGGAAAGCCTTTCAAGAGTCATTTAAATTTATCTTTTTTCGGACAAGGGGTCAGGAACAAGAGATTCTGATTGTAGAATCCTCACTGGAGGTTAGCTGATTGCAGATGTGGTTGAGGGCCACCACCACCTCGATTACCATCTCCCTTCAGACACCAATGGATATAGCCCAGGTCCCTGTAACCAAGTCTTGTGCTCTCAGTCATCATCCTGGGAAGCAGCCTCTGTGGAGGTGCAGCCCGGCCACTGCTCCTATAGGAGCTACAGCTCCTTTAGACCCAGAAAAGAAAGTGCTTGTCCCTAAAGTCCTTGGCCCTGTTCAACGTCAGGAATCTTATCATTGTATCGGTGGAGATGACACTAAAGAAGAGGCATTAACATTTGCTTTGAAAACAACATCAAAGCATTTTGCCCAGGTTTACCTCAATAAAACTGATTACTTAAATGAAAAATTAAAAAGAATTGCTTTGCAAAAACCACCTGCACCCTAAAGACTCCGGAGCCTCTCCGTGTGACTTGTCACTGAACCTCCTCGGTGTGTCTTTCCCTCATTAACATAGCTGTCAGAAGAAAGTCTGTCTCATTTCTGTTTACATCCCTAGCACTTGGTCTGCGCTTCGCAGATGAAATGATGGGCAAAAAGCTTTTCTTTCGTTCGTCTCTTTCAGGTTCCAACCTACAAGGGGCAAAACGCCGTCAGAAGGGTCTGACCCACGGGATCACGGATTTGGGGCAGGAAGGCCCCTGGGAAGGTCATTATCAAGCTCCTTATTTCACAAACATGGAACCAGAGGCCCAGAGAGGTTAACTGCCTACTGTGTCCCAGGCCCTAGGGATGGAAAAAGGGGCAAAGGGTGGTCTCGGCTGTCTAGGGCCGCCCGGTCAGGTGGGTTAGGTGACTCGCTCAGGGTCACACAATGCGGCTGCTTTTGAAACCCGGTCTTCCGGTGTCCGAGGTCAAAGCCCCCGCAGCACGTGGCCTCTTCATAGGCCGCGGCCCTTCCTTCGGGGGTGGGGGGCGGGGTCTGCACTCTAGGCCTCCGGTTCCAGCCTCCCGCCTCAGGACTCCCCCAGCCCCGGGGCTCGTCCTTGCCTGGGCCTCTCAGGCCGCCCGGGGCCGGCTCACTGACCTCAGGAACCCCGGCGCTGCGGGGACCAGGAAGGTCCGGAGGGCGCCGTCCAGAAGAGAGGAGGGGAGAGGCGGAAGGAGGAGGCGGAGCCCGACCCAGACCCGGCGGCGCTGGGGGGGAGGGGCACGCTCCGGGCCTGGAGCACGTCCCCTGGGCGCGGCCTTGAAGACACGCCCCCACTTCCCCGCCTCCCTCGCGCGCGGGCACGAGCGGGGGCGCGGTCAGGAGGGCAGGAGGCCTGGAGCGCGAGCCGCGGGCCCGCGCGTTGGTCGTCACAGAGGCGGCGGCGGCGGCGGCCGCGGTGGCGTTGGGGGCCGGGGTTCCCCCCCAGAACCCCGCTCCCGCCCAGCAGCGGCGCTGGGCGCGCACGCGCCCCCGCCCTTCCTCCTCTTCCCCGCCCCCGCGCCCCCTGCGCTCCTGCCATTAAAAGGCGTAGGTCTGGCCGCTGTCCCGGAAAGCCTTCCTTCGCTCCCCGTTAGGCTGTGAGCGCCGAGAAGAGAGCCAGAAAGGCAGCCTCGGCTCGAGCGGACGCTCCCTCCCACCGGCCCCGCCACCCCCGTCTCCGAGCCGCCTCCCTCTCCCTCCGCCGCCGCCGTCATGTTCCGGTACCTCGGGGAAGCGCTGCAGCTGTCCCGGGCCGGGGCCTCGGCCGCCGCCACAGACCCCGCCGCCTCCGCCCTGCTCCTGCGGGCCCGGGGTCAGCCCGTCGCCACACCGCCAGCCCCTCGACGCCACTACAGCGAGGCGGCCGGGGCCGGGGACGACGATCCCAACTTCTTCAAGATGGTGGAGGGCTTTTTCGACCGCGGCGCCAGCATCGTGGAGGACAAGCTGGTGGAGGACCTGAAGACGCGGGAGACCGAGGAGCAGAAGCGCAACCGGGTGCGCGGCATCCTGCGCATCATCAAGCCCTGCAACCATGTGCTGAGCGTCACCTTCCCCATCAAGAGGGACAACGGCTCCTGGGAGGTGATCGAGGGCTACCGGGCGCAGCACAGCCAGCACCGCACCCCCTGCAAGGGAGGTGAGTGACCGGGGGCGGGCGCGCCTGACATCCCACCCCCCCGGCCGATGCCCGATGGGGCGGGGGGCGCCTACCCTGCGCCTTCTAACCTCAGCCTGTGTCCTGAGATGGCGTAGTGGGCGGACCGAGGCTCCCCTAGAAAGTTCTCTCTCTAGGATGCACCAATTGCTAGTGTTTCCAATTCCAAAAGAAAGTGTAGATTGGGATGTGTGCGCGGGGGAGCCGGAAGGCGCGCCCTCCTGTTCCTGACACGTCTACGACTCCTGCTCCTTCTTGCCCCGTCCATGGAGAGGGTATCTGGTGGTACCTTAAACCAGTTACTCCGACCCTTTTACTAAGGGAGAGGTAGCCAGTAAGTTTCATTGCAGACACACTTAAAGGTTTCCAGGGTCTCTCTCCAATCCCCTCTGAGGGCAGGTGCCCAGGACGTATTGAGTCGTTTGTTTTTTACCGGGTGCCCCGCCCCCCCTCCCCCAAAATCCGTGCCTCCCGATTCCGTGCCCGGGGGTCCTGGGGCGAGAGCGGACCATCGGGTGTGCCCGTCTCCGTTCACTGAGGGGCCCTTCCTGCCGGTTTGTGCGGTTGGCTTTAATTTGGGGAGCCCCGGGCACCCACAAATGTTTGACTGGTCTTCCAATAAACAAGCGCTTGGCCGGCCAGCCTAGAGGCGCCTTGTGGCCAGCCTGTCAGCCAGTAGAATGAAAGAGCTCTGGGGGTGTGGCAAGGGCGTGGCCAACTGCTGATTTGGGGCTCGGGAGGAGGGAGTCGAAACAATTTTTTTTTTTTTGCTCAATGAAACCATTTTCTCCGGTCCTGATGGGCATTTGTGTGCCTTTGAGTACTTCTTCGGTGTCCCACCTCGCTTGAATCCTTTCCTTTGCGTTTGGTTTCATTCCTTTGTGCAAAGGATCCTGAGCAAAGCCAGAGACTGATCCTAGTAAATATGAATTTCACAGACATACAGCAGAACCTCTTTGGCGTTGAAAAGATCGCTACTTCTGTGAGTTTTGTTATCAGGGAAATAAATATAGATGTGGAAGAGACTTTAAGAAAGAGCCGCTACCTGCTCCCTCTAAGTCCTAAAGAGAAGTTTCTGTGCCAGCAAGCGGGGAGGAGCGTCCGGACTCCGGTGTTATTTGTGCCACATTGGCCTCATTTATAGGCCACTCATTTCAGTCAGCCACATTTAAAATGTGGTTCCCAAACAGAGACTTTAGAAAAGGATCTTTCTCCTCCAAAGAAAACTCGGGCGATTTCCGGTGGTCCCAGCTCAGGAATAGCAGTTGCTTGGAACTGCATTTTAAACGAACAATCATTAGCTTAATGATTTACAGAATTTTACTTTATAAATCAAATCTGTATTGACACTACCCACAGATGTGACCTTGGTAAGTAACTGCCGCCTTGGGTCATAGTTTCGTGATTTTGTGAAGTGGCGGTGGCCATTTGGCTCAGACAGCTGGAATTGAAACTCCGTTTCTAATCCATTTCTCATCCAGCCCCCTCATTTTACAGATGTGAAAACTGAAGGCCAGGGAGGTTGTGATTTTTCCAAGGTCACACACAGTTGAAGACTCCTGTGCAAGCATGGGTCCTTAGGCCTCAGCTTTTTTTTTTTAATCAGCGACTTAAACAAAGAGATAGGTGGCATGCTTAAGACATCTATAAGTGATGAGCTAGAAGACTAGGCATCCCGGATCTTTAACATGATAGTGGTCTGTTTACTCCATTGCCAATTTTAATTTTAAAAGCTATGAGGTCTAATTTCTTTTTGGCTATCTTTTTAAACAAGGGGGAACCATGTACAATATGAAACAATTGGAGCTTAATGCAAAGTCATCATATCTTTTTGTTGCTGCAGCAAAATCCTTTAACTCCAGAGTATTGAATTTGGCAGAAAAAAATGGTTTACTTTTTATAGTACAAACACTTGTTAAGGAATCCAGAGTAGCTGAAATCACTGAACACTTAAAAGCTTAAAACAGTTCTGAGAGAAATCAGTCTCCAAACTCTAAATTAAATATTTTACGTTCAAACCATTAAGATTTGAGGAATGACCTCTTCTGTGTAGTATGTGAATCCCTACCACTTCCCCCAAAGAAATTAGATCTTTTTTATTTTTTGGAGGGGGAAGGCAGGGCAATTGGGGTTAAGTGACTTGCCCAAGGTCACACAGCATAAGTGTGTCAAGTGTCTGAGGTTGGATTTGAATTGAGGTCCTCCTGACTCCAGGGCCAGTGCTCTACTCACCTAGCTGCTCCAGAAATTAGACCTTTCAAATGAGTCTTAATTTTGTGAGTGGTTCATCATGGGAGACTACATATGTATATATATTCCAGTGATGCTGTCATTTAAAAAAAAAAACAACCAATTTTTAGACTTTTAGAATTCTTTCAAAACCAATTGAGATACTCCATCATGCAAATCATATAGTGTTAGAATATAAAACTTTACTTGCTTTTTAGAATATGCTTTGCTCCAAATAACTTGACTGTTTACACAAATCAAGTTCACACTGAAAGGATGAAAGCAGTAACTCACGTTCATGTGTCAAGTTGAAGGTTTGCAAAGTTCTTTTCTCACAAAGAGGTCAAATGATTTGCCAGAGGTCACACAACTAGCAAGTGTTAGGTCCAGAATTTAAACCCAAGTCTCTCCTGACTCCAAGTTCCATGCTCTGTCCACAACATCACACTTTCTATTGCAAGTATCTAGAACAGGCTTTCAGAACTTGTGGTTCCCCAAGGGATTTTGGGCACCCTCTACATTTTTTGCAGGCTGCCCGAAATCTTTTGGCGGCCCTATGGGCCGCAGGTTGTTCAGGCCTGATTTAGAAGATGTACTGTAGAGTAATACTTTGGTAAGATTTTGAGCCTCCAACATTTCTTCCCAAGGTAACTATTTTGACAGGGATAGAACTCCTTTGTACGTATCAGCTTTGAAATAATTGCTTAGAATTAAAGTATAACTTTTTGCTTTCTTATGTTATAGTATATATTTTTAAGTTGACAAAAATTTTGCCCACAGAACAAATTTCCCATCCATGTTTTGTTTGTTAAGCTTATTTTAAAAGACAGCTCAGTGTTATAAGATTTCTTGTCTTATCTTGATTCTTAGAATTTGGGCTGGGGGATGTTATGGGTAATGTGTTAAGTTTTCTTAAACACTTAAATGTATAATAACTATCTAAATGTTGAATCTTTAGGGTTTGGGGTTTTAGTATACAAGCTACAGTTATTTAAATATTGATACACTAATTACTTTCATGGAAAAAAATCCAGCCTTTTTAATAGAAAACTAATTTATGTACCAGGACATAATCAAAGACATTAGATATTTGCTAAGATGTCTAATTTAGGTATTTTCAGAAAACAATACAGATTGTTTATAATACCTGTAATAGGTACTTTGTAGACACACATTATTTTGATTCTTTTGTTATTGATAATTTTCTTGAGTTTTTCTAACTAATCATTAGGATCCTAGATTTAGAGCCAAAAAAGACCACCAAGGTCATCTAATTTAGTAGCGTCAAATGGATAGAAACAATGGCCACTTGAGTGTTACAGCTAAGTCAAAGGACACTTCTGAAAACAAATGGGATTGTTTTATTGCACCTAAAAAGCAGTTAAGAAGAATCCTGCTTAAGCCTTCCTAGCTGCCATGTCTTTTGTTAAAGCAGTTATCAAGAAAACAAAGAAGTAATTGTATTCATGCCACAAATTTTCTAATAAGAAAAAAGTATATTATGCCATTTGCCTCTTTGGCAATCTGGTGAAACCCATTGGCTTCTTGTAATAATGTTTTTAAAGCCAAAAAAACCCTCATAGAATTACAAAGGAAGACAATTGTGTTGAAATATAGTTATCAAAATATTTTAAAAATTAAGTTCACAGGCCTTGGATTCAGAATACCTGCTCCATCCCAATGAAAGCCCAGGTTCAGACCCCTCCTCCCCCCCTCGAAAATTACTGTAACAATATACAGTACATTTTTGGAGACGCATGAAAAGAGCTAAAACAAGTTTTTAATTAAAGAGTAAAACTCTAATTATCTAAGACATAATTTATTTCAGTAAACATTAAATACCTGCTAGGCTCAAGGCAATATTTTAGGCAGTGTTACCCAGCTAAGAGTTTTTTCAAAGGAGTAATTTTGAAGTAGCTTCCTTTCTCCCTGTCTACCCTTACCCACCTTAAAAAGCAAAAGAATGTGTTTTAGTTAGCTGTGAACTTGTTGTTCTTTCCCTGAGAATCACACTATTCTTTATGGAAGTCTTTAAGAGTTTCCAATTTTTCAGAATTACTTCCTTTGCTAGAAGTTGAGTAGATGTGACCCAAATGAAGATTTAGTAATAATGCCTGTCCAAGTTCATTAGGACCACAGCTTTTTTTTTTTTGTTTCATCATGAGCACAAGAAAGGAGAGAGGGAATACAGCTTGAAATGTGTTTTTGAGTCCTGGCCAAGTTTTAATGAAGGGGCCGAATCAAGTGAATAGTTGTGTATGACTTTGTAATAAATATTTTGCTTACAAATAATTATTAATAAATTAATAATTTGCTTTACTAAGTAAAACTGTAGAGTCTGTGTAAGTATTCATGCCAGGTGAAGGCATTTCCTATAGTTCTGATTTCTACATTCATATAGGTAGTAAAGGAACATTCTTTAATATTGTATAAATTAATAATTATTACTTTAACATACTCCAAGAATCTATAACTTAATTGATTGTAAGTGATCACACAGCTGAGGCCTGGAGAACTCTAGTCGTGGAAAAACATAGCGCCTTCCTGGGTAGTCCTTTTGGATAGTCTCTCATTGTGAGGAAGTTTTTTTCTTTCTTTCTTTTTTTTTTTTTTTTTGAGGGGGAAGGCAGAGCAATCGGGGTCCAAGGTCACATAGCTGGTAAGTGTGTCAAGTGTCTGAGTTTGGATTTGAACTCAGGTCTTCCTTACTCCAGGGCCTGTGCTCTATTTACTGCACCACCTAGCTGCCCCTGAAGTTTTTCTCTATGAAAATCTGCTTTTCTGTAGCTTCCACTTACTGTTCCTGGTTCTGGGGCCTGGATTTTCAAAGTACTGTTTTTAGGAGGATTCATCTAAGAGTACCTGGTTCTCTAAGATTGTGGAGGCAGGGAAACCAGCTCGTGACCTAGAGCTTGTTTCACTTCAGTGTAACATAGCACAATGTCTCCCTCTTGTAGGGCTGAACCCCAGAGTCCTGGATGAGGGTGAGAACGTCCGGGAAGATTACTAAAAGTCCCAAGTGTAGAAGTTGATAGTTTGAGATGCTAGAAGACTGGTGCTATCTAGAGACAGAAAGGATCCTGGGAAGAAGAGCTCATTTGGAGGAAATGGATGAGCTTTGAGCATGCAGTGTTGGGGGCCATCATAGAGCATGGAAATAGCATTGGAAATAGGGGCTTTGTATGTAGGTTGAGCATCCTTGGCTAGAGAGAGAGTAGATTTGGGAATCATCTGTATACAGTTAGTTCTTGAAACCGTAAGAACAGGATTAGCTCACCAGAACTCATGTAAGGACTGGGATTTTAAGGGTCAAAAGAAAAGTAAGTCAGAAGGAATGAGGGGTGAAAAGATAGTATTTGTTGATGGATTATCAGTAACTTCTTTTCCCATATCTTAACCAAACCTAATATTTTAAACTTGAAGTACAAAAGCAAAACATAAGAGACCTGGTGACTTATTTTCTAGTCTAGTAATATGCGTGGTTCCTTTTGTCAAAATAAGTTCAGCTAGAATTTTTTATGGGGTCATATCCTTTTCTCTTTGACATAATTCTGGTATTCTATATATGAACACTGTGTCACATACGGAGTTAGAGAAGGAGAAAAAGTCTATGAAATCCCTCAAATACTTGATATGAAGAAGGCCTTTTGACAGTGTCCTGGTACCTGTTATTTTGTTCAGGACCTTGTGCTGAGTCCTGGGACTCAGCCTTGACAAGAATGAGATCCCTGCACTCTTGAGAGGTAGAAGGGACTTTAGAGTTGTGTGTTAATGTGGGAAAACATGCCCACAATGCCATTTGATGATGTAGCTATCCAGACAAGGAATATGTCAGGTTTGTCCAGATTGTATTTTGATGTACCTACCTTTACCATGCCTATCCTGGTGAGGTTTCTATTAAATCCTCATCTCTTCCCCTGCATTCTTACCTGAGCCCCCTAAATCCAGCACCTGACTGCCTTACACCTCTGTAAGATCAGAAGATTAGATTTTGGAAGGAACCTTAGATCATCTGATCTAGTGAGACCCTTTCAGGGCGTCTTTGGGGTCAGCACTATTTTCAAAATAATACTGAGACATTTTAGTTTTTGATATGGTAAGCATCAGTAGATATAATCACATACACAAAAGCTAGTGGAGGAGATGTCCTCAATTTTTTAAGTGTATAAAGGGATCCTGAGGTCAGTGCAATCCCCTCATTTTGTAGATGGGGAAAGTGAGACCTAGAGAGTTTCCTGGACATGACCAAGACTGCACAGAAGGTAGAGCAAATGAAGCACTGCTGCTCTGCTATTAATATTAAGCTCCTGCCTACGTTTTATAGTCTTTTTTTCTTGACTGTCACTATGCCTTCCTATAGCTATTTTTTCAACCCTTTCTAATTTGCCCTGGCCCCAGGAATCTAGATCAACACACTTGTTGAAATTCTACATAAAGCTCTACCACTTGAGCAAATATTTTGTATCAGGGTCTGTCTTTATACCCCAGTACACCCAGCACACAAAGGACTTGAATATATGCTGTTTGCCACAGAGGTCAAGGATTGAAAGGCTTCATATACACACCAAGTATTTTGAGCAGTATTTTTTTTGTAATAGAAAAGAACAGAAAACAAAGTAGATGCAAATGCCCATGGATTAGGCTAGGGCTAAACAAGTTGTGGTACATTAATGTAATAGAACATTGCTGTCCTGTATATGAAGAATTCCACAAAGCATGGGAAGACTTCCTGTATGAACTGATGTGAAGAAAAATGAACAGTATAAATGGAAAGGACAACATAGCCTTAAGCTAAATGCTGTGAGATTTTGATGACCAAGTTTGTCAACGTTGCATGGTTTTCCTCTCTTTCAGCTGTGGGAGCCTTACATAGACTATTAGCCTTAGCGTACTGGTTGGTTTTGCTGAACCGCTTTTCCCCTCTCCTTCTCTAGAATATTACTGTAAGGTTTGGAGAGCTAGGGGAGATCTAGCTAGTGATAATTAAAAAACAAACCTATGGCTTTGTTTATTGCATTCACCCAGTTACTATGTGATTCATTATAGAAACAAATGCCACTTTATTTTGGGGGTATTTGACTCATAACCAGGAAAAGCAAGAAAAATTCAAACTGGCTGTGGTTTTTTAGTCACTTTTTTAATGGACAGTTGACATATTTTCCCCCATGTCACCATAGTAACAAATTGACTTTAATTTTCCCTGAAAGCTGTATATGCTGTCATTATCATTGTCATTTGGAGCTATCATTTGATCAGTTATGTCACCAGAGATGTATATTTTTTTTATTTTTAGGTGATCACAAAATGCATTAAGTAGTTTTGTTCCAAATTTCACTATTTTAAAATTTAAAATATTGAAGTTACGTTTACTATTTCCAAGGTATTTTTGCATAATGGTATATGTTGACTTTGACTCTCTTTGAATGCTAAATGTTACTAGAAATATTTTTATATTTTGGGAAAGTGAAACCAGAGTGAACTGTAGAAGCTGAATGACTTCTGCAAAGGGACACAGAGAGAACCAAGCGACTTCAAACTTTCACCCCAAGTCCTCTGAGTCACATAGGCCTATTAATGTGTCTTACACATTGCTTTTTAATATAAACTTATTTGGGAATAGTTTTTAAACCTGCAGGCTTTAATTATAACTTCCTAAGACACTAGGAGTGAGGGTGTGTGTGGGTTTTTAACCCTTTATTTTAAAATGCCATCATATAGACCTTTTTGACAGTAGATCTTGGATATGGGCTCCAGTGGTCTGGGTCCAGCTCTGTGGAGGGATACTGATGCCTAGAGAGAGGATTTGGACCTTCTCTTCTCCACCATCCTCTCTGGCTCATTATGTCTTACCGGAAAGACCCAAGGGGGAAAAAAAATCTCTTAAATCTTAGGTCTGGCCCCAAAGGTAATTGATAAGAGTTCCTTCTAGAAAAGACATTCAGTATACAAAGTAGTAGATAACAATATAGGATTGTTATTTTCTTTTACACAAAGTATTTAAAAGATTCATAATTGCATATTGACAAATACTTATAAAAACATAGCCCAGTAACCCATCACTTCCAGTATATTCTCCTGGGAGGTAGGAGAGACTCCAAGCTGAATAGATATTTTATATTTACCTCAGATCTGTACCTTCTGAGTAGCAACTCTCCTGGCCAGCCAAGCATGAATAGGTCATCCCTCTTGTGGTGGTCATCTCTTTTGATTAGGTTATAGTTGTAGAAAGCAGCTTTCACCTCCAGTCAGAACCTGAAAACTAACCTGTCCTCTCAAACTCTTAGGATGACCACTATTATGGTCAGCATCTGTTTCTTGGGATGGTGCCCATCATCCCAAAGTGCCAGTCCTTCCCTGCTGATGAGCTGATGATGGAGGAAGGGGCCAGGCACAGACACACTCCATGAGGTGTCCACAGGTCCCAGACCAGTAGATGAGGGCTTCCCCTATTCTATTATAAAGGTAAACATTGAATGTTATTCTTTTCCCTATAAGTTAGCTAGGATGTACAAATCATTTTGTTTTGCTAATCTAGTGATTAAAATGAAAGTATGAGGGACTTAAGCTCAGACAATGCACAAACAGCATACTTTTCCCAAAAGTTAGGATATTTCCCTTAAGTAAACTAAATATTTCCCTCATTTATTTCTTGACCGTATTATGATTTTCCTCAATTAAAAAAAAGTTACATTGGTTTCTGAGCAGAAATGAGTAATTTCAGTTTTCAGTTAGTTACAAAGGGTAAAAAAACTAAGATCTTGAGTTAGGGAGGAAAAGGGGGGAAATTCTCCATTCTTTTGTACTGATGTCCCAAAGCTCTTCCTTTACAGTTGATTATATCGTGAGCTTGAAGGCAGGGACTGTTTTGCTTTTTTGTATCTCAGGCACTTAGCTTAGTGCCTCAATGCCAGGCATATAGTAGGTGATTAATAAATGTTTAAAGAATGGACTAAAAACATTTAAAAACACTCCCTCTTTTAGGAGATACTCTTAGGAAAAATTCAATTTAAAAGTTAAAGCAGATTCTCCTCCCTACCCCACTGGAATGACTAATGTGAAGACAAAATTTCAAACATTTAGAAGGGGGAAAAAGAATGCTTTTTGAAGCAGTTCATTTTATAGACTTGTCTCTCCTGCTCTGTTTTGTAGTTGAGTTCTGACTGGGTGTGGTAGGTAACTTTTTTTTTTTTAACTTTGTAAATAAGAATATTCCTGGGTCTCATCCAGTGGAAACTTGAGTGTTTTCTGTGGTAATCCATAGAACAGTCATAGTTGGTTTCTGACTCATCTTATGATTTGCAGGCCTTTTTAATGGGCTTTTTGTTTTCCTTGTTTTATAGTCTTTATGTCTCTTTGTGTGGAGAATACATATTATCATTTGGAATAACTGCTTTTGGTAACTTGATTATGAACATTATCCTAAGTCAGTAAATATTAATTCCTATTCTGTGTATACTGTTTACTGTGCAGAGCTGGGAGAAATACAAAGTTTACATAAGATAATCCAAAAGTCTTCTGAGAAAGATTGGCCCTTGCCTATAGGCTACTTAGCTTGTGAATGTTCTTAAGTAGGTTGATTTTTGTCTGGATAAGAATTAAATTCTGAACAGTTAAACTTTTTAGGATTGAGGCCATCTTTGTAACTCTCACATCCTGATATAAAGCCAACAGATTATCTGCACTATATAGCTACTTGTTGGAGTCTGGGATTGGTGAAATGGCTCATCACCTGACAAAAACTCTGGACTTCTGAGGTCAGAGTAATCTAAGTATATTGGTTAATCACAGAAATACCTTCAGTAGGTTATAATTTGTGTCCTTGGCTCTAATAGGCTATCATTTGTACATCAAGTAGAAGATGATATGCACCATCTTACCCCATTTCCTTTTATATAAAATCTTATCTATACACAATCTCATCTATTTTGTTTCTAGGGGGAAAAAGTGACTTTGCAGATGAATTTGTATGCGTTCTTTTCCATAAAAATGAAATCTAATGTTTTCCTTATCTGCCAGCAGATTTCAGGGCATAATCAGTGTCTCAGTAATCAGATCATCTTGAGTACCTACCTAGTAGCCTAAGTCTAGGAAACATCCTTAAAAGATATATCTGCATAATTTTTTTTTGTTTTTCAGACATTCAAATCTATTGTCTGTATGTCTTCATTCAAACTATGCCATTTCCAAGTTGAAATATACATATACCTCCATATCTCTCTATATGTGTATGTGTACACACACACACAGAGAAATGTTGAGTCCTTTCCATGGAGAAGACTATCTCCTAGGTGGAACAAGCAGTGCATCCTCACTTGGGAAACTCAGGAACCCACATGCCATTAATACAACTCAAGAACTGCTTAATCAAAACTGTCCACTGACTGCCACAAGACCCAGTTATAAAACTGAGATGAAATCAAATTCATCTCAGGGAATTAACAACTCTAAAGATAAAATTACCAAATAAGAGGCCCAAAGCCAAGCTATAATGTTGAGATGCTATACTCAAAGAATGAGAATGGTTTTCAGAGTTGCAAACATAAGGGACAAAACAAAGTTTAAAGCACTTTTTTGAACATATAACTATAACCTTCAAGTATAAAATATATATCTTAATAGGGCTTTTTTAATAAAACATTATAGTTCTTCACCTTCAACATTATGTGAAGGCATAGAGCAAGATTAGTAGATTTCAGGCTAAATTTATCTGCATAATTTTAAATGCAGTTAGGTACACAAGT
Organism: Trichosurus vulpecula; assembly: GCF_011100635.1. NCBI lineage: Eukaryota > Metazoa > Chordata > Mammalia > Diprotodontia > Phalangeridae > Trichosurus > Trichosurus vulpecula. The sequence goes on from NC_050580.1 coordinate 74,916,510, forward strand.
ACTTCCCTGCTCACCTAGTGACTAAGAACAAAAGGAATGTTAGGGATTTTTATTTTTGTTTTTTTAAAGACAAGACTCTTCTAGCTAGTAAAATACAACTCTTAGATACCACATCTCTCCTGTCAGATTGGCTAAAATAACAAAACAGGAAAATGATAAATACTGGAAGGGATGTGGGAAAATTGGAACATTGTTACATTGCTGGTGGAGTTGTGAGCTGATCCAGCCATTTTGGAGAGCAATTTGGAACTATGCCCAAAGGGCTATAAAAATGTTCATACCCTTTGATCCAGCAATACCACTTCTAGGGTTGTATCCCAAAGAAATCACACAAGTGGGAAAAGGACCCATATGTACAAGGATATTTATAGTGGCTCTTTTTGTGGTAGCCAAGAATTGGAAATCAAAGGGATGCCCATCAATTGGGGAATGGCTGAACAAGCTGTGGTATATGAAGGTAATGGAATACTATTGTGGCATAAGAAATGGGGATGATACGGACTTCATAACAACCTGGAAAAACCGACACGACATAATGCTGAGTGAGCGGAGCAGAGCCAGGAGAACCCTGTACACAACCACAGATATATGGATTCTGTGAGTACCAACCCTGACAGACTTCGCTCCTCTCAGCAACACAGAGTGCAGGCACAACTCCAAAGGACTCACGATGGAGAATGCTATCTACATCCAGAGAAAGAACTATGAAGTTTGAATGCAGATTGAGGCATACTTCATGCTGGCCTTTTTCTCTTCTCTTTTGTTTTTGTTTTTGGGTTGGTTTTTTTTTTTTTTGGTTCTGTTTCTTCTTTCTCATTATTCATTCCATTGGTCGTAATTCTTCTCCGCAACTTGACTAGTGTATAAATTAATTCAATGCAAAGTCATTTGTGGTAGTTATATGAGATTCCATGTTGTCTTGGGGAGGGGAAAAAATCTGGAACTCAAAATTATGTGGAACTGTCTGTTGTAAAATAAAAATAAATTTTAAAAAAAATATTTCTTTTAGGACCCTTTAAGATTTCCAAAGCTAAACTCAATTTAGGATGTTATTTGGGGGAAAAAATAAAAACCCTCACATTTCATCACATGTTTCAGGCAAGATGCTGCTTCTGGAGATTTGAATGATTTCATATAGTTTGGCAAAAATAGTAGAATTGTACATTTAAGACCAGATTATATGCTGAGACTACAACTTGGGAAGACTTTAAGAACTCTGATTAATGCAGTAACCAGCTACAACTCTAGGAAATCTGTGTGTCGCCCACCTCCTTCCAGAGAGTTGATGGACATAAGATGCACAGTGAGACACGTTCTTGGATGTGGCCCATGTAGGAATTTGTTTTGCTTAACTATATTTGTTATTGGGATGGGAGGATTGAAGGGAGAGAAAATAAGTGCATATTAGTTGGAAAAAAAATTTTATTTACCTGTAGGTCTGTCTTAAATAATGCTTCTTTAAAACCTATTTTTATCCTTTCCATTCTTATAGGTATCCGTTACAGTACAGATGTTAGTGTGGATGAAGTAAAAGCCTTGGCATCTCTGATGACTTATAAATGTGCCGTGGTTGGTAAGAGAGCTTTCTCGTTTGCGGTAGGATGTTCTAAAAGTGCTCTAATGTCTTAGAGAGAAAAGCGATGTCTGAATGTTGTTATTTTTAACAAGATACTGTAGTAAGGAATTGAAACTAAATTGTTATTAGAAGCTTCATTAATTTTTGGAATTTTCAACAGGCTTTTGAGGCATGTGTGTTACAAGAAAATGAGTAAACTTTCATTTTTATATCGGTAAACTTTCATTTACTCTTGTAACTTATTTTCATGTATAATCATAAAATCAAAACTTCTTGAAAGAATGCATTGCCTTTTAGTAGTAGGACTGAATTAACTATTAACAAATTGGAATGTGATAGAAATTCTGATTAAACAGATGAGCTACAAAAAATTCTTACAGGCCTTATTAGAAAATTAGAAAGTGATTTAATTATTGCTTTGACAGGACATAGTTGTTAATTATTGAGATTTAGGAGAAAGATTGAATTCCGCATTCAAGATTTGAAAACATTTTTACTCTTAAGTATTCAGTTTGTCTTTTTTTTTTCTTCCCCACTTTGCTTCAGATGTGCCATTTGGAGGAGCCAAAGCTGGTGTTAAAATCAATCCCAAGCATTATTCTGTAAGTTCTGCCTTATGTGAGGATTAGAATAATGTTCCCTCTGCCCTTCTGTGTTGGCTGTTTTCCCAGCTGATTTCCCCTTTCCCCAGAGGTGAGAGTAATGAACCCTATTGCTTAAAAGACAGATGGAAAAACAAGTAAATAAGTTACTTATTTGGTAAATTGCTGTATAAAAAGTCACCTACTTGATGGAGCTAGTGACCTTTTCCTCAGTAAAGGGGTAGATCCCTGTACATTGGAATACACTGTTTACTTAAATAATTGTTGCTTGCATTGAATTAAAAAATTTTTTGAGGTTTTTGTTTTATTTGATCTGGTGGGGTTTTTTTTGTCTATCTCAGATACTATAATAGCTTTAAGTCCTTTTATATTGTTAGATTTTATCATTTTAAAAAATTGACAGTCTTTTAGTTCTGAGACAGCCATAGCTCGTTGTGTTTGGGCTCCCTAAGCTAGCCCCAAACCAACTCTGAATTTGTTAGATAGTTCAAATATAATAATAAACAGACATAACTCAAACAGTCCCGAATGTGACCCCCTTGTGCCGAGGTCTCTCAGCCTGTGATAGGCTGCCTAGAGATTGCGAAATGGCTACCCAGTAAAAAAGGCCCACAAAGCTGTGAGACAGGGCCCTTTTGAGGGTCTGGCTGCTTTCAGTTTAACTTTGCATATGTGAAGATCCTGCTGCTTTTAAGGGTTAAATATATAACTGGGCCAAAAATATCTGTTTCTTTATAGGATAATGAGTTGGAAAAAATCACAAGAAGGTTTACTATGGAACTAGCAAAAAAGGGCTTTATTGGTATGTATTATAATTACTTACTTTTTCACCTGGTGGCCTAGGCTTTACCCCAAACCACTTTCCTCACAGCAGTTCTTTGAGGGAGATAGGAGGGATATCATTATTCCCATTTTACAGATGAGGAAAGCGAGGTGAAGGGAGAGGTTAGGGACCTTGATGTGTGATCTCACATCTGGCTTCTAGCCCAGTTGTGCCAAGCCTTCTTCCAGCTCTGCCTGGAGTCCCCCATTTGTTCCTTCCAGGCCAGGCCTCTTTGAGTGATGCTGTGCTGCACCATTTCATTTCTTTCTAAAGCAGATTTCATTTTCTAGGTGTTCCATCTTTACATGCTTGACGCATTTAGTCTGGCATTCATCCAAGTTGATACTGAGAGTTGCGCTTTTTTCTGATAAATATGTTAGATCTGGGGTGTGAAGGAATAAAGTTGCCAGTAAGTCTGTTTCTACCACATCTCTAGTATTTGTCCCATTTTCACTTAAAAGTACCCCTCCTTCTCCCACTGTCTTCCAGTCAATTCTCATCTGGACTAGTAGCTTCCTACTAGTCACTTTGCCTCTGGTTTTTCCTCCTTTCAATCCAGTTTTCACTTAGCTGCTAAAGTGATCTTCTCGACACACTGATCAGACCATGTCACTTGGTGACCTCAGAACTCCCTGGCTTGTGATTGCTGAGGAATAAAATAGAAACTCCCTAACCTGGAATTGAAGGGCTTCCACAGTCTGGCTCAAACTTAACTTTTTCAGCTTTATTTCCTTCTAGACTGCTTTTCCACACGTTGCAATCGAGCCAGACATCCTGTACTCTTCCCCTGCCTGAGTGTTCTCCTAGACCCTGTGCCATGTCTAGAATGTGCTCCTTTACTGTCTCCACCTGTCAATCCTTTCTTCAAGACCTTTGTCAGATACCACATTTTCCATGAAATCTAACATGATTTCTACCCCCAGCTTAAAATGACATTTTCCTTTTAGAATATTCACAGACCACTTCATCCATGTTTCTCTTTTGCTCTTTTGACATAATTCTGCCTTGTATAATGCTTAGTTGTATATGTGCCGTAGACCCCTTGTAGAGTGTAAGCCCTTTAAGGTCCAGGGTCTCTTCTTCTTTCTCTCCCTACTGCATTGTGGGTAGTAGGTACCTAATGGGAGTTGAACTGAACTAAAACACTTGCCTTGTCTATGCAGGTAATAAACACAGACTTTTATCCTTAAAAAAAAAAACCAGATGTTCTACTAAGAGTAAAGAAAGAAACTTCATTTTTCATATCAGGTGTTAAATTTTAAGATTAGAAATATAATCTCTCCTCCCCCCTTTAAAATAACAATAGTAAAAAAAAAATAATAAAAAAAGGTGAAATTGTATAAATTTGGAAACATGCCTTTGTTTATGGGAGAAATAAGGGAATGGATCACACAAGGTCTTATTATCAGTCTTCCTCAACAGGTCTGAGGGTATATTAGCTAAACTATTTAATGGTGTCCACAGTGAAAAGAACACAAATGTCATATTTTATTAGACCAGTTGTGGATCCCTTCGTGACAGTGATAACCAGGGAACATTTTGTGGGAGTACATAATTGTCCTTGACGAAAAACTTCAAAGGTAAAGTACACCAGATGAAAGTAGATGGATGCCACATCTTTAGCTTCTTTAATAACCCTTACAAATTACTTTTTCTAGGTTCTTAGACCTACTTATACTTTTCAGACTGTACCACATATGGTAAATAATGACCCCTATATTCTTAAAATTTGCTATAAAAGGTGATAATAGCCATCCATCTTGGTCAGAGAATACAGAACTTTGAAAATGGTTTCTGGACAAACCATCTGTAGACTACCAGTTTTCAAAGAATAAGAGCACAATTAAAATGTGCCTAAAACTTAGATTTTGAATTTTTCAGTTACTTAAAAAAGTGCTTTCTTATGCAGTACTTTAGAGTCAGCCTCATGATTAATCACTTAATATGTTATAGTTGATTATGTATTTATAAGAAGGAAGTATATCATGAGAGTTGACAAAAAGGGAAAAAAGGAAAGGGTTTTTTTTTTTACCATATTTCTGCTTATAACTTGCCCCAAAACTAATACTTTGAAGTTTCTAGCATTCTGAGATGTGTACCTTGATATGTTTCATGATATGATACACTTTTAAATCATCCTCTTTCTTTTAATTTGTTCTTTGCTTACATAGAAATCTTCCCATCCACAGGTCATTGTCTTTTCTGGCCCTTCTCCAGCTTAGCTTTCCTGATGTACGATGTTAAGAATGAATGATAGGGGCAGCTAGGTGGCACAGTGAATAGAGCATTGGCCCTGCAGTCAGGAGGACCTGAGTTCAAATGTGACCTCAGACACTTGACACATTTACTAGCTGTGTGACCTTGGGCAAGTCACTTAACCTCAATGGCCCTGCCTTCCCCCCTCAAAAAAAAAAAGAATGAGTGATAAAAGCACTTATTGATTAAGCCCCTATTATGTGCCAAGCAGTGTGCTAAGCACTAGTGATAAAAGTAGAAAATCAAGACAGAAGTCTGGGCAGTGGGGCAGTCTGCAGCTTAGAGCCATTTTTCAAAAGTTTATTGTCTTTTAGCACTCAGATTGCATTTTCTTAAAGAAATAATGCTCTGAATGGTGGTTAGTTTTCAGCTGGTCTACATAATAGCCCAGATATGCAACATAATTTTCACAATGTAAAATTGAAGGAAATTAGGTTTTCTTTATACTTATTCTTACCTTACAGACATTTTTTGTCTCTATGGTGAGGGTTTATTTAAATAGCAAAAGTACTTAACACAGTCTCATTTTTATTCTCGCAGCAACCTCGTGAGGTAGGTAGTAGTGTGGATGGGTATTATAGCAGATATACAGATGGAGGGAGGGGGCTGCTGGGGTACCAGAGAGCTAAGTGCATTGCCTATGTTTGTATAGCTTTCTAGTAGGAGGGCTGGGGGGAGAATACCTTGACTTGTGCCATGTTCTTTCCACTATATCTACTTTAAAAATCAATCATGGGTTTGTTTTGTTTGCCTAATCGATCAACACACAGCATGATTTTTCCAAAAGAAATTGAAATACATTGCTGAATGCTTTTTAAAAGATTTGGCTTTCTGTTTACAGTGAAACAGTAAGTTAAGTCAAGTCATATTATGTGGACTGTTCAAACAAATTTTAGGCTAGATTGGCTTTTGTTATAAAGGGTTCTTGGTCCTCCTGTCACTAGCTTATGTTGATTTAGGTTAAAAATTGATTGCATTGGCCTTTGTCTTCTGCAAACAGGACCTGGTGTTGATGTTCCTGCTCCTGACATGAGCACAGGTGAAAGAGAGATGTCTTGGATTGCAGACACATATGCCAGTACCATAGGACATTATGTAAGTACCAGAGAAGGGCTCGGCTTAAAATGGTTTCATTTTACAGGACATTAAATTGTGTCTCTTAGGAAGCGGTATATTCTGGTGGATGTGCACAAATCAGGAAATGTTCCCTTTTTCCTGTTCTGCTTTTTTTTTTTTTGTTTTTAAGAGGTTCCTGACATATAGTGTGAGTTAATTTTTATACTCTCAATGTAAGGGAGAAGATATTTATTTTCTTGGTACTTCCTGTCTAGATTACAGTGCAGGCTCCTCCAGAGGCGCTCATGTAGGTCTCAGGTCATTCTCTAGGTGCCAGTGCACAACTGCCTTTCCTTCATCTCTTCTTCTCACCAATATGCCTTTCCTTATCTGACCATGGGCTTCATAAATCCCTTTGCTGCTTCATGAGGCTGAAATCATTATTGGTGATACGTTGCACATGCAGACCAATGATGGCTGTTTTGCATCTCTTGCTCTCTGGGTTATCCACAATTTCAGTTTTTCAAAACATGTGATGTTCTCTGATTTTTAATATGATTTGTGATTTCTTTGCTATAAGGGAGGTTGCTGTCCCTAGTGCAGTCCAGCATGCTATCTTTCTCCTGTTTAATTCCAGTTACTGTTCATCCTCACTCCCTGTCCAAGATACACATGCTGATGGGCTAATTCATTGCACTGCCTATCCATCTCAGTGTTATAGTTTGGACAACTCTATCCATTTGATTTTCCTTTGTAGATATTGACACTGAAGAACACCTGCCCCGGAGTCAGGAGAACCTGAGTTCAAATGTGACCTCAGACGCTTGACACACTTACTAGCTGTGTGACCTTGGGCAAATCACTTAACCCCAATTGCCTTGCCTTCCCCCCCTCCAAAAAGAAAAAGATTGACACTGATCTCTTGGGTGCCATGATTATCTTTGAGGAAGCCCTGAACAATTCTGGGGCTTAGTAAAATTTTTGGGAAAGGAGGTGGGAGAAATAAATTCAGTAGCATCTTATATTTTTCACATGTTCCACTTACTTCTAAGATGTTAAAGAAATGAGAAAGTAAGGATAATCAATAATTATTGCTGGTTCAAATCAATGCTTTTAAAAAATAATGCTAAATAATACTGTGAGTATTTTTTTGGCTTCAGTATCTTCTCTTCTTTGCAATCTTGGACATTAGTAGTCCCTTGGTGCCTTCCAAATTATTGCCTGCAGCACCTCTTTCTTGGTTCAAGCCATTCTTCCTGACTTGTCTTTTCTACTTTTTTTATAGTTCTACCTGGTGCTAATGTCTTAGTCTTAATGTGGCAGTTAGTTCCACCATCGTTGATAATAGGTGATTCTTGAAATGCTGCCAGATCTGTTCCATTTTGTGTCTCTTGGTTGACCTTCCAGTTTCAGTTACAGATGTGCTTGAAGTAATCTGTCTCAGTTGGGTTTCACAGCAAACTCAGTGCAGCCTGATTTGGCAGAGAGAATGGCAGCCATGTTTTTTACAAATCTGAATCATTTTTGTTTTGCCTAATGTGTCTTTGTGTTTAGTAAGGAGATCAGGTGTTTATGGAGTTTCTAGGTGCTTTTGTCCACCTTGTTGTAGTGACTGCTTTAAGAAATGGTGATAATCGTTGTCTTTACCCTTATTTTGAACATCAGTAGTTTTTCTAAAATAAGTCAAGCTGGAACTATTAAAATTCTTCAGTGTCATCTTCTCATGTTTATCTTTCCAGTGTTGATTTTGACTGCATCCTGAAATGACTCCCACGTCATTAACTTGTCATTTCCTGACTTAATAGTCAGTATCATTTTTTGGTGTTGTATTCTTGCCAAGTCCTTATGATTCTTTTAAGAAAGTGTTCATTTTGGTCAGGTTTGAATCTTCTCAGTGGCTTTTAAGCTTTTAGTCTCATTTCTTTATACTGGATCAATTTCACAAATTTTTTTCCTTTCCCCTTTCCTCCCCCACAATACCTGCATTTTGTTATATGGACTTGAGAATACACTGCAGTGGAGGCAGCAAAGCATGAGAGAGCCACAGCCTGCCTGGAGCACACGAGGCATCATGTTAGAAATAGTACAAGACAGGCTGGAAGTAGCAGGTTTGAGACACTGGAAACCTCAAATGCTAGTTGAAGGGATTTACATCTTATGATGCATTTGAAAGGGGGAGGGTTTGAAATCAGAGATACCATTTAGAAGCCTGTTGTATTAGCCAGATGTGAGGTGATAAGGGCCAAGACTAGGCTGGTGGCAGCAAGGGAGGGGTGGATGCAGAAAACAGGTGAAAGCAACTGCACTGTCTGTCCTCCACTCCCAGAAAGCTTCTTTTCCCTGCCCTTCATAAGGTCGCCTCTCTTTCCCAATGGGTCTAACAAGTGTTTTCATACTCCCTCTTCTCAAATAGCCTTCATAGAGTTTGTTGCTGCCAACTTAGACAAGATGTTGGTATGCTTAGCACACATTGACAACAAAGGAGAGCTTTGGTGCAGTCAGCCAAACATTTTGGTACTTGTAAACTGAGGTTCTTTTGTTGAAATAACATGAGAAAGAAATCAGGGCCTCAGGCAAGAATGCTATTATTTTAATTACTAATTGCGGTTCATGAAGCTAAATCTAGCAGGTGCTCTTGCAGCCCAGCACTGAGACAGATTGTGTGGGTTACAGGCCGTCATGGTGTACTTGGGTCTCTGGTAGTGGTTGGTGATACTGGCGTCTGAGCTCGCCTGGCTCCTGCCCTCAGCTACTGCAGTTGCAGGTTGGCATCACAAGTGGTGTGCTGCTCTGCACTCTTAAGAGAGGCTTTAATTATTCATGAAAGAAATCTGTGGGAAAACTAATTCCATAAATCTCTGCTTTTATAGTCATTTGCCTGCTTGGATTTGCTTTAGAAACAGCTTTCTAAATCACTTCCTGTGCTTTACCACCCACGCTTCATTTGGAACTTTGCCGTTAGTGAATGAAAGCATACTGTTTAGTTACCAAAAGGTACTGCATTCCTGTGGCCTAAAAGACTTTTCAAAAAACAAACAAAGAAAAAAAATAACTTAGCTCCTTCTCACTGGATTGAAGGCTTAATTTCTTATGCATGTCTACTTGAACACCAACTTCTCCCATCTCTTGATGTCAGATTTTGAGTTTTTGTGGTGATTGTTGATATGTGAGCAGAGGCCTAGCTCCTTGAGTAAAATAAGAATCGGGAACTCTGTCAAACCTGTGTCTAAGAGTCAAGACATGTCATTTCTAGGTCTTATCACTAATTCTATAACCTAGAATCTCTTGGGAAATCCTCCCTGTAGCCCCTCTCAGTACCTAGAGACTTCCAGTGAAGGGAGACTCAGTACCTCCTAAGGTATCCTCTTCTGCTTTGGGATGACTCTTAATGCTTTTTTCCCCTACATAGATGTGAAATAGGCCTCTCCCTCTTCTCCTTGTTGTTCTTAGTTCTGTCCTTTGGTAGCAGGCAGAACAAGGCTGGAAGGCTGCTCTGCCTTCCATCAGGGTAGCCAGCCCTCTTGGACATTTCAAACGGGCTGTTCTGCAGGCATCTCAGTAAGCCAAAACCAGAACAAGTGATCTTTCCTCCAAATCCTGGCCTGCTTGCATACTCCTTATTTCTGTGGAGACTACCACCATCCTTCAGGCTCAGAGACTGGCAGCCTTGGGGTCACCCTCGACCCTTCCATCTACTGCACCTCTAATTGTTTGCAAAAATCTTGTTTCTACCTCCACAAGACCTTGTGTATGTCCCTTTCTTTCTCCTCATTCAGCTACCTCTTCATCTCCTTTTCCCCTTTAGCCTTTATTTGGGCTCCCTGCCACCAGTCTCCTCCCTGCTCCATCCATCTTCAGTTAGTACAGTATAGGTCTGACCACTCCTGCTCAATGGTACCCCCTGGCTCTAGAATCAAATATAGACTTTTGTATTCAAAATGAGGGCCCTCTGTAACTTGGGCCTCAACCTACCTGTCCAGCACTATTATGCATTCCTTCCTTTCCTCTGCTTTATGGCCTTCTTCCTGTTCCTTTTTTTTTTTCATTTATTTCTTCATTTCTCATTGTGAAATGAAGGGCGTTTCCCCTTTTTATTCAAGGAGTCTCAGAAGTTTTTGAGCTGTTGGTGATTTTGAGTTATCTCATGTAGCCCTTCCTTTCACACGACCCCCTCCCCTCTCTGAATCCTCAAGTTCTGCCAAGCATCCTGAGAGTATCTCCTTCGTGCTAAAGGCAGTCGTGATTATGAAAGCACTCTGAAAACTCAGAAGTGCCGTACAAGCGCATGTTGCTTTGATTTGTTACAGCTTGCTGTAATGGAAAGTCTTAATCTTTAAAAAATCCCCCCCAAAGTTTCATTTCTGGAAATCCTGTGGTGAGATCCTGCAAACCCTTAGCAAACAGTAAAGCAGTCTGCCAGTTACTGTGGAGGAAAAAGTCAGGTCCTTGTGGCGGGGGAGGGGAGGAAATCAAGCTTTCCTTTCAGATTGGCTGTGGATGGCTGCCAAGTTTAGTAACAGCCATGGAGATTAATAATGCTGAGGATCTCAAGCTTGAATGATCTGCTACAGGAAAATAAAGGTTTTTCCTTTATCTGATGTTTAGTGTGAAATGTTAGAAGCCTTGATCCGATGTAAGTCAGTACTCTAGTATAATGAATTAGATATTTCAGATATATAACAACTTTATTTTTTTTTTTTGAGTTTTTTGAAGTATCCAGTTAGAGCAGTTATTGAGCTGCTGTAATCTGAGCACTCTTCTAGTAGGGATTCTAAAAAACAGTACTGCCAGGGCCTGTCCTGGAAGCACTTTTTGTGCAAGTCTATATTATGGCTCCACGTGTAGAATGATAAAAAGTATATATTGTGACTGTACAAAGTATTATGGGAATGAAAAATTAGGGTAAGATCAGAGTGGAAAAGTGTTAGGCAGGGAATGTATAAGGATGGGGGCAAAAGAAGAATGGCATTGGAATTAATAATGCCAATCAAATGGAAGCCCAGGGGTTTTTGTGGTTTAGGCTCCTCCCCCAGCTTAGTGAGGTGGCAGATTAGTAAATCTTGAATACATGAATGAAAGGTGCTGGGTCCACAGTTTGGTTGGTTAGTTAAGCATAACTAGTTTTGGATTTTTGGTTAAAAGAGTTGTTACCGGGGCAGCTACGTGGCACAGTGAGTAGAGCACCCAGCCCTGGAGTCAGGAGGATCTGAGTTCAAATCCAGCCTTAGACACTTGACACACTTCCTAGCTGTGTGACCTTGGGCAAGTCACTTAACCTCAATTGCCCTGCCTTCCCCCTCCAAAAAAAATAAAAAGAGTTGTAAACTCCGAATCAGGTATTGCTGGGCTTCTTCCTTTAAAGAACAAAAGCAACCAGAACTGTGATGAGGTGAGCTAATGAAATAAACTTGTCACACTTGGTAATTATTGAGCTATGTCTTTAGATAGTGTGGTCCCTTCCTCTGCTTTGTTTTTATTTTATTTTTTGGATGTATATTTTTTTTTTATTTTTTATTTAATTTATTTAATATATTTATTTAGTTTTCAGCATTGATTTTCACAAGAGTTTGAGTTACAAATTTTCTCCCCATTTCTACCCTCCCATCCACTCCAAGGCGGTGTATGTTCTGGTTGTTCCGTTCCCCAGTCAGCCCTCCCTTCTGTCACCCCACTCCCCTCCCATCCCCCTTTTCCTTCTTCTCTTGTAGGGCAAGATAAATTTCTACGCCCCATTGCCTGTGTATCTTATTTTCTAGTTGCATGCAAAAATTTTTTTTTGTTTGTTTTTGAACGTCTGTTTTTAAAAGTTTGAGTTCCATATTCTCCCCTGAGAAGGCAAGCAATTCAACATAGGCCACATATGTATCATTATGTAAAACCCTTCCACAATACTCATGTTGTGAAAGATTAACTATGTTTCACTCCTTCCTAACCTATCCCCCTTTATTGAATTTTCTCCCTTGACCCTGTCCCTTTTTGAAAGTGTTTTTAATTACCTCCTCCCCCTAGCTGCCCTCCCTTCTGTCATCCCCCCTTTTTTTATCATCTTCCTCCTCCTTTCCTGTGGGTTAAGATACCCAACTGAGTGTGTATGGTATTCCCTCCTCAGGTCAAATCCAATGAGAGCAAGATTTACTCATTCTTCCTCACCTGCCCCCTCTTCCCTTCCTCCAGAACCACTTTTTCTTGCTGCTTTTCCTCTGCTTTGTTTTTAGCAGCTGAGTCTGGTCAAACGGGCCTTTTCTGCTCCTCCAGGAGCAGCCAAAGAACTTGCCTTAATTCTTTGCCTTTTATCTCTTTCCATAGTTATAGTTTTTCATGTATCCATATTATCAATTGTAGGATCTGTTTTAGATCTGCCTTAAGTAGAACTGTTGTTCCATTTGGGTACCATATGTGTGCCTGAGAGTGCTTTGACCCTAATATCATACCATGTATGATAGAGTGACGCCTGACTCACTATCTCTCCTTTCTTAAGGATGTGTCTACTCAGCTCCTATCACCTCTGCCCTTAGACTAGAGGTGTCAGTTGGTGTTTCCTCAAGTACTCAGACTTTCTAGTTGCTCAGTCTCCTCAGCCCCAATCCTGGCTTGTTCCCACCATCTACTTCCTCCACCTTTGCTCACAGGCAACAGAGCTAGAGGATGTCACCAAACCATACTGAATCAAATACACATCTATATTACTTGATCTCAACTATGTATACTCACTGTAACAAATATGCTTTTTTACTTCTTCCTGCTGCACTGCCCACAGTGATTACCCGCTTTTCTCTTGAAGCCTCTCCCACCACCCTTTCTTCTACTCTCTTAGCAGAAGATGTTGATTTCCACTTTACTGAGAAAATAGCTCCATTATGAGCTCCACTTTCTCCCCGGTTCTTTACCTCAAACCCCCTTGATTTTGTCTCCTTTTCCTTTTTCCTTTCTCCTTCCAAGGTCAACTCTTCTACTTATACCCTTGATACCATCTCCTATAGCAGATTTCCCCTACAATCAGCCCCTCTGTTAGTCTTCAGTCTGTCCTTGTCTCCTGCTGCCTCCCATGCTGCCTATAAGCATGCCCTCCTTGAAAAACCTTCCCTTGACCATAACATCCCTTCAAGCTATCTTCTTTCCCAATACTTCCCAAAAACCCACAACAATAATTCTACCTCCTCATTACCTTCATTTCCTCTCCTTGCTCACTTCCCAGCTCCTTTAGCTCTGACTTCCAACACCTACTACTGAACTGAAATTGATTTTCCCGTTCTTACCAGTCCCAATCTCCCTTATGAATCATCCATGTCACACTCTTCACTGTGGGTGTATCCCCAAAGCTCTGTCCTTGGGGCCCCTTTTTTATTTCCACTGTTTCAGGGGCCTCATAACTTCCACGAGTTCACTTACTTCTAGGCAGTTGACTCCCAGATCTCCCTTGAGGGTAAGAACTGTTTCAGTTGTCTTTGTATTCCCAGCACTTGGTGCATTAAGAAATGCTTGTTCAATTAAGTCTTAGTTTTCTCATAGGACATTAATGCGCATGCCTGTGTCACTGGTAAGCCCATCAGTCAAGGCGGTATCCACGGGCGCATCTCCGCCACTGGTCGTGGCGTCTTCCACGGAATTGAAAATTTCATCAACGAGGCTTCTTACATGGGCCTCTTGGGGATGACTCCAGGATTCGGAGATAAAACATTTGTTGTTCAGGTAATCATTTTTCTTTCTCTTAAAGTTAGTTAAATGAACATTGGAAATATTTGTTTCAGACTGGTTTCAGAAATTTTACTTTTCATGCAAAGTAGACCGTACTGCAAAATTTTGCCATATGAAACAATTCAACTGGGATGAGAGAGAAGGTTTTTTGGATGTACTATAATAGTTTTTATAAAGCCAATGATCCTAGTGCTAGGTGTGCACCTTTTCAATATGAACTGAGGGACCCAGTTCCTTCAGCGGTAAGGACTGGTTTAGATGTCTTTGCTATTTGTGGAACGTTCCACGAGTTCCACGAATCTTCTCTAACCTATGCCTCAGCCCAAACTTTGTACCCAGAAATAATAAGCACCTTTTAAGCAAGAGTCTAAAAGGTTTACTAAATGATGAGATTGAGCAAATGAGAAATAATTCATTATAAAATAGTGGTAAATATCTTAAGTTTATTGGAGCATCAGGGACATAATCATAACTGTTGTTACCCTTTATTCAGCCAGGGAATAATTGTTATATCTGGAATAATGAGGATAATACAGCCTAATAATTACACGTTGTCTTCTTGGTTATGTAATAAGCAAAAAAATGTGCACCACCTCCCATTCTCAGTTAGAGGAAGCACACATTATTAACTTGATTATTTGGAATGAATACATGGTGTCATTATGGTGAAGTGAGCTTTTACAGGGGCTGCTCTGGAGCCCCCTCAAAGGGGCTTCTGGCCTCTTCTCAGAGGTGCTCAGACTAGCAGGGGCCACATATTCCTTAGAATGGTGCATTTTAATCACCTCTTTTAAACTTTGGAACTAGAAAGATTTTACCCTTCCTTCTCTTTTCTCCCTCCTCCAACTTCATGTATGTGTGTGTAGATTTTACTTGATTTTGGCCTACAGCTTAGTTTATGCAAGTCATGAGGAAGACTTTTTATCTTTTCTATCTGTGATAGTTGTGAGGATCAGAGGAGCTAAAAATCCTTGTTATTTGGGGGGAAGAGCAGTGGATTTGAAGTGAGAACACCTGGGCTGGATTTCTGACTCAGTCATGCACTTTGTGTATGACCTTGGGACAATCCTTTCACCAGTATTCTCATCTGAATAACGAGCAGGTGAGACTGTTCTCAGAAGGCATGGGTTTCTTTGCTGGCCAAGAGGGAATGCCTAAATCTTCCCTAATATTCCAAAGACCCCAACTGGTCTTTTAGGCAGGAGCCAAATCCTATGTTGTTGTAGTTATTGGCAATGTCATTGAGACATGCTTTCGAAAAGAGGGTGTATTTTGGCAAAATAAGCTCTCCAGTTAGGAGTGAGTTTGCGTTACGGTATTATGTGAACATACAACGGGGCTATGAGTTGAAAGAGTCGTCATCAGATCTCAGCTATGATGCAAACTGACTCTGTGACTCTGGGCAGGTGATTAAATGGTTTTCTCTCTTATCTAAAAGTTCATTCTAAGGCAAGTGCTGCATAAATGTCTGTGCATGTTTGTATGGGTGTGTCATGATCTGTTCTTTCTTCACAGGGATTTGGTAATGTGGGCCTTCATTCAATGAGATATTTACATCGTTTTGGTGCTAAATGTGTTGGTGTTGCTGAACATGAGGGCAGCATATGGAATCCAGATGGCATCGACCCCAAGGAACTAGAGGATTATAAATTGGTATGTCAACCCTTGGGAATGGTCTATAAAGTCTCTGAAAGATTTTCCTGTCTCTATGTACATTTGCTGTGGTTACTTTTACAGGAATTAGTTTTACTTATAATATCCTTTACAGGTGCTGACTACTTATAAAGAAAGGCGCAGACATTTATCATTGCATATAGAATCATTCTTTTGTTATTGGGGGTTAGTGGTGGTCCTTTAAGTTAATTATGGCATGGTAGAATTCTAATGCAGCTGTTAATCCTGTTTTTCATCCACAGCAACATGGAAAAATTATTGGCTTCCCCAAGGCAAAGCCCTTTGAAGGAAGCATTTTGGAAGCAGAATGTGACATCCTCATCCCTGCTGCCAGTGAGAAACAGTTGACTAAGGCCAATGCACCCAAAGTCAAAGCAAAGGTGAGATTCTCCATAGAAAGGTGCAGTTGTATCCCACCCTGACCCCCAACCCAGCCCATTTTTTCAGCAGTAGGGAATTGTAGGTGGAATATTGCCTTCTACCGTCAGGGTCACTTGATGTCTGGTTCATTCGGTTAAGCTGCTTTTTCCCCTGCTTTAAAGGATAGCTCTCGATTGGCACAGGAAGGGGTGTATTTGTAAGTTCATAACTTCAAAAGGTGACCCAAAAACAAAAGATGAATTATAATTTCTTTAAAGGAAAGAATCCCATATTAACCTCCTACTCCTTTCCTTTGAGTAAAGCTCCCCCGTTGGTAGAATGTGTTTGTTTGACGGTTGCCCCATGACTCTCTTTTAGATCATTGCTGAAGGTGCCAATGGACCCACAACCCCAGAGGCCGACAAGATTTTCCTGGAGAGGAATATTCTGGTTGTGCCTGTAAGTTGTCACCATCATCTCCTTGTAGATTCTAGCACTTTCACAAGTTCGCAAGTAGTGGGGATTGTCACATCTACAAAGAGCAGGAGGATCTGTGTGAGAAGTTGGTAGGGTTATGGTTAGCACAAACTTTTAACTTTTAAAACTCTAGCTTAAGGTTATTAGAAATCATCACGGATTGTCAAACTAGGTTACATGTTCCTCAGTTTCTTCAGCTAAAATGAAGGAGCTCTGACATAATCCCATTGCTTCCATTCTTAGATCCAGGCTCTGAGAAGGCTCTTGAATGTGGTTTTCTGGTGAGTAAGGCAGAAGCTGTATTCTCTGCCATATTGTTTCAGTGAACCAGTGATAAGAAGAGTCCCTGCCATAAGGCTGGAAAGCATCTACACCTGATTAGAGCAGAAAGGCTTGGCAGAGTTTTTGTCAGATTTTATGGATGTAAGGTGGAATACTGGGACTTTTAGAGAAATTCCGCTAACAAAAATTTAAAGCCTATTTACAAAGGGTGATGGATCTATCCCCTTCAGCTTTGGAATTCTTGTCATCTATCCATGTTCATTATGACTATGTTCTGCAAGCACAAATGAATTGATGTTTCGTTTGTGATATATTTTTGTTCCTAGGATCTCTTCTTGAATGCTGGAGGTGTGACAGTGTCTTACTTTGAATGGCTGAAAAATCTCAACCATGTCAGTTATGGCCGTTTGACATTCAAATATGAAAGGGATTCTAACTACCACCTGCTCAGTAAGTGCTGAGAAGTCTTAGGGTCAGTTAGAGGGTCATTTGAACACCAATTGAGATAGTCTGTAGGCTTTTCACACTTAACTCTTCATAAAGCTGGAGAAATTTTAGTTTTAGTTAAATTGTGACTCTGACCTGGACCAGTGAGGAAGAAGACTGGATAGATGATATTAAACACGTGCTATTTTCAGCTGTAGAAGACTGCTGCCTGAGGGATAACTGTGTTTAAAGGGCATGGCCTAAGGGTTTTGAGAATAAATTGGCACCAGCTGTTCTTGGACTAGAACTGGGCCTCTGGCTTGGGCCTCTCCTCATTTTTAGACATCACCTTCTGCCAAGTTCCCTGACAGGCTAAATTTTAGAGTTGATTGTGAAGAGTTCTCATTAGGCTGAAGTTAAGACTAGATCTCCATTTGAACTTCTGAGTGTATCTACAATGGAGAACAACATTGGTCCTGAAGGTGGTTCTAAGAATAGGGATTTCCTGTTACTTTGTCACATCTGAAGTTTGGGTAAAAATTTTTATTTTCACCAGTTTCCATTGACCCTTCCCACTTGGCATTTTCTTTTTAACAAACTACACTTGCTAAGATAGCCTTGGTGTAATGGATATTATGGAAACAAAACAATTATCTTACTTCACATTTGAATAGAAACTTTGACAATGTTAAAAGTCTCCTTTCTTAACACTGCAATAAGTGCAATAGACGATCAGAAAATAATCCTCATGTGTTTAGGAACTCTGAATTTCTATGTTGGTTTTTAGTTATGTCATTGTCCATTTTTCTCCCATTTCTCTCTATTCCTATTTATTCTTGACTTCCTTTCCCCCCCCCCCCCCCCAGTGTCTGTTCAAGAAAGTTTAGAAAGAAAATTTGGCAAGCATGGTGGTGCTATTCCAGTTGTACCCACAGCAGAATTCCAGGACAGGATATCAGTGAGTAACTTTAGCAAGATCATCTTTTATGCATTGATTGTTCTTGGTACTCAGTCCAGTGAACTGGAATTGATTTGAAGTTTTATGTTCTAAATTAATTAAGATGATAATAGCTCTGTTATACCTGCTACTAGATTATGTTCTAAAGGTGGAGTGAGCCCTCTAGATACATATGTCTGAAACTTATCTAATACCTACTTTTGTTCTGCTAACTCAATACTTGTATGTGGTATTTGCACATATGTTAAGTTAGAGACTGGACCTGTGATGACATTGATCTAGAAAACTTTTGGGTGAAGGAACTCCTTCCACCTGTGCAGGTTGGCATCTTCTTGGCCCCTTCTATTATGAGAGTTGCCTAGAGCACTGAGGTTAAGTGACTTGCCCCGGGTAACACAGCCACTGAGCTCTTCCAGCCAGGTCTTCCTGGCTTCTGAGGCCAACTCCATTGACTTTTCAACACTGCTTCCTGTTGTACGTGTTAATTACTGAAGTAAAAAATTATATTTGCAGTTTATCACCTCAATCTAGTTGAAAGTCTCTATAGCAAATAGCACTGGTGTGTACTATTAAAACTGAGGAATTAAAAGTGCCATTTGGTAGTGGTCTCCTTTTTCTCAAATGAAAAAGAGGAAGGTTTTTATCTTCCACATAGTATGATTAAACTGTCAAAGATTGTTTTTTTCTGTATAAAATGGTGACCAAAATTTAACCATTGAGATCCATGACCAGAATATACCATTTTCCCTTGTGACACTGCACCAGAATAGCTCAGGTTTTTCCAGAAAACAAACGGGTAGATCTGATCTTATCTGAGTGCAGTTCTGCCTTCTAGTGCTTCATCTTGATCATATGGTTCTTGAGATGTATCTATGCAGTGCCTTTACTATCAGGGATGTTTTCTAATTTAAAAAAAAAATTTGAGAAAATTATTAAACTGGAAACTCTAGAAAGAAAATTATCACTAATTATTTATATGATCATAGCAAATCACTTTATACCCCCACCCCCACCACCCTAGCCTAAGTATTTCAGCCTAGGTCCTAAAGTGGTTGGACTGTCTGACTTTAAGATGGTATAGAATGGACCTTTAGCCTAATAATAGCCTCTCTTGTAGTCAGAGGCTGAGTGGCAGAGATGAGTCACTGAACTAGCTGTCATGATGCCTTGGGACAAGTCCTCCTCCTACTTGCACCAAACCACGTATCCAGAAAGTCTACTTTTGAACCTCAGTTCTCTCATCTATGAATTGAGGCTAATAGTTACATTTCCTCCATAATTTAGTTATAGAGGGTCACTGAAGATCTGAGGGTGAATGCAAAAATACCTTGTAAACCAATAAGATTTATCATTGGGGGAACTCCTTCCACTCCTCTTTCTGTCCCTTGGTAGACAGGCTGGAGACTGAAAGCACAAAGTGACTTGTCCACAGCCACGGTCAGGATCACTCCAAGACTGGTGACCGGCTCACTCTGCCTCATAATTTGTAAAGCATCACCATGTGTGTTGTTATAGAATTTCCATGCCAGGGAGTGAGAAATGCATTCATTCTACATGTGCTTCTCTTGAATGATGGCCCTATTTAAAGAGACATTTGTCTTTCAATATGACAGAACATATGTGTCACAGCTCTTTTATAATGGGGTTTTCCCCATGGGGGAATAATGGGGTTGATAATTTGGAGAGTTGTGGAGTTGACCTTCAAGCATGAGGAACCTTCTTCTAAAAACCTGTATTACAAAAATGTTTAAAGAAAAATCTCACTGAATTTGCTGAAATACTTGTGAATGACCAAATTTCAGTCATGACTATTGCCTCCCTGTTTTCCCCCTATAAATATTCATTTGATTATAAAAACATGCTTTTATGGCAGTTTTTAAATTATGTATACTCATAACCAAGGGTTGAGCCGTACAATTGTTCTAGTGTACTTACAGGTGAACATGGCAATTTTTAGCTGGCAGCGGGGAAACAAAGGGCAGCAAAAGAATTCGTTTTATTAAATACGTTTTCTGTCTTTGTAGGGAGCATCTGAGAAGGACATTGTACACTCCGGGTTAGCATATACGATGGAGCGTTCTGCCCGGGTATGTATGCAGAAAGCAATACTCTTTTGTTGTTTTTCGCCAGCCATATCAAAGAGAGCTCAAAAGTGGCATTTCTCTGGAAGAACTTTAATATCTGTTAGCCTGTACTCAGTACAAGTCCTACAGATTTTACAGCATTATACTGAAGAGTCTCTCTAAACTTGCCTTTATGCCCCACCCCCAACACTCTCATGCTTGAAATTATGCCTTAGTCCCTATACTACTTAGCCTGAAATGTCAGTGCCATTCAAAAGGGAAAGAATTATCTTGGGCATTGAAATGATTTTGTTCTGGAACCAGGGCACATGTACCAGATAATGAAGAAACTGGCCATATCCTCCATGGTGAGAATTCAAGGTTCTGTTTCAAGACCTGATGGTTATAGAAGAATATTGAAACCTGAGGAAACAGATTAGTCTTAAATGTGTGAATGTCACATTCAGTTCTGGGGGCTGGGAGTAGGGAGTGACATGGGAGCATTTGTCTACCCTGAGTCATAGGCTTTTGCTTATGGGGTTTTTTGTTGTTTTTTTTTTTAGTTTTCTTTTTGGCCTAAATGAGAATATCTAAAAAGCCTACCATGAACCCTTTAACATGGTAAAAATGTTTACAGGATCATTTGGTTATTTGCATTATGGGGCAGCTCCATGGTATAGGGGCTAGAATGCTGGGCCTGGAGTCAGGAAGACTCATCCTCTCCTGAGTTCAAATCTGGTGTCAGACACTAGCTGTGTGACCCTGGGCAAGTCACTTAATCCTGTCTGCCTCAGTTTCCTCATCTGTAACATAAGCTAGAGAAGGAAATGGCAAAACCACTCTAGTATATTTGCCAAGAAAACCCTAAATGGATCATGAAGAGTTAGATGCACCTGAACAACAATATCCATAGATAAATCACAACTTTTTTTTATTTCAATAAATATAGACTGTGATTCTGTGAAGCTGTTGTGTCATTAGACTAATCAGGGTTGAATAGCAACAGGCTGGTATATGTCTTATTTGCTAATTATGTGGGCTTTTTAAGAGTAAATGGCCAAGTTGCCTCTTTTTTTGGACATATTTTTCTCTCTACATTTCAGCAAATTATGCGTACTGCCATGAAGTATAACCTGGGCCTGGACTTGAGAACCGCTGCTTATGTTAACGCAATCGAGAAAATCTTCAAAGTGTATAATGAAGCTGGTTTGACCATCACATAAGCAAGTCAGCAGTGCCGGCTCCCATGGCATTCTCTCTTCACCACCTCCTCTTCATCCTCTTCCAGCCTATCACAAGTTTACATGTAACCACAGAAATACCTTTTCCCTCATGATTTACTGTAGTGGACACTTCCCAACCAGTTTCAGTCCAAATTAGTCTTTAATTTTTTTTTCTTTAACCTCAGACTCACGGGTCTAACGATAACTAGTTCGCTCAATTGAGGGCCTTTTGGTGTATTTTGCTGCTCAGTAAATGCCTTCTTCATATGGGCATGCCGCTTTGCTCTTGAGCCTGCCTCCCCACCTCAGCAGTCATCTACTGCAGCAGGTGAGCATCCAGTGGCTCACGGTAGTGGTCACTGTGATCACTGCAGTTTGGGTGAATGCTCAAAGAGCCTTATATGACTAGCGTTATGTCACCGTCAGAAGATAGAATGGCCGTCCTGCAGGGAGTTAGATTGTTACTTTACATCAGCAAAATACCTCCATTTGACTTGTTGCGGAATTACAGACTGTTGCTCTTTGGTCAACGTTTTCCTCCCTTTTTAAGAAAAAAAAACCATGCTGCTGTAATAGAATTGCCTTTAATCATTTATCAAACCTAACCTTGACTCAAGCAGTGAGATGCCTATAAATGTGGATGAAAGAAGCTAGTATTTTTATAACCTGAAAAGAACAGTATCGTTTATAGTTTATCAGCTGTGTACAGTTATCCGGCAAGAACTAAAATCTAGTTCATAATAGTCAAGTCCTCCTCTTTATTACTTGACTGACAAATGGGGCTTGTTTTTCCTTTAACATTTTAAAATATTCTGAACTTTGCTAAATATAATCCTGACATACTCCAGCGAATTTAGTAACCTCTTAATCATAATAAAAATTAGGCGGGGTTTTTGGGTTTGTTTTGCTTTGAGATCTGATCAGATCTCAGATTACTAGGTATTTTGGTGCCTCATTGAAAAATGACTCAAAATATGAAGTCTACCAGAAACAATTTTGGCCTTGTCATTTGGACCCTAGCTGGCGGCTATAAATATCAGCCAATGACTTGGTCTCTGGAAGTCTTTGTATTTTCTCTTTATTTAGAGACCTCACATTCTGAATATAATCAAGCCTAACAAAGTAGGCCTTGACACAAAATTGGATCAGATCCGGTGGTTTGGTTTGGTTTTGGACAAGTTCACTTCTTTGGGGTTATTTGGGGAAGGCCTTTTGTGTAGAGTCCCAATGAAGTGCCAGATATTATTTATATAGTGAAAGAATTCTCCATCTTCCCCATTTTTAACAGAAAAAAAATCACAGAAATTTCATGGTTTTTTTTCTAACTACTTTGTAACTGTATGACTTAACAGGTTGATAAAAGCGGTTATTAAAAGTTCATCTTTTTCAAACCTACTGTTTCTTTTCTGCTTTTTTAAAAAAATTTCGTATCTAATTGTATATTTCAGTATATTCCGGTGATGTATTTTCACCCTGAAGCCAACTCAATATTTGGTGAGGCCCTACCTGGAACCCTGTAATTGTGAGAAGGCCCTAGCCTCATTGTTCCCTTTTCAATACTGGCTCATCCTCCTGGGCTTCCCTGCTTCCTCCAGAGCTGCTTCCTTTCCCTTCCCCCCTAGCTCCCATAATCTCTCCAACCTCATTCCTCAATGATTAGCATAATTCACTCCATCAGGGTTTCAGAATTGCTGGGATGGGAGAGTATGATGGAGTGAATTGTACACTGTTCGCAGTCCCCACAACATCCTGTTTTGTGATCTAGCCAGCCTTTCCACCCTACTCTCTGGAATTCTTACCTTGCTGCTGTGCTTCAGCTGCTGCCTTCTTCACCCTTTCGTCTATTCTCCCATCAATGAATTCCTCCTGGAACCTCCAGCCATCCTTCATTCTCCAGACTAGGCCACCATGCCTTGGCTTGAATACCTTCACACACATAAAACCCTACCTCCTCCCCTTCCATGTCAGCTCCCTTTAAATGTTGTTTTGGGATTGTCTTCCTTTTTGCTGCGCCTGGCACACCTACCTAGCAGGAGGTGAATAAATGCTTGTTTATTTGACATGTGCTCACTGAGCCTGGGGACTCCCCATGATGACAGTGTTTACACTTTCCCTCATACCCTTCCATTCAGTAAGAGTGGTGAGGGCATCATACTCCTTACCTTGCTTTTGCTACCTCTAGTACTCCCTCTAGTACCATTCCTCCTCTTAGATTCATTCAACCCATATATATCGCCCAGTGCCTTGCTCATAGTTTCTTGACTTTTCTCATTTCCCATGACTTCTTCCTCCACCCCACCTCAGCTACACACTAAGATGGTCATACCTTAGCTCTTGCCATCACTCTTAAATGTTCCACTTCTATATTCATAAACTGAAATTCCTACAGATTTTTTTAAAACGATAAGCCTTCATTCCATCTTTCCTTCTGTACTTTGTCCCCATTGTGACCTCCAGTCCCTCAACCCCTCATTTTTTTCTCAGGCCACCACTCCCTACATGTTCTTGGCCCTTCCCCATCTTGACCCATTGGCGAAGCAAGTTGAACTGTACACTGTCCCACTGTTTTCTTTCAAGTCATTTGCTTCCTTTTCCTATTAAAGACCTTGCTCTGGCAAACTCCAGCCTCGGATTACTCCCACCATCTGTTACCTTTCCTTCTAGAAAGCAGGAGAAACTCACAAAACCCATGATGACTGGGTGTACAACAAATTTATATTAACATAATTCCAATTAAGACCTTGCTACAGCAAGGTCCTTGGCTCCCCCTGCCTCCATTCTGTTTACCATCTTCATTTCCCATTTCTCAGGTGCCTTCATTGTCTCCACTTCTGTCTCACATAATGAGGTGGCCTTTCTCCTTGGTGAGGCAAACCCTTCAACTCATACAAATGATCCCATTCCATCCTATCTTCTCAAATTGATTGCTCCTTCTCTCATCCAGTTCCCCACTAATCTTCCTTTTCTCCCTGACTGAGGCTCCCAGGCCGCTTCTCTGCTATGGACAACTGCCCACAGTCCTCTCCCATCATTTGATCCAATCATCCCTGCTTGCTGTCATCCTGTATGCTTCCTTTCAGACTAAACTCGAGAAAACTCAACAATCATGTCCCAGCCCATCATTTGACTCATTCAGCCCAAATTCCTCCCTTCAAAGTTAAGACCTAAATGCCAAATACAATTGCCATTTCTAAATCTCATCCTTTTTGACTTCTTTGTAGCCTCTAACACTGTTAGTCACCTCTTTTATTCTCTAATCTTTCCAGATTTTCAGGGTATTGCTCTTTCCTGGTTCTCCTACCTCTCTGACTACTCCTCAGTCTCAGTTACTGGATAGTCACCCAAGTCCTCATCAGCTCCTGTAGATTCAACTATCATTTCTACACACATGATTCTTATGTTTATTTGTCCAGCCCTAACTTCTGCCTCCCTCCAGTCTAGCATCTCCAACTGTCCTTTGGACATTTTAAAGTGGATGTCCTGTCTTCATCCCAAACAACATGTCCAAAGCAGCTCATCTTCCTACCTTCCATATTATCGTGGTGTGATATGCCTCTATCCTTCTGTGGCTAGCAGTTGGCTGTGGCGGTGTAAAACCAACAACCAGCACACAGAAGGGCTCCTAACACAGGTTCTTTGATCTGCTTTTTTAAGGAAAGCAACTTTAAGGGGTTAACAATTGAAGTTTGAATGACTTATACATATGTCATTCACTTAGTTCAGAATGAAAAGATCAGCCCCCTGAACTTCAGGGCAAATACAAACAGAAATTACAAACATCAACAGACAGATCTTGTCTGATTCAAATCACAATTCATAGTTACCAGGGACCAACATCTATCTGTCTGGGTTAGTAAGCCATGGGGGGGGGGGGGGGCAGTTAAAACAGCTTTCCCAGAGTCTTAACACTCCTTCCATAAGTGAGCCCCAAAAGTCAAATGTTAAGCTCCCCTCAATTATATCCTGTTCAGAGCCCTGAGGGCTCTGACCTCATCCAGACTGGGTGTGTGAAAGTTCCCCATACCCTTCATCACATCATATACAAGTCAACTACTCCCGATTGCCTCAGTGCTGAGAAATACCTGAGAAACACTCCAAAACAAAGACAGCAAAAGGTTTCCCACCAATTCAAAGGGGATATTTGATAGTCTTAGCAATCCAAAAGGGAAGTCCAATTGTCCTGACACCTTCCAGTCACCCAGGCTCGCAACCTAGATGTCTTCCTTGACTCCATATTTTCATCCCCCACATCCGAGCAATTGCCAATGCTTATAGATAAGTTGTTTTTCCTTCATTTTCTAAGAGGACCAATGACATCACGGGGGGATGTCTTCACTTGCACATGAATTGGATTTAAGTGAAGCAGAGTTGCACAAAGTTATCGGCCTCACTCTCCTCCAGAGTCATCACAGTCTAGTGGCAGGACAAAAGTCAAGACAAGTGGTGATGGCCCAGGGTGCAGCAGATGGCCTTGGCCTCTTCTATGTCTGACCAACCTCTAAGCACTCCATGGCACCTGCTTCAGCTGCTTTCGCAGCCATTGGAACACATTGTTCTCATCCACATTTTCCCTACAAATCCTCTTCCCTCCCGATGATGCCACCTGCCCCTCATCACCTCATGCCTAGACTACTACAATGGCCTTCTACCTCTGCTTCAAGTTTCCCCATCCCAATCCATCCTCAACTCATCAACCAAAGTGATCTCCCTAAAGCACAGGTCTGACCCTATCCCACCCCCACTCTCCCACATTCAGTAAATTCCAGTGGTTCCCATCACTTCCAGGATCAAATATAAAGGCCTCTGGCATTCAAGGCCCTCCATGGCCTGGCCCCCTTCTACTTCACAGTCTTTTATGCCACTCTTCCCACCATATACTCTATAATGCACTAATGCCTTCTTGTTCTTGCACAAGACACTCCATCCATCTGCTGATTGGGCATTTTTGTTTTCTTTCATGCCTGGAACCCTCTCCATACTTGTTTCTGCCCCCTGGCTTCCTTCAAGTTCCAACTAAAATCCCACTTTCTATAAGAAAGTCTGTCCCTTAGGCTAGTGAGTGCCTTCACTCTGTGATTACCTATAATTTAGCCTGTATATATCTTCCTTGTTGCATGGTGTTTCTCCCATTAGATTGTAAGCTTCCTGAGGCCAGAGACTATTTCTTTATATCCCCAGCCTTTAATAAATGCTACTCAATTTGTAGTTAGGCCTAGGAACCTTCACTTAGTCCCCACATGAATTGCTTCACTCTGCCTTGTTCTTTATTTACTGAAAGTGTCACCCCTTTTAAAGGATTGTCAGAAGTTCTTGGTCCTATCATATTCTCTCTCCCTTTTCTTTTTGTCAGGTATCTCGGTGCTGTCCCATTTAATTTTATTATCCAGCACTAATGTCTCTTTTTGGAGAAAGATAAGGTCATGGAGTTCTGGTCACTTTTCAAAATAGAATTGACATCTTTATCCCTTGGCCATATTGTTAAGCAACCACGTAAGAGCAAATAAAGAGCAAATATAATCACAACTGTACAAACACTTTAAAAACTGCTCTAGCTTCTCTTGAAATGTTTGGGGCTCTGAAGCAGCATGATGGCTTTTGAGGCAATGGTATATGCTGTACAGTAGTGTGTGTTTGTGATGCCTACCAACCAGTGGTGGGATTCAGATAAATTAACTGGTTCTCTGCCCTAATGACCGTTTGTTTTTTTTATTTTTTGAATCAGTCACTGAGTAAGCATTTATTAAGTACTGGACAACCTCAGTCCAAATCATGCACTTACCATGTGAGTAGGGAGCAGATCTCAGGTTTTTATTTTTGCTCATCCTATATTTGACATCATCTGGGCTCTGACATTTACTTCACACAGAATTTCAGAATTAGTAGGTACCTCAGTGGCTAGCTAATCTGGATGCCTAGGGAATATAACAAAAAACGTAGAAGTCCCACCAGAAGCAGATACTTGAGCCATTCTCCATCACAGAGAGCAGTAAAGCTCTCTCCTCACTAGTCTCCCAGGCCAGTTTTTTCTCCCACCTCTTTCCCTCCAATTCATCCTGCAAACCGTTAAATGAGCTAACCTTCCTAAACTGTCATTACCATCATGGGATCAGAGATTTAGAGCTGAAAGGAACCTCTTAGATCATCAGCTCCAACTCCCATATTATTCAGATAAGAAACTGAAGTCTAGAGAAGTTAAATGATTCATTCAAAGTCATGCCCCAGCCCTGTTTTAAAAATGTGACATTGTTCCCTACCTAAGTGGATTATAGACTTTTATTCATCTCGTTGTTGTGAACCATTGTCTTGTGTCTGCTAACTAGAATCTTAACTCCTTGAAGTAAGGGATTATTTTCTATTTTTGTATCCCCAACAGTCCTGGACACATAACAAATATCTTAGTATCTACTTGTTGATCCAGTTAACTCCTGTAAATAGCCCTGCCCAAGATTCTTAAGGAAGAAACTGAGAGTGTCAAGGCTGTTCTTAAGAACATCTAGGACACTTTCATTTCCGGAACACCTACCATCAATTAACCTAGGAGTCCTTGAAACCCTCATTTCCCTCCCTCCCTTTGCCTGTTTTGCACCCTGCATCTTTTGGAAGACGATAGACTCTGACACTATCAAGCAAGAAGTAAAGGAGAGAAAGTAGGCCATTTGTGTTGAAAAGAGCCTACTTAGATGGGACAGTGGGGTGCTATGCTGGCATCTTTTCCCTTACTAAATATAAACCAAACCAAAAGTTAAGCCTGACAACTTTTTACCATTAGCCTTAAAAATTCCACAACTCGTTTCACTGATTCACCAATTTTTAAGCAATCTATTGAGCTCAGAGTTGTTTGGCACCTATCGGAAAGCCTACTTGGAGGGGGTGGGGTGGGAAAGAGGAGGGTGAGGAGGAGGAGGAGGAGGAGGACAAGAAGAAGAAAGCAAGGCAAGGAGGCCTTTCAGCCCTTCCACCCAGTGGTTTGGGGGAGGGACCAGAAGTAAGAGTGGGGTGGGTGGAAAACAATGATGCTTGTGCCTCCTCTGAACTTTGACCCACAGTTGCCAAGACAAAAAAAACTCCCTCATCAGTCGGCCAGAGGAAACAATCCCTTCCCCACTCCAAGCATCCAAGGAGTATGTGACATCACAGTCTGAAATACTCAAAGCACCGCTGCCCCAGGAAGCACAATTGGCAAACAGCCCCTCCCAAAGTGCCACCCCACAGAGACCTGGGTTCAGTCAATGAGAGCCTGTGCGCTTGGGATAATGAGATGCCGCAATGGCAACTGGACCAATTGGAAGCCAGGAGTTACCCAAAGGAGAAGATGGGAGGGGAAGGCAGGGAGAAGAAGGGACGATGGAAAGTGGAAAAGATCAAGTTTCTCACCTTGGAAAGCAAGGGACGCTTCTCTATGAACATTACTAAGGGCACTTAGAAATCGCTGTTGTGCTTTAGCAAAGTTGCAGAATATAAAATTAACCCACATAAATCCTCGGCATTCCTATACATTACTAGCAAAGCCCAATAGCAAGAGATAGAAAGAGAAATTCCATTCAAAGTTACTGTAGACACTATAAAATATTTGGGAATCTATCTGCCAAGACAAACCCAGGGCCTATATGAACATAATTATAAAACACTCTTCAAGCGAATAAATTCACATTTAAATAAATGGAAAAATATTAGTTGCTCATGGTTAGGCCGAGCTAATACAATAAAAATGACAATTTTACCTAAATTAGTTTATTCATTCAATGCCATACCAATCAACTACCAAAAAATTATTTTACAGAGCTGGATAAAATAACAAAATTCATCTGGAAGAACATGAGGTCTAGAATATCTAGGGAATTAATGAAAAGAAATGCTAGGGAAGGTGGCCTAGCCATACCAGATATTAAACTGTACTATAAAGCAACAGTCATCAAAACTACCTGGTACTGGCTAAGAAACAGTGGTGGATCAGTGGAACAGGTTAGGTACACAAGATGCAGTAGTCAACGACCATAGCAATCTACTCTTTGATAAACCCAAAGAATCCAGCTTCTGGGCTAAGAATTCATTATTTCACAAAAACTGCTGGGAAAATTAGAAAATAGTAGGGCAGAAACTGGGTATAGACCGATATCTTACACCATATACCTAAATAAAGTCAAAATGGGTTCATGAATTAGGAATAAAGCCTGATACTATGAGCAATTTGGGAAAGCAAGGAATAGTTTACCTATCAGATTTATGGAAAAGCAAAGAATTCATGACCCAACAAGAGATAGAGAGCATTACAAAATGCAAAATGGATAATTTTTATTATGTTAAATTGAAATGTTTTCGTATAAAATAAGCCAATGCAACAAAGATTAGGAGGGAAGCAGAAAATTGGGAGAAAATCTTTACAATTAGTGTCTCTGATAAAGGCCTCATCTCTAAAATATACAGGGAACTGAGCCAAATTTATAGGAATACAAGCCATTCCCCAATTGAGAAATGGTCAAAGGATATGAACAGGCAGTTTTCAGAGGAAGAAATTAAAGATACCTACAGGCATATGAAAAATGCTCTAAATCACTACTGATTAGAGAAATGCCAATCAAAACAACTCTTAGGTACCACATCTCTCCTGTCAGATTGGCTAACATGACAAAACAGGAAAATGATAAATGCTGGAGAGGATGTGGAAAATGGGAACATTAATACATTGTTGGTGGAGTTGTGAACTTATCCAACCATTCTGGAGGACAATTTGGAACTATGCCCAAAGGGCTATAAAAATGTTCATACCCTTTGACCCAGCAATACCACTTCTAGGGTTGTATCCCAAAAAGATCACCCAAGTGGGAAAACGACCCATATGTACAAAAATATATATAGCAGCTTTTTTTGTAGTAGCAAAGAATTGGAAATCAAGGGGATGCCCATCAATTGGGGAATGACTGAACGAGTTGTAGTATATGAACGTAATGGAATACTATTGTGCTATAAGAAATGGGGATGATATGGACTTCATAATAACCTGGAAAAACTTACACGACATAATGCTGAGTGAGTAGAGCAGAACCAGGAGAACGTTATTCACAACCACAGATACATGGATTCTGTGATGTCTAACCCTGATAGGCTTCACTCTTCTCAGCAGTACAAGGTTCAAAGACAACTCCAAAGGACTCACGATGGAGAGAGCTATCTACATCCAGAGAAAGAACTATGGAGTCTAAATGCAGATTGAGGCACACTGTATGCTCTCCATTTTTTTTCCCTTGGTTTTTCTTTTTTTTCCTCTCTCTTTTGTTTTTGTGTTTTTGTTTTTGGTTTTTTTTTTTTTTTTGGTTTTGTTTCTTCTTTCTCATGATTCATTCCATTTGTCATAATTCTTCTTTACAACTTGACTATTGTGTAAACAAGTTCAATGCGAAGTTATATGTAGAAGATGTATCAGATTCCATGCCATCTTGGGGAGGGAGGGGGCGAGGGGGGGAAGAAAATCTGGAACTCAAAATTATGTAGAACTGAGTGTTGTAAACTAAAAATTAAAAAAAATTACAGAAAAAGGAAATTGCTGTTGTGCAGTTGAACGTTAAAAAAGAGTAAAAAATGTAAATTTGTGCCCACCTTAGAGAGAACCCTGATTACAAGTGCCGTTTTAAAAACCAGTTCGCTGAACTCAACAGAAAATTAGGTCTTGGTTCTGCTGAACTGGTGCAAACTGGCTGAATCCCAACTCTGATACCAATGACACAAGTGGAGAGAAAGCTTTCATGTTGGATGAAACAAATTACTGGTGGTCAGGGGGATAAATGGCATGGGATAGGAAGTGAGGGATGGGATGGGGGAATAGTAGAATTGGGTAGGTCCTAGCAATTAGATGAAAGACAGTGAGTACTGGTGGCAGCTTGGGGTTCCAGTGATAGGATGCATTAAGAAATTCTGGCTCATTTGATCTTTGACATATTAAAATTTTGATATAACACATTGTCACATCTCCAAGCATGTGGGTGTGGGTGTGGATGCATGTGCATATTTTAGCAAGGTGATAGTCTCGTAACTTTTTTCTTTGATCATATCTAGCTTACTTCTGGTTTCTGCCTCTTAAGAGGAATGTTGAGGAGATATAGTGTATGCTGAGGAAGGTGATTAGGATGGTAAGAGGACTTGAAACTGCCCTAGAATATTCTGTTTAGAAGACATAGGGGAGAGGCATAACTATTTGTTTCAGCCGTTTAAAGAATTATGTATACATGTAATTGGGAAAAAACACATAAAATTTTTCCCTCAAAATATTATATGGATGTTATCTTAGACCTGTTTGACTTGACTCCTCTTTCCCCTCACCCCCAAAAGAACTAAGGCTAAATATAATAATGAAAGCTACCTGAAAATGGAATGGACCAATTTGAGGGTGGTATTTTCAGTTCTCTGTCCCTGGAGGATTTCTTTGAAGAGGAGGCTAAATAATAGTCAAGAAATTCATGCTTCAAGTAGTAAGTGGACCAAATTAGCTCTGAAGTCTATTGAGTTTCTATGATATCAACTGTTGATTTTTTTTATCATTGGCTTGGATATAGCTTTGAATTAATTATTTAGCTACATTGATATGTTTGATTCACAATAATTACACTGCCGAGTTTGCAAAAAAAAGAGTTCTAACAGTTGGCTTTGTAGTTTTAGGTTCAAGTTTCAAAAGAAAATCTAGCAGGTAAAGTTATTTTTTAAACCAAACTTTTTCATCCCCCCCAAAAAAAGTCAACTCTGACTACAATCTTTACTATCTACATTGGCTTTAAACCAGCCTGAGCAGAGTTCAATAATCTTAACCTTTATCCTTAGAAGCTGCAGCTGATTTTTAAAAAAAATACGAACTATCCAAACTTACTAGATTTAGAAATAGGAGTAGGGTAGGGAATAAATATTTAATTTGATTAGCACAGTAAGCATGACTACAAAAAGCACGCATGAATCACAGGATCGACCGCCAAAACATCTGAAAGGATTCCATGGCTTTTGTGTTCTGAAAGGTGCCTAAGAAAAATTGCCCTACGGGGGCACGTTGGGGCCACATTAGGTTCCATTAGAGTTCTAATGAGAAAGTTCAAGGTTAGAAATGTTTATTTGGTTGCATGCTGCCTCAGGGTATGGAGCAAACTAGGAGATGATCCTAAACTGTATCAAAGCAAGAAAGGGCTACAGCTGATTAGCCATGAGGTAAGTAGAGAGGCTGCCTATTATAACCAAAAAAAAGTGACCACATGAGCAAAAGGGAATAAAAATAATAACAGCTAGCATTTATATAGTGCTTTACAATTTGCAAAGTGCTTTAAAATATGTTCTCTCATTTAATCCTCACACAACCCTAGGAGGTAGGTGCTGGTATTCCCTATTTAACAGATGAGGAAACTGAGACACACAGTGCCTTACATGACGCCTAAAATTACACAGCTAGTGAGTGTCCAAAGCAGGATTTCAACTCAGATCTTCACGACTCTATCCACTGCACCACCCAGCTAGAGAAATACGAAAATACAAAGGGTGAGTGGAGAGACAGAGTGATGTGACAGTGGCTTTGGAGTCACCGGACCCTGATTCAAATTTTGGCTTTGCCAGGCCGGGTCTGTATGACTTTGCTGGGCTACAATTTCCTCACCTTTATTATCCCAGGTGAAGCTAAATTAAATCCTCTTTCAAAGTGACCTCTAGGAGGATACCCACGTGTTCCAGTCATGGCGCTGCTGCAAATATCTTTTTGCCTTCAGAGGAATGAGAGGGGATTTGGTTTTTGGAATCTACCAAAGTCCTATATAAGATAGGAGGTGAGCAATCAAGCTGGGTGCTAATGGGTTTTTGTTTGCTTTTTTGGTGAGGATGGGGGAGGAGAACTCCAGTTCCTTGGTTCCTTAAAAAAAATACTCTTGTCTATACATTAGTATACAGGTAAAACCTCCTGAGATATCTGTTTTGGAAGACAACACTCATTTGGATGGCAAACAAATTGCATTTTATCAGTCTGCCTTGTACTTTGAACAGAAGCTAACTAATCAGATAAGGGATTTTATAAAAATCTGTAAACACAGGCATTTAGACACTACCAAGGCAAAAAGTGTGACATATTCCTTAAAATGCTCCAAAGTTCTTTTTGTTGAGCCCTTAAGCAAACAGTTCCTTCTCAGGCTAATTTAAAACTTGCAGAGATCCTGAAAGGTTGGCAAGTCAAGGAATTGAGCCATTGTTTAGGACTTTGGAATTTAGGGAGGTTTACATAAAAATTAAGTTATCGAGGAGTACACACAATGAAGAAATGGGAGATCCTTGAAATATTTGCTTATACTTAGTCATTTGTCATTCACAGCCACCCTTCGAGGTGAAGAATACAAATACCCCAGATGGTCAGAGAGATACACAAACCTGTCCAGGGTCACGTAGCTACTAAGCGGGAATGCCAGGTCTCAAACCTAGTTTGGCTGATTACGAATCCAATATTCTTCCTATCCGCATTGCCTCTCTGCAGATGGCCTGGATCCATTTCCTTGGTAGCATCTTAATATTTCCATACCTGCAAATAGCTTGGGCTGCCTTGTTCTCCAGTCGTGTCCAACTCTTCATGACCCCATTTGGGGTTTTCTTGGCAAAGATACTGGAGTGGTTTGCCATTTCCTTCTTCTGCTCATTTTAAAGATGAGGAAACTCAGGCAAACAGGGTTAAGTGACTTGCCCAGGATCACACAGCTAGTAAGAGTCCGAGGCCAGATTTGAACTCAGGAAAATGAGTCTTCCTGACTCTAGGGCTGGCATGCTATGCACTATGGTGCACCCCTGGTTGCCCTTAGTCTGCATGGCCCTTAGCAATGAAAAGCTGCTAACAAAAGTCATCAACTAAATAAGTGTTTATAGGCTACGGTTTCCCTCTAGAAGTGTAGGAGGGTAGGGAAATGTTCCATATTATTTATCTTCCAATTCTTCTGGTGTATTTAATGGGTTATAGCAAAATTCAGATTCTCTAATAATAATCTAGAGTTTATACGGCACTTTAAGGTTTGCAGAGTGCTTTTCAAATATGACCACATGTGATCCTCATAACAACCCTGGGAAGTGGAATCTATTATTATTATCCCCATTTTACAGGTGGAGAAACTGAGAAAGAAAGGTTAAGTGACTTGATTGGTATCATGTGAATTAGCTAAGTGTCTGAGGTTAGAATCTTCCTGACTCCAAGTCCAGCACTCTATCCACTACAGCACCTGGGTTATAATCTGCCACCTAGCAGATTATATTGAAATAATGCCAGAATCTGCCAACAGGAATAGTTTTAAAGAAGACCTTGGATAATAGGAACTGAAAAATAATCAATACCTCAAATCCCCTTCAAATATTGGGGTATTGGTGGCTACTTGCCTAGTTTGTATGTCGGAGTTGAAAATTTGTTAAGAAATGTTTAACATCTACGCTAGAAATCCTTAAGGAGTTGTATGGGGAAAACCTCTCTAGGAGAGAAACATAATTACTTGTTTGTACACTGTGAAACTGCTGCCATACTTTCAATACATGGAATGCCAACTGCATAGGAATTCATAGGATCATAAATTTATAGCTAAAAGGGACCCTAGGGGCCATCCTGCCCAATCCTCCCAAGGTCACAAATTTAGTGGCAGCATAAATATTTGAACCAGGTGCTTCTTGGTTCTCTTCCCACTGTACCGTACATACTATAACATATATATATATATATATATATATATATATATATATATATATATATATATATATGTTACTCGGCGATTTGGGGGATTTGAATCATTAGGGGAGGAAGACTTTCTCTTAGTTTCTTTCCCAATGGTAAGCAATGAAACCAGTACACAAAATGGAAGTCACATGGCTTTTTTATTGTGCCCAGGCTGTGATGGCAGTGTTGATCATTGTCCCAGGTTGTTCAGACCCTCGGCGGCATTCATGATTGTGTTGGTCACTTTGTTGGTCACCTCCTTCATAGCTTTTTCTTCAGTTTCCTTTGCAGCTTTGATGACATTTCCAATGGCTTTTGAGGATAAATAGAGGAAGAAGGTATGAGTAAAAGAATATTGTTCAGTCTCTTATTTGTAGTATAGCATAAGACCTAGCAAGTCCCTATGAATTATACCACACAAATTGTCTGTTACTCTGAAATGATGCTGTTAATGATTTTTTCTTTACCAAATGAAACCCAACTAACACCAATGAGAAACTGACACTGTTTCCTTGTCCTATCAAAATCTGTCCACTCAAGTATCCCATAAGTAACTAAGCTTGTAAAGGTTGCCTATATCTCTGGTGCATTTTTTTCTGATTGATTGTTCAAAGTAACATGTTCTCTGGCTATTAAGAAAAACAGCTTAAGACAACCTCATGGATATGAGTAACAAGAAAAAGAAAAATTTTGCCGAAATAAAAGCTGGTGCCATTGAGAAGAAAAGAGAATTTAACTTTATGAGCCCACTTCAGCCATACCACCTTATATCTGGCTTTGCTTATCCTTAAATTATTGAGTTTAGACTTTCTCATACCTTTCTCACCAGCTTCCTTGGCGTGTTCCACTACTTCCTTAACCACCTCCTTGACCACTTCTTCAGCTTTGTGGACTAGAAAGAAGAGAGCACAAAACAGAAATAAGTGGTCCTAAATTCCTACAACTTTGCATAACCCTAATAAATTATAATATGCTAGAATGTATAATAAATATAAATAACCTCTCAGGGAAAGATTTTTATTGACCTTTTGTTTTCAACTAATTCAATATGATTAAATCACAAAGGAGTCCATTTATTGCAAAAATAAGTGAGTCAGCAAGCCCTTGTTCAAGTACCTACTAGGTGCCAGGCACTATGCTAGGTTATGGGGATACAAAGAAAGATAAAAGATAGTCCCTACTCTCAAGGAGTTCATAATCTAATGGAAGAGATGATATGTAAATAGCTATATGCAAACAAGGTCTATATAGTATATATATATGTGTGTGTGTGTGTGAGCATATACATATGTTTATATACATATGTGCATTTACACAGGACATATTGATAAAACATATACAGGATAAATTGAAGGTAATCAATGGAAGGAAGGTATAAGCATTGAGGAAGATATGAATAAGCTTCTTGCAGAAGGTAGGGTTTTAGTTGAGATTTGAAGGAAGCCAGGAAGACTAGGCAATAGAGATAATAAAGGAAAAATTCCAGGCATGGGGACAGACATTGAAAATGCTCCCAGAGTCAGAAGACAGAGCAAAGAGGCCGGTGTCACTGTATTGCCATGGGGGTGTGGTTTGAGAGGGGAGTAATGTAAAAGAAGACTGGAAAAGTAGGAAGGTTGAGGTTATGAAGATTTCATCTTTGATCCTGGAGGTAATAGGGAAGCATGGGAATTTATTGAATGGGGTTTGGGGGATGAGGCAGTAGCATAGTCAGACCTTCACTTTAGGAAGATCCCTTTGATAGATGAATAGAAGATGAGATGTGGCAAGGAGATCAACTAGCCAGCCATTGCAATAGTACAGGTGTGGGAGATGAGGGTCTGCACAGGGTGGTGGCAGTGAAAGAGAGAAGGGGGATTACAGGAGAGATATTATGAAGGCTTTGGCAGCATGTTGCATATGTGGGTGAGAGAAAGTGAGGCATCAAGTAAGCCTGTGTGACTGGAAGGATGGTGTTGCCCTTGACAATACTAGTACATACTTAATAACAGTGAAGTTAGCAAGTGGGGAGGGTAGAGGAAAGGCAAGGAATTCCATTTCGGACATGTTGAGTTTAAGATGTGTATGGGATATCTTTTTCAACATGTCCAATAGGCAATTGGAGATGGAAGTCTGGAGAATAGGAGGTTATAGGTTAGAGACAGATAAAGAGATCTAAGAAAACAATAAATTAAAAATTCCAATGTCAAAGAGACTTCAAAATATTAGAGATCTAATTCTCTTTAGCTCTATGAACAGAACAGTTTTAACAAAACAACCTATGATATAAAATAGCGCCTCCCTACAAATGTTCTTGAGTTTAAATTTTAGAAAGTTGATTCACATCTCAGTTTGCCTGTCTTAGACATTTCCTCTGGATCTTCAGCAATATTCAGAACTTCATCCTCCCTCTTAGTAACAAGTAAGGCATGTCTATCCATAGGTTGTTTGGTAAAAAATCCCTTCCAGGCTCTTTGTCAAACTGGACAGACTATCAATCTCAAATATACTTAAGATACAGAGTTTACATTTCTTTTGACTATTTTGTTTTAGCATGGCCCAATAACTATGAAAATGGTTCACTGCCAGAGATGCTGACTTTTTTTTTTAAAGGCTTATGACAATTAAGTATTGTCAAGCAAAATAAATTCTTATATTGGCCATGATCAAGTCTCAGCTACAGT
The DNA here is from genome assembly GCF_011100635.1 of Trichosurus vulpecula. Lineage (NCBI taxonomy): Eukaryota > Metazoa > Chordata > Mammalia > Diprotodontia > Phalangeridae > Trichosurus > Trichosurus vulpecula. The sequence goes on from NC_050580.1 coordinate 74,954,340, forward strand.
CCCACCATCTACAAGACTTTCTTAGTCCTCCTTAATCTTAAAGCCTTCCTTCTGAAACTGCCCCCAGTTTATCCCATCTATATCTTGTTTGTACATAATTGTTGGCATGTTGTCTTCCCCTTTAGACTATGAGCTCCTTGAGAGCATGGACTGTTTGTTTGTCTTTCTTTGTATCCCTATCACTTAGCACAGTGCCTGACACATAGTCATAGCCACCTAATAAATTCAAGTTGACTGCCTGACTGATGTCCATCACCCCTCTGTCAGGAGGTCCTATGGAATCATGATGGTCAAGTCATGTTCCTCAGAATTCTCAAGTCTTTCAAGTGGCTTCTTTTTACAAAATTGATATTATAATATAAATTGTTTTCCTGTTTCATACTGCCAGAACTTTAATAACCCCAAAGTTGTTACCTGTTTGGGCAAGGCATTCAACATCATAGTCTCAGTTTTCCTTTCTCTGAAATGAGAATATTACTGGAAATACCCACCTCTGTGCCTTGTTGTGAGGAAAGTAAACATTTTAAAATTTGCTAAATTGTTAAATTTGCTGGAAGGAAAGCTTTGTAAACACTAAAGAAAGCACTACATCCTCTAAGTAAGTATTATTCTGATATTAGAAGGAGGGGAGCTTCTATAGTTTCTTTTTAGAAGTCTAGGGGGCAGGACTGTGAAGAGCATGGGCAGTTTGAGAATGGTGCACATCCCAATTTCAAGTTCCCAGACACCTCTATTTCTTCACTTATTGTGAGGCATTATCCCAGAACTAATAATTAAGTTGGTTTTTTAAAAAAAAAATAACACCTTGAATCGTTGGACCTAGAGCATGTAGAGACTTACTCTGCTTGCTGCCCCTCCCCTCCCCCATCCTCCTATAGAACAGGGAGTAAGGAGAAGTTGCCCAGAGGCAAATTTAGGCTTGTCCTAAGGAAAACCTTTTTAACTATAGAAGGGAGCTATCCAAAAGCATGCTGGGCGGCCTTGGGAGGTAGTGGCTTCTCCTCTCTGGAGGTCTTCAAGCAAAGGCTGGATGAGCACTTATCAAGGGTGCTATAGAAAAAGATTGTGGTTATCTCTCTTTTATCCTGTGTATCTTTTGTCGTTAAGTATTTGTTTGTACGTTCTTTACATGTTGTCTCTCCCATTAGACTCTGAGTTCCTTGAGGACAGGAACTGTTTTCCACCCTGTTTCTTTGCATGTTTAGTCCTTAGCACAGGCTTATTGACTACCTGACTATTAGGAGAAGGAAATCTGTATCTTTGAAAGCCAAATCCCAGGTCCACCCCTCCTCTCCCGCCCCACAAGTAAAACGTTATAAAAAGCAATGAAAAAAGGATTGAAGAGAAATAGAGTGGTCTGCTCATTTCAAAGCTCTTCCATCTGAGACCCATTTGTCTGTTTAAAGAATAATAGAACTCTCGACCTAATTCTTTGGGTGTGCCACACACGCCCGAACCCTGAAGCAGTGATGTACACAGAACAAGGGGTTAAGAGAGCTAGATAAGATGTGGTCAGCCTCCATCAAACCATAGAGCCCAAACCCCTGCACCCTGGGACCCTTTCCAAGAAGCTCTGCCTAGAGCTATGGGAAAATAAAAAAGTAAAAGTTTTTACTGACTCAAAATATGCTTTCCATGCCCATGGAGCAATTCGGAAAGAAAGGAGATATCTGACAGCAAAAAACTCCTCTATCAAACATGCCCTTTTCCATTTACGTTTTGACCTTGCCATAGTGACCTTTAATTCCCTCCAGGGAAATTGTCGTTTCTCTGTGCTCCTATTTGTACCCTTTTCTCTGTATGCCTGTTTGGTCCTTGTTTGCTCAACAACCTTGCTGGGTTTGTCTCCTCCAGGGTTGGAGGCATCAATTTTCAGATGACCGCTCAGGCTATGTACCAACTTCTGATGGAATCCAAGGTCTCTGGCCCACCGGACCTGGCATCAGCCAGGTGCCAAAGTCTGACCCCTTGAATGGGACCCAGAGAGGAAGGGACAGCTCTACACTCCTTGCCAGCAGGAAGCAGTTTCAGAAACCGAGACCTTGCCACTTACCCCAAAAGAATTTGGGTCCTATCTGTTTGAGGGGGGAATGACGGGGTTCGAGCCCAAGCCGAGATCTTTGTCCCTTACCCCAAAAGAATTTGGGTGCCATTTGTCTATGGGCCCTGGAAAACCCCACCTTGAACTCTCCTTGAATCTTCCCACTTGATTTGGCCTTCCCCAGAGACTATAAACTTTTCATTATAGCTCTGCCGGATTCTCTGTTACCCTTAACCTAGCCAGCCCTCCATTGTCTGTTATCTCTAGATCTGCCTTCGGCTACTTCCTACCCTTAATCCCATTCTCTTGGTTCCAGGCATCTGACCTCCTGTCACCCCAGACTACTGGTCACTCCCGTTAAGCTCCTCCTTAGACCCCTCCAACCCCCAGTTACCCCGGACTGTTTGGCCAACCCTAGATCCCTTCCACAGTCTTTCTATATATAAGATCCATCTCGGCCTCCATTAAGGTGCTCAGATTCAGTCTGGCCCACTAATATCATCATTACAAATGTTCAGATTCCTTAAGTGTCTACTCAATATGGCGGATCTTTAATAAACTTTGTTTTTCTTTGGCTGAAAAAAAAAAGAATAGAAAGTATCCCTGATCTTTGTAGATTAAAGACACTACTTCAATTCAAAGCCTGCCTGTCAGTAAGAGGCTTTCTGTTTCATCATAAGGTCCTTTCTTTACCCTACAGCCTCTTCCAGCTCTACCACACAGGGTGGCTTTTTACTTGTCAATCAACTTTTTAATTTGTTCAAATATCCATAGTTAATTAGTTACAGAGGCCAAGTGAAGGGAGGGGGAGAATGTCAGTCATTTCTTCAAGTACAAATCCTTAAAACATCTTCCAAGGTAAAAACAAAATGCCTTTGGATACTTGTTTACAAAACTATCCAAAAAGATTGTTTTTGAACAGAATGTCCATCAAGGTTTTTTTTGGGAAGCCCATGTTACAAATTGGCTGTCATCTTTTAAAGTCATCAAAGGATCTAAGCATCAGCTTGTCCAAAGATGAATACGAGGAAAGAACTTTATAAATTGGGTATATAAAATATAAGCTACTGTTACAGTTATCTCAGATTCTTAGCTATTCACAGGCTGTAAGCAATCACCTCCATCAACCCCTTGATTTTACAAATGAAGAAACGAGCCCAGTCATTTGCCCAAGGTCATGCTCAAGGTGGCTCTAAAAACCAGGTCTCAGCTCCCAACACTTCTTCCCGTGGACCACCATTCCAGGAATGGAAGGCACAAGAATTACAGAGATGCTCTTCTTGGTCTTTCCCTGGCCCACTGCTGGCTACCTTGAGTGCAGCGTCTAGGCACTCTTTAGGCCAGTCATACTCAGGTGGAGCTGTGTGGTCCCTTCTGGTAGGCACCAAGTTCCCAATTAACCAGGGCATCCTCAGCAGGCATTGCTGTTGAACAGGTTTGTGTGGTGACTGGAGGCCAGTCTGAGCAAGTTCTACAATTAGTCTCACAAAAGCATCTTCCTTTTGGAGTCTTGCAATGATTATCTTCAATCTCTCAATGTCTACCAGAGGAGAGGAGCTTTGGAGGAATGGAGGGAATTGGTTGGGGGATTCCTTTGGTTGAGGCCATCATAATTGGCCTGGTCTTTTCCTAAAACCAATTATCATCTCCCCAGGGAGAGCAAGGCCTCTGCAGAGTAACCAGAAAGGCCATTTTAACCTTACCCGATTTAACTCTTCCCCTTCCCTTCCCAACATAGCCCTACCATGGGAAGCAGATGAGAGAGGATGGTCTATGATTTTTTTTTTTTGGTTCTCTTATCGTAATTGAGTAAAGTGAGAGAGATAAAGGTAGTGAATTGATTTGCTAGTTCTTTTTCTTCCAAAGCCATGGAAAAAGGAAAGATAAGAAAATGTCAAATTCAAATCTACAGAATCCTCATCCCAGACAATCAGAGCCATGTTTGTAGCCTCTTCTAGATCACCTTGAAAACACCTTTGTCTCTCTGAAAGCAACCCCAGAGCCTCTTAGACTCCCTAACCCACCCACTTACCTCTCCTCTCCCTGCCCCTTTTAATTGGAGGCACTTTTGGGGGGTAATGTTACTTACCTACTTCTTCAGTAGCGTTCTCAGCCCGGTGGGCCAGACCCTCAGCGGCAAGCTTCCCTATACCTCCAAACATGGTTCTACCTGGTCTATTCCTGAGGAGTGAGATGAATACTGTACACCTGCTTCCTAGCCCTGGCTTTTTATAGGCAGATGTGGGCTCCTCCAAATGTCTATGGGGCAATGGGTGTAACCTTACAGGAGTCAGGAGGATTTGGTGGTGATTAATCCATGAAGCATCAAAGGGGGTGGAGGAAAATATGGAGGCTGATTCCTCAGGGTCTTGAGCAAAGCCCTATCCCAAGGGAAGTGCCCCTCTACTCATGGTAAGTGTATGTTCACAATTTATGCATTAGGCACTGTACTAGGTGCCAGGACCTTCACACTCAGCACAGGCATGAATATGTCCTCTAAATATCTCTGTGGGAATGGATTTCAGAACTGAATCCAGGGGCATCAAGGTGATGTAGTGGATAGAGCTAGTACTAGCCCTGGAGTTAGGAGGATTGGAGTTCAAATCTGGCCTCAAGACATTGACTAGCTGTGTGACCCTGGGCAAGTCACTTAACCCCGATTGCTTAAAAAAAACCCCAAACAAACAACAACAACAACAAAAAAAAACGAACCCAACTTCTCCCTTCTTCTTATCTCTGCTCTACATGGCTGCTAAATTGATATTGCTAATTCACAGGGATGACCATGTCTCAGACAAATTATGGATATTGGCATTTGAAGCCCTTCATTCTGACTCCCCTTTACTCTATATTTCTCCCAAGCCTGACCTACAGGTCACGTATTCCTCCATAACAACATCCTGTCTCTCACCTTTGCTCAGGCTGTCTCCCTTGCCTGGAGTGTTCTTCCTCACCTTGGAATCCTGAACCCCTTCAGTCAAAATTCCATCTTCTCCAAGGCCTTTCTGAGTCTCCCCAATCATACCACCACCACCAGTTGCTTTGTATTAATTTGTATCTTTTTTATCTCCACTGAATATAAACCCCTTGAGGGCAGGAACTGTTCATTTTTTTTTTTTTTACCTTTTTATCCCTAGAATCCAACATAGTGTTTGGCACATACGAAGTATTTAGTAACTACTTACTGCTGAATTTCTTAACCTCTGGGTTGTTGCAAATGGTACTCAAATGCATATATATCTACTCCAAGGCCATATGCTAATCATTTATTTCATCATGTATTTTCTTAAATAACAGGTACCGAAAGTATAATTGCTATCAATTGGATAATGTGTGAATTTTTTTTTAATAAGAAAAATGTTGGAAATCACTGCCCTAAAGGTGTTTCAGGAATTCACCAGCAAAAGGAAGGTGAATAAAGGAAGAGTTTGGAGACAGGGACTTCATGCCTTTGAGATCCTCCTACTTAATTTATGCTCTCTGCCTAGATGCAAAGCTGATCTTGGCATAACTCATTACCTATTGATAATCTGGAGGTGCTGGGGTGAAGCCAACTGATGTATAATTTACCAGTCTCTGTCTTTGCCCTCTTTTTTCGGGATTGGTGGCACATGGGTTTTGTTCCCACATACAGGGACCTCTACAAGTTGTACAATGTTAAGGAGCTCTAAGGACCCCTGTCTTTGGCTGTGTGGGACCTCTGAAAAGACTGCCGGCTGCTTCTCTCCTGACCATTACCCTTGCTTGCTACCCCCCCTACCCATAGACCCCTCAGCCGGTCCCAGTCTCTACTCTCCTTGTCTGGTGAGCTTCTCTCTTCGATGATAATGGCTCTGCCATCCTCTATAAGTTCTCCAGAGCTACCAAAGTACACGTACACTAAAGAGCTCTGCCATCCTCTATAAGTTCTCCAGAGCTACCAAAGTACACATACACTAAAGGGAAAGGGATGCTTTCTGTCCAAATGAAATATTATTGATACCTCCTTCCTAAGTCCTTAGTAATCATCTGGGAAAACTCCCTTATTTCTTGTGTGAAGAAGCTGAGATCTAGAAATACAGTGACTTTCACAAGGTCGCCTAGGGAATAACGAGCAAAGCCAAAATCATAGGATCATTCAGTTCCTGGGACTCCAAATCTGTTTCTTTCTCCATCATGCCATGTTGTATATATCAAGCTCCTCATTTTACCGATAAGGAAACCACCCCAAAGAGGTTACCTAGAATCTTTGAGTAGAAAGGGACCCCAGAGGCCTGGTACCTGAACAAGAATACCCTTTGTTACCCAGGTTTTGTTTGAAGACTCCAGATCTAGAGTCAGGAAGACCTGAGTTCAAATCCCACATCACACACTTACCAGCTACATGATTCTGGTCCAATCACTTAACCTCCCTGAACCCCAGTCTTCTCAACTGAAAAATGAGGGTAAGAGCACAGACTCACAGAGGAGTCGGGATGGGCAAATGAAATGAAGTTTGTAAAGTATTTTTTAGACCTTAAAACACTGATACGTGTGGGGATAGAGACAAGGCTTGAACCTGTGATTTCATTGATATGGGGGCCTCCTGGATGAGGAAATTCCCTGTATTAATGTAGAAGAACACCTTTTCTGCAACTGAATGCTACCTAAAACTCTGAGAGGTCTAGTGACTTGCCCAGGGTCACTCAGACAACATGTGGCAGAGTTAGCACTAGATACCAGGTCTCCTGATTCTGTGTGTGTATGTGTGTGTGTGTGTGTGTGTGTGTGTGTGTGTGTGATTCCAATATTGGGTGAATAGGAGCTTACGATAAGCCAGTCTCTTAGTCATCCCAAGTTTAAAAATGTGTCCTATAACCAGGACATCCTCATCAAAGTCACGTTAGATCATAGGCTTAGAGCTAGACAGGACCTCAGAGAACATCTAATTCAACCCTTTAATTTACAGATGTGGTAACACCCAGGCTCAGAGAGGTGAGGTCACTTGCCCACAGTCTCAGAATAAGTAGCATTGTCAGGATCTGAATCCAGGTCCCCTCACTACAAATCCAGTCCTCATTTCACTGAACTGCTCTATCTCCAAGGGGGCAAAGCAGCTGAGACATCTTAATACACACATGGAAAAAAAAATAGTTCACATTTCCATAGCATTTTAGTTTTCAAAGGGTTTTGGTCACCGTAGACCTTTGAGGTAGGTAGTAGGAGTTGTTGTCACTCCTTTTTTGCATTTGAGGAAACCTATAATCTCAGAGAGATTATAGGACTTGTCACAACATACGGTCATATGGATAGTTCACACCGGAGTTGGGATGCCAAGTTCAGGCCACCTTGACTATGACAACATTAGACCATAGAAACCACCCTCATTATCCATGGGGTCATAGATTTACAGCCGGAAGGGGCCTTAGAGGTCACTGAGACCAACCCTTTGCTTTACAGCTGAGGAAAATGAAGCCCAGAGAGCTTATGACTTGCCCAGCTAGTAAGTGTCTGAGGCAGGATTCTAATTCAGGCCTTCCTGATTCCAAGTGTAGCATTCTACTTCCTACAGAAGGCTGCCTTTCCATTCAACCCGAACTTCTAACCCTATGTCACCATCAAGGAACAGGATATAAGACAGTAGTGTTACACTCAAACAGAAATAAAAGCCACTAAATTGTACATAAGGATCCTGGCTGGCCATATGTTACTTAGAAAAATACATATTACCATTTTCTATGTTCTATTGTATTTTTGTGTATTTTGTTAAGTATTTTCCAATTACGTTTTAATCTGGTTCTGTCCTCACTTAAGGATATTGCCACTGGATATTTGGCACCTCTAATGTAAGACACCGTGGTTGTCTTCCTTGATGTCAGTCTCAGAGGGTGGAAACATTTCCCAAGCATCCTATTCCCCTGATAACCCCACACAGTGACTTAGAAAGTCACAATGTAAGGAGCCAGGCTAAATCAGAGATGAGTCACAGGTATCATACTTTATGATATGAGACTGCTGCTGGAGATGCATGGGGCTCCTAGACAGTGAGATGTCCCAAAAGGCATTGAATTCTTGGCCAAAGAGCAACTTCTGCCTAAGGCAAGAGATATCACTCCACTAAGGAAGGATTCTCTGGGACCAGAAAAAACTGAAACAAGGATGTAGAGCCAAGTATGCCTCAAAAAATATAAGCAACACAGCACCATAGCCTCTAGAAGAATATGGGCTATGGCTAAACCATGGGATGAGACACTATTCTAGAAAATTATGGTTCCTAAAGTCAAGCTGCTATCATTTTGAGGTTTCTGGGTTTGGACAAGAGAAAACATGAGAGAGACAGCTGATGATGGCTGCTGACAGCCAGCATCACAATGCCCGGGGCTTCTAATCACCAACTTGGAAAAGAATAAACTTTAATTAGACTCTCTCCAGCTTAGGGAAGAAGGATAAAATTCTCCTCCTATTTGCCCAACCCCTCTCCACTGGAACATCTCCTTAGGGCCCTGAGTTAGTGTATGTGTATATACGGTGAGGGGTGGGAATGGAGAGTTGGGGAGGCAGGGAAGAGAATTAACTATTCCCTCACCCAGTTAGCCCCTTTTCACTCTTATGATCATCATCTGATAAAACTAGGAGATGGCAGCTGACAGACACAACCAAGTCCCATGCTGGCTCTGCCAGTAAAAGATGGGGCAGCCTCTGGCATGTGACCCATTCCCCATGATGCCATCCTGCCTCAGCAGGGTGTGGAGCAGGGTAATTAGTATTTATATTAGACCTGGTTACCCAAGGAAGAAAGGTGCTATTAAGATGCATTGTATCATTAATGCCAATGCTATGAAGAAAAAAAAATCCACACATGTTTACAGGCCAAAGAGCTGGGGTTGGAGCATAGAGAGGGGTTAAAAGTGGCAAGAATGATGGAGGTAGCCTGTGGGGAGGTCACCCCAGGGGTAACACATCCCGGGAGGTGTCAGATGTGTCCTGGCCTTCTGCAGAAAAAGCTTATATCCAGGGAAGCTAATAGATAGGGCTGGGGGAATGCTCAGAGGTAGCCACACTGACTGAGTGAATTTTTGTTTTCGTGGACCGGAATGTTTAAAAACATTCTGTTGACCCAGCTATAAAATTCTGGGCAATGGTCCTTAAGAGGGATCAGTCAACTGGGTTGGGAAGGGATGCTGACGCATGCCTTAATCAGTCAAAAACCACTGACTGAGCAGTACAGCAGGTAAAGCCCATTTTCCTGTGATACAGTTCAAGGAGCCAGTCAATATTTTGGGCAAATAGAATCATGAAATGGAATCTTCCCCTTAGCTAAAATGAGTCCCAGTGGTGATGTAAATCACCAAAGATACAAAATGAAACTTGAGTGTTCGGGACTCAAACTCATGAATGCTGGGATTTGTTTGTTTGTTTGCTTGTTTTGAGGGGAACAGAGTATTTTGGCTAAAAACTCCAAACTCTTCATCTGGCTCTCATAGGACCTCCTCTTTTGACCAGTATTCCTCATTGTTCACTCTCACTCCAGCCAGACTAGTGAGACCCCCCTCCTCGCTGTCCCTGCCTCCCGCCCCCAACCTGTAATTCTCATTTCTGTCTTGAACTCTCTTCCTCATGCAGTCAAATCTCTAGGTCCCTGCTTTCTTTCAGGGACAGCTAGGTGGCCTGGAGTGAACAGAGTGCCAGGCCTGGAATCAGGAAGACCTAAAGTCAAATCCAATTTCAGATACTTACTAGCTGTGTGACCCTGGGCGAAACCACTTAATCTCTGTTAGCCTCAGTTTCCTGGTCTGTAAAGTAGGACTAATAACATAGCACCTACTCCTCAGGATTGTTGTAAGGACATTATGACTGTAAAACACCTGGTACAAAGTAAGCCATATGTATCGTCATCACTATTATCTCTTCAATATATTTTCTTCCAGTCTGTGGAAACCCTAATTCTGGAATGCCACCTTGTGACAAGCTAAGCAATCTCCACCCAAATCCTACCCTTAGCCTTTAACACCTAGCTCCATTCTTCCGTCTACGAAACCGGGCTCCCCTGACCTCCCCTGAACTCCGCAGGCAATCGTGCCTTCCCGCTTTTGAATGCTTATAGTACTCCATCTGAAAAATTAACCTGACACTAGTCTCTAGAGCCTTTTTATTGTCTAACTCTTTGTGTATTTTTATACTATTTCCCTAAATAAATTGTAAGTTCCTTAAGACCGAAGACCAAAAATTATACTCATAATTGTGGACCTTTGCCACCCAGTACCTAGCACAGGGTTGAATCCTTAGAAGGCATTGATTCCATAGACACATATTGATTAATGGATTAATTAAATCCATTAGAGAAAATGTTAGATATTAATTTCTATTTTTAGACGTATGCAGAAGCCTATGTATTTCTAGTAGGGCTTAATCTTTAGATACCCAGGGTACTACTGCTACCAGAGCTCTAGATTTTAAAGTCATCATTGGCATGTGCTCTAAATGTGAATATCTCCCAAACACCTTCTACAAAATTCATCATTTTGTTTATTCTGCTCAGCTCTAGGCAGAGACAACCAGACACTGGAAGCCACCAAGTAAAGCCTGGTTGAGCCCTTTCTGTGGTGGAAATAGAGGAAATTCCTTTTCTGGTGGGGATTGGGTTAGATTATGTTAGACATTCCTTCTAACTCCAAGATTCAGCCGTCTTTCTAAATCTGCCGGTTGATCTGGTAGCTTTTGAACAACCTGAAGCAGTTTTTATTTGAATGACGTGGCAGCCCACCTCAAGATCTGTGTAGGGGACCACCCTGTAAGGAAACAAAATAATGTAGAGAATGTTCAGATTGGGTTTACCAAAGGCACTAAACCCTGCAGGAAGTGTTCTACTTCAGGGTCCTGACCCAACATTTCCTACATTCAAAGCATTTATTTAGTGCCTGCTGTGTGTAATGCACAGAGCTAGAAGCTCAGGCTACAAAGATGAAAACAAAAACACTCCCTCCTTGAATTCCACTGATCGGAGCCACCGTTTCCACCTCACAATGAGGGGAAGAGGGAGGAGGCAGCTCCGGAGGTGAACTCTGAAGGAAGTGAAGGATGCTGAGGGAATGTATCTCAGGCACCAGAGACAGCCTGTGGGAAGGCATGGACATGAGATGGCATGCTGTGTTTGAAGAGCAGCAAGTATGCCAATTCAGCTACAATTGAGGGTTAATGAGGCTGGATAGGCAGCCTGGAGCTGGACTGGGAAGGGCTTTCCATGTGAGGCTGTGAAATTTGTATTGTTTCCTAAAGGCAACAGGCATCTACGCAAGATTGTAGAGCAGGAGAGTGACATAGTCAGATTTATGTTTTGGGAAGATAAGCATGAGACTGGGTTTTCACTGAGGTAAAATTCAACAATTTTGCCTCTAAATAATCTCTCTTCTAGGACCAGTCCACATCATTCTAAACAACAGGACCACACAAAAGTCTCTGATCTTTGCATCCGGTGCCCAGAAACCAATTGGTATTCTCTTCCAGCTTCAAAACTGATGATGCCGAACTCATGATGTTGCATTTTACACCAAATTACCGTTCCCAAGAAATCTCCAGGCTCCCATCTTATGAACAGAGCTGAAGTAACAAAAGCACCCTGAGGCTAATGAACATTTCATACCCTTCCCTGTTCCTGGCAATTGGCTCTAACTGCTTTTTTACACTTGCAAGTTGGTGAGCAATTTAGTGGCCCATGAAGTCCCCTGCAAAGCCTTATCTTATAAATTTCATAGTACCACAGTACTTCTAGAAACAACAGAGGCAACTTTCACTGAGTAGGGGAAGGGTAATTTTATCATTATTATTATATATGTATATGTATGTATATTTTTCTAGATATAGATATAGGTCACTGTTAATTTTATAGTCCCCTGCAAAGCCTTATCTTATAAATTTCATAGTACCACGGTACTTCTAGAAACAACAGAGACAATTTTCCCTGAGTAGGGGAAGGGTCATTTTATTCCACGTATCACTGTTGAGGCCAAATTACAATGAAGTTCTTTCATTAGTGGTTACTAAACTCCTTGGGATAGATACTAAAACAGATCTGGGTTATACTGAATTCAGAGCCCTGACAGATAGGTCATATCAGAGGCAAGGTCTTAGTATATAGGTAAAAAAGGTTAAGGTCTCCCTCCAGTTTCTTACCCCTCCTTCAATTTAAGTAAAATAAGGTTTCTGGTCATTTGAGAAATAATAAAGCCCCTTAGAAGGTAGCCTTTATATGCAACATAGGGGAATACATGTAAGCAGATGCCAATGTAGCAGTATAAGCAGGACAGTGGGAATGAAGAGGACTAGGGGAGTCCCTTACTCGGCAAATATCCTCAGCACTAACATGCTGAAGGTGGAAATGGGTATAGGGGAGCAATAGAGGTACCCAACAAAGAAATCCAAAAGGGAATGCACTGAAAAGCAATCCTCTCTTCCCTTTTTGTCCCATGTTGGCTCCGATCTACTCTAAAAGGCTTATCTCACTTAGTCTAAGTGATTTTTTATTTGTTTCAGGTTATTAATCCTTTTCTCTTTTTAATAATCTCTCCTGTAAATCAGCTTCAAGTTGGTTAATCAACAATAACAGAGTGACTAAAAAAAAAAATTCCCTCCCCTGGGAATTTTGCCTTCTCTTCCCACGCCTCTCACTAGGGGCCCGATGGATGTATGTTTCCATTTCCCGGACTGACCAGTTTCCCCCACCTCTATCCATGATGCTATGATTGATAACACAACAAATGTTAGTGGTTACTAATTTCTTTTATACAAAGGGGAGTAGACAATGTCATTACAGGGGAGAGAGTTCTAGGGTGGTGAGGGTACAGTTTGTTGTCTATTCAGTGACCAGCATCAGGCATTTCTGACTGTAGGAGCTGAAAATGGTTTTTCTGTTTGGATTACCTTGCCCATTGTGGGAAACAGGGAGATATAAACTTGGAAGGATTATTCAGCTAGAAGGGTAGTGTCTTTTCCCATCCAGGAGGCAGGAAAGAAGGGAAAATGTCTCTGGGGGGCTCTTGGGTTATCTCATCCATCATTGATTGTCCTTACTGGTAGAGCAAACATCTTCATCGACCTCAGCAGCTGTAACCTAGAAGCTTATCATAGCCTTCCTCAAGGGAAGAACTGAGATGCCACAACTCCTCTGCCTGTCATAGAGTCAAGATGGAGGATGCCAGAAGAAATCAAATTCTATTCCTTATTCTCCACTTCCTGGTGTCTCATGGCTCCCCAGTTCCATAATGGTAGTGTTGGTAGATTCTGGGGAAGCGTTTTTCATTTCCACGGACATTCTGACACAGAGTGAACTAAATCGTTCCCAACTATGTCCTGCTTCAACATGTAAGTACACACACACACACACACACATTTCCATTCATTCATACATAGAGAGCAAGAGTGCCTCTAATACTTCATCCCTGGGCTCCAGCATCTGCTCAAGCATTCCTGGGAACTTGAGGATGGTCACCTGATCTCATGTAGTGGTTCAGGTGAAATCTTCTCCAATTACCTACTATGACCAGGAGCATCTCCTTAAGAGGCAGTCATACCCTATGTGGGCCTTTCAGATCTGAGGTCATCCATAGAGTGATGTTGACTCTTGAGAATGGGGTAGTCAAAGGATCCAACCATTGCATGAATTCTCAGGGACCTGTGATGTCCATTTTTCCACAGTCCTGGAACCCGATGCCCAGGAAAGTGCACGTGTCCCCATCCCCACCTCCTCCCACCACTATCCCATCAATCTCCCATTCTTCTTTCCTCTCTTTTATTTCCCTTTTGTCTCAATGCCCCCTTCCTAACCTCCCCTCTTTTTCTTTCTTTTCTTTCTTTCTTTCTTTCTTTCTTTCTTTCTTTCTTTCTTTCTTTCTTTCTTTCTTTCTTTCTTTCTTTCCTTCCTTCCTTCTTTCCTTCCTTCCTTCCTTCCTTCTTTCTTTCTTTTTTTCTTTCTTTCTTTCAAGGCTGTTTGGGAGATGACATTTGAGTTGGGCCTTAAAAGATGGCTCATAGGATCGTAGATCCCAAACAAACATAGGATCTCAGAGGCATCTACTCCAACTGGCTCAGTCTACAGATGAGGAAAATACAGGTTAAACAACTTGTGTGTGGCCACAAAAATGATGAACATCAAAGGCAGGATTTGAAACTAAGTCCTCTGTCTCCAACGTCAGTGTTTTTTTCCACTGTGACTTGATGCTGGCTGGAATTTAGTAGGAGTGAAGAATGAAGGTGGACATTCTAGGCATAGGAAACAGTAAAGAAAGGCAAGGAGGCAGTAGGTTACTGGTACGTTTAGGAATCAGGTAGTAATGCAACTTGGGGTTTTTAATTATATTTTTAAAAATTCTGAACTTAATAAACAACAAATAAAGTTAACATTTTCGTATATGTAATAGAACAGAAAAAGAGGATTGTACTTGAAATTGGAAATATCTATTATGTATAGCTTACTTTTCTTTTTCAATAGATATATATTCTTTTAAAAATATATATGAGAGCATAGCTTTCAAAGCTGTCATGCTTGTCTACTTTCTAGCTATCCTTCTGTTCTCTTCTGTTCATTAAAATTTTTTTCAATGACTTTCTTCTCCACATTTTTTTCTTTTCTTCCTTCCTTCCTTCCTTCCTCTCTTCTTTCTTTTATTTTCTTTCTTTCTTTCTTACAATGATATCCCTTGATCCCCCTTCCTCCTCCTAGCTACTTCCCTCAACTTGAAAAAGAACAAACCCCTTGTAACAAATGATATGCATAGTCAAGCAAAACAAATTCCCACATTGGTGTGGAGTAGTCCAGTTTGGCTGGCAGGTAGAGGTCACAGAGGGTAGTCATAGAACTGAAGGCCAGAAAGGTGAGATGGAGCCAGGTTCCAGAGGACCTTCCAAGCCAAGGAATGGAGTTTGGAACTGACTTTGTGGGCAGTAGTCACTGGAGTTAATTAATTCAAGGTGACACATCCCAATGCATAAGTAAAGACTATTAGTCTGGTTAGGCTATGAAGGAAGGATTAGGTGGGGAAAGAGAAGAAGTGGGAAGATATTGGAGTCTATTGCAATTATCTGGGCAAGTGGCTGTGGGGGCTTGTACTAATGTAATGGCAGTGGGGCTGGAGAGGAGAGAATGAATAGAAGAGATAGAGGGATAAACTGGGCAAGACTTGGTAATAGATTGGATACAAAAAGTGAGGGAGGAGAAAAAGTCGGAGATATTACAGAAGCTAAGAACAGGGGAGACAGGGTGAGTGGTAATGTCACAGGCTGAAACACTGAAGTTTTATAAAAGGGACCTGTTGTACTAAATGACCTCCAAGGTCCTGTCCAACTCTTAGATTCTTTGCTAGGTTTTTCAGAAGGTCTAATTCCCGAGGAAGAGGGAATTGGAGAGCTACCTAGAGGAAAGTTTACCATATGCCTGCATAGATAAGGAAGGAAATAAGCATTTATTAAGTGTTTACTAGCTGCCTGGCACTGTCCTAAGTACTTTAAAATTATCTCATTTAACCCTCACAGCAACTCTGGGAGGTAGGTCCTATTGTTGCTCCATTTTACGGTTGAGGAAAGTGAGACAGACAGGTGTTAAGTGATATGAAGGATCACACAGCTAGTAAGTGTCTGAGGTTGGATTTGCACTCAGGTCTTCCTGACTCCAGTTCCAGGGCTCTGTCTGGCTTAGCCATCTACTTTATGGAAGAGGAGGCTGAAATAAGATCATACTCAGGGAAGCAGTAGAAAGCTGCAGTTGGAATCCAGACTTTAGGAGCTGCAGCCTCAGATTCTGTCCCCTCTGGGAGGGAGAATCTGTCTCATGACCTGGTTTGTAGGCAAACCAGGTTTGATTAGTTGAAGTTTTGGAGAAAGGGCCCTTTGAACATAGTGTGCATTTGTCAACCTCCTGGCTCATTAGACAATGGTAATTGAGTGCTTTCTGTGTATGGGGCTCTGTCCTTGGCGGGGAGGGGGTGGGGGTGGGGATAGAAAGAAAGAGGTCACTTAGAATCCAATGGGCATCATGAGCTGGAAACTAGAATTCCAGCTGGGTATTGCCACAGATGGAAAAGCAGAGCAATTGGTCTGCAGAATCAGGATTAGAATGCAGGCTCCATGACCCTAACTCTATAGTCCTTGAAGTGGACATTTGATCATCTCTTGCCCTACCTCTCCCTGCTTCACTTTTGCCCTGCGTGAATTTTAACACCTCCAAAGGAAGAGTTTAGGGTTTGTCACTTGGAGCAAAAGACAAGCCTTATGAAGTCCAAGTTGATTCCTCATAATTTAGAGGAGAAAGGTTCTGGGAAACTAATTAGTTCATCACTGTCCACCCAGTTGATGGTGTAAATACCTTGGTAATTTAGGAAATTAGCCTGCCCTGGTAGGCATGTCCTTGTACATGTGTCTGGAATTAAAATATCAGAGTAACAAGTGGCAAGAGGACCTGAGCCAAGAATGTTTTCAAACCCTGACCTTGGGGCTCCAAAGCTGCACCAGCTGACAGCTGAGAGGGTCCAAGGCAGGTGTAAGCAATTCAATCACTCACCATCTCTGGAAGCCAAAGATGGAAACAAGCTGCCATTCCTTAGACAGAACAGCTAATGCCCAGGAATGATGGGGAAAAAGATGGTTCTGTCCATAAAGCAGGATGTAGGGGTGGGGAGTAGGGAAGGACTGAGATTGGGAGTGTGGGCAAGAAAAAAAGGAGCTATCCCTCCTTATCTGAATCACAATCTGTTGTCTTCTCACTTCTCCTCCCTTGAAATCCCACACTTGACTTCAGAAAGTGACTTCCAATCCCTCAGCCCCTTAGTTCTTTCCCAGGTCTTCACTCTCGCATTGGCTACATTCTCCTTCCCTCCCCATCTTCACCCCTTAGCGAACCATTTCAACTCTACATTGTCTTCTTCTCCTGAGTCCCTGGTTCCCCTATCTTATTGATAATCTTTCTCTGGCCAAGCCTCAGACCCGGATTGTTCCCACCTTCTGCTACCTTCACTCCTACTCAAGCGCTACCAAATGAAGCTGGAAGAGATCACAAAATTGTGCCAGCTGGTTCCGCTGCAAATTTCTATTACATAATCCCACCTGGCCATCACTGCAGCAAGTCCTTTCACTGAGTCACTAGCCCATTCACCAGAGTGGTTTTTCCAAACCTTTTCACCCTTCAAATTTCCCATAGCTTGCCCTCCCTCTCACCTGAGAAATGCCTCATACTTCATTGAAAAAACTGAGGTCATTGCTCTTCCTTCTTCCCAACCCCCCACTTAATGAACTCCATTGGCTCCTTATCTCTTCCAGGATCATATGTAAAATCCTGTGTTTACCTTTCACATTCCTTCATAACTTGTCTTCCACCCCGATCTTTCCAGTCTTCTTATACCTTGAGCCCCTTCCCCCATACTCTGCACCTCCTCACTGTCCTTCACGTGACACACCATCTTCCAACTCTATGCATTCTCTCCCTCCTAGACCCTGCCTCTTGGCTTCCCCGGCTTCCTTCAAGTCTCAGCTAAAATCCTACCTTCTAGAGGAAGCCTTTCAAGATCCCCCTTAATGCCAGTGCCTTCCCTCAGTTGGTTATGGCCCATTCATCCTGTATCACTTCTTTGTACGTAATTACAATTGTCTCCTTTGAGATCGGAGACTAGCTTTTGCCTTTCTTCACATCCCCAGGCCTTAGCGCAGTGTCTGGCCCATAGTGGGCAGTTAATAAATCTCTATTGACTAACTGTTGGACTGACTGTGGGACTGAGTATTGGACTTGGGAAGTTCTTGACTTTGTTGCTGGTAACCTGTCTTCAGACTTGGAGTTTAGGGGAACTCGTATTCTATGAGACTAGTTAGAAAGTCAACTCAATGAGATATAAGAGACCGCCCTATTTTGTAAGCCCTGAGTTTAGTCTAGAGTCTAATGACATATTGTACATGTATTTACACAAACACACAGTCACACCTAGAGTACAACAGCCTCCAACAAATACAATATTTGTACCGTTGTTGCCGGAAACGCTGCGGGTGGATGACAATGTACGCTTGAGTAATAGGAGCCGGCCCTTTTTGTTCTAAGTGAGTCTGAACTCTGAGATTCGGGACTGGTCTGATTATTAGCCAAAGTGTAGGCTTTTGCCCCAAGGATACATAATCCCATATAAAAATCCCTAGGCTCAAAAGGAAAGGAAACTGTCTCCACCCAGTGGCTGAATCAGTGTACTACAGGTAAAGGGAGGGGGTGGGGGGCGCCCCGCCGGGATGGCATATTGGATTGAAACTACTCTTTTCTTTTACTAGGAACCCTCAGAAATGTTTTAAAGACAGGATGCTTACTTGATGAGTAAGACCTGTCCAAGCCTCTATGGTCTCTTCAGAATCTCTAATCCAGTCCAGGGCGAGCCTCAGCTCCAGGGCATAGTTTAGTCCCCAGCCCAAGGGAGAATATTTAGAGTAACAGGTTGTGGGGGCGGGGGGGAGGAACGGGGGACGGGATGGGACTGGACTACAGTTAGGAATGCCAGGGGAGGAATGCCAGGATGAAGGTATGAAGGACAAATTCCAGCGAGCCAGTGATTTTGATTTATTTATTACAAGCTCATACCAGGGAGTGACGGTGTATGGTTAGAGGCCAAAATCACCGGCCGGGGAAGCAGGATGTCTGGCATCCCATCCTTGGTTCTAATTCTCTGTGTGATCTTAAGTAAGGGGCTGCCCCTCTCTGGATCTGTCTGCTTAATTTATAAAATGCATGCAGTCACTCTCATTCCAGGAAAGGTAGCTCAAGAAAACTGGGAAGAGAATGAAATCTTCCAGGAAACTCAAAACGATGGGATGTAGAGTATTGGGGTCAGGGAGGGGATGAGGAATTTGGAATAGTCTTGGAAGCTCAGCCTTCAGGCCAGAGCTGGTTTCTCCTGCCAGAGTTTACTAGGTTGCAGAGGACTGTACAATATTCTAAACCTGGTCCCAATTTCAGCTCTCATCTGGTCTTCAAGGGGCCCGTCCATGTCCTGCCCCACCCTTCCGTGCCTGCCTAGTGAGTCATCCCCTGTGGCTGCCCCACCCCAGGTTTCCATGACAATCAGCCTACAAAGAAGTCAGATTTGCTGGCCCGGAATGGGGACAAAGAGAAGTGGGACAATTCTGTTCATGTGTGTTGGGGGAGGCTGTTGAGGAAAGGGGAATACTGGGGAAACTGTGGCTAGATTTGGAGCGATCAGAAAGCACTAACTTGTAGCTTAAAGAATCCTTTGTTCCTCAGGTCTGCCCTCCCCTGGCCCCAGTCCCCTCCAGTCCATTCTCCTCCCCTGGCCCCACCTTTGTGTCTCAATCCTTTGTCTCTAACTCCATTTTGACCCCATTCTATCCTCTCCCCCTAGCCATAGGCTTGATTTAAGCTCCCTCTATCTAGTGGATTTGAAGTCAGATCTCAGGGATAATGACTGCTAGGGAGGGAAAAGATTAGCCTGGGTCTGAACCATTTTTCTACCATCTTTGTTTGGCTATCTGCGTCCACATCACCAACCCCAGGAAACTGAGTCTGGTCTGGCTGGAAGGTAGGAGGAGCAGGTGGTGATTCCAAAAAGGATTCCAGAAAAAAATTACATATGTTGTCAGTTTCCATTGATGTTTTGGTTAGTTTCATCAAACTGCTTCTTTTTTCTTTTCTTTTCTTTTTTCTTTTCTTTTCTTTTTTCTTTTCTTTTCTTTTTTTTTTTAAATTCTGTATTATAAGCAATAGATTGCTTTGGAGGGGGAGAGGGGGAAAGAGAGAAGAAAGCATCCAGAAATGAAAATGGTGTAAAAAACAAAAGCTATCAATAAAAATGAAAAATGAAATTGTAAAGGATGTCTAGGAGGAAAAAAAATATGATTCCAGAAGTGCCAAAACAAGAATTCAGAGGAGAGTAAGGGGGGCGGGGCGGGGAAGAGGGAGGGAGGGAGAGAGAGAGAGAAAGAGAGAGAGAGAGAGAGAGAGAGAGAGAGAGAGCTGGGAGACGGGAAGGAAGAGGGGAAGCTGTGACTCAGTGCCTGGGAGTTACATAACTAACTGTATTACCAAAACCTTCCACAAGTGGCGAGGTTCCTCCTGTTTGTCCTTCGTTCTTGAGGAGTGACATCAGGGTGATGATGCCATGATATGCAAGTGAATTGGATTTAAGTGAGGCAGGACTGTGCAAAATCACCAGCTCCAGAACCATCTAGGTCCAGTGGTGAAATGCAGATCTGAACAACTGGAGAAGGCCCAAGATGCAGAGGGGACCTTGGCCTTTTCAAGCTGAAGTCTTTAACATGTCTCGATTTGACTGAGGCAATGCCCTTTTAGTGAAAAGAGGCAAAGAATGGCCTCTTTAAAAAAAAAAAAATTGATGTGGGAGGGGAAGACCCTCAGGGTTCTGGCCAGAGCAGAAACGATTGCTATTCACATTCATTCTGAGCCAATCAGAGCATTGGACTCAGAGGCCGAACTTACAACCCTCAAATCAAGGTAGAAGTATAGAGGTGATGTGACAGGGTTATTCGAGCATCTGGGCCAGTCCAAGTCCCTTGAGCCTGGAGGGAATCTGGGAAACTCGATTTGGGGCATCACAGAATGCCCGAACTGGGAGGCATCTAGCTTAACCCAAGTCTTTACAGAAAGCTTAAGGTGGCCTGCCCAGGGGTCACATAGTGAGTAAGTAGCAAAGTCAGGACTGCTACCCAAGTCTCCTGACCCCAAGTTTAATGCTCTTTTCACTAGAATCTCCTTTTTGTTCCTTTTGGAGCTTCAGCTCTGCACAAAGTACATTTACAAACCTCAGTCTATCTAGTAGACCACCTGCTTCCCCACCCCTCCAAAGGAGGGATCTGCCCCTTTTTATCTCTAGACTGGCCTGCAGAGAAGGAAAAGAGTCAGTCAGTCCTGGATATGCCCAGAGCACACAAGTCCTAGATGGAGAGAGCACTCACACAGTGTATGCTTCTAATGTTTTCTCCAATCAATAACAGACTCTGTGGTACCTATGCTCCCATTAAGGGTCAACTTTTGTTCGCAGCTGCCAAGGTCGAAAGTAGCCAGACAAGAGTCCAAAGAGGAGACAGAACATTTGGGGTTCTTCTCTCTCCATATGAGAGGAATTCATTTTAATAAGAGATCACACCCCATGGGGTATTTCCAAATTGAGGCCATGACGAAGAGGTGGGGATTGGGGATTGAGGAGAGGGGTTACTCCTTTTCTTCTTTGCATAGGTAATCACTTTTGGAACACATATTTCTTCCCAAAGCCGGAAATGGCTTCTGCAGCCTGACCTGTTGTCTTGTCGATGCCCTCCTGGGTTGACTTGACCAAGTGCTCCGCAGCTGGAGATGAGAGAGAGGTCACAGGTGAAAGCTTGCCTGCTCTGCTCCGATCCAACCATTCTCCCCCACCCCCAGGCCCCCTCCCCCCCCCCCCCAGCTCCACTCCAGAAGAACCCTTCCCTGGGGATGAAGGTGGCCAAGGCACAAGAAACGGCAAGTTCACCATTTGTCATTGCTGCTTAGTCTCCTGCTCCAAGGAGAAGGGACAGGGATAAAGACAGGGAGACAGCAATACACGAGGAGCAAATCCCTAATGGGTTCAAAGGTTCCATGACAGTACATTAGTTCTTCTATAGTGCATGTTTTGAAAACTCAAATTTGTTACAACATGTTTGATATATTAGAAAACAATTGGAGAATAATGTGAATTTGGAGTTTCCTCATGCTCATATCTATGAGAAACATGGAGGATGAAGAAGACTGAACACTTCAGAATAATTCACACCCACTTCCACAAACTAACTTCAGCTCTTTTTCAATGTTAAAGGGCCATATTTGTTATATAGCTTCTGGTTCAGTAGGAACTGTGGACCGATATGGGCTGGTTTGTACCCACACACTCTCTCCCCCCATCTTTAGCAATGGTCCTTGCCCCCCCCAACTTGTCCCCCTCCCCTGTAGCCATCAACTTTGTCAACCCAGGCCCATTCCATCCCCCACCCCTGTAGAGACTGGGTCACAGGCTGAGTAGCAACCACTATTTAACGTATCATTGATGTGTTTCTACCGTTTTTATAACGTTCCTTTTTTTAATGTCACTGATAAGGTTTTTGGGTATTACACGCTTAACCCCATTTTCTCCTTAAGCTTTGTGGTTTTTATTAGGTGACCTTTCATAACTATGATTTTTAGAAACACATATGTCTTGTTACAGCCAAACTGATTGTATAGGGTAGCTGAATCCATAATGTACCAGCCAAGCATTCTTAGTCAAATCCAACTGGCCAGGAAAACTTCAGGAAAATGGAGACCCAGTGCCCATGAGTTTTAGCTGGAGAGAGGAGGGTCCTGCTAATTGCAACCAGTGCCTTCTCTGAGCCACCTTTGTCCTCCCACCCCCACCCCTGTTATTGCCTCCCATCCACCATTTGATCCCCTTCCATTGTCTGACCTTTCTGTCCTGCCTCTGTGGCTTGGTCCACAGCCTGTTGGGCAGCTTCTGCTGCTGCATTTGCTGAAATAGATAAATGGGGAGAAAGAAGAGAAAAAAAGATGGGAGGGTGGGGTGGAGGGAGAGAGAGAGAGAGAGAGAGAGAAGGGGGGAGATAGGGAGGGAAAGAAGGAGGGGGAAAGGGTGAGAGACAGGCAGACAGAGATTAATTTAAGTTTCTTTTCTTTGGCTTATACATTCTATTCTCTAAAAGTCTCAGATGGGAAAAGAACTGCCAGTAGAGACAGAGAAATGGAGTGAGATGATGTAGGGTTGACATGGTCACCCATATCACCTCCATGAGTGGGAAGCCACCAACTGCAATCCTTCCAATAAGATGGAGGCCCATGAGGTCTTCCCACCTGCCACACTGAGTCCTCTGGTTGTTGCCCTACACCTGGCTGATTGCCCCTCCCAGTTTGTTTTTTTTTTTTTTTGAGTTTTGATTAAAAGGGCCATCCTTTGATTAACTTCTTAAAGAGGCCTATTCATTGAATGGGTGTTACCTCACTCAAAGTGAGAACCTGAAAAGGCCTTAGCCTAAAAGGGCCAGGGTCTCCCACTGCATCCTGGGCCATCTCCAGTCATCCTGGTGAATATCAGGCCACTGGATCCAGATGGCTCTGGAGGAGGAAGTGAGGTTGGCAACCTTGCTTAGCCCTCCCTCACTCAAATCAAAGTCAACTGCAAGTCGTGTCATCATTTCCCTAATGTCATGGTCCTCTTCAAGAATGAAGAACAAACATAACACCACCTCCTGGCTGATGCATCCCAAAGCCCACTGGACTTTCCCAATCTGTCTTGAAGCTGGTCTCTCCTGTATGAGCTGTCTTCCCCAATAAGAATGTCAGCTCATTGAGGTCCCTGTTTTCTATTTGTATTTCCTGCATTTAACATACACCTGGCACATAGGAAGTGCTTAATAAATATTTTTTTCATTCTGCTTGGATGATGTCCCTTCTCCCTGCCCAGTTTGATGATCTCTCCCCTTCTGGACCTACTGTTTCTGATGACTGCACTTCTACTGGTGGATGTTCATTCCTTTGGGTTATGCATTGCCTTCTACATGCTCTGAGGCAGGAAGGTGCTACAGTGGAGAGAGCACTGGGCCTGGAATCAGAAAGACCTGAGTTCAAATTCTCCCTCAAACAGTTACTAGCTATGGGACTCTGGGCAAGTCATGTGACAGCTGTCTGCCTCAGTTTCCTAAATTGTAAAATGAGCATTATAACAGTCCCTACCTCCATGGGTTATTACCAGGATCGAATGAGATAATATTTGTAAAGTGTTTGGTACATAGTAGGTATTTAGTAAATGCTTTTCCCCCTTCCTTTTAAAAATGTGTCCTCCTGGTAAGATTCATACATTTGGTCTTTTTTTTCACCTTACTTGTTGTTGTTTAGTTGTATCCAACTCTTTGTGACCCAGTGGATCATAGCATGCTAATACTGTACATGGGGTTTTCTTGACAAAGATTCTAGAGTGGTTTGTAGTTTCATTTGACAATAGATTAAGGCAACCAGAGGTTAAGTGACTTGCCCGGGATCATAGCTAGCTAGAAGGTGTCTAAGGCTGGATTTGAAGTCAGGTCTTCCTGACTCCAGGTCTAGAACTCTATCCACTGGGCCACCTAGCTGCCTCTCACACCTTCACAGGAATGAGTTTTTCAGACACTTCTTCCTTGACAGAGAGAAGTCTTTTAGGCAGGTTCTGGACCTAGCTCTTCCACTAATTAATTAAGTGACCCAGGCCAACTCACTTTCTTTTTTGGGGGTCTTGTTTCCTGGTCTAAAATGAAGAGGTTGAACAAGGGAATCTCTAAAATTTATGAAGATGTGATGTTCTCTGATTCCAGAAATCAGCAGGAGGCCCATCATAGAGCACACAGGGAAAAGGCACATAGTCAATGTGTGTTTATTTGATTTTATCCCTAGGCCTAGTGGCCAAAACCAGCTTAGTTCAATGAAGGGCACGATCAACCTCTATTTCCTCTTCCTAGTTGGATGGCAGTATTAGGGATGAATTCTACCCATTTTACTGCTCAGGAAACTAATCCCTAAAGGGCAAGTAGGTGATACAGTGGACAGAGAGCTACCCAGAGTCAGGAAGACCTGAATTCAAATCCAGCCTCAAACATTCACTAGAAGTCTGGGCAAGTCACTTAATTTCTACCTGCCTCAGTCTTCTTAACTGTAAAATGTTGATGATCATAGCACCTACTTCACAGGGTTGTTATGACTACCAATGAGGAAATATTTGTAAAAGTGCTTATCACAGATACTGCCTGGAGCATAATAGGTGCTTAATAAATGCACCTTTCCCTAAAAGGGTTAAACGATAGCCCTTCCCTTGTCTGTCCTCAGGGATTCCAGTTTGGCCATTTCCCTAGCGGCCTACAGCCATCTCAAGAGAGCAACTCTTACCAGGAAATTAATGAGTTTACTTCATTTTCAAAAATAAGTGAACCTGTGCCAAATAGCACTTGGGGAGGAGGAATGGCATTTCAGCTTTAAGCCAGCAGTGGCAGGCAGCCTGTCCCTAGGAGACCCTGCTTTTCAGGGGAGCCAAGTTTCCCCGTTCTCCTTGGGGGGTTGGGAGTGGGGAAGTCCTGGGGAGCTTCTGGAAAGGGACCAATAAGAAATGAAACACCAAGAATTTAACTTTGGTAAAACCGCCCGAGGCTGGTGGATTTGTACCCAAAGGGGAAAAAATTACGAGATTTAGCTGGCATCTCTGTAGCACCTTATAGTTACAAAGGTATTAGCATCTCAGTTGCTATTTGTTGGTGGAGGGGAGGAATATCGCCCCTGATGGAGGCTGGTGGTGGGCAGCTAAACTCCAATTAGACTAATCCATAGGGGCTGAGACTTCAGGAAATGTGGGGTTCTGAGTGAGTCAAAAAGCTAAAAAACAAGCTCCCCCAAATCTAGACATGTCTGCTGCTGTCATTCAGGGGTGGCCGTTACAGGTGCTGCCAAAGTGAAGGGCTTCCTTCTTTCCTTACCTCTGGATCTCCCCTCCCTCCATTTCATTGGCAATGGCCGATCTATCCCAGCACTACTGGTGACTCCCTCCTCCCCACCATGCACACACCGTGGGTTTCTGCTGTGTCTTCCTTTACTTCCCTGGAACCCTCTCTAGGAAAGTAGGGGCAACCAGGGTGCACAGTGGAGAGTGCTGGAATCAAGGGGACCTGAGTTCAAATGTGACCTCAGACGTTTGTCAGCTGTGTGACCTTGGGCATGTCACTTAACCCTGTTTGCCTCAGTTTCCTCATTCATAAAAAATTAAGAGCTGGGGAAGAAAACAGCAAATTGCTCCAGTATCCTTGCCAAGAAAACCCCAAAAGGTGTCATGAAGAGTTGGACACAACTGAAGAATGACTAACAACAACTAATCTATCCTTTTTCTGTCCTTTTCCATCCATGCTTCTCCCTCCACACCCCATGCCCTTCTTAGTGCTTGTTTCTACTCTTTCTGTTCTTGGCTTTGCTGCTAGCATGGCCAGAGAGCTGCCATCCTATCCTCATGGTGCTCAGTGCTCAAGGAATCTTACTGACGACCCTTTCCCAAGATTTCCTCCCGAACCATATTCATTTGGGGAGCTTTGACTGTAACCAAACCATAGAGGTAATTCCTAACACTACGAAAGATAACCTTAAGGATTCCCACATTTCCAGCATCTCAAGGGTGGCTTCCAGACCCGCAGACATCTCTGGAGATTGGAACTGAATCAACACTTGGTATGGTCCCTGGCACCCACTGCCCAAGTGCCCCCTCGGGCCCCAGGTTAGGGCAAGCAAGGTCTCAAAGTATCTCCTCTTATCAAGTCCCATTTGGCTCAGTACAAGGAGCCTGGGCTCACTGGCATGGTCCCTTTAAGAGAGCAGCTTCTTTTGGAGGGGGATCAAGGAGGACCAGCTCTCTGTTCAAGAATGCAGGACAGAGATAGGCAGAGTAGAGCAGAGCAGAAATAAGCTGACTCGCCGGATTCCAAACTTTCAGGCTGCCTTTGCCTCTCACTAGCCCTGGAAGCAGCACCTGGACATATCAGCCGACTTAGGCTCCCTGAACCTGCTCCTGAATAGGAAACAGGAGATGTGTTCTCTCCCGCTACCCTGCTCCCAGTCTGGAGAGCATCTCTCACCCGCCTCCTGGGCAGCTCCCTCTGCCTCTTTCTTCAGGTTCTGGAAGCTCTTGCTGGCCATCTCGAAGGGGCTGGCTGATTGGGCTGCAGCGGGAGAGATTGGGTGGGGTCGGGGCCTGGATACTTGGGAGGAACGTGCCTGTTGAGATGCTTCCCAGCTCTCTCTTAATGCAGCTGCTGCAGTGGTTCAAGCCTTATGCAGCCAAAGGGCCAGCCCACGCCTACAGGGAGTGGGGAGAGGGCGGGGCAGGTGGCACAGCTTGCCAAGGTTCCCAGCTTCAGCCCTGGAGGAAGGGATTGTCTATGGGTATTTTTCCAGACTGGCAGTTCTTTTCAATGTTAATCTGTGTTGGCCTGCCCCTTAAAGGCATGCATGTGTGTGGGGTCATCTCTGCTGATCCAGGGCCTACTACTGATCCAGTACTGGTTGGGGTGGAATTGGGCTTGGCTAAGGGGAGTATAAGCAAGGTTAATGCTAAGTTGAGGTCAGAATCAGGGCCTGTCTCTCTGTATGAAGGGGAGGGTATATGGTATCAGATTACTTGACAAGGTCTCAAAAGAACTAGATTTTGTCTTTGACTTGTAATATGACCTTAAATAAGTCATTCACCCCTCTTTATCTCAGTTTCCCCATTTGTAAAATGAAACGTTTACACTCACTCTCTGAAGTCCCTTCCAGGTCTGACATTCTATTCCAAGTCAGTCTGAAGTCAATGAGTTATCTCATTTCTGTTCCCAGCATCCACCCCAATTTTCTACCTCCTCCTTATCTGTTGTTTGGATAATAACCTGCTACAGATGGTAGAACCTGAGATTCTCCCCAGAGAGGAATGAAGGGGAGAGTTGGCAAGCAAAGGTGAATGGAATTCCTGGGGTCAGGACAGAACACACTGGTGCCTGATTAGATGAGAATTACATGGGGCTTTGGGGAGCCAGTAGTTTGTACTGGGTTCGAAGCAGGCTGTTCTGTTAACTTAAGAGCTGTGTTACCTTATGAAAGATACTTAACTTCTCTGATCCTCATTTCCTCCCCTGTAAAAGAAAAAGATGGCATCTCACTAGATGATCAGTAATCTCACTTCTGGTGCTAAATCCTACAATCCAATGAAATCGTAACAATCTTCAAGTGAGTCCTTGTATTGGTAATCAAGGTGGGACTTTTTTGTAGTTTTCTCTTTTAGCACTTATTTAATCAAGTGCCCTTGATGAGTTCTTTGATTAAGGTCTTTGGTGACCTCCTTGCCTCAAGGGAAAGCCTGGTTTGCATGGGTTTGAGTGACATGTTTGTGACACCAGAGGCTTTTAGGTCATGTGGCTTTGAGTCGCACATTGTGATGCCCTTTGACCCTGAACAAGATATATAAACCCAGAAGTTGGTGTTCTCCCCTGGGGGCTGTCAGTCATTGGAAGAGTGGTGTGGGACTCTGGGCAGCCATTTTAAGAGCCCTCGGCTTGTAAAGCCAGATGTTGATGCCTTCCTGGTAACTGTGAATTGTGATTTGAGTCAGACAAGAGCTGTCTGTTGATGTTTGTAATTTCTTTTTGTATTTGTTCTGAAGTTCAGGTTGCTGGCTTTTCCTCCTGAACTAAGTGAATGATATTTGTATGTTCGATTAAACTAAGATTGTTAACCTCTTAACGTTGCTTTCTTTAGTAAGGCAGATCAAAGGAACCTGTGTTAGCAGCCCTCCATGTGCTGATTATTGTTGGTTTTACACAGCCACAGTAGCTGCTGGCAGAATTGTTGCTACAGTCCTGTGTCCAGGTTAGGTTTAACTCAAAGCCAATCCCTGGGCTGGACTGATATCATGACAAAGGGTCTCTGACATCAGTCTATCTGCTGTCTTTGAACAGAGCGTTCCAGGTCTGGGATTTCAACTCCTTAATTATTTTAATCACAAGGTTAATGGAGAGGAAGTTTTCCAACCTGCAGCTGTATCCCAGTCTCTCACAGTATTCTTAGCATCTGAATGGATCACACAAATGGCAACTCTCCTAAAAACACAGAGTTACATTTACAAATGAGGACATTGAGGCTGGGAGAAGTTAAGGGACTTGATTAAGGTCACACAGGCAGTAAGTAGCAGCGGACCAGGGATTTGACCAGATCCTCTCATCCCAAATACACTTCTTTCTTGCTCATTTAACAACTGAAAGTTAATAAGCACTGGGAGGGGAGAGTAAGAGGTGCCAAGTCTGTATTCTGGGGAGCCATCTGATGTGGGAAATAGAAACAGCACATGTAAAAATTAGAAGAATGTGAAATAATCTTGAACATCCCTCAGTCTCAGTATTAAACCTGGGGAATAAGACCTGCTGGATAGAAGCTGGCCTTTGGTACTTAGGATACCTGGCTGGCACTTAGCCCTCAAAAAAAAAAGACAATTCAGGAGTCCAATGGGGAAAGAGAGTATGGGGTGGGAAGGGAGGGTTTGTTTTAACTGTGAGTTTGAGTCTTGCTTAACCAGCCCTCATAACTCTGCCCCCATGCCAGTCCAATTAGCCAGGAGCCCTGGCAGCTCTCCCCTCCATGAGCTGCAATGACCACAGTAATGGGTTAAAGGCCCTATGGCTGCCTCCCCTGTAGAGCAGGAAGCAACATCAGGGAATTGATGACCTTTAAATATCTTGGTCTGAGAGAGGGGCATTTTAAACACATGAGTAATCACAGTGGGAAGAACAAAAGCTCCAAGGATAGCATTTGAAAATATTGATGTGGGCTTGTTTCCCAGGCTGGAAATTCAAGTTAGATTGCATGTGTTTGTTGCTGTATGGGGAGTGGAGGGTAGTGATGAAGAGGGAGGGGAGGAAGGAAGCTATGTTCTGCAAAGTTCCGTGCACATGCATCCATGTTTGTGTGCTGGTGTGTGTGCATAGGCTCCTGTGGTTGTATATGCATGCATGTGTAGGGTTAATGCCATTGGCCATGGGCAAACCATTTAATAATTCTAAGACTCAGCTTCCTCATCTGTAAATGGTCCAGGGTTGTCATGAGGGTCAAATGAAATAATGGATAGGAAATGCTTTGCAGATTGTAATAGCTCACTTCACAGTTTCCAAAGTGATTTCTTCACAACCACTCTGTGCTGTATATATGTATATATGTGTATATATATATATATATTTTAATATGAAATATCTTCCAATTTGCCAATGGAGCTGTGATCTCACTGATGTAGGTGTTGCCTCCAAAGATAGAGACTCATCCATACCTGGGCAACTCTTGTCCATGTTTTTCCAAACGTTTGCCATGTAGGGTCTACCCAACTGTTGTGGTCATGGTGGGGGTCTTTGAATTCTCTCGAATTCACAATAATACCCATGGGTCACACAGTCTATCTACTGGTCATCTCTTGCTTCTACTAATTACAGTTATCCCTTCCATATGGTGACTTTCACCATCATCGTTTCAATATATCATGGGTCAACATAAAAAATTAAATAGGAATTTGGAGGGAGTTTTGTGGAAGCCACAGATGACACACAAATACCAGAAGATGGCACAGAAAAAGTATAGAAACTCAGAAATGCATAAAATATATGTATAATATTGCATAATATCAACCCTAATTTTGCAATAAGGTACTGTAAACACCCCATAAAAGAAAAAGAAAAAATACAGACTTCTTCACTGGTACAAAAGGAGGGCCAAAAATTTTACATGTATTTTCCAGATCTCAGGAGTACTGTGCTCTTAACATCCCTCCCCACCCCAGTGTGGAAGGGATGACTGTATAGCTAGCACTTCCATAGCACTTTAAGGTTTGCAATGTGCTTTGACAAATATAATCTCATTTGATCTTCACAAAATTATTCCCATTTTATGGACGAGGAAACTGAAGCAAACAAGGCTAAGTGACTTGCCCAGGGTCACACAGCTAGTAATAAAGGAAAACACTGAAGTAAAAAGCCAACTGACACAATGGTCTCAATTGACAAGTGTAGACCACATTCACCATCTGTAGTCCCACTTCCCTGCCGAGATGAAGATATGTCTTGTTATCAGTTCTTTAGGATTTAAGATTATTTATTAAAATTGATCAGTTTGACAGATTTTTAGGGCTGTTATCCTTTACATCATTGTGGTCATTGTGCATATTGTTCTCTTGCTTCTATTTTCTTCATTCTGTATCACTTCATACAAGTTTTTCTATATTTCTCTGAATTCTTTCCAATCTTCATTTTACAACACAGTTGTAATCCATCAAATGTATATGCCATGATTTTTTCAACCATCCCCCAACTGATGGACTTGCTTTTGTCCCCAGTTATTTGTGCTACTTCAAAAAGTGCTGTTATGAATATTTTGTTATATGTGAGACCTTCCTTGCTGTCATTTATTCCCTTGGGTAGCTGTCAAATACTGGAATCACTGTGTCAAAGAGTATGAATAGATTAGCGACTTTCCCCCCCCTCCATAGTTTCAAATTGTTTTCCAGAATGGTCTGGCAAATTCACAGCTCCTCCAATGGTGTGTTAGTATTCATGTCTTTCCAAACCCCTCCAACATTTTTTTTTATCATTTTTGCCAATTTGTTGGGTATGAGGTGAAATTTGACTTGTTTTAATTTACATTTCTTTTACTATTAGTGATGTGGATCAAATGATTCCACGCTTAGTATTCTATCCACTCCAGTATTCTGATTCTCTGACATCTCTGATGACATCTTTCAAAATACTTCTCCTATTTAAATTCTTTGTTTGTAATGTGTTTCAGCCTGTACATGCCAATCATGAGCCTCTCCATTGCCCTTTGAGTGAAAAATATCAGACCTTGTTATGTGAACAAAAAAGAATTGGTAACCAAGAGAACATTGCTAACTACTGATCCGTATGCCTACTTTCTCATCCATATAAAATTTTCATGAAAATAAGCTATACTGCCTTTGAGGGCATTCGTGAGGAGCATATTAAGAGGGAAGCAGGCTTTCCCAGGCAGTATTCCACAATGGCCTATATCTTTACCATCATGCAATTAACTAGAAGATATAGAGAAGACAATATCCTACTGTGGTCTTCCCATTGACCATTTCTTCTTAGTTTCCCTTGCTAGCTCATCATCCATGTTATGAACTCCTGCTACAAATATACTCCCAAGGCTTAGTCTTAGACACTCTTTTCTTCTCTTTCTGAATGCTAGAATTTGGTCACCTCAACAGTTTAATTATCATCTGTATACAAATGGCTCCCAGATCTATATGTCTAGCTCTAGTCTTTGTCTTGAGCTCTAGTCCAGCAATTGTTTCTGTTTTGGGCAGAAACCCTGAGGCTCTTCCCCTCCGAGATTGGGTTGGGTTTTTTTTGGGGGGGGGCTAGATAAAGAGGCCATTCTCTTTCTCATCTCTTACCTAGCTTAATCTTAATCACTGAATGGGCATTGCCTCAGTCTAACTGAGACCCATTAAAGGGCAAAGTCCCTGACTGCATCCTGGGCCATCTCCAGTCTTCCTAATCTATATTTTGCCACTGGGTCCAGATGGCTACAGAGGAGAAAGTGAAGCTGGTGACCTTGCACAGTCCTCCCTCACTTAAATCCAATTCACTTGCATGTCATGGCATCACCTTCCTTATGTCATGGTCGTCTACGAGAGCAAAGGACAAACAACAGTCTTACATCAACAACTGCCTGTTGGACATCTCAAACTCAATGTATCTAAAACAAAAATCATTACCTTTCAACTACCAAACCTACTCCTTTCCCAGATTCCCCTCTTTCTGTCAGGGACTTTAATGTTAACAGGATTTGAAGATCTTCCCTACCCATTAATAGACCACACCATGGAGCCCATTGCCCATTGGGGGAGAGACTTGCCTTAGGGGGAAGCTTGCTTGTAGGAAGGCTCACACCTTTTGCTAATTTCTAATTAGGCACTGAGTCAGGAGGGTTGTGATGCCTTCTGACTCTGAGAAGTGTATATATACTCTGAGTTGGTATTTTGCTTTGGGGACTCGCTTATGAAAAGGACCTTGTGATTCCCTGGTCAAGATCTGAGTAGCCATATGTTCAGAGCTCCCTGACTGCTCAGATGTAAAGGTTCTCTTGATTAAGTGGTATTTGTAAAGTGTATAGTAATATTGCTTTGATTCAGGCAGTTAAGAGCCCTGTTTGTTGGTCTTTATTTCTCTGTTTGCATTTTCCGTGAAGTTTAGGGTGCTGGCTTTTCCCCCTGAACCAGTGAATGTAATTAAAGATTGTTGATCCCTTAAACAACTATCTTTCCTAGTAAAGCAGATCTTGAGTATGCCAGTGTGGTTGCTGTTACAGGGATACCACCATTCTTTTAGTTCCTTCAGCTTATGACCTCAGCATTAACCTCTACTTTTCATATCCGATGAGTTACCAAATCTTGCCATTTCAACCTCCACAACATTTCTTGTATCCCTCCTTTTCTGGTCAGTCACACAATCACTAAGTTTAGAACTTCATCACATCTCTCCTGGACTTTTACTATGGACTCCTAATTGGCATCCTCACCTCAACTCTCCCTCTCTTTCAACATAGCCACTAAAACGATTATTCCTTAAATTCATTCATTCAGTACACATTTATTAAGTGCCTGCTATGTCCCAGGTGCTATTCTAAGCACTGGTATAAATCTTACCCGTTCACTTCCTCAAAGAACAAACTCCAGTGACCCTGTATTGCCTCTAAGAAAAAACTCCTTTGGCTTTTAAAGTCCTTCCCAGTCTGACTCCAACCCCTGTTTCCAGCCATTATTCCCCTTTCTGTACTCGAATGTCTAACCAAACCAGCTTTCTGTTTCTCTTGCATTGTACCTTATCTTTGCACCTTTCCATGGCTTTCTCCCATGACTAATTTTCTCTTTTATTGCCTCCTTATAGAATCCCTCACTTCCTTCTTATATTTCCTGCCTTCCTTCAAGATACAGTGCAAGTACCCCATTCTACAGGAAGCCTTTCCTGGTCCCCTCAACTGTTAGTGGCCACCTTGCCTAATTGTCCTGTGTATTATTTTATATTTGATATTTACTTATATATGCACGTTATCTCCCTTAATAGAATATAAACTCTTTGAGATCAGAGACTGTTTCATTTGTCTTCATATCCCAAGTGTCTAGCACAATGCCCAGAACACAGTAGGTGCTTAATACATGCTTGTTGATCAATTAACTATAAAAAGTATTTGACTCGATAGAGCAAAATGATGTCCTATGAGTTCTCTTCCAACAATGTGTCTCCCAGTATATATGTCAAAATTACACAAGGATTTCTTGAAATATAATAATGGAGATAACTTTATTCAATGACCCTCTGATAATTAATCTCAAGTTAAATTTAAAGCAACAAGACACATGCATACTGTAGATGTTTGTCATTGCCATGGAGGAGATCCAGGGCAGAGTCTAAATGAAAAAGAGATTCACTATAGAGAGTGCAATTCTCTTGGGGCTCGTATTTATAGATAATATTCTGATGATTACATTAAGCCCAAGGGCATTTCAGAGTCTCTTAAATGAGATCCATAATCGTGCTAAAGAGTTTCATCTAACTATCCACACTGGAAAAAAAAAGTGGATTAAAAATTTCTGTTGTCCAGACTATAATATGAAGTTGAATGAGCAACATAAAGGTCGTCCATTATTATATATCTATACTTTAGCCCTTTTTGTATCTTTATCCATATCTATGCCCATATTTATATTATTTTTGTACCTATATTCATATTTAAATCTATATAATGACCTTCTATAGACACTGAAAATGGTTGAGTTGGGGAGTTCAGGAGTGAATGGGAGAAACAGAATGGGTAATTTCCTAGCAGCAATTTTAATAAACTGAAGCTTCTTCCTGAAATAAAAATCCATGTTTTTCATGACAATATCTTTCTGGTGATGTG
The DNA here is from genome assembly GCF_011100635.1 of Trichosurus vulpecula. Lineage (NCBI taxonomy): Eukaryota > Metazoa > Chordata > Mammalia > Diprotodontia > Phalangeridae > Trichosurus > Trichosurus vulpecula. The sequence continues at coordinate 74,988,830 of NC_050580.1, forward strand.
GGTGGCTTCGAGTTATGGAATAATACTGAATAATTGTAGTTGAAGATCTTGTTTACCAGATGAGGAAAGGAAGGTCCAGAGGGGGTAAAGGGCCTTGCCCTAAGGATGTGAGAATCAGGATTCAATCCAAGTTTTCTGAATCTCCCCCTCCTCACAATTAGACTTCATTTACTCTCTATAACTCCAAGCTAGAAACTGTTGTCCTGTATAGAGTTGGGGCAGTGACTCAGCATACTGACCTGAAGGACCATACAAATAGTATCACAGAAGCACAGATTATGGAGCTGGAAGAGACCTTGGAGGTCAGTGAGTCCAATTCTATCATTTCACAGAGAAGGACATTGAAGCTTAGGTAACTTGGTCAAGTGACCTTGCTCAGGGTCACACATAAAGGATAATGGAGCCCCTCGACGACAAGGGAGTTTATGGGACCAGAGCTAGCACTGGATTAGTCAGTCAACCGAAGGCCATTTGAGCCATTGTTCTAAGTCCTGGAGTCAGACCCTGAGGCAGATTGACTTTTGGAGAGATGACTCCCCTCCTCCTCTTCATTTCCTCACCCTAATACAGGAAAGAAAAAAAGTCAGGTCATGCAGAAAAGCTCTTAATGGAAGGATTCATTGATTGGACTTCCACTTTGTAGATGGGAATAGATGAGATCATCATAAAGGGAAAGAGAAGAGAGGCTAAGTTAAGGAGGCAGCGCAGAGGAGCAGGGTCAGGGGAGGCAGTCTATTATGTCAGAACAGATGATAAAATTAGACCTGGAAGGACCTCTAAGGCCATTTAGCCCAAGCCCCTCATTTCATTTTTGTTCACATCTTTTCTTTTTTTATATATGAACTTACCAATCATTGACAAACACAAACATTCCACTATACAAAGAACAAAAAAGATCTTTTTGTACATATGGATTGTATGTATTTGAAAAGTAAATGCCTCCTCTCCCAGCCTCAATATCACTTTCAGGTTTCTGGAATCATTTTGGGTCTGTTATTTGCTTAAATCTGTACTTCATAAGCCTCTGTGTCCACTGAATCACCCCTGACCAAGGCCAAACTCAACGCATCATATTTACATCAAATCAGGTAAAGGCCATTTCTTTAAAGTAGAGTGTAAGGGAAATAATTAGGTATTAAATCAACAGGCAAGATTCCATCTCAAACTACTACTTCCTAAACTTCCAGGCCTGCAGGGTTTTAGTCTAATCATCTCTACTCCCTGAGTCCAGTCATCTCTACTTCCTGGCTAGCTTCTCAGCCTGATACTGTAACTGAGGAAATGGTAAAAGGGGTATTACCTATCAGTGCTAGAAGACATCGTATCTGTTTGTTGCAAGTGTTCATTGATAACAGAAGTGATCTCTGTATGCCTTATTATACATGTTTAAAATATAATTTACTGTAAGATTGTAATTAAGTGACTTTGAGAAGAGTTCCATCTCTCTTCCTCATCTACATGAGTCACCATGTCTGCGGCAGCAGCATTACTGGACTGGGATCAGGATATCTGGATCCTAGGTCCTGACTAACTAGATCTTAGACAAATCTCTTTATTACTAAGGATCTTAATTTGCTCATCTGCAAAGTGGGGGTATTGAACTAAGAGCTCATCTAGGTTTTATGCTTCTAAAGAGAAGTTGCAGACAAAGGTGAAATCAGTAACCTGAGTTTGATAATTCCTTATACTCAGGATGTCAGTTTCCTCAGCTCTGCAAATGAGAGGAGAGCTGGGATCATTCCTTAGACAGGAAACAGGTACTTAGTGAATAAGCTAAAAGGGAATGTGCATTTTGGAACAGAAGGATACAGGGGATCCGATAGACAAAGAGTTGGCAGAATGCAGACAGGCTCAAGGCTAAGATGACAGCCCTCTGCCTTTATCCCCAGAGGCCACACAGTCACTAGTGAAACAAATCTGAACCTAGAATAATGGAGGAAGCAGCATGGTGTAGTGAAAAGAGTTTACTTGGAGTCAGAAGACCTGAATTTGAATTGTGGCTGCAAAGCTTGTGCTGACTTGGGCACTGACTAATGGCTCAGTGTCATCACCTAAAAAATAGGGATGATACTTGTACAGCTGCTTCTCAGCATTGTATTGAGGAAAACGCTTTGTAAGTTGTAACATGGCTTTATTGTTATATTAATGACTAATATAATAATTATATTATTAATAATAATTGTAACAGTAATAGTCGAAGATGAGCTTAGCTGAAGGGTAGAACCAGCGTAAACAACATTCTGTCTCGTCTACTACCGATTTTGAGCTAGAAGGGAGAGAGACCTTATAGGTCATCTAGTCTAATCCTGTTATTTTGTGAATGGGAAAACTGAGTCAGCCCAAGAAGGTTAAGTGACTTGTCCAAGGTCACTTAAGTAGGAAGTTTCAGAGCAGGAACTGAACCCAGACTCTCTGACTCCAGACTCAGTGCTCTTTCTTTCAACTCTACCACACTTTCTCTCTTTAAACAGGACAGAGGGAAATGAGGGGTAGAATTTCCAGGAAAATCAAAACCATAGAGAGTTCAAGGTGAGGAATAAAGGCATAAAAGGTAGAGTTAAAGTAGATGGCTTGCAATCAGAGGAAATGGCTAGAATAGAGAGACTAGGAAGCTGCTTCCGGAAGGGACAGATACCAATAGATCTGGAAGTGGTACCCGGCCACGTTGAATGAGGTCTAGAAGAGCCTTCTGGCTCATTCCTCTGGGACTCTTCCTTGTTTGAATTTGACTTGGTCATGTGATGATTATTTTTTTGGCTTTGTTTTGTTTTCTTTAGTTCTCAGGGAACTTGTCCTTTCAGGCCTCCAAAGTCTCTTTTTAGTTTTTCCACTGACTCAGTCACTACTCATGTAATGGGGATAAGACATCCTTAAGTGCCAGGTGTGTTTGCCAAACCTTGGGAGGGCCAACAGCGGTGCGATAAAAGGAGAAGGAAGATCCAGAAGGAGAGATTTGGGGCAACCATGAACTCTGGAGACCTTTTCTTTCCAGGGTGATCCAGCCTAGAGTTTGGTGCCAGAGCACCAGGCCAAGTGTGCCCCAGGGGATGGAGCATATTGCAATGGAAAAAGTTCTGAATTCATAGCCAAATTCCAGCTCTGTCACTGTGTGAGCTTGGACAAATGATTTAACCTCTCTGGACCTCAGGCTTCTCCTCTGGATGGAGCAACCCCTTCAGGTTCAATGGCCTCTTTCAGAGAGTCAAAGATAGTCAGATTGTGCAACTATGGTAAAGAATTCAGTGGATTTTCTACCAACAAAACAGTGGCTGGCATTTTACAGAGCCTTAATAAATGCTTGTTATCCTATTAAATCCACCTGGATTCAATATATCTCAAATATCAGTGTTTTTAATTAGGTCAGAATAGCAAAGAAAATAACAAGGAAAAGGCTATAATCTGGATGGTTATTGTTGTGGTTTAGTCGTATCCAACTCTTTGTGATCCCATTTGGGGTTTTTGGAGCAAAGATACTGGAGCGGTTTGCCATTTCCTTCTCCAGCTCATTTTACAGATAAGGAAACTGAGGCAAACATGGTTAAGTGACTTGCTCAGGGTCACACAGCTAGTATGTGTCAGATGACATTTTTGAGCTCGGGTCCTCCTGACTCTAGGCCCAGCACTCTATACACTGTGCCATCTAACTGCCCTTATAACCTGTATTAGTGAAGGAAATATCCACAGTGTTGAAATCGTGGCTATTATGAAGTAATGCCTTATATAGTTGTTTCTTAATCTTTAGCCTTTCTAACTTTGCTTTTTCTCTAATCCAGCAGTGTGTTGACATAATACGATTAAAAAAAAGGAGGACTAAGTGAACTTTATGGTTTTTTTCAGGTATTTACGAGGCTGTCTATGTAGAGGAAAGATTGAATTTGTTCTGCTTGGCCCTAAAGGGAAGAGTAGGAGCAGCGGGTGGAAACTGAAGAAGAATAGATTTATATTTGCTATGAGGAAGAACTACCTGACCATTAGTCATTCCAAAAGTAGGATAGGCTGCTTCAAGAGGTGGTGGTTTCTCTTCACTGCAGGCATTCAGGGGGTAAGGCTGGCTGATCATTTGTTGGGAATAGCTTCTTTAAAGGGGAATCAAGTGTAGTCATGGGTTGGATTCCATGGACTCTGAGATACTTCCCAACTCTGAGATACTATGATTCTTTAAAAAAAAATACACCAAGGAATATAATCTTCCATGGATTCCTACAGCACTAATGGGAGACATCTAACTAACTAGAGTTGCATCCCAGCTGGGATACCTTTCTCCATGTTGTGTCGCACTGTTGCTCCAACTCCCACATCTGCAGCTGCCATTTTTGTTTTTATTTCTTTGCCTCCAAATCTGATGCTTGCTACTTCCCCACAGAGCTAGTTTTATATTTGTTGCTGAGATCCTGCTGTTTTTTTTTCCAATTCAGCTGTTGCTTTCTGATGAAGATGTCTTCAGACGCTAGAACTTTGTCCTCAAAAGGAAACTGCCAATTCTCAGGATAAATTAAAATATTTCAGCTTTTTTGTTAATCTGCCCATAGTGCAACTCAGTCCGCACAGAAAAAATATCCTCGGGTCAAGATTTTTCTTTTCTAACAACTTGCAAATCTCACTCTCCTACGATGTGAATTACTCTATCTCTGCTTAGTATTTAGTTGGAGTTAATTTCTTCTTTCTTCAAGCGGCTACTGACAGTCGTTTAAACTTCCCTGACACTTTGACAAGTCTCAAAGAGGCACTTACAACACTGTAACTGGCAATTTTTACCTTCAATTCCTACAACTAAATTCAAGTTACTGCTTTGGAAAATTGGAGAATCAGATGTGATGACCTCTAAGGTTTCTTTCCTAGAGGCAGTTAGATGGCTCAATGGCTAAAACACTGGGCATGGAGTCAGGAAGACCTGAGTTCAAATCTGACCTCAGAAACTTGCTTGCTATATGACCATGGGCAAGTCACTTAACTTCTGCTGGCCTTCATCTACAGGAGAAGGAAATGGCAAACAATCCAGTATCTTTGCTAAGAAAACTCTATGGATAGTATGGTCCATGGGGTCATGATGAGTTGGACAAGACTAAACAACAAGGTTCCTTTAAGTTCTGTTTATTACTCTTTGAATTTGGCTTGATAGGAAGAAGGACTAAAATTGGATAAGAGGACAGACTAAGAGATACAGGACAGACTTTTGCTACTTAATTGTGCTTCCCTATGACATAGGGAAACTCGTCCCATCCCATTAGGTGGTGTCAAATTCTTTTAGAGTAACCAAAGGGGCTAAAGGCATTAAATCTGGGTGTAGCTAAAGAAGACTTAACATCAAGTCTCTTCTCCCTGAGTCATAGATGGTATTTACCTATTGGTTTTGTGTGCAGTTGAAATTCAGTGCAAATGCCATAAACTCCAGATGAACTAGGTAAGGAGGTATGACTGAATTGTAGAGTATGTAGATATAAATATATAAATGCATAATATATAATATAATATTTGTATAACAAATGTAATAAAAGTAATATATAATATATAATACAAATGTGTATATACACACATACATATGGAGAGAGAGAGAGAGAGAGAGAGAGAGACTGGGAATAGAGGAAGGGCAAAGATTATAAAGAGCTTTAAATGCCATGCCAAAGTCATTTAACATCTCTAATATAGTTACTATCTCTGGTAAGAATTCTAGGAATTGGTGAGCCAGTTGCCAAGGTTCAGATATGGTCAACAAACCTGTTTGAAAAGACCTTGTCACCTTCTGTCCTCTTTTCTCCCATACTATTCCTCAACAAATAAAACATTGTTTGTTCTGAAGCAGTTACTATTTCCACAACAGACTAAAATTCTTTGGAAACAATGTACAACTTATCTTGAAAGTGATGCTTTATTTGCATTTAATGAATGGGTTGTGTGGAAATAAGTGACAGCATGTCATCAAGTGATGACACTGTAATCAGAAAAAAATCACAGGTTGGTAAATGTGATTTGTTTTCTGCCAAAACACAGTGTTTTAATGGTTGACCATCATGTGAAAGATTCTATGGCACAAATTAAAAATTAACAAATTGACAATCAAACCGTTGATAACAATTTATGCATTTAATAATATCAAAGGTCTAAATTCCATTAAACAAGAAGAATTCAGCACAGAAACTAAGTGGCAAAATAGGTGTGCTTTCAATAAATATTAGGCCAAATAATTCATCCCACCACTTCAATGAAATTGTATTTTTCCAGGCTCCCAAATCATCTCTTAATGGCTAAATCTGATGACCTTTTCTCAGTTTTCATTCTGCTTGACCTGTCTGTGGCTTCTGACATTGTTAAACATCTCCTCTCCCCCAGGTGCTCTCTTTCCCTTTGCTTCTGTAACACACTTCTTGGCTTTCCCCATACCTATGTGACTGCACAGTTTCTTTACTAGATCACTCTCCTCCCTTCTTCGAAGCATAGGTATCTCTTAAGGCTCTGTCCTGGGTTTTCTCCTTTTCCTTCTCTACATTCTCTGTCTTTGTTATCTCATCCACTCCCACAGGTTCAGTTAGCATCTCTACACAGATGATTCCCAATTCTATAGATCCAGGTTTTAATCTTTCTCTTAATTCCAATCTTAGATTACCAACTGCTTTCTGGCCATCTCTACCTGGATATCCCACGGGTACATCAATGCCTAAGAATGGAACTCATATTTCCTCCCAGACTCAAACTTCTTCTCAGCTTCTTAATTTCTGTTAAGGGTACCACCATCCTCTCAGTCACCCGTGATCACAACTTGGAGTCATCCTTAATTCTTCCTTCTTTCCCTTTTCACCCTCCATATCCAATCAATGGTCAAAACTTGTCTATAGACCCTCCTTCTCTACTCCCATAACTCAAAGACATCCTCTATACATCTGCCAAAGCTATATTTCTAAAATTCAGATCTGACCATGTCAGATCCCAATGAAAAATCTTCAGTGACTATCACCTCGAGAGTAAAATGCAAACTTCTTAGCCTGGCATTTAAAGCCAGCGATGTCTGACTCCCACCTGTATTTCCAGTGTTATTTCATTTTATTTCCTTCACATACTTTCCATTCCACTTAAACTGAACGATTAGCTATCTCCTGTACATGACGTTAAATATTCCTCCTGCTTTTCGCCTTTGCGAAAGTAATTTTCCATGCTTGCCTTCCTCATCCTCTCCTCAGAATTCCCAGCTTCCTTCAAAGCACACTTTAGGTGCAGTTATGTGGCACAGCAGATAGAGTATTGGACTTGGGATTAAGAAGAACTGAGTGTAGACCTGGCCTCAGATATGTATCAGCTGTGTGACCCTGGGCAAGTCATTTAACCTCTCTGTGTCTCAGTTTCCTCGTTTGTGAAATGAGGATAATAATAATAATACCTACTTCCAAAGGTTATCATGAGGATCAAGTGAGATATTTGTAAAGCACTTTACAAACCTTAAAGCATTATATAAAGGCTAAATAGATATTATTATTATTTCTGCTATGCAAGGTCTTTCCTGATCTATTTCCTTTTTTTAAATTTTTTTTTGGAGGGGGAAGGCAGGGGTTAAGTGACTTGCCCAAGGTCACACAGCTAGTAAGTGTGTCAAGTGTCTGAGGCTGGATTTGAAACTCAGGTCCTCCTGACTTCAGGTCTGGTGCTCTACTCACTGTGTCACGTCTCTGCCCCTCTATTTCCTCTTTTGAAAAAATTAAATATTTCCCCCAATTACATGTAAAAACAATTTTAAACGTTCTTTAAAAAATTTTTTTTGAGTTCCAAATTCTCTTCCTCCTTCCCTCCCCTCCTCCTTTATTGAGAAGGCAAGCAATTTGATATAGGTTATATATTTTCAGTGATGCAAAACTTATTTCCATGTTAATCATCTCCATTTCCTTTTGAAATTACTTTGCATTATTTTGTATATACTCCATATTTGTTTACTTGTGTGCATTCTATATCCTCCCTATGGCGAGTAAACTTCTTGTGGACTGGCTTGTCTTCTGTCTTTTTATCTCCAGTATCTCAGATTGCATTGGACTTATATTAATTAACTTATTTACATGTTCTCTAACCCTTCCCTCCCCCTCCCCAATAGAACAAAAGTTCAAAAATTGAGGGTAAGACCTATTTCCTTTTTGCCTTTCTAGTCTTAGGATCTTGCTCCATGACTTGAACATGGTTGGTGCCTAATAAATATTTCTTGTTTACAGACCGAAATGAATTGGAAAGAGAATAAGTAGTCTGGGCCCCAGTAGACCAATTAGACTATTATAATAGCCTGTACAACTATACTCTAAAGGGTGTCTTGTGATGATTAAAAAGTTTGAGAGACATAGTTTCTGACTAATTAAATCATCTTATTAATAAGACCACCAGGTTTTAAATAAAAGGACAATCATTTGGTCATTTCTCTTAGACCAAAGACCCTTGATGGTAGTGGAGTCACAGTTTATATGCTCTTTGAAGAGGTGTTCCTGAGGGATGCCTTATCACCTCTGATTGGTTAATCAAATGGGAGGTGGGCTATCTTGGGATGTATGACTTGGGTCACTCAAATCTTGGTTAAAGAGACATAAACTTTCCATAGTACCTGTCTTGATAATAAGGAGGATCAACATTTTCCCAGGACCTGTTTGAACAAACAATGAGCAGGAATATACCTATTAGCCGAAATTTAGAATTTCTTTTACTGTCTGATTGGATCTTGGCTGCGGTAAATCTCTGAGATTTTCCACACTGGATGGTTTCTGCATGAGGAAGTAGAAAAGGGGGAAATCTTGGTCTTAATACAATAATTAGTTATTAAATAAAGAAATATTCACTTCTGACATTCCAAAAGTCTTAGTGTAATTTTAAACTATTTGGGATGCCTTGTCTTAGAACAGGGCTGTCCAAAATGTGGCAGTATGATTTATGTGGCCCGCCTACAAGCATATAAATTTACATAAATGCTGTAGTAAATGAAGCTGAGCTACCACAGAGCTCTCACTAAAATGGCAAATCAAAATATATTGTCTATTGTTTCAATAAAAACCTAAGGTTGGATAACCCTGTCTTAGCATAGTCTTGGTTAGTGATCTCTAAACTTTCATGATAAAAAATATAAAAGTAAACTTTCTTGATCACCCCCCCACCCCAATCAGTAAAACATTTTTGAACAAGTACCCCCAATAGGGGCAACGGGTAGCACAGTAGATAAGAGTTCTGGGCCTGGAGTCAGGTAGACGCATCTTACTGAGTTCAAATCCAGCCTCAGGCACTTAAAAGCTGTGTGGCCTTGGGCAAGTCATTTAATCCTGTTTGCTTCAAATGGCAAACCACTCTAGCATCTTTGCCAAGAAAACCCCAAATGGGGTCATGAAGAGTCAGACACAATGGAAATGACTGAACATACACCAATATATGTATATTTGTTTATTTATAAATTATGTCATGTACTATTACAGGAACAGAGTACCTGATAAACCCACAAAAATATAAATTTTAAAAGAGGAAATAAAGATGAAATAATGTTTTTAAGAGATTTATTTTATTTAGTAATAGTACATTAAACCTTTCTGTTCTAGAAAGCAAATGAGATTTCATGTTTCATTATTTTAGAAAAATCCCTGTGTTTGTCCTGAAAGATAGAGCAGACTTATAAAGAACAATTTGTTAATAATTAATTATTTAGTTAATTTGATTGATGCAGCTGGCCAAACAAAGAAATTTCCATTTTTAGTTATTGTTTACTGAAAGATACTCAATACAACAATCAAATAATATGTTATATCAGTCAATAAACCAAAAGAGCTTTTCAGCAGGAATCACGTCCTTTTGTCTGTAGATATTCTGTGTACACAACGTGAAAACAACCAACAAAAGTGAGCTCTCTTCAACTCGGCAGAAAGTTTTGAGTATAAATCCATTCTTCTTCCACCTCCCTCCATGTTTCTGTTTAATAGATGTTGTCAATACCTTCATTTCTTAGCTGTATTTGGATATTTTAATTGTGTTTTTGTGTGACTTGAGTTTTGTACGAGGAAGACCAGTTTGTCTGGTGTATACAATGCAGGAAGGGTAATATTGTATAATAAGGCTGGAGAGGTATGTTAGAAGCATTTTGGGAAAGACTTTAAATCCCACAAAAAGAATTTTTTGTCTTTGCTTTTAGAGGTAATTGGGAACCCCTGGAGTTTGTTGAAGAGGGGTATGACCTGCTCAGACCTGTGTTTCAGGGAGATCACTTTGGCAGGTATCTGTGATGAGGTAGATAGAGTACTCAAGGTAGATGGAGCAAGCAGGTTGCAGGATGTGAGATATGAGGTAAGATGCAGGATGTGACCAGCCAGAAAAAGTGATCAAAGAAGATCATGCATTGAAGCCCCCCACCATAGACTTACCTGTGTATTTTCACAAAGTATCCCCTTACCTGACATTCCAAAACAACTTTCCCCCTCCCCTTTCCTGTTCCCTTTGCTTATCTGTATGGACTAGGGAGCAGCACCCCTCTTCCCCCTTTCCCGGTCTTCTTGCTTGGCACCTCTGGGCTACTTGATATAACAGGGATTCCAGAGCTGAGCTTGTTCCTCCTCCCCTTTCCCCTATACCATCGAGCTATGTATAGACCAGACACCTAACCCCAATAATTGCTCTGCCTCCTACAGGAAGCAGGGGTGCTCTGCCTTCCTTAAGGAGTAGGGCCCGGCCATCTATGCTCTGTCTCTTGTGCGTGGAAACAAGGCACTCGAGTGCGTCACCCCAATAAATGCTTTTCTTTAAGTTGGAGGCTATCCAAGTGAATTCCTTCAGATGCTAGGACCCACTCATCTATTCCTCATCATTTTAAGTGGAACCCCAACATTCTTGGGTTGTACCCTGAACTCATCCTGTGAAGATTGAACTGGAGGAAGGAGGGTCTTAAGGCAGGGAAATGGACTAATTGGAAAGGTCCATGAGAGGTGATGAGGTCCTGAACTAGGGCAGTGGCTGCCTGAGAAAGAAGAACTAACGTTAGAGAAGTGGAGGCTGAATCAAGTCTTGTTAGACTTGGTCACTGATTGTATTTAAAGGATGAGAGTGAGGAATCGAGAATAACTCCAAGTAATGGCATGAACCTAGTTGACTGGAAGGATAATGGCATCTTCAACAGAAATAGGGAAGTTCAGAAGGCGGCTAAGTTTTTTGGGGGAGAAATATAATGTAATGAGATCTGTGTGGCAGATGGAAATGAAATGTAGTGCACAGAGTCTTACTCCCTGGTCATGCCTTGGAGTGCAGAGCCTGCTCTCTAACTGATGCCTTTCAGACACAAAGTGATCTGGGGGCTAGAGGCTTAATGCGCTGGGGCATGGAATTTTCCAATTGCATTTGGCTGGTTATAACTGCTCTGAGAGGCCAACATCCGATGCGAAAAGGGAGAGGTTAGGAGTGTCAGAGTTCAGGAAGGGGCAGAGCTAGGAAAAAGTGGGCTATAATGGGTGAAGGGTTGCTGTGATTGTATTAGAGACTAGCCCCATAATTGGTGACCTTGGGTAGGATGAGTTGTTTCCCATCTTCCCACCCTTCTGGTTGATCTCATACCTCTCAGTCTCATGCTATGCCCTCCCCCCCTTTGGAGAGCACTGGTTTAAGTGAACAGAAACATGGGCTTGAATATGTGGTGGCAGAGGGGGTGGATACGAGGGGTTAGATTCCAGAGGGAGAGGAGAAAGAAAAGGAATTATCATTCGATTTTCTTCATGACTAACTCTCCACGTGACCTCCCCAGTCTCATCTATAATCTCAGGATTGGCCAGACAGGTTCTACCGAAACCAAACAAATCAAAATGTTTTTCCTCATTACTTTCATCTTTGGGTCTAAGTCAGGTGGAATTAACAAACATCTTTAAAGGAACTGACTGAGTAGTAACACAGCCCACAGCTGTACAGAATTTTAGTTTGCAGAATGTTTTCCTCACAGCTATGTGAGGTAAGCAGTGCAAGTGAAGTCCACAAGCATTTACTAAATGCCTACTATGTGCCAGTTATTGTGATAAGCTCTGGGGATGCAAGTATTAGTATCGCCATTTTAGGATCATAGATGTAAAGTTTGAAAGGGCCTTAGAGACCATCTGGTTCAACCTCATCATTTTACAGATGAGGAAACTGAGGCCCAGAGAAGTTGCATAATTTGATCATGGTCACATGGGTGGTTAGTGTTGGTTGTGGTATTTGAATCTAGGGTTTTAAATCCCTTTTCTGATGCTTCTGTGATGTGGAGTTTGTTAAAACGGGGAGATGACCTGGTCAGACCTCTGTTTTAGGGAAAGCACTTTGACAGGTATATGGAGACTAACTCCAGTTAATTCCAGTTAATATCTTTGGGCCTCAGTTTCCTCAACCATAAAATGTGGGGATTGGACTACAAAGCTCCCTTCTAGCTTGACATCTAGAATGCTATGTCTCTATAAAACTGAAGCTCAGAGAAGTAATAAATTACCCAAAGTCATATGGCTACTGAGAAAATATTAATACTAATATTGTACTCTTTGTTTTTAGGGTCAAGACAGCCAGACATAATTTTATTTATCATTAATCTTATATCCAAGAGGGGAGAGGGAGAGAGAGAGAGAGACAGATAGACAGACAGAAAGAGAGAGAGACACAGAGAGAGAGAGAGAGAGAGAGAGAGAGAGGGAGAGAGAGAGAGAGAGAGAGACAGAGAGAGAGACACACAGAGAGAGACAGACAGAGAGAGACAGAGAGACAGAGAGAGAGACAGACAGAGAGAGACAGAGAGACAGAGACAGACAGAGAGTGAGAGAGAGAGAGAGAGAGGGAGAGAGAGAGAGAGAGAGAGAGAGAGATGTTCTAATGGATATATAGTACTTCATGGCCTCCAACAAGACCCTTCTCTCAAAGACATTTGGTTGCATTTCTTTTCATTCTTGTTTAGTTGTTTTCAGTCATGTCTCTGACATAGGAATCAACGTTATGGTTCTGGGTTAATGTTCAGAGTATTTGAATAACCAAGTCACTAACCCATTCTTCTTGCACCATTCCCCTTGAGGAAACAGTTATTGTTGTGTGTCTTTGTCCTTCATTCTCGAAGAGGACCATGACATCAGGTAAATGAGGACATGGCCCAGGAGGAAGCAGTGGGGTATCTCCCAAAGATCTATATCAAGAGTCTAAACTGAACAGAAGATGGTAAGAGTGCCCTCTTCTCAGTGGAATAGAGGGCAGTTCCCATGGGGTGAACCCTAGCCTAATCACTTCTGGCGATAGAGAATTGGAGCCTACCTTTAGATGCGTAAATATCCTGATCACTTGTGGGTTGGGGAAGGCAATACTAGAACAAGACAAAAGTTAGAAGGGTGTATACCACCCTGAATTTATTTATCTAAGAAAAGCTTTTTTTGTCCTTAAAACCAATCACCAATCTTTCCAAGAGTGTTTTCCAAGGATTTTGGAAAGAAAAGTATTATTTATTTCTTAACATTTCTAGAGAAACAAAGAAAATAGTTTTTAACATGCCTTCACATGCTAAAGTGACAAGGGCAAGATTTGATCCCAAGGCTTCTGAACCTAAGTCCAGAACTCTTTTCATGGCACTAAGCTACTTCTTTGCTGCTGCTGTCCATACCATAATCCCAAAGTGGCTGCATTCAACTTCCTGACTGCTTCCTTGTAAGCAGGAGGCTATTTTTATTTCTCAAATTTGGTTGAAGCCAGGGAGGAGGACTGGCTGACTGTCACCCACAGTTAACAATCTTCAGCTCCAGCCTAAAAGAAGATATACAAGTCCCACAAGCCCAACCTGTTACCTAACGGGCAAGATGATACAATAGATAATCTTCTGGGCTTGGAAAACCTAGCTTCAAATTCTGCCACCAGGATATACTAGCTATGGGACCCTGGGCAAATTACTCATGGAAAGAAGAAAAGGAAAGGAAATAGGCATTTATTAAGAGCCTACTATGTGCCAGGTACTGACCACTTTATGAATAAATATCTCATCTAATTCTCACAACAACCTTGGGAGGTAGGTTCTGTTTTTTTTTTAATTTTTATTTTTTTAAATTTAATTTATTTAATATATTTAGTTTTCAGCATTGATTTTCACAAGAATTTGAACTACAAATTTTCTCCCCATTTCTACCCTCCTGCCCACTCCAAGATGGCATATATTCTGGTTGCCCCGTTCCCCAGTCAACTCTCCCTTTTGTCACCCCACTCCCCTCCCATCCCCTTTTCCCTTCCTTTCTTGTAGGGCAAGATAAATTTCTACGCCCCATTGCCTATGTATCTTATTTCCTAGTTACATACAAAAACTTTTTTTTTTGTTTTTGAACATCTGTTTTTAAAACTTTGAGTTCCCAATTCTCTCCCCTCTTCCCTCCCCACCCACCCTCCCTAGGAAGGCAAGCAATTCAACATAGGCCACATGCGTATCATTATGTAAAACCCTTCCACAATACTCATGTTGTGAAAGACTAACTACATTTTACTCCTTCCTGACCTATCCCCCTTTACTGAATTTTTTTCCTTTGACCCTGTCCCTTTTCTAAAGTGTTTGTTTTTAATTAACTCCTCACCCTATCTGTCCTCCCTTCTATCATCCCCCCTTTTTTATCTTCCTCCTTCTTTCCTGTGGGGTAAGATACCCATTCGAGTGTGTATAGTATTCCCTCCTCAGGTCAAATCTGATGAGAGCAAGATTCACTCATTCCCGCCTCACCTGCCGCCTCTTCCCTTCCTACAGAACTGCTTTTTCTTGCCACTTTCATGTGAGATAATTTACCCCATTCTATCTCTCCCTTTCTTGCTCTCTCAATATATTCCTCTCTCATCCCTTAATTTGATTATTTTTAGATATCATCGTTTCATATTCAACTCACCCTGTGCCCTCTGTGTGTGTGTGTATATATATATATATGATACACATACATATATACATACATACACACCCATATATATATATATATGCACACATATACATATATGCATATTCCCTTCAGCTACCCTAATACTGAGGTCTCATGAATCATACACATCATCTTTCCATGTAGGAATGTAAACAAAACAGTTCAACTTTAGTAAGTCCCTTGTGATTTCTTTTTTTTGTTTACCTTTTCATGCTTCTCTTGATTCTTGTGTTTGAAAGTCAAATTTTGTATTCAGCTCTGGACTTTTCACTGAGAAAGCTTGAAAGTCCTCCATTTTATTGAAAGTCCATATTTTGCCTTGGAGCATGATACTCAGTTTTGCTGGGTAGGTGATTCTTTGTTTTGATCCTAGCTCCATTGACCTCTGGAACATCATATTCCAAGCCCTTCGATCCCCTAATGTAGAAGCTGCTAGATCTTATGTTATTCTGATTTTGTTTCCACAATACTCAAATTGTTTCTTTCTGGCTGCTTGCATTATTTTCTCCTTGATCTGGGAGCTCTGGAATTTGGCAACAATATTCCTAGGAGTTTTCTTTTTGGGATCTATTTGAGGAGGCGATCTGTGGATTCTTTCAATTTCTATTTTACCCTCTGGCTCTAGAATATCAGGGCAGTTTTTCTTGATAATTTCTTGAAAGATGATATCTAGGCTCTTTTTTTGATCATGGCTTTCAGGTAGTCCAATAATTTTTAAATTCTCTCTCCTGGATCTATTTTCCAGGTCAGTGGTTTTTCCAATGAGATATTTCACATTGTCTTCCACCTTTTCATTTCTTTGGTTCTGTTTTGTAATATCTTGATTTCTCATTAAGTCACTAGCTTCCATTTTCTCCAATCTAATTTTTAAGGTAGTATTTTCTTCCATGGTCTTTTGGACCTCCTTTTCCATTTGGGTAATTCTGCCTTTCAAGGCATTCTTCTCCTCATTGGCTTTTTGGAGCTCTTTTGCCATTTGAGTTAATCTATTTTTTAAGGTGTTGTTTTCTTCAGTATTTTTTTGGGTCTCCTTTAGCAAGTCATTGACTTGTTTTTCATGGTTTTCTCACATCCTTCTCATTTCTCTTCCCAATTTTTCCTCTACTTCTCTAAATTGCTTTTCCAAATCCTTTTTGAGCTCTTCCATGGCCTGGGACCAGTTCATGTTTTTCTTGGAGGCTTTTGTTGTAGGCTCTTTGACTTTGTTGACTTCTTCTGGCTGTATGCTTTGGTCTTCTTTGTTACCAAAGAAAGATTCCAAAGTCTGAGACTGAATCTGAGTCTGTTTTCACTGCCTGGCCATGTTCCCATCCAACTTACTTGACCCTTGAGTTTTTCATCGGGGTATGACTGCTTGTAGAATAAAGAGTACTTTGTTCCAAGCTTGAGGGGATGTGCTGTTGTTTTCAGAGCTATTTCTATACAGCCAGCTGTGCCGCACCAGCACTCCTCCTTCCCCAAGAACTGCCAACCCAGACCTGACTCAAATCTTAAGCAGGCTCTGCACTCCTGCTCTGATCCACCACTTAATTCCTCCCACCAGGTGGGCCTGGGGCCGGAAGCAACTGCAGCTATAGTTCTGTAGCTACACCACCTCCGCTGCCCCTGGTGTGGTGGCTGAACCAGGAACTCCTTCACTCTGTCCCTGCAGCTTTTCCCACTAACCTTCTCTGTTGTCTTTGGTGTTTGTGGGTTGAGAAGTCTGGTAACTGCCACAACTCACTGATTCAGGGCGCTAGGGCCTGTTCCACCTGGCTCCTGGTGTGGTTGGTCCTGCCCCTGCCCATGCTGGGGTCCGCTTCTCTCTGTTCCCCTCTGCTCCCAGCTCCCTGCATGATAGACCTCACCCAGTGACCATCCAGGCTGTCCTGGGTTAGAGCTTGCTACCCTCTGCTATTTTGTGGGTTCTGCAGTTCTAGAATTTGTTCAGAGCCATTTTTATAGGTTTTTGGAGGGACCTGGCGGGGAGTTCAAGCAAGTCCCTGCTTTCCAGCTGCCATCTTGGCTCTGCCCTTCCCCCTTCCCCTCTTTCCCCCCTCCCCCCCATTTTATTAATATCCCCATCTTACAGTTGAGGAAACTGATACAGACAGGTTAAATGACTTGCTCAAGGTAATGGAGCTAGTAAGTGTCTGAGATCAGCTTTGAACTCAGGCCTTCCTGACTCCAGACTTAGCTCCATACATTATATTACCTGGCTGCCCAAAACTGAAGCTGAGACTCTTTCCTCATCTGCAAAATGGGCTTAATAATAGCAACTACCTTACAAGACTTTTGTGAGAATGAAATGAAATTACATACACACACACACACACACACACATATAGCACTTGGCATACCTCAAAGTGCTACCTATTTAAATTATAGCTGTTATTATTACCTTCTCACTCCAGGTCCTAGGGGGCAGTAACTAAGCAGCCCTATCTAATCAGGAATCGAAATTTGGTGGAGCCTTGATTTCATCAGTGTCCTCTCGACAGGTGCATGTGATTCTTGACTCTGGGCAAATCAATTAACTTATCAGTGCCTCAGTTTCCTTATCTGCAAAAGGAGGGGGTGTACCTGATCACCTCTAAGATCCTTCCAGTTAAAATAATCTCTGATCCTATGATTTATATCCATCCTTCCTTCATAAACATTCCACCTTATGAGTTGGAGGCATTTCTTTTGTTTTTTTTTTTCCTGTTATCACCAGGTACTGCCAAGGAACTCTTTGAGTTGTCCATATGCTAACTCTCATGCTCATTGCATCTATATCCTTTAGCCCAACATATTTCCCTGCCTTGGCCAGATGGCCAGTTATCCCAGAGTCGGATCAAAAACACTGAATTAACCTTTAGAAGGAGACTGAGGGAAATCATTCTCAGTGAGCTCTTTTTGGCCAAAAGGAAATCATTTGCCCTCTTTATATGGGCAATATCCTGTCTATGAATCTCCACCAAGTGTCCAGCTTGGGAAGCCCTGGCTAGGGAAAAGCTCAGGGCCAAAGACCTGTGGGGTCTGGCTTCAGGGCTCAGGCTAGCACCAAAGGTTCTAAGGTGAGACCTCTTGGCCCAGATCTCATAGTATTATCATAGAATGTCAGAATTGAAAAGGACCTCAGTGGTCATAGGATCATAGACTTAGAGCTGGAAGGGACCCCTTAAGGAGTCATCTAATCTAACCCGCTCATTTGACAGATGAGGAAACCGAGTCCCAGAGAGTTAAAGCAACTTGCCTAAGGCTAATCGTTAGAGCATGGCAGTCAGAATATCAAAATCTTTGTTTTTTGACCTTATTTGTCCATTTTCCAGTTCTGCTGTTGAGAAGCAAACAGAAGACAAATTCTGTATATAATGTGTAAATGTAAACAAAATAGTACAAATGCATTCTCATCTCCTCCCATTCCCCTATTTCTTGCCAAGTATCCTAGGCAAGAGATTAAGATCAGTACTACCTGGGATACCTAGGTAGAGTTTTATGTACATGAGTGCGTGCGTGTGTGTGTGTTTGTGTGTGCATGTTATTAGAAGGGGAGGAGACGAAGTCATCTGGTGGCTAGGAAAACACAGGTGTTTTTTGGAAATGGAGGCTAAGTAGTACCAGAAATATACTTACCCCCTAAATAATCCATCACCTTATCATCTCTCACCTGGGCTATTCCAATAGGCTCCTGACCACTCTCCCTACATCTAGTCCTTCCCTTCTCCAATACGTCCTCCACATAGCTGCCTATTTGATTTTCCTAATTAATTAATTTGCTAATTAATTAATTCATTTTCCTAACTAATGTTACTCTCTTACTCCAGAAGCTCCCATGGCTCACCATCTCTTCTAGGATAAAATGTAAGTTCCTAAGTTTGGTATTTAAAGCCTTTAACAGTTGGGCTTCAACCTAAGTTTCCAGATTTATTTCACATATTCCCCCTCACTCTAAATACTGGCCAAACTGTCCTAATTGTTGTTTCTTGCAGGCTAGGCTCCATCTGCTCTCTTTGACAATCTGAATTCATTAATGTTCACTATGGGCCAGGCACTATGTTGCACACTTGGGGACATAAAGGCAAAAATGAAACATTCCCTGCCCTCAAGAAGCTTAGGCTCAAGTAGTGGACAGTAGCATGTATACAGATAAATGTAGTTGGGGGAAGGAGGAGGGAGTGGTTGGAGTTGGTCACATTACCTCTGATAATTTGACCTGGGTATGATTGGGCAAAGCTCTCTCTAGTTAGTTTCTCTCCAGCCATGATAATCAGTTACACTATTATAGTTACAATGTAACTTACCCCAAGATTCTATTCATTTTTAAAGATACAGTAGCATCATCCACATTCTCTATAGTAAAAGTTTTGAAGCTGATACTGAATGAATCATGAAAGACTCATTAAAGAAGATGGTCCATGAGCTAAGCCTTAAAAGCACTTAGTATGCTTTAGAGGATTATTGCACATGACTCTCAGGACCTCTACATTCCAGCCAAAATTGGCCTAAATGATGTTCTCCATCTTCCTGGTCCACACCTTTGCCAAGGCTTTAACCATGCCTGGAAACCTTGCCTTGTTTACCTTTGTCACAAAACAATCCCTAGCTTTCTTCGAAGCTCAGCTCAAGTATCTCTTAGTAGTCAACTAGGTGCACCAAATGGATAGAGCACTGGGACAGAAATCAGGAAGATCTGAATTCGTATGTGGCCTCAAACATTTACTAGCTGTATGACCCTGGCAAGTCACTTAACCTCAGTTTACCTGTTTTCTCAACTGTAAATTGGGGATAATAACAGTGCCTACCTCCCAGGGTTGTTTTAAGGATCAAATGAGATAATATTTGTAAAAGTGATTAGTATGGGGCAGCTAGGTGGTGCAGTGAGTAGAGTACCAGCCCTGGAGTCAGGAGGACCTGAGTTCAAATGCGACCTCAGACACTTGACACACTTACTAGCTGTGTGACCTTGGGCAAGTCACTTAACCCCAATTGCCTTGCCTTCTCCCACTGCAAAAAAAAACTGTAAAAAAAAAGTGATTAGTATAGTGCCTGACACAGAGTAGATGCTATATAAAACCTTATTCCTTTCCATTATAGGGAGCCTTTTCTGATTTCCCAGTTCCCTCCTCCAAATTACTCTGACTATATTTTGCATTTGATTTTCTATATACATACCCCCATTCCCACTCCCAATAGAATGAAAGTTTCCTAAGGGCAGGAATTATTTCTTTTGTGTTTCTGTATTCCCAGCACTCAGCACAATGCTTGGCACATAGTAGCTGCTTAATACATGTTTGTTAAATTGAATTGCTGAATTAATAATCTAGGTCTAGCTACCTGGGCCTCCAAGAACACCTGTCTCTTGCAGGGCTTTGACTTTTAGGTAGCATTCTGTTTATGTATTCTGCCGTGAGCTTGGACCACCTGGGTCCTCTCTCTCAGGCCCTGTTTATTGCTTTTAATCATCAGCTGCTTTGGTTTCATCCCTGGAGGGCGTGGGGAGCTGACAGTACCCTTGATTACAGCATCTGGCCCCTTGGGGGAAGAAGGGAGCAATAATGAAGACAACTGTGTGGTTAGTCACAGGGCAGACTATAAGTGGAGGGCCAAGGCCCAACTAGGTGGTAGTGGTGGTGGTGGTGGACACTTCCAGTTGGCCCAGGGTGTGTTGCAGATTGTTAATGGACCAATTGGTAAAAGCCAAAGAAGTTGAAAAATGAAAATGCGGTGTGGAATTTGCAAAGTGGCCATTGTACGCTTGACAAATGGGGAAAAACTTGACATCAAAGAACCACAGATTTAGAGCTAGAAGGAATCTTAGAAAGCGTCTAGGCCAATCCCCTCATTCTATAGATAAGGAAACTGGGCTCTCAAAAGTTTAACCAACTTGCCCAGAGTCACACAGGTAACAAATAGAATAGGATTTGAACTCAGGGTCTTTAACTCCAAATCAATCATGCCTTGGGAGGGAGTAAATTTCGCTCACTGGAGGTCTTAAGCAGAGGCGGGGAACCACTTGTGAGTAATGTTGTAGTAGAATTCTTCAGGTGTGGGTCACTGAAGTCTCTTTTAACTGAAACTGTGATTCTTTTTTCATTAACACTCAAAATTTTTACGCTTGTTTTATACTTGTTACCTTTGCAAATAAACCATCCCAAAGTCACTTGGACTAAACTATTGTGTTTGTGTGTGTGTGTGTGTGTGTGTGTGTCTGTGTGTGTGTGTATGCGTGTTTGTCCACGTAGTAGCAATTGGATTTGAAGATCTTTCCCACCCATTAATAGGCCATGTGACCTGCTTACATCACAGGAAGCCTAAGTTACATGTGGTGGAAGGAGCTTCCTGACAGGAAAAGGAAGTTATGTCACAGAAAATGCTGAGAGAGAAAGAGAGAAATGTTATGCCTACTAATGGCTGCTAATGGCCGCTAATGGCCGCCCTCGTGACTGTTAGAACTGAACAGGCTGACAGCTGTACTGTGAGTTTGTTTTGGGAAGACCCCAGCAGGGGGTCGGAGAAGTTTTTGGGATGGCCAGGCTCCATGCTGTGATATTCTGTATTGAATGTTTTGGGTACCTTGCTGTTATGATGAAGTGGACTGACTGGATAAATGGTTTGTGGGATATGGTCCTCTGGTATCTGAATAAATGGTTTACTGCTTCTACCTTCTACGTGGAGAGTCTCATATACTTTGCGATACGGAACTACATAGGCATTTCGACAATTATCATCCACATTGTTATTGCCTTACCATTTCAGTCCATCGTTCTTGAAGAGGACCATGACATCAGGCAAATGATGACATGACTTGCAGTTGACTTTGATTGGAGTGAGGGAGGGCTGTGCAAGGTTGCCACCAGCCTCACTTTCTCCTCCAGAGCCATCTGGGTCCAGTGGCCTGATATTCACCAGGATGACTAGAGATGGCCCAGCATGCATTGGGAGACCTGGCCTTTTCAGGTTAAGGACTAAGCTATATGTAAAGGGGAAAGGAGAAGTGGGTGCTAGGTACAAAGCACCAGAGGGTGGTGGGTATATAGGGATATGGGGCTAATGATCCTTGAGAGGGCAGATCCTGGCATCAAACTCTAGCCTAGTAAGAACATAAAGTAGTCTGGTGTTGGGAACAGTTTCAGACACATTTCCTTGGTAGTCACCAAGAAGTTGTAGGTTTCAGCTGAGTTCCAGTATGTGACCTCACATAGAGGTGGGAGCATCGATCTCTTGGTATGATAATGATTCCTGATCCTGGGATAGATATCTACATAAATAACTGGTTAGGGTAGAAATGGACATCCTGGATACTGGGTTTTCCTTTTCCTCCACCCCATGGAAAGCTCCTCTGATTTCTCTAGAGAGGAAGTAACCTGATACCACATCAGCAGAGGCGGTGTGCTGAGTGGTACCCCACCATGGCACAGTCCTGCTCGTCTGCCAACTAGGTTGACTCTGGTCTCTGCTTTACCTTGTGGTGCCTAGATCTGATCAAGATAATAATCTAGGATAACAATAAGAATTGATGTCCATGCCATACTTTAAGGTGGGCAAAGCACTTTATATGCCCTGTATCACACAAACCTTATAACAACCCTGTGAGGAGGATTTTACAGGTATTATCATCATCCTCATTTTAAAAGATGAGACAACTGAGCTCCAAAGAGCTTAGATGACTTCCCCATGCTCACAGAACTAATAAGTGTGAGATACAGAATTTGAATTGGTCTTTTTGGAAATTTTTTTTAATCCTTCCTTCCTTTCTTCCTTTCTTCCTTCCCTCCCTCTCTCTTTCCTTCTTTCTTTTTCTTTTTCTTTCTTTCTTTCTTTCTTTCTTTCTTTCTTTCTTTCTTTCTTTCTTTCTTTCTTTCTTTCTTTCTTTCTTCCCTTCTTTCTTTCTTTCCTTCCTTTCTTTCTTTCTTTCTTTCTTTCTTTCTTTCTTTCTTTCTTTCTTTCTTCCTTCCTTCCTTCCTTCCTTCCTTCCTTCCTTCTCTCTCTCTCTCTCTCTCTCTCTCTCTCTCTCTCTCTCTCTCTCTCTCCCTCTCCCTCTCTCTTTCCTTCCTTCCTTCCTTTCTTTCTTCAACTGAAGGAAAAAAATGAAAAACAAAGCCCTTGTAACAAATATGCATAGTCAAACAAAATAAATTCCCATACCAGCTGGGTCTGAAAAATGTATATCTTATTCTGTATCCTGAGTCTATCACTTCTCTGTCAAGAAGTAGGTAGGAGCATTCTTCGTTTTCAGTGCTCTAGAATCATGGTTGGTCATCGAGTTGATCAGAACTCTCAAGTCTTTCAAAGGTAGTTTTTTCCCCTTTTATAATAGTTATTGTATAAATTGTTTTCCTTCACTATTCTTCTTTCACTCTGCATCAGTTCATTCTGGTATCCCCCAGGTTCCTGTGAAACCATCTATTTTTTCATTTCTTATAGCACAATAGTATTCCATTATATTCATATACTGTGATTGATTCAGCTATTCCTCAACTGATGGGCACCGCCTTAGCTTCCAATTATTTGCTACATTAAAAAGAGCTAGTGTGAATGTTTTTGCACACATGGGTCCTTTTTGTCTTAGTTTTTTTTTTTAATTGGAATACGGACCTAGTTGGTGTTGTTTGGCCTTCATTCTTGAAGAGGACCAATGACATAAGAAAGGCAATGTTTTGACTTGCAAGTGAATTGGATTTGTGAGGCAGGGCTGTGCAAAATCACTAGCCTTACTCTCTCCTCCAGAGCCATCTGGGTCCAGTGGCAGAATATAGATCAGGACGACTGGAGATGGTCCCAAATGGAATGGGAGATGTTGGCCTTTTTTTTTTTAAGTTTTAAAATTTATTTTAAACTTAAATACAAAATAAGAAAAGAAAAAAAAACATTGCCACATACACAGCGGAACATGAGAAGACTCAATATAAAACAACAAATTTCCATTTTAAGAAAATCTATATAATAAATACAATATATTGTTTTCAAACTGTCCAGTTTTTCTTTGCTTCCTTGTAGGTTTTCTTTTGTTCTTTGCTGTGCACTTTTTACTTTATTTTTACCTCTTTCTCTTCCCCCAAAGAAAGCTACAATTAAGCGTGGAAAAAATGTGTATATACATATATATACATATATATATGTACGAACATATACATAGATATCTATAAACATCCACATATCTACACATATATGCTCATATATGTAAGACCGTACTATGCTTATTTCTTCTCATCATCTGTTTCTTTGAAGATGGATAGCATCTTTCTTCATAAGTTCAAGCCCTTCCATGTTTTTCTAAATCAACCAGCTCATTATATCCTATACCACGCCAATATTCCAACCCAATCGCATTCTATCTGAGAGATTGTCTCTGAAAGTTTTTTCTCAATTTTCTGCACTCCTTCTATTCTTGGCTGCATGGATTCTATTTATATAAGAAAATTTTAATTCAAAATAATCAAAATTATCCATTTTACAGTTCAACAATGCTCTCACCTTACAATATAGTTTAAGGTCTGATACTACTGAATCTGCTTCCTTTACATATTTTCCCTTTGGTTTCTTTGAAGTTTCCAAACATTTGTTCTTCCAAATGAACTTTGTTATTATTTTTTTCTAACTCAGTAAGATAATTTTTAGTAATTTAATTGAGATGGCATTACATAAATAGATTAGTGAGGTAAAACTGTCATTTTAAAAAAAAATTATATTGCCCTTACCTACCTGTGAACAATAAATATTACTTCAAATATTTAGATCTGAATTTATTTGCATAGAAAGTGTTTTATGTTTGTGTTCATATGGTTTTTGTGTCTGTTTTGGCAGGTATACTTTCTGGTATTTTATACTGTCTAGTTATTTTAAATAGTCTAAAATAATATTGAATAATATGGCTGACATGTAGTACAGTTTCCCTATCTTTCTCTTTTGATGAGATCTATTTTATCTTTAACTTTGTTTGAGATTATTATTACTACCCCTGATTTTTTTACATAATAAATTCTACTCCTGACCTTTATTTTATGTTTGTATCTCTCATTTTAATAGCATTTCCTGAAAGCAACATATTGTTGAATTCAAATTTTTAATCTGCTATCAGTTTCTATTTTGTGGGCAAATTCATCCCATTCTCGTTCTAAGCTATAATTACTTGTTGTATATTTTCCACCTTCCTATTTTTCCTCACTATCCTTCTCACTCTATTTCTATCCCTCCTCACTCTTCTGCTTTACTTCTACCTGCTACCTTGCCCTCCTATTTCTTAACCTACCCACCCCTCCAATAGTCCCTCCCTTATCCTCTCCCCCCTCACCCTATCCCCTTGCCCTCTTATTTCTCTCTGAAATTAGAAAACTATTATACCCTTTTAGATATAGATGTTGTTCCCTCTTTAAGCCATTCCTGATGAGAGTAAGGTTTCTGAACTACCTGCCCCCCCACCCGCCTTACTAGCTTCTACTGTATCAATTTTTCCTTTTATACCTCTTTTGTATGAGATAATTGCTCCTTTTTATCTCTCCCTACAGTTTTATTTTTTTTAGAATCAGCCCATCATACTCAGCTTATCCCAAGCTTTTCTTTCAAACTGCTCAAATAAAAATGACAGTCATAATAGAACTGATAATATTTTCATATATAAGAAGTAAACAATTTGACCTTATTGAGTCCCTTATAATTTGTCCTTAATGTTTATCTTATCTTTCTCCTGGATGCTAAATGTCAAAATTTCCCTTAGGTCCTGTTATTTGTGTCACAAATACCTGAAAATCTTTCACTTTGTTAAATGTCCATCTTTTTGCTGGGTAAGTTGCCCTTGGTCATAACCCCAGCTCCTTTGCTCTATGAAATATAGTTTCCCAAGACCTTCAGAGTAGTAACTGCTAGGTTTTGTTTAATCCTTATTGTAGCTCCATGATATTTAAATTTTTTTTTCTTGTTTCTTCCAATATTTTCTCCTTAACCTGGGAGCTTTGGAACTTGGCTATGATATTCTTATAAGTTTTCCTCTTAGTGGTGATGAGTGGATTTTTTCTTCTATTTCTGCTTTGCCTTTTTGTTCTAGAACTCCAGGGCAAACTAACTTGCTAATTTCTTGTGATACTGTATCAAGATTCTTTTTTTTTTTAAGTTATAAGTTTCAGGTAGTCCAACTATTCTTATGTTATTTCTCCTCGATCGGTTTTCCAGATCAGTTGTTTTTCTGATGAAATGTTTCACATTCTCTTCTATTTTTTTCATTCTTTTGATTTTGTTTTATTACTTCTTGGTGTCTTAGAATGTCATTAGCTTCCCTTTGATCAATTCTACTCTTCAAGGAATTATTTTCTTCCTAAAGTTTTTGATTCTCTATTTGTTTGACTTTCTTTTCATAATTTTCTTGATTTTCTGGAATTGCCTTATTTTTTCTAATTTTCCCCTCAATCTCTCTTACTCGATTTTTAAAGTCCTTTTTAAGTTCTTCCAAGAACTCTTTGTGCTTGGGATCATTTGACATTTCTCATTGAAAAAAGAGTGGCTTTTTTTTTATCTTTATTGTGTTCCTTTGACTATGAACCCAGATCTTCTCTATCCCCAAAGTAGTTATCTATGGTTGTGTACTTTCTCCTATGTTTTCTCATTTTAATTTTTTCTTGTTTTATTTTGTTTTTAGCAGCTATTAGTGTAATCAAGTTGTAGTCCAGAGGTATGGGGAATGCTGCCCCTAGCCTCAAGTCCTTCCTACTGTTATTTTCTGAGGTCTTCTTCAGGGCCCAACTCTCCATTCCTAAGCCACAGCTAGGGCCCCCAGCCACACTGTGCTGAAAATGACCTTGCTCCCTGTGGTCCCTCTGGTGGCTGCAAACTATAGTTGTCCTATCTGCCCCGGAACTGAAACCAGGGACTGCTCTCCTGCAAGTGCCCACAGCCAGCAGGGTCCCTGCCCCTCGTTACAACACTCATCAGATGTGTGCTATCGCTTTCTCTCCTGGATTGACAACCCCAGGTCAGCACAGCTTTCCGGGAGATGAAAGTTTCTAAGGCTGTCCGCCTCCCAAACCAGAGGCCCCAAGGGCTTGTTGTTTGTTGATTCTGCAGAGTTGGCCCAGAGGTGTTTGGTCTTCACTGTGCCGAACCTCTGCCCCTGGAGGTCAGATCTTTCCTGGGTTGTCTTAGGTGAACAACTGTTTTACCCTGACTTTTGTTTATTTTGGCTGCCCTACATTCCCCCAGAGGCAATGTTCAGTTTTTTTCTGCGGGGAAAATTTGGAGGGCTGAAAGTTTTCTGACCTACTCTGCCATCTTCCCAGAATCCTCTCCAGACCTTGGCCTTTTAAATCTAAGGCCATTCCCAGGTTTCATTAGGTCAACGGGCATCCATACACATTGTAGCAACTTTGGGGGTTTGGTGAACTGAGAACTTTGTGACTGAGAATCCAGCCCTTTGTCAATTGCGCTATGCTACTAGAGGCACACAAAGGTGAAAAATGTCATATTTGTTCCCTTCACTGAGCTTGTGATACGGAGCATGCCATGCACATGAATAAGAATGATATAAGGCATCATGTGATGACGCACAGAAGAGGTCCAAACTAAGTTTTATGGGAAATTTGAGGATAGGGAGATTGCTTTTATTGAACCATAAAATGTCAAAGATGAAAGGAAATGTAGGGGTCATTTTGCTGGAGACACCTCATTTTATGGGTAAGTAAACTGAGGTTTGGGGAGAGATTTGTTCAGGGTTACACTTCTAGTAATGGCATGTACCTGGACTTCATCTCCAGCAGAAGTAGAAAGTAACATACAGGGTTCACAAGCATCAGAAATGAACCCCCTGAATTCTAGCTAGAGTCTCCTTTGTCTCATTTCTAAATTTTGTAAAAAGGTCAGAAGCAATTATCGTAGCCCAAGTTCTGGATGGAGGTTTATTTACGCTAATGTTAGGGCCTATTCCTGTGCAACAGAGGAACAACGAGACTATGAGTAGGGCCCATCTTCTCACACATAGAACTGAAGGAAACCAAACACCTTTCTCACTCAAAAAGGAGTCATCCTTGGTATAAATTTTTAAATGTTAGCGCCACCTAGTGGTTCATGGTGGTTTAATAGTTGTCTTCTTTCCAGTTTGGACCCACCCATCTGGAAAGTTCATCTGGGAATATCTACGCCCCATGCTAGGCTGTCTGTCATCCCAGGGTTAGATTACCTAAATTTGAAGAGGTTTATCAGCAGAGGTTTAGTCATTTGGTAAATTTTTTTTGGCAATAACAAATCATTAAGTTATCTATTTAAGAAGGCAAGGGTGTATAATGTCTGGCAGGGCATGAGATATACATTTGTAGAGGGAGTCACCACATCTATGAAATCTCAGATTCTTGAAGTAGTGAAATAAGTATTACTTTTTAGTTTTTGAGTTCAGAACCAGCATTGTTTTCATTGTTCAGTCGTATCCCCTTTTGGGGTTTTCTTGGCAAAGATACTGGAGGGGTTTGCCATTTCCTTTAGCTCATTTTACAGATGAGGAAACTGAGGCAAACAGGGTTAAGTGACTTGCCCAGGGCCACACAGCTTTTAAGTGACTGAGACTAGGTTTAAACTCAGGAAGATAGTCTTCCTGACTCCACGTCCAGCACTGTATCCACTGTGTACCTAGGGACAGCCTTAGAGGACAGGAAAAAATAGATTTGAGTACTGCTTCTAACTGTAACTTTTTGATCATAGGCAAGTTACAGTCTCTGAATGCCACAGACAGCCTAGCATCGTGAAGAGAGCACAGGACTTTGTGAGTCAGGCTTTGTGAGCTGCTGATTACTGCCTATGTGATCTTGAGCAAATCACTTAACCTCTGGCCTCTAGTTGCCCTATCTGTAAAAGGAAGAGAGGAATAGATGCTCCCCGATCTAGGTAACTTTCAGGACTTCTCAGTTATAGATGAATTGATCATTAGGAATTCCCCATGCCATTAAAGTCACAGGTCAGGACCTCCTGAAATCTGCTTAATTCACTGTTGTTTTTTTTCTCTGATTTAAGATGACATTTATTTCTAATGGTCGTTTGTTTTTCCAGATATGCTCTATAGGTAAATACCAGTACACTGAGGAACTCTTTTATTAAACCTTATTCATGCAAAGACATACACAATTCATGAGGAAATTGATGAAGTGATTGGACAACTTAATTTCTTCTTTAAGAGACAGAAAGGACCTGCCCCGCCTTGTCCCATGGACATAGTCTTGTGCCAGATTCAGAGACATATTAACCTTACACCTTACACTGCGCCTCACAGAATGACAGGGCAATCAGTTCAGACAATGCATTATAATCAAAGTCAGAGGTATTTCAGGTGTTACATGAAAAAGGCCTAGAAGGGTGTGGTAACTCATTTCCTGATAACTCCTAATTCCACTTCTATTCTACTCTCACCCACACAGGTGCAAGCAAAAGTGATTCTGCCAGTAGAATGAACATGCAGTATGTGGGAGGAACAAGAAAATAAACTCATAGAACCTAAACAGACTCTTATAACCTCTTTTAGTTTCAGATTTCCAGCCCAGAATAGGTTCATATTGTGACTCACTATTTGATTGAATAACTAAAGGAAAGCAGTGACTTTAAATTTCTTTTTTTTTTTTTAAAAGTAGTTTTCATTGACTCCTTTTGCTTTCGTATCATCTAAAATATAGAAGATATAATTTAGAATCAAGATTTCCCCTTGTATCCCCGCCTCCTCCCCTCTTTTAGAGAGCCATCCTTTATAACAAAGAAGAGATTTAAATTCTAATGAGCTTGCCCCGGGCAGCATGTTACAGTGTAATGTACCAAATTTGGACTCTGAGGACCTGTGCTAATCTTGGCTCTGCCACTTACTGCTGATATGACTTTGGGCAAGTCATCTAACATCTTTTTGCCTCAGTTTCCTCAACTGTAAAATGAGAAGATTGAGTTAGATGATCTCAAATGTTACTTCTATCTTTAAATGTATGATCTATGATTTATTACTAGCTGTGTGACTCTGAGCAAGTCACTTAACCTCTGTTTGTCTTAGTTTCCTCATCTATAAAATGAAGACAATAAAAGCACCTACTTGTCAGAGTTGTCAATATCAAACGAGATAATATTTGTAAAACACTTAGTGCAGTGCCTGGCACATAGTGAGCACTATATAAATATTACCAATGATGATAATGATGATGAAGAAGAAACAGGAAATGAAGTCATTTTTGATTTGATAGTAGTATTTTTCCCAATTACTCGTAAAGACAATATTTAACATTCATTTAAAAATTCTTTGAGTTCCAAATTTTCTCCCTCCCTCCTTCACCTCCCGCATCCCTGAGACCATAAGCAATTTGAATAGATTGTATATTTGCAATCATGTCACATATTTCCATATTAGTCATATTGTGAAAGAAGACACAGACCAAAAGAAAAAAAACATGAAAAAAATTTAAAAAATGAAAATAGTCTGCTTTGATTCACATTCAGACTCTATCCATTCTTTCCTGGATGTGGATCACATTTTTCACTGAGTCCTTGGAATTGTCTTGAATAATTGTATTGCTGAGAATAGCTAAGTCATTCATAGCTGGTCATCATACAATGTTATTGTTACTGTGTAAAATATTCTCCTGGCCCTGCTCACTTCACTTTGTATCAGTTAATGTAAGTCCAGGTTTTTCTGGAATCTGCCTGTTTGTCATTTTATATAGCACGATAGTATTCCATTACAACCATATACCATAACTTGTTCAGCCATTCCCCAATTGATGGGCATTCCCTCAATTTCCAATTCTTTGCCACTGACAAAAGAACTGTTATAAATATTTTTGTACAAATAAGTCCCTTTCCCTTTTTAAAAAAAAATCTCTTTGGGATACGTACTTAACAGTGGTATTGCTGGATCAAAGGGTATGCACAGTTTTATAATCTTTTGGGCATAGTTCCAAATTGCTTTTCAGAAGGGTTAGATCAGTTCACAACTCCACCAGCAGTGCATTAATGTCCCAATTTTTCCGCATCCCCTCCAACATTTATCATTTTCCTTTCTGTTATATTAACCAACCTGTTAGGTATGAGGTCGTACCTCAGAGAAAGAGAAGGCTCTTTCTTTGATCATGGCTTTCAAGTAGTCTAATTATTCCTAAATTATCTCTCTTCAATTTTCTAGGTCAGATGTTTTTTCCAATGAGCCATTTCACATTTTCTTCCATTTTTTCATTCTTTGGAGGTTATTTTATTATTTCTTAAAGTCTCATGGTGTCATTAGCTTCCAATTGTCCAATTATGATTTTTAAGGACTTTTCTTTGGTGAACTTTTGTACATCTTTTTTCCATTTGGCTAATTCTGCTTTTTAAGGAGTTCTTTTCTTCAGTGAATTTTTGTACTTCTTTTTCTATTTGGCCAATTCTGTTTTTTAATGTGTTATTTTCTTCAGTATTTTTTGTGCTTCTTTTAACCAGACTGTTAATTCTCTCTTTGTAATTTTCTTGCATAACTCTATTTCTTTTCCCAGCTTTTCCTCTACCAATCTCTTTAACTCTTCCAGGAATTCTTGTTGGGTTTAAGTCCAATTAGAATTTTTCTTTGAGGCTTTGGTTGTAGGAGTTTTCACGTTGATATCTTCTGAGTTTATGTCTTGGTCTTCCCTGCCACCATAGTAACTTTTAATGATCAAATTCTTTTTTGTTGTGTTGTTGTTTGCTCATTTTCTGGCATATTTCTTGACTTGAAACTTTATGTTAAAGTTGGGCTCTGCTCACCTGGATGTGGGGAAGCACTGTTCTAAGCTTTAGGATTTATTGTGCTGCTGAACACTAACGCTCCTCTCCACCCTGGAACTGTGATCCAGAACTACTATAGGCAATAAAGTTGTCAATCAGTGCCAGCCATACCCAGTGCCAGCAAAGGCTCCCCCATAATCTCTTTCTGACCAGTTGTTTGACCCCCTACTGTCTCTAGGCTAAGAGCTCCTGAAGCTACTGCTGCTGCAGTGGCAGCAGTGGCATCCATTGTTGCTGCCACCACAGACAGACCTGCACCATGGGGGCAAAGATGTCTCTTGATAACTTTTCAAGTTTCCTTAGGTCAGAAAAATATTGTATCCTGACCTTTTATTGGCTTTGCCACTCCAAAATTTGATTTAAGGAATTATTTAAAGTTATTTGGAGGGGAATATTGGGACAATTCAGCTGGGTGGCTGGCGCTAATCCACCATCTTGGCTCTGCGTGATGCTCTAAACAATTCGTTTTTCCAAATCTAGCCACCCCATTGGTTTTCAGTGAGGTTTAAATCAGATAAGTTTTCAGGTTATTGAAGTATACTTATCCCTATCTCCTTGGTACATTTTTCAACTTTTCAGGATGTACAGCATGGTAAAAGCTCATTTTAAAATATTATATCACCCTTTGTGAATGTCAGTCCATAATAATAGTAGCAACAATAAAAAAGTAACAGCTAACACATATATAGCACTTGAAGGTTTGCATATATATGTATACATGCACATATATATCCTCATGACAATCATGTATTATCCTTATTTTTTTGAGGATAAAAGAGATGAAATGACTTCCTTAAACTTACATAGCTAGTAAACATGTCTGAGGCAGGAATAGAACTCAAATCATTTTTACTTCAGTATATTGATATAATGATTATAGTTCATTATTCCCTCAATGGGGCTAAGTTTCAGTCTCACTGGAAGTAAAAAATTCCCTAATATTTTGGAGAGTATATACATATATATTATGTATACGTATATGTATATGTATATATATACGTATATGTATATGTATTACAGTTTGATAAAGCAACTCACCTGAATTTCTTCTGACAATGATTTTGGTATAGCCTTGAATAAAAAAGTGAGTTTCATCAGTAAAAATTACCTTTTTCTAATCATCAGTGCTCCAGGCTTTGTAGCATCTTGTCTATAACAGGATTTTTTTCTCCATAGCCATGGTTAGCAGCTGGTTTTTTAAAATAATCTTCCTATTTTTTCAAATTCAAGAAGCCTATGTACTCTAAAGGAATCAATAACAACCTGTCTGGCTTCCAAATTCCTTTGACAATCTTTGCCTATTATCTGAAAATTAATTAAGGTGTTTTGCAGTAATGATTTGTAAGTTCTTCACATTATTTTAAATTTTTGATCACTCTTTTATTTGTCCTATGGTAGAACTGATCCTGTTTCATTGTGGGCTTGAATGATCCTTGAACTGCTTGACTTCCCCACACCAACAGTAATTATAATATCTCTAATAGTCATTGAAATGTGCTCTTTAAGAACTAGAACTGTTACATGTTTCCTTAGAATAACATATATTCTTTTAAATTCAGAATTAAATACAACAAAAGAGAACAATTAAACATGCATTTAGGTTACAGAAAATAACTAAATGTAGGGAAATTAACTCAATTTGGATTAATCTGGTTATGGTCAGATATTTTGACTTAGCCTGGTGTTATTAGAAGCAAAATGACATGACTGCTGCTGTCACAAAATGAAATCACATCAAAATTATTGCGTGTCCTAAGTAATTTGCATACCACTATCGTATTTAGTTATTTGCAAGTTATTTCTTCCCACCACATCATGTAGCCCTACTTAAAGTAGCCCTTTGTCTTAAATGGCAAAAATTGAGGACATTCTGAGGGAAGGAAGAAATTGAAGTCTATATGTTTTTTTAGTAGCCTGGCATAATAGTTGGAGAACTGACCTTGGAGTCAGAAAGACCTAGATTCAAAGTCCATCTCTGATATGTACTAGTTGGGTCATCATTTCACTGAGTCTTTGATGAGAGTCATTGAACTCCAGTGACAAGTTTCTTAATCTGTCAGTGCCTCCTGGAGACTCATTAAGATTAAACTGCCATAAGATTAAAAATTGCATAGCAGATGCTGATTTACATTGACAGAGGGAGTTTCCTCGTTGGGGATTCCCTATATAATGCAATCACAACTCTGGTCCAAAAGAAAAAAATCAAATATTCTCCAAATGCCTTCTTCCAACGCTCCTCCCATTTTACTGAGGAATTGGGAGTGGAAGGTGGAATGGGAAGAGGATAGATAAGAAACATGAGTAACAGTGATTCACCAGAACTACACTCAAACATAGGAAAGTTAATGGTACAGTTTCATATTTTTTAAGTTTAAATAGATGCTATTAGTGTGATATTTACTGACATATCCTTGGATGAGTCCGGGATTGCCAGGAGGTGCAATCCATCAATATTTATTAAGTGCCTACTAAGTGCCGGGCCCATTGCTAAGCTCTGTTTCAGCTGTACACCTGATAATGGTATACAGCTACCAGTCATTCACAGACTAGCACTATTTCAGGAGGATGAGGACTTAGGGAAATGAAATTAAGAATTTTCATAGTAAATGAATTGTCTTCATTGGCTCAATCATAGATCTACAGCTAAAAGGGTCTTAGAATGCCTTCAGTCTAAACACCTCATTATACAGATAAAGAAATTGAGGTTCAGAGAAGGTGAGTAATTTGCCTATAATCACAAGGCAGAGATGTGATTTAAATCCAGACATGGCAAGCACTTTTCCCACTACCCTACATTCCTAGAGAAAATAGCACCTGTGTATGTGGTGAAAGAAGCAGGAACTGAGTGCTAGGACCAAAGGAAACATTGATTTCCCCCCTTTAATAGTATTTTTTCCCAATTACATGTAAAGATAGTTTTCAACATTCGTTTTTGTAAAATTTCGAGCTCCAGATTTTTCTCCTTCTCTTCCCTCCTCCCCTAAGACAGCAAGCAATCTAATATAGGTTATATATGTACAATCATGTTAAATATATTTAAGATTTAAATATGAAAAACACACAGATATATGATTGGCATGGGAAACTGTAATGTGAATGAGAGGGACAGAGAGAATGGGAGTGAATGAGAGTCAGTTTGATCTGTGGAAGGGAGTGTCAGGCCCTAGCAGTTTGTGTGTGAGTATGGAGGAGGAACAGTGAGGCACTGAATTCGAAAGAGTTTGATAGGGACCAATGTTGTTTGTTCTTGGTTTTTGAAGAGGACCAATGACGTCATGATGTTGAGGTAAAATTTTGGATGATGGGTAATGTCTAGAGCATGAATTAGATTAAGTGAGGCCGAGCCTCACTCACTCTTCTAGAGTCATTGAAGTCCAGTGGCAAGACAAAAGTCAGGATGCAGGGGATGACCTTGGCATCTTCAATGTTTCACCAAGCTCTAAGTGCTCCAGAGCACCTGCTTCAGCCTCCTTCATGTCCATTGGAACAAATTGTTCTCATCCACCCATTCCTCTGGGAGAAATCTTTATATACTTGGGGTAGATACTCTAGGGCCTTTCACAAACTGCACCTAACTAACTGTTGGAAGTGAGTTAAGATGAAAGAATTGAGTGAGTCTGAGAAGATACTGAATGAGCTTAAGGCAGGGGATATTGGAAGGCTTAATAGGAAAACTTGTTCAATTCTCAATTTGAATGTCTAGTTCTGAGCTCCTTGTAGTGTCTGCAAGCGAAGAAAGTGGGACAGGTGGAGGCAGTGCACACAGTATGAGCGTAG
This sequence comes from Trichosurus vulpecula, assembly GCF_011100635.1. Classification (NCBI taxonomy): domain Eukaryota; kingdom Metazoa; phylum Chordata; class Mammalia; order Diprotodontia; family Phalangeridae; genus Trichosurus; species Trichosurus vulpecula. The sequence goes on from NC_050580.1 coordinate 75,024,172, forward strand.
CAGGCGGGGACCATAGAATGAGACAACCATGCACAGCCATTATACTTAATACTACTTGTGTAATTTAAAGCAAGGCGAGTCACTTAACTAATTTTGCCTCAGTTTCCTCATCTATAAAATTAGGGGATTAGACTAAATGGCTGGAAGATCCCTCCCACCTCTAGACCTATGATCCTATGAAGATAATTAATTTGCTATGGAAAGTTCTGAATTCCAGCTCCCACGAGTACTTCCCCTGCTGTCCACCATTTTGTATAACATCAAGGAGCTTCCCAACCTGATTAGTTTGACCATTTGCCAGGTATATTAAAGTGGGGATTTCTTTCACAAATAGGCTCGATTTGTTGGCTGCTGAGATCTCCTTCTACTGCCAAATTCTCTGATTCTCTGACCCAGGGCAGGTCCTTCCTGGATATTAATGGCTGTTTAATAAGCGATGACTTAATGCATTCCCCCTCCATAACAGTTTTTAAATTATATCTCAATCTTGATTTTTTGGATCCTTTTCATACTGTTAATTAGTCTGAACACATCTTTTTTTTCTTCTTCTGCGATTTTTCTGTGTGGTATAGTTTCCTTTCTGAAATCACCAGGATCAGACACTGACATAAAACACCCCAGGCTGGCTTCCGCTTTGGGCTGGCTGTCTTTGTTCTTTGTCAGCAGAAATGCACTGGCCCAGAAGGACAGCTGGAAACTAGAACTGTGTGACCACTGCCCCCTCGTGGCCAAAACCGAATACAATTTAAAGCCTGCATTTATGCATATGCATTTTCCCCACCTCCAACCCCCAGAATGTTTTTTCCCTGAAGAGGATGCCAGTTTAATTTTTGTCTTTGTAAATTCATCTTTTTGAACAATGCTCTTAAGAATGTTTGTTTAATGGAATCTAAGTTCTAAATGTTATGAGTGTTACTTTAACAGTCAGCCTAAACCTGACTCTCATTAGCTGCCACCTGGAGTATTTCTAGAGCTTCCTAATTTGTCTGCTTGTTTCCAGTCTCTCCCCTCTCTAATCTATCCTCCAACAGCTAGCTGCCAGAGGGATATTTCCAAAGTACAGTTCTGGCCTCAGAAGCTTAATAAGCATCAATGGCTTCCTATTTTCCCTAGAATCAAAGATGAATAGCTCTATTTGGCATTCAAAGCCCTTCAAACCTGGCTCCAACTTACCTTCCCAGGATTACTGCACAGCACCCACTCTCTGGTCTATCCAAATTCTTGCCACTGCTCACACATTCCTTCCATCTCTTGGCTACCTGCCTTTGCATAGGTACACCTCATGCCAGAAATAGTCCATCAATCAATAAGCATTTATTAAGCGGCTACATGCCAGACACTGTGCTAAGCACAAAGGCAAAAGATGGTCTTTATCCCTGAGGAATTCACAATCTAATGAGGGAGACATTGTATAGACAAATATAAACAGAAGCTATGTACAGGATAAATAGGAAATAATCAACAGAGGAAAGGCAGTAGAATTAAGAGGGATCAGGAAAAACTTCTTGCAGAAGGAGAGATTTTAGCTGGGACTTGAAGGAAACTAGAAAATCCAGGAGGCAGAGATGAGGAGGGAGAGCATCCCGGGAATGGGGAATGGACAGAGAAAAGTCCTGGTGTCAAGAGAAGCAGTGACCTACTCATGGAACAGCAAAGAGGTCAGTGTCACTGGCTATACACTGGGCATAAGGTGTAAGAAGATTGGAAAGGTTGTAAGTAGGGTACAATTCATGAAAGGCCCTAGAGAGTAATAGGGAAATTTGGAAAGGGGAGGGTTATGAGTTTAGTTTTGGACATGTTGAGTTTAAGATATCCATAGGGCATCCAGTTCAAAATACCTGCTAGGCAGTTGGAAATGGTGTTGCCCTTCTTTACCTCTAGGTGCCTAGCACAGTGCCTCCTACCTAGTAAAGCTTTTAAGATAAGTGCTTGTTAACTTGACTTCCCTTCCTCTCTTCTGAACTTTAAGATCATCAACTTTACTTAGCCATCTGTCATTGTTTTCATTCGGTAGAAGTTCTAAGGCTATTAATGTAATTATAACTATCATGAGTCCTTTAAGTATATTCTTTTACCCACTGGAAAACATTTGGAAATCAACCACATAAGTTCTAGTCCTAAAGGGAAAAGTCTATTCTTGTTGCCTTTCTTAAAGTTTACTACTCAATTAAGAATGAAAGCTTTTTATATTTTTATCACTTCCTGCCTTTGAGGTTATATTTGATCCTCATATCGCGGAAATGGAAAGGTGTATTTAACCAGAAAGGATGTGAGGCTCTAAGGGCATAATCACATACACAAATTCTGTATATGTAACTGTTAAATGTGTATGTATTATGTTTATGTAAATGTATATGTAATTGTTAAGCTAATGAGCAAGTAGATGGCATATCTAGAACAGACTTGTTCTTTTTGCCCTAGGTTAAGAGGTAGAGACAAGTAATGGCCACAAATTCAGAAGAGCAGAAATAAAGCAACGGTATCCTTTATACCCTCATCCTATTATAGTAGGCTTAGTGATTCCACATGATTGTAACAGTAAGATTCATTATGAAACACTTATAGTTCTCCTGTCATGGGCAGAGAAATTTGCCATGAAAGGGGGTGGGAAACAGTTGTATAAAACTCCCTTGGCTCTGTTTGATTTGAGGTAATAGTCACAAATACCTTTTGGTACAACCAATCATGCAATAGAGATCCACATTATTCAAAGGGTCTTATAGGCACAGTCATAATCTACCAGGTGGGAAATATTTCTGTTCAGAAAGGAAATAGCATAGTAGGGAAACTGAGTCCAAAGGATACTGCTATTACCTTTGTAAGACCTTCTCAACCTTCATAGTCATCTCCACTTGTAGTATTTTTAGATAGCACTCCCTTTTGAGCAGTTCTTGGCATTTTCCCTTGAAAATGGTGGGTCACTTACCATTTTAACAGTAATTCAAATAGTTATACCTGGATTCAAACTCAGAGCAAACAAAATCACAGACCCAAGATATTCCATCTCATAAAGCAACTATTGGCTGAGCTGAACTGTAAAATCTATGCCTTTGGCCATGTCTGCAGGAATGAAACGTGCCACTAATGGATACTTTTGCTTTCCTGTAACCCCTTCCTAAATATGCCCATGATCACTATTTCCTCCTAATCAAATCTAAAACAAGGCACCACCATAGCTTGTGACTGTTGAAATTTGTTCATATAGGCAATTGGTACCTGGTCCCCTTGCTATGTCTCTAATGCTGTGATGGCTGCATCAAACTTCTGGTAGGGGTATCTGAATAACAGCTAACACTTAGAAAGCGTTTAATATATACCAGGCACTGGGCTAATTACTTTACAATTATCATCTCATTTGATGCTCAAGACAACCCTGCAAAGTAGATGCTATACTATCCCTATTTTACAGATGAGAAAACTGAGGCAAACAGAGGTTAAATGACTGGCCCTAGGTCACATAGCTAGTAAGTGTCTGAAGCCACATTTGAACCCTGGTTTACCTGACTCCGGGCCCAGCTCTCTATCTACTGTGCTACCTAGCTGCCTGAACCCCACTAAGAAATATGACCTCATGATGAGCAGATAGATTTCAGGAAAATCTGGAAGGACTTACATGAATTGATGCTGAGTGAAGTGAGCAGAACCAGGAGAACATTGTACACAGTAACAGCAACATTGTTCGATGATTGACTTTCAGCAATGCAAGCATCTAAGACAACTCCAAAAGGCTTGTGATGGAAAATGGTATCCACATCCAGAGAAAGAACGACGGAGTCTGAGTGCAGATGGAAGCGTACTGTTTGCTCCCTTTTTTTTTTCTTTCTTGTGGTTTTTCCCTTTTGTTCTTTCATGACGTGACTAATATGGAAATGTGTTTAATATGATTGTACATGTATAGTCTATATCAGATTTCTGCTATCTTGGGGACCAGGGAAAAGAGGGAGGAGGGAAAATTTAAAACTCAAAATCTTATAAAAGTGAATGTTGAAAACTAAAAATAAATAAATTTAATTAAGAATAAACTATTTTCACTCATGCAATAAACTTTTATTGAACACCTTGTGTTGGTAAGAAAAATGGGCTCCTTAGCACTTAGTTCAACAAGTGCCCTTGAAGGGTTTGGCTTTTGTTTGCTTTAATTCAGTGTATTTCATTTAGTCTTACTAAGTGCTAAGCTTTTGAAGAGTTTGGCTTTTGTTTGCTTTGATTAATTCAGTGTATTTCAATGAGTCTTACTAAGTGCTAAGCCTCAGGGCCCAAACCCCTATTAGGTATAAAACCTTAGTGGGTGTGGATTGGCAACTAAGGTGGGGCCCAAGGTGGGGCTAACTCCAGGGAGGGCCTAGTTTACATGTCTGGGAGAGCAGAGGCTTTTAGACCACATGGGTTTAAGTCACCTCTTTGTGACGATTCTAGGTCACGTGGGTGAGTTGCATGTGTGACTCACCCCTGATGCTGAAAAAGATATAAAAACCAGGGGTTTTTATGTCTGTTCCTTGGAGCTCTCTTACCCACAGCAGTGGTGGTGCCGCGTGACTGGGCCAGCCCTTGTTCTGAGCTCCCGGGCTGAACCTAGACGTTGGTAACTATGAATTGTATTGTGTCTGTCTGTTTGTAATTTGTTTAAGGGCTCTCGAGATGGTGTTGATGAGGAGACTCTGGGCAGCTGTAGCTAAGGAGCCCTCCACCTTGTAAACCTGGCTGCTGAGACTTTGTTGAACTCTGGTAACTATGTATTGGTATTTGAATCAGACAAGGTCTGTCTGTTGATGTTTGTAATTTGTTTGTATTTTGTTCTGAAGTTCAGGATGCTGGTTTTTTCCTCTGAACTAAATGAATGATATTTACATGCTGAGTTAAAGTAAGCTTGTCAACCCCTTCCCTTGCTTTCCTTAGTTAAACAGATCAAAAGAACCTGTGCTGTTGGCAGCTTTCTGGGTGCTGCCTGTGGGTGGATCTTACTCCCCCACAGAAGCTGCTAGCCGGATTGTTGAAACACACCTGAAAAAGAAAAAAGAAATTTGGCATCTGTATATATTCTTTCAACATAGGGCTCCCTTCTTCCATGGGGAGAACTGTCTAGTTGAGACTAGATCCTCCTAATTTTAATTTCACAAAAGCCACCTGTACCTGATCTGTGAAGATAGTACCAAGTTGTGCCTTAAAGGCTATTCATGCTGGCCAAGAGGAGCTGGCTAGTGTTTTCTTTGACTGCCTTTAAAGATGGGCAATCAGAGAACAGTAATAGGAATAGGGGCAGGGTTCCTGCTTCTCTTGGCACTTGGCAGGATAACCACAGAATTGTACCTAGAATGGGGCAGCCAAGGCTTTCCACAGGTGATGTTTGAAATTGGAATGCTACTTGCTCCCCTCTTGTTGTCTGAGACTGTCATTCCTTTCCCTTGTGCCTCTTGGCCACTCAGAGTGCTCCCCACTTCCATCCCCTGCCATGGTTGGTCAGGGGAAATGGTTCTAGAAGAAGATGGGGGAGCAAGGTCACTTAGTGGAAGATGTCAGGGGAGCAATCAGGACAGGGGATTCTTGGATCCCCAAAGCCCCAAAGAATATGGGTTGGGCTTTCACAGGGTAGCAGAGAGGTTTTATTTATTTAATTTGGGGGGGGGGGAGGTTGTTTTTGTTTTTATTTTTACTGAGTACTGCCAAAAGAGAGGAGATGTTTAGCTCCCAGGCAGAACAGGGATATTAGTAATGGGCTAAAGAGACACCTAACCACATATTCTACCCCAGGGAAAGGAGAAAAGAAGCAGTTTAACACCCAGGCAGTTGGGGGACCACCATACTGAGGAATGATCTCTACCCATGAATGGGCACTTCTGGCAGGGCAAGGAGGGAGAGGGTAGACAGCCCCTCAACTTCTGCTGGAGGGTCAAATGCTCCCTGCCTTCTCTATCCCAGGAATCTTGTCTTTCTGTAGAGTTTTTAATCCTGCCAGTCTTCTAGAACTTTCTGGCTGACCAAAGTCTAGGATGGGGAAAAAGATGCAACTGAAAGTATGGCTGGAAAGAAACTAGTGAGCAGACATGGAGCAACTCAGGCAGCAGGCTAGAGCGTTTGAGGAGACTGTGACACATCTATTGAAATCCCTCAGAAGAAAGGCAGGGTTTGGGAGGGAGAATGACCTAGGACAGGGGTGGGGAACCTGTGGCCTGGAGGACACATATGGCCTTCTAGGTCCTTGGGTGCAGCCTTTTGACTGAGTCCAAGTTTTACAGAAAAAATCCTTATATTAAGGGGATTTGTTCTGTGAAGTTTGGATTCAGTCAGAGGGTGGCTCTTGAGGAGCTAGAGGGTCACATGTGGCTTCCAGGCCACAGGTTCCCCACCTCTAGGACGTAGTAGGGAAGGTGCTTCAAGTAGAAATGAGGTCCAAGGAGTATGCTGATCCCTCCTTCCTCTCACCCAGTACCTGGATGTTGGTGGAGTTGGTGGGGAGGACTGAAGAGCATACCAGGTGTTGGGGGTGGGGAGGGACCAGAAACACAGTGTTTTCTAAGACAAGCCAGTCTTCCCTGACCACGAGTCAGAGGATCAGATTTAAAGCTAGAGCTGGTAGAGACTTCAGAAGCCGATTACTACAACCACTTCATTTTACAGAGAGGGAAACAGAGGCCCAGAAAGCTTAATGAGTTGCCTAAAGTCATACAAATAGTAAATGTCAGAGGTAGGATTCTGCCTTCAGAGCCAGTGTTATTTCCACAAATCTTCTGTGGAAGATGTCTAGGGCAAAGAGGAGTTTTTAAAGAACAGAAAAGGGCAGCTAGGTGGCACAGTGGATAGAGCACGGCTTTGAAATTAGGAGGACTTCATCTTTCTTCATGCATTCAAATCCAGCCTCAGACATTTGGTAGCTATGTGACCCTGGCCAAGTCACTTAACTCTATTTGCCTCAGTTTCCTCATCTGTAAAATGAGCTGGAGAAAGAAATGGCAAACTATTCCAGTATTTGTGCCAAGAAAATGCCAAATGAGGTCACAACTCAACAAGAACAACAAACAACATGTTTTTTAAAAAATAAAATAACAGAAAGCCAACAAAGGACACAATGGAAGGGGAGGGCAGAGCAGTAAAAGGCCTCCAGAGGGGTAGGACTGAAGTAGATCAGTTGGAGGGACTGGGGGAGGGCTAGCAGGGAAAGGGAGTTTTCACCTACGTGCACTGCACCGTGACTCTGAATTGCATAGATTCAGAAAGAAGAAAAGATCTTGCCCTCCACGTGGCCGTGGATTCTCACCATCCTTGACTACCCCCTTCCATTCTAACTGAAGTTGCCCTAAATGTCAGAATTCTTAGTTAGGACTCTGAGTCACAGCGACACAAACAGGATATTTTTTTTTTATTTTTCACAAACAGGATAATTTGCTGTGACATAAATGGGGTCATTTGCTGTGATGCAAACCTTGCAATCACTGTCTTTGACTCACATAGGAAAGTTCTATACCTTCCCTTACCCCAAACCTGACCTTCAGCAAACTTCTTTGTCCTCGATTGAAATCAAAACACCTTTAGTTCTTAATACGCAAAAGTCTTCTCTTTCCCATTCTTTCTGTACCTCTTCTCCCAGTGGAACAGTTGGCAGAAAGAGAAAGGAGAGGAACAATGCCTCTACAAATTGGTCATAGAAAGGTTTTTCTTCACAGGAGGGAAGTGTGGTTATACTATTGTTCATTTTGCTGCTTTTATGCTCCAAGTTAAACGCTATTTTGCTTTTAAAAATTCTAATCAGTTATTTTATTTTTTTTAGGATGGTTGGCTGAAAGGCAGAACCTTTATGTTGCTTTCAAAACCCATGAACTCAAGAACAAATTTCTCTTAGGTCAGTCAAATTTGCAATACACAATGTTCCCACTTCCTAGTCTTTTCTGCATCGCCTACTTCTTTCTTGTGATCTCCCAAATCTACAGTGAAGATGACATAAAATTTTGCCTGAAATAACTAAAAAAATTTCCTTTCTCTTTCTCTTTGTCTGGGAGCTAGAGAGTGAACATAAGTGCATGGAGGCTTTTGACCCCCAACTATTATGTAGTTTGAGATATAAAGGAAGAATGTAATTGGTTTTTTATCTAAGGTCAGAGTTAGAATTAGCTTTAGAGAAAAAATATCCCATCTAGTATCATCTTTACAGAGTGAGCATTCAAAATTGATTCTGTTGATCAGTTTTTAGAAATACATTTCTCTTATTATTAATTTTTTTATTGTGATACCTTTATTGACAAAAATAATCCAGCAAATTATATTCACAGATGGTGACCTTGGTGACCACCCTTTCTGAGAGTATATCAGAGGGATTGGAGTGACATTCTCAATCTGCCCAATCTTCATTCCAGAACATGTTAGGGCTCTCAGAGCTGACTGTGGGCCATGGCCAGGGGTCTTAGTCCTATTTCCCACTGTGGCCCAAAGTTTTTTTTCCTGGAACAATTCGTGGCCCAAAGTTTGATGTGAAGGGCAGTGATACCTAGATCTTTACATCTCTGGGCAACATCCTGAGAGGCTAACATAGCAGCATAGGGAGAAGATTCATCTCTGTCAGCCTTGACCTTCATCCCACCAGTCACTCAGCAGACAGTTTCTTTGCCAGACCGATCAGTCACATGGACAAAGGTGTCGTTGAAGGAAGCAAAGATATGGCAGACACTGAACACATTCTCTCACTCTGCAGCCTGAGGTCCAAGGCTGATGACCTGCTCTTCCTTCTTTTCCTTCCCCTTGTGAGGGGCCATTTCTGCTCCTCCACTTGGGCTACCAGCACTGGAAAGGCTTATTATTCACCTTAAAGAGGAAAGTGGAATCTAATGACACAAGTTAAGTCTCTCCAGAGAGAACTTTCAAAGCACTAGAAAAGCCCATGTCTTGGAATTCATGAGACAGAAGTCCCCATCAGCCACATGGTGGTGGTGTATCCAAGTTTAAGGGATAAGTGAAAGATAAACCTGTAGCATCAGGGCTGATACTGGGTTTCCCAGGTGAAAATCTGAAAAATATTTGTTGACGACAATGGTAACATCTCAAAACCCAAACCATTTTCAGAGGAGAAGGGGGAGGCTACATAACAACAAAATATGAAAACATCAACCACAGTTATGTACAAAAGGGGATTTTGTGTGCCCTGAGACCTCTCAGGTAGTTAAGGTATTGGAAGTATCCCCGAAATACTGGTGACCTGGACTCTGATGTTACTATTGATTGGGTAGCCACCAATCAGTGGGACAGTTCTGCTCTTAAGAGTCAAAGTAATATATTGGTGGCAGTGGAGGAGATAGGGTTGCAGGCTGGCCCTCCTCAGAAGCATTTCGAGAACCCAAGATACCTTGGAACAAAGGAAAGCAGAGCAAATGGTGCTTCTTCCTGTTTGGATACCTCAGCAATGCAAAATACATGGAAATAGATTACAACTGCCAATCCCCCACCTGTTTATCATGTACCAGTCTATACATACATATATATGTATTTATATATATATATATACATACACAGACACATAGACACACACACACATACACATATATATACAATATAAGAAATTGATCTTATCAATTATAAGCAAGGGTTTCATATTGATCTTTGAGAGGTGCAGTGGATAGGGTACATGACCTGGAGTCAAGAAGACCCGAGTTTAAATCTTGCCTCAGACACTTACTGGCTGTGTTTCCCTGGGAAAATCACTTGACCTCTCTAAGACTCAGTTTCCTCATCTGTAAAATAGGGACAATTAGAGCATCTACCTCATAGGATTGTCAGGTAGCTAGGATAGAATGCAGTGTATAGAATACTGGATCTGGAGTCAGGAACATCTGAATTTGTTCAATCTTAGACACTGACCAGCTGTGAAATCCTGGGCAAGTCACTTCACTTCTGTCTGACTCACTTTCTAAATTTGTAAAATGGTGGTGATAATAACACTTACATCTTGGGGTTATTGTGAGGACAAAATTAGTTAATATTTGTAAAGTGCTTTGCAAACCTTAAAGTGCTGTGTAAATGCTAGGCATTGTTACAGGCATACCTCTCATTTTATTGTAATTCACTCACGTTGTGTCTCTTTGTCACATTTTGGTAAGTCTCACAATATTTCAAACTTTTTCATTATTATGGTATCTACTATGGTGATGTGTGATCAGCGATCTTTGATGCTGCTATTTTAATTGCTTTGGGGCACCGAGAACAGGGCCCTTAGAAGATGGTGAATTTAAATGACAAATGCGTGCTTTGACTGCTCCACCTACTGGCCATTTCCTGTCTCTCTCCCCCTCCTTGAGCCTCCCTATTCCCTGAGACACAATATTGAAGAATATTGCATAAACTTAGCTGGTAAAGCTGCGGCAGGGTTTTTGAGGAGTTACTCCAATTTTGAAAGAAGTTCTATTGTAGGTAGAATGCTATCAAACAGCATTGTCTGCTACAGAGAAACCTTTCATGAAAGGGACAACCGATTTGTCCAAACTTCACTGTTGTCTTATTTTAAGAAATTGCCACTGTCACCCAAGATTTCACCATCCTGATCAGTCAGCAGCCATCAACACTGAGGCAAGACCCTCTACCAGTAAAAAGATTACGACTCACTGAAGGTTCATATGCTGGATGCATCTTTTACCAACAAAGTATTTTTTAATTAAAGTATGTACACTGTCTTTTTAGATATACCATTGCACACTTAATAGGCTACAGTATGGTATAAACATAACTTTTATATGCACTGGGAAACCAAAAAATTAATGTGACTCATTTTATTGCAATATTTGATTTTTTGCTGTGGTCTGGCACTGAACACTCAATATCTCTGACATATACCTGTATTTAGCTGTCATAGAGATCAAATGAGATGATATTTGGAAAGTGTTTTGCAAACCTTGTGCTATTTATAATAATAGTAATAATTCTTCTTATTTTTATTATTATCATTCCTCAATGGCACCTTCAGGCTCCAAGTCACACACACACAACATATTGAAGACATACTGATGATAATCATAATAAATCAGCAAACATTTATTAAGTACCTCTTATGTGCCAGACATTGTGCTAGGTGATAGAAAAATAACTTCATCTCCAAGCATAGATTAGATAAAACTAGAGCTAAAATGGAGAAGTTCCTAAAATCCAGAGAGGGAAAATTTGAAGAACCTAAAGTCTTTGTGCAAAAACTTTTAAATTTTATATAATGAAAGGTGACCGTTTTATCTTCTGTGATTCTCTCTATCCCTTATTTAATCACGATCTGTTTCCCATCCATAGGTCTGAAGAGTATTTTTTCTTTGTTTCTCTAATTTATTTATGATGTGACCATTTATATCTCGGCATGTATCCTTTAGGAACTTATCTTGGTATATGGTATAAAGTGTTCGTCTAAATCTAATTTCTGCCAGGCTGCTGCACAGTTTCCCCAGCAGTTTTTGTCAAATAGTGAGTCCTATCCCCAGTAGCTGGAGTCTTTGAAACCCATATAATATTAATGAAACACAGGGTTCACCCATCACCTTAAGGCAGGCATAGAAAGATTTATATATATTTCCTAGTTTAAAAGAGGAAGTTTGATAAGCATTCTTAGAGCACATGGGAAACAGAGCTAACACTTACAGGAACACTTTTGGTACAGACATCACTTCATAAAGCAATAGTAATAGGTACAGGCCAGCAGATTTGTCACATGGAACCGAAAGTGGTTTAGATTTAGGTAGAGCCTATGAAATCATTGAGATCTAAGAGTAGAATCAAAGAACTCTTGGGGGGCTACATCCTCATGAATTAGATCATGTTGATAAACTAGGTAGTGTAATATTTGGAGTGCCAGACTTGGCAGCAGGAAGACTTGGATTTAGATCCTGCCTCAGACATGTATTAATTGTGCAATCCTGATCAAGTCACTTAAATTCCCTGTGCCCCAGTTTCCTCATCTGTAAAATGGATTCTAGCCATGGACTCCATTTTCAGGGCATTTTCTCTCACACACAGACATGGCTGTTCCCATGTATGTACGTGTACACATACACAAACACACACATTTTCTCTCACACACAGACATGCTTGTTCCCATGTATGTACATTTACACACACACACACACACACACACACACACACACACACACGCCCCTTCCTCCCTGTGTTGTTTGAATTTACTAAAAAGTCAACCTCTTTTACATCCCTAGTCTTGTTCTTTGTCCAGCAGGATACCTCTCATGGGTTTTACAACTTTGGAAAAATGAAGAATAAAGAAATTAATTCCACTCCAGGAAAAAAATTAAAGCACACAAACTAACCAATAAAAAAAAAGACTTAAAACTCAAGACATTTTGTAAATGACACAGCACATCCACGTGGTCTAGGATAGGGAGGAAACTGAAAAGCAGTTAAGAATGTACAGAATCAACAATAATTCCAAAAAGTAATTTGGGGAGGGGTCCTGGAACCTAAGCAAGAATGACAATGACTTCCCTTTCCCCTGAGCCCAGCTCCCAGAGGTGCTAAAAAAACATGAGCTAGCAGGACTTGAGTAACAGGACTGGAACCATTGCTTCAGAGGATTTCTGAGGCCTCTTAGATGCCCTCAGGTAACCTAAAGAGCCAGTCAGAGATAACCTATCCAAACAACATCTGGCTGTGGTCCATGGCTCCCTTGGGCAACAAGTGGTGGTTTCTGCCTCCCCTGATTCCTAGCTGGTGAAGAATTGGTGACCAGTTGAGTTTTCAGGTGACTTACTATTGTCCCCTACTAACCTAACTTTATGGAAGGTTGGTTCTCTCTGAGGCTGGGGTTCTTAACCTGGCTTCTATGGATAGATTTCAGGAGGTCCATGAACTTGGATGGAAAAAAAAGTTATAGATTTTCACTAATCTCTGTCTGAAAACTAAGAGGACATTCAACAATTGAGGAATGATTGGGTAAGTTATGGTGTGTGAATGTGATGGACTATTATTGTGCTATAAGAAATGAGGGACTAGATCGTTTCAAAAAGAAATGTAAAGATGTCTATAGACTGATGCGGAGTAAAATGAGCAGAATCAGAAGAACAATTTATACTATATTACAAAAGTGATTGATCTTGAGGACTTTTATAAACAAATCAATGGGTAGTTGGTAGAATAGTAAAGGCAGCTGATGGTGCAGGGGACAGAACACTTGCTGATCTTGGAATCCAGAAGACCTGAGTTCAAATCTGGTCTCAGACACTAAGCTGTGCCAGCCTGGGCAAGTCACCTAACCTCTATTTGCTTCAGGTTCCTTAACTGTAAAATAAGGATAATAACACCTACCTCCCAGGGTTGTTGTGAGGATCAAGTGAAATAACAATTGAAAAAGTACTTGGTATAAAAAAATGAAGATTGCAGAAAAAGCCTTTGACAAAATACAACACCCATTCCTATTAAAAACACTAGAAACCATAGGAATAAAAGGAGCCTTCCTTAAAATTATAAATAGCATCTACCTAAAACCATCGACATGCATTATTTATAATGGGGATAAACTAGATGCATTCCCAATAAGATTAGGGGTGAAACAAGGATGTCCATTATCACCCCTATTATTCAATTTGGTACTAGAAACGTTAGCTGTAGCAATAAGAGAAGAAAAAGAAATTGAAGGAATTAGAATAGGAAAAGAAGAAACTAAATTATCACTTTTTGCAGATGATATGATGATTTATTTAGAGAATCCTAGAAAATCAAGTAAAAAACTACTTGAAATAATAAACAACTTTAGCCAAGTTGCAGGATATAAAATAAACCCACATAAATCCTCAGCATTCCTATACATTACTGACAAAGCCCAACAGCAAGAGATAGAAAGAGAAATTCCATTCAAAGTTACTGTAGGCACTATAAAATATTTGGGAGTCTATTTGCCAAGACAAACCCAGGGCCTATATGAACATAACTATGACGCACTTTTCACGCGAATAAAATCAGATCTAAATAAATGGAAAAATATCAGTTGCTCATGGTTAGGCCGAGCTAATATAATAAAAATGACAATTTTACCTAAATTAATCTATCTATTCAGTGCCATACCAATCGAACTACCAAAAAATTATTTTACTGAGCTGGACAATAATAACAAAATTCATCTGGAAAAACAAGAGTTCTAGAATATCTAGGGTATTAATGAAAAGACATGCTAGAGAAGGTGGCTTAGCCATACCAGATATTAAACTGTACTACAGAGCAGCAGTCATCAAAACTGCCTGGTACTGGTTAAGAAATAGGGGTGTGGATCAGTGGAATAGGATAGGTACACAAGAAGGAGAAATCAACAAGTTTATCAATCTACTCTTTGATAAACCCAAAGAGGCCAGCTTCTGGGCTAATAATTCACTATTTCACAAAAACTGTTGGGAAAATTGGAAAATGGTAGGGCAAAAACTGGGCATAGACCAATATCTTACACCATATACCAAAATAAAGTCAAAATGGGTTCATGATTTAGGAGTAAAAACTGATACTATAAGTAATTTGGGAAAGCAAGGAATAGTTTACTTATCAGATTTATGGAAAAGTAAAGAATTCATGACCCAACAAGAGACAGAGAGCATTACAAAATGCAAAATGGATAATTTTGATTATGTCAAATTGAAATGTTTTTGTACAAAAAAAGCCAATACAACAAAAATTAGGAGGGAAGCAGAAAATTGGGAGAAAATCTTTGCAACTAGTATCTCTGATAAAGGCCTCATCTCTAAAATACACAGGGAACTGAGCCAAATTTATAGGAATACAAGTCATTCCCCAATTGAGAAATGGTCAAAGGATACGAACAGGCAGTTTTCAGAGGAAGAAATTAAAGATATCTATTGGCATATGAAAAAATGCTCTGGATCACTACTGATTAGAGAAATGCAAATCAAAACAACTCTTAGATACCACATCTCTCCTGTCAGATTGGCTAAAATAACAAAACAGGAAAATGATAAATGCTGGAAAGGATGTGGGGAAATTGGATCATTGTTACATTGCTGGTGGAGTTGTGAGCTGATCCAGCCATTTTGGAGAGCAGTTTGGAACTATGCCCAAAGGGCTATAGAAATGTTCATACCCTTTGACCCAGCAATACCACTTCTAGGGTTGTATCCCAAAGAAATCACACAAGCGGGAAAAGGAGCCGTATGTACAAGGATATTTATAGCAGCTCTTTTTGTGGTAGCCAAGAATTGGAAATCAAAGGGATGCCCATCAATTGGGGAATGGCTGAACAAGCTGTGGTATATGAAGGTGATGGAATACTGTTGTGCCATAAGAAATGGGGATGATGCAGACTTCGTAACAACCTGGAAAAACCTACACAACATAATGCTGAGTGAGCGGAGCAGAGCCAGGAGAATGTTGTGCACAGCCACAGATACATGGATTCCGGGAGGACCAACCCTGACATACTTTGCTCTTCTCAGCAACGAAAGGTACAAGGACAACTCCAGGGGACTCACGATGGAGAATGCTATCTTCATCCAGAGAAAGAACTGTGAAGTTTGAATACAGATTGAGGCGCACTACATGCTCGCCTTTTTTGCTTCTCTTTTGTTTTTGTTTTTGGGTTTTGTTTTTTTTTGGCATAAAGGTTTCAACAACCTTATTGGGAAGAAACACAACATCATGGTTTCAGCCCTAAGGAAGGCAGATGAATAAAACTCCTATTTGTTGTTGTTGTTTGTCCTGCATTCTAGAAGAGGACCATGGCACCAGGGAGGTAATGCCATGATATGTAAGTGAATTGAGTGAGGGAGGGCTGTGCAAAGTCACCAGCTACACTTTCTCCTCCAGAGCCATCTGGGTCCAGAGGTGAGATATAGATCAAGACCCAGGATGGAACTAAGGTCTTCAACAGGTTTCAGTTTGACTAAGGCAACATCCATTCAGTGATAAAGGCTTAATAAGAAATGAGGCAAAAGGGAAAAAAAAAAAAAAAGAAATGAGCCAGAGAATGGCCTCTTTACCTAGTCCAGAAAAAAAAAAATCAATCTGGAGGGGAAGACCCTCAGGGTTTCTAGCCAAAACAGAAACAATTGCTATTTACATTCATTCTGAGCCAATCAAGAAACTCCTACAAGTGGCTCTTGGCTGTTTCCCAAGGAAACAGAGCTAGGGTTGGAAGGAAAAAGCACAGTTTGCTGGAGCCCACCCAAACCTATGCTGGCTTTCCCTAATTACGGGGAAGCAGCAATAGGAGAAACAAACCCAGAATCCAGCTCTCTCTTAATGCCACAAAGACTTCACGTTTTGCATCAGATCCTTCCTTTACTTGGGTCATTCCAGAAGAGTGGCTCTCACTCCCTTTTTCTCCCCAGCCACAAGAGAAACAAAACACAAAACCAGAATGTTTATCCGTTCTGACATATACATTCTCACTTCACTAGCCTTTTAAATCAGCTTCTGACAGATTTGTTTCCTTCCTTTCCCTTTTTCATTTGAATCATCACAGCAAAAACGTGTCAGTCTGCCCCAAGGGAGACTGAAGGAGGGAGAGAGCGTCAATGACTGGAGGAAGAAAGAGTATTGTAGGCTTTGTTTTGTTTTGTGTCACTTACTTTTAAATTCCATCTCACTCTGAGAAGGTAGCATCAAAAGGTCAGAAGACTATAGAATAATTTGCCCCTACCTGGCCTAAGAAACTAGGGACAGGGTCACTATGCTCTGGAATCAGGAGAAACAACAGGAAGAAAAATCACCACCATCTGCTTGGCCCCCAATGTCTTCAGGGCAACAGGAAGCCACCAGGGAAGAGCAGCCAAGATAGGACTTGGTATTTCTGCCAAAGAAGCCTTCACACTGGCTCCCTCAGGACTGGAAATGATTCTGGTGATCCATTCTAGATTCATCTCTGAGATGAGATGGGGTAGTGGGAAAAGCCTTGGAGTCACAGCAGGGAGCTGGGTTCGAAACTGGACTCTGATACTTACGAGTTCAGTGTACTCGGTGTACTTCTCTGTAAAATGGTACCCACCTGACGTGCTGTAACGATGAAATGGGACAGTGGACAGCCCTACCTCATGGGGGGGGGTGGAGAAAAGAAAAGCAAAGAGAAAAGCAAATTTCTTGTAATAGCTATGTGCAGTTAAGTAAAACAAATCCCATTAATAGTTATATGCAAAAATATGTATGTCTCATTCTGCACCAGAAATCTATCACTTCTTTGTAATGGATAGCATATTTCATTATCAGCCCCCCGGGATGCTCATTGTATTGATCATTGCTCATATCTTTCCAGTTTATTTGTTTTTATAGTGTTATTATTATATGAATTATTCTCCTGGTTCTACTCATTTCATTTTTATTTAAGGAAGGAAGGGAAGGGAATAAGCATTTATATGCTATACCTACTATGTGCCAGGCACTATACTTTTCTTCATTTTTTAAAATTTTTTTTATTTAATTTATTTATTTATTTTTAGTTTACCACACACGGTTCTACATAATTTTGAGTTCCAGATTTTCTCCCCTCCTTCCCCCCTCCCTTCCCAAGATGGCACAGAATCTCATATAACTATCATGTATAACTTCGTATTGAATTAATTTATACACTAGTCAAGTTGTGGAGAAGAATTATGACCAATGGAATGAATCATGAGAAAGAAGAAACAGAACCAAAAAACCAAACTGATATTTCTCAGCAACCAAGATAGTTAGAAATTCAGGCAGAAGTTAATTTAGAGAGCAAAGTCCCAAGGAATCATACGCAGGCCTCTAAATTAACTATCTTGGTTTCATGCATTGAGGCACCTTAGAAATTCCCCCAAAGTTTCTAGGTTGCTGCTGCGGTACATATTAGTCAAATTGGCAAAGGACATAGTTAGACCCTTGTGCGTCATTGCTTTATTTCTGCAAAAACGATTTGGGACTGACACCCTCCAAGATCACTGCAGCCTACAAATGTAAAAGTAACAGAGATATTTCTGGCTTCCTTCAAGTCTCACCTAAAATTTTACCCTCTGCAAGAAGCCTTTTCGGGTCTCTCTTAGTGCAAGTGCCTTCTTTCTGGGATAACCTGCGATTTAATCTCTATATATTTGGTATTCACATAGTGTATCCTCCATTAGATTGTAACCTTCCCGAGGGCAGGAACTGTTTTTACCTTTTTACCCCCTGAGTTTAGTATGATGTCTAGCATGTGTCAGGTGATTAAAAAATGCTTGGCTTGCCTTAACTTGCATAGTGAGTGCGGTGGTCCCTGCCACCCACAATATAGGATCGTTATTAAGTGCTAACACTGGGATTAGAACAACTGTCTGCTAGGCCAGTGCCCTTTCCTTTATATGAAGGGCTCTTAATCTTTTTTTTTTTTTTGCAGTTATCAAAATATTTTTTTAGAAAGCAAGTTCACAGACCAGAGGTGAAGAGCCTCTACAACTGGGTTGGACCTGGAGTCAGGAAGACCTGAGTTCAAATCCATCCTCAAACACTTACTAGCTCTGACCCCAGGCAAGTCATTTAATCTTTGTCTGACTCAGTTTTCTCAACTGTAAAAAGGAGATATTAACAACACCTATTTTGAAGAGTTGTTGTGAGAATCTAAATGGATCAAAACTCAGTAAAAAGTGTCCTAAACTGAATGCCTTCTTAATATATAAGTGCTACCCTCCTGTCTTTTTTCTATACTGCTTCTTTCTTTCTTTCTTCCTTTCTTCCTTCCTTCCTTCCTTCCTTCCTTCCTTCCTTCCTTCCTTCCTTCCTTCCTTCCTTTCTTTCTTTCTTTCTTTCTTTCTTTCTTTCTTTCTTTCTTTCTTTCTTTCTTTCTTTCTTTCTTTCTTTCTCTCTTTCTCTCTTTCTTTCTTTCTCTCTCTCTTTCTTCCTTCCTTTCTTCCTTCCTTTTTTCCTTTCTTCCTTCCTTCTTTTCTTTCTTTCTTTCTTTCTTTCTCTCTTTCTCTCTTTCTTTCTTCCTTCCTTCCTTCCTTTCTTTTTTTATATTGTTTCTTTACATAGCTATAACCCAGTCATGAGAGCTAGTATACCAAATGTCACTTATACAATGAATTTTAATATTGGTTTTCCTCTTGCAATATGATCGCTAATTCTCCCTATTTGTAAGCCACACTAGGTACATTTGTATACAGAAATCTGAGGCCAAGGGTTTTATTAATGGATTTCTTCTTGGATAATTGTCTCCTAGTGTTGATCTCTTTGAATATTTTTCCTTGGATTAACCTGCCGTTCTCTGTGATATCACGAACATAAAAATACTCATTTCTCTATGCGTTGCTGCAAAATTCTCCCTACCCTCCTCTACACTTGTTAAAGTAGGATCCGCAGTCATTTTGTCTTGTTGGTAGCTTTCTGAGCTAACTCTCCTCCTTATTTGTCCCTGAAAATTGTCATGCTGCACGCTACACTGATGGCTCATCTGAAGGCTGAAGTTTAATTTTGTGGTCAGCTTCCTGCCTTTTTTTTTCTTTCTGATATGACATTATCTGCTCAGCTTCCTGTAATGGGCAACTGGGATTCCTACAGAATCCTACCAATAGAAGAGGTTCCACAAATAGAAATGTAATTATCAGCAAGTCCTGTCTAATTAACCCTAATTACTCACTTATTTTCTCCATTCCTTGTTGAACTCCCGATAACTCCTAATGCTTCCCTGATCTCTTTCTCTTTTTTCACAGTTGGTAGGTGAAGACTAATTTATACGTGGTCAATTCCCCTCTCTTTTTCGCAATGGGATGATATTATTTGCTCAGCTACCTTAATTTTATTTTTAATCTTATTTTTATTGATAACTTTTGTTTCTGTACCTTTTTAACATCCAAATTTCTTCCTCCTCCTCCCCTACCCCATCCCTTATACTAAAGAATAAAAAATAAAGATAAAGAAACAGTTCAGCAAAAACAATCAGCACATCAGCCATGTCTGACAATATATGCAATATTCTACCCTATGGTTCTTTGCCACTGCTGAAAAGGAAGAGAAGTATGCTTTTTTAATAATTACAGTATACGACTTAATTTTTTATATATAAATTATGTAAATATAATGTAATATATGTTATAAATACAATATATAGTAGAAAATAATAGATATTATATTAGGTCACCTTATATAATATTCCATTTTGAGTTTTTTGTTATTTCCATGTATACTGTTGTAGTTATATGTCTCCTCATGATTCTCCAAATTCTTCATATTCAATGCTGTTATGGTATATCAATAATAATAATAATGATAATTAACATTTATATAGAACTTTAAGGTTTGCAAAATGCTTCACACATATTGTCTCATTTGCTTATTCATCTCCCATTTCATGCATATTTGCTTTGTTTCCAGTTCTTTGCACCACAGAGTGCTAATGAACATCTTGGGGCATATGTCTGAAATTTTCTTTATAATTTTGTAGAATCTCTTAAGACTCTAAGAAGAATCAGCTTGAGTATCACCTTCTGTGGGGTGTCTTTCCTGTTATCCCCAACTGCTAAATGCCTTCCCATCTAATCTACCGTATATGTATCTAATATATACCAATTTATGTATATAATGTCTCTCCCAGTACAGAGCAATCTCCTTGAGAACGGGGACTGTATTTTTGCCTTTGCTGTCACATAGGAAGCATTTGATAAATTTTTTGATTGATTGATTTATGATTTCATATTGCTCTTTCTCCCCATAATTTGATTTTCTTCCGTATTCTTTTTGATCATGTTAGTCAAAGGTTTATCAATTTCGTTAGTATTTTCAAAGAACCCACTTTCATTTTTATAGTCTTTTTATTTTCCAATTTGTACATTTCTCCTCTAATTTCTAAGATTTTCTCTTTTTTGGTTACTTTGGATTTGCTCATTTGTTATTTTCAGCTTTTGAATTGCATATTTAATTTATAATTTTATGCTTTTCCAGTATTATAATATGCATTTTCAGAGATATAAATTTTCCTCTGAGTACCGCTTTATCTGAATACCAGAAATTTTGTTATCCTGTTTCCTGATTTTCACTCTCACGGTTATTGTTTCTATGATTTGTTCTCTGAACCTCATTTGAAACTGATGACAATATAAAAAAAAAGCAACAATAAATTTAATTAAATGAATTAATGAGTGGACGGGGCTAAAAAATAAAATGAGAAGTCAGTCAAGCTACTCCCCAGACTCTATAAAAACAGAGCTTGAATCCCATTGGCTCCTTTTGCCAGATGCAGGAAGGAGTCAGGCCCTCAATATAGGATTATATCTTCCAAAGTCTAACTATTAAGGGCATGGGGATGACTGGCAGGGACTAGGGAGGACAAGTTCTTCCCATTCACTCTTGCATCTCCAAATATTAGCATACATGAGAAGGTTGGAGACATAGGAAAGTACCCACACTTTCTATTTGTTTTACTTAATAGACTCAGCTCATAGAGAATTAGATTTGGAAAGGATCTTATGGATAAGGGATTTAGATGACGTAGGAGAAAACTGAAGGCCAGAAATGTTAGTTAACTTAATGAAATCTAGTCCAGGCTCCCATTTAGGGTTCCTCAAACAAAACCACAGCTTTGATTCATTTTTCAGAGGCAAAAATAATTTTTGTTGTAGGCTCTATGACTTTGTTGTCTTCTTTAGGCTGTATGTTTTGGTCTTCTTTGTCACCAAAGAAAGAATCCAAAGTCTGAGACTGAATCTGGGCGCGTTTTCGCTGCCTGGCCATATTCCCAACCAACTAACTTGACCCTTGAGTTTTTCAGTGGGGTATGACTGCTTGTAGACTAACGAGTTCTATGTTCCACGTTTGGGGGGGAGGTGCCAGCTCTGTCAGACCCGCACTACTCCTTCCCCAAGAACCCCCAGCCCGGGCTGGGCTTAGATCTTCAGCAGGCTGTTGCACTCCTGCTCTGATCCACCACTTAATTCCTCCCACCAGGTGGGCCTGGGGCCAGAAGCAGCAGCAACTGTAGCTGCCCCACCTCCGCTGCCCCCGGGGCTGGAAGCCGAACCGTGAACTCCTTCCACTCCCGCAGCTTTTTCCACTAACCTTCTCCCCAGTCTTTGGTGTTTGTGGGTCGAGAGGTCTGGTAACTGCCGCAGCTCACATATTCAGGGCGCTAGGGGCCCCATCCGCCCGACTCCAAGTTTGGTTCTTCCACACCGCTCAGGCGGGGCTCTGCTCCACTCCGATCCCAGCTCCCAGCTCCGTGTGGAATAGACCTCACCCAGAGACCATCCAGGCTGTCCTGGACTGGAGCCCTGCTTCCCTCTGCTGTTCTGTGGGTTCTGCCGTTCTAGAATTGGTTCAGAGCCATTTTTTATAGGTTTTTGGAGGGACTCGGTATGGAGCTCACTCTAGTCCCTGCTTACCAGCCGCCATCCCAAAAATAATTTTTAAAACTTTTAGTCTTAGCTCTGCCAAGATAAATGCTCCCTTCAAAATGTCTCTAATACCTATATGTTCTTTGCATTCTTTCCCTGAACTTTATTAGGCTCTCATTCACCTGTCTATTCCAATCATCTCTTTGTTACTTTCCTGGTCTCCAAGATAGAGTCTCTCTAATCTATCTTGAAAACTTCCTGGAATGGCCTTTCCTTTGCTTCTAATGTATCTACATCCTACCTCTTCAAGGCCCTCCCTCCAATCCTACCTCCATCTTAAAGACCTATCCTTGACCATGCTAGGTGAACATGACTTCTCCTTGTGCATGACCATTGTTCTTGTTATCTTGACAGAGGCAGTATAGTGGAGCCCCAGCTGAATTGTGAGTCTATACTGTCCTACCTTCAAATCCTGGAACAGATTTCTCTACCAGTATGTAAAGGGAAGTAAAGAGAGGGATGGGAAGAGAGAGTGGTAAACTGGGGAAATGTGAAAGAAATTTATCAATGTTGGAGCCTAGTTCCTCCCAAGTGATGACTAATCGATATTATAGAATGCTCTGAGAATAATGTCCAGACCCATTTCTGTCCATCGGTTGGCTGCCACCCCATATCTAGAAAGGAATGTGCTTCTAAAACAGGTTGCAATGATGAGATTTAATAAAAGCTTTGTGAATTTCTATCCATGCTATGTCTTCAGGGGTTTATTAATGACTAGAAAACAACATTTGGATCTCTTTTCAGCTAGCTGAAAAGAATGACCCTATAAATGCTGTGCTCCTGGGGCTGCAGAGAATCATTGTGTTGCATGGATATCCCAGCAGCAGAAGAAGCTCTGATTGACCAGGGAGGTGAGTTTGTAAACAGAAAACTACTACCAATATTTAAGCATATCTTCAGAGGATATAGTAGGTTTCAGCCCTTAAAGATTACCTAAAGCTAGCTATAATTATTCTTCTATCATGGAACAACTCTTTATGGAAAGAACAGAATTAGAGCATCACTGAAAGAGTTAAGGAGAGTGGTAGGTATGACTTGGTTGTAATATAGCACCAACAAGAAATTGCAAATGAAGATTGATGTAAAGGATGTCATCAAAAATATATGTGATTGAAAGAGAGGATGGGCTGGTCAGGTGGCAAGACCAAGGAGACTGACAACAAAAATCAGGATTGCAACTTGGGCTAGCTGCCTATCCATTAAGCCCCAACATCTGTCATGTGCACAGGTATTAGTGATCTGTGCTCTTATTTATTTTATTTATTATTTAATATTTTTAGTTTCAGCATTGATTTCCATAAGATTTGAATTAGATTTTTTCTCCCCATTTCTACCCTCCCACCCCACTCCAAGATGGCATATATTCTGATTGCCCGTTCCCCAGTCAGCCCTCCCTTCTGTCACCCACTCCCCACCCCCCATCCCCTTTTCCCTTACTTTCTTGTAGGGCAAGATAGACTTCTATGCCCTATTGCCTGTATATCCTATTTCCCAGTTGCATGCAAAACCAACTTTTTTTTGAGCATCTGCTTTTAAAACTTTGAGGTCCAAATTCTCTCCCCTCTTCCCTCCCCACCCACCTCCCTAAGAAGGCAAGCAATGCAACAATAGGCTTGAACATGTATCATTATGTAAAACACTTCCACAATACTCACATTCCGAAAGACTAACTATATTTGCTCCTTCCTATCCTGTCCCTCTTTATTCAATTTTCTCCCTTGACCCTGTCCTTTTTTCAAAAGTGTTTGTTTTTGATTACCTCCTCCCCCTATCTGTCCACTCTTCTATTGTCCCCCCTTTTTTTTATCCCCTTCCTCCTTCTTTTCTGTAGGGTAAGATACCCAATTGAGTGTGTATGTTGTTCCCTCCTCAAGTCAAATCCAGTGAGAACAAGATTCATTCCCCCTCACCTGCCCCCTCTTCCCTTCCAAGAGAACTGCTTTTTTCTTGCCACTTTTATGTAAGATAATTTACCCCATCTATCTCTATCTTTCTCCCTCTCTCAGTATATTCCTCTCTCATCTCTTAATTTTATTTTTTTAGATATCATCTCTTCATATTCAACTCACCCTGTGCCCTCCCTCTCCCTCTCTCTCCCCTCTCTCTCTCTCTCTCTCTCTCTCTCTCTCTCTCCCTCTCCATATATATATATATATATATATATATATATACATATGTATATGTATATATACACCTACATATATATGTATATTCCCTTCAGCTACCCTAATGCTGAGGTCTCATGAATTACACACATCATCTTCCCATGTAGGAATGTAAACAAAATAGTTCAACCTTAGTAAGTCCCTTATGATTTCTCTTTCTTGTTTACCTTTTCATGTTTCTCTTCATTCTTGTGTTTGAAAGTCAAATTTTCTATTCAGCTCTGGTCTTTTCACTGAGAAAGCTTGAAAGTCCTCTATTTTATTGAAAATCCATATTTTGCCTTGGAGCATAATACTCAGTTTTGCTGGGTATGTGATTCTTGGTTTTAATCCTAGCTCCATTGACCTCTGGAATATCATATTCCAAGCCCTTCAATCCCTTAATGTAGAAGCTGCTAGATCTTGGATTATTATGATTGTGTTTCCACAATACTCAAATTGTTTCTTTCTGGCTGCTTTCAGTATTTTCTCCTTGATCTGGGAGCTCTGGGATTTGGCAACAATATTCCTAGGAGTTTTCTTTTGGGGATCTTTTTCAAGAGGTGATCAGTGGATTCTTTCAATTTCTATTTTACCCTCTGGCTCTAGAATATCACGGCAGTTTTCCTTGATAATTTCTTGAAAGATGATATCTAGGCTCTTTTTTTGATCATGGCTTTCAGGTAGTCCAATAATTTTAAAATTCTCTCTCCTGGATCTATTTTCCAGGTCAGTGGTTTTTCCAATGAGATATTTCACATTGTCTTCCATTTTTTCTTTCCTTTGGTTCTGTTTTATAATATCTTGATTTCTCATCAAGTCACTAGCTTCCACTTGCTCCAATCTAATTTTTAAGGTAGTATTTTCTTCAGTGGTCTTTTGGACCTCCTTTTCCATTTGGCTAATTCTGCCTTTCAAGGCATTCTTCTCCTCATTGGCTTTTTGGAGCTCTTTTTCCATTTGAGTTAGTCTATTTTTTTAGGTGTTCTTTTCTTCAGCATTTTTGGGGTCTCCTTTATCAAGTCATTGACTTGTTTTTCATGGTATTTTCACATCACTCTCATTTCTCTTCCCAATTTTTCCCCTACTTCTCTAACTTGCTTTTCCAAATCGTTTTTGAGCTCTTCCATGGCCTGAGACCAATTCATATTTTTCTTGGAGGCTCTTGATATAGGCTCTTTGACTTTGTTGACTTCTTCTGGCTGTATGTTTTGGTCTTCTTTGTCACCAAAAAAGATTCCAAAGTCTGAGTCTGAATTTGTGTCCTTTTTTGCTGCCTGGCCATGTTCCCAGCCAAGCACTTCACCCTTGAGCTTTTTGTTGGGGTATGACTGCTTGTAGAGTAGAGAGTACTTTGTCCCAAGCTTGAGGGGCTGTGTTGCTATTTTCAGAGCTACTTCTACACAGCAAGCTCTGCCACATCAGTGCTCTTCCTCCCCCAAGAACTGCCAACCAGGATTGTGGCCCAAATCCAGGCAGGACAAAGCAGTCTTTGCACTCCTGCTCTAATCCACTGCTTAATTTCTCCCACCAGGTGGGCCTGGGGCCAGAGGCAACTGCAGCTGTAGCTCTGTAAGCAGCCTCAGAGCTGTACCACCTTGTGATGGCCAAGAGTGAATTCCTTTCGTTCTGTCCCAGAAGCTTTTCCCACCAACCTGCTCTGTTGTCTTTGGTGTTTCTGGGTTGAGAAGTCTGTTCAGCTCACCAATTCAGGGCACTGCGCCTGTTCTGCCCAGCTCCTGGTCTGGTTGGTCCTGGCACAGCCCATGCTGGGCTCAGCTCTGCTCCCAGCTCTGTGTGATAGACCCTTCCCAGCGACCATCCAGGCTGTCCTGGGCTGGAGCCCTGCTTCCCTTGGCTATTTCGTGGATTCTGCAGCTCTAGAATTTGTTCAGAGCCATTTTTATAGGTGTTTGTAGGGACCTGGGGGGGAGCTTAAGGAAGTCCCTGCTTTCCAGCCGCCATCTTGGTCTGCCCCCTGATCTGTGCTTTTTCACAGATGAGTAAACTTATACTTCAAAAAAGTATCCCACTTACCCCTCTCTCAGGTGGATATCTCCCTTTCATGGTTCTCAAGTACCTAGAGGGTTTTGTAGGTGTAATTTTTCTCTGCTATCAGCTCAAACCCCTAACAAGTAGGCTCCCTCCATTTTGTTATTTTTTTATTTTAAATTTTTTTTGGAGGCAATTGGGGTTGAATGACTTGCCCAAGGTCACACAGCTAATAAGTATCTGTGGGCAGATTTGAACTCTGGTCCTCCTGACTCCAGGGCCAGTGGTCTATCCATTGCCCCACCTAAGTGCCCCTTCCCTCCATTTTGAGTGGCTCAGTGACTAGCTCTCTAGTTCTACGTAACCACTTAACTCCAGTTAGCTTTTACAAAGGGACACCATGAGAGTAAACATAGAAATATTTTCCCTAACACCTTGGGGGCAGAATTCCCCTAATGTACCACTTTGGTCTCTAGATAGAGTTGGGTCATAACTTAGCACAGTTTCTACAGAGCATCAGTCCCACTAAGTTCAGGTCCAACATATACCTGCTACATGAGTTCTTTCACTGGGCTGATGTCCTGAGAGTCCCTCCTGATGCTTCTTTCTTCTTGCTTGCTCCTTGGGGTTATAATGCTGTTCTGGCTGAAAAATCTGTCCTAGATTCTGACTCCCAGACTCCTATAGCTCATTCTCCTGGCCTTTGAAACTCCCAAGACTGACGACTCTACTCCCTGTACCTAGAAAAAGAAAATGCCAAGGAGGCCTCATATGGCTTCAGAGAGGGAAGGACCAATGGCCCTTTCAGTCAAATACTCTTTCACCAGATACTGTGAGTGAAGGAAGCAGCTCACTCCATCAGATGCAAATACAGCGATAACATGGCCTCAGCTGACTCAGGCTATTTTTTAAAGATGCTGATAGTTACAGCTACTCAGCCAATGGAAAAAGGCTTCTTGCAATCACATGGTAGGCTAAGGGGATGCCAGTAACAGAATATCCGTACCTGCTGCCATCTGTCCCAAAGCACTTCCCTCACATGTGATCATGACTCTTTCAGAAACAACCTCCTAGTATCCTCCACATCTTAGCAAGTTGATGACAATCTCTAAAGGTACTAGACATACCCCTCATTAAGCTAATTTGTATGTCCCTGAGTTAACATGCAGGAATAAAAAGAATGGTGTTCAGACAAGTCACATCTGATTGTCACATCCACTTGGCACTTGGTAAGAAGGGTAATGATTTGGAAAATGAGATGAGGGTGTCTGATGTCTCCATCACTGAAATTATATTGGATGATAAACAGAAGGGAGCAAGTAGAGGACTAGGACCTTAGAGAATTCAGCTGATTTAATCAACTGAATAGCAACAGAATACATTGTGGAAGACATAATATTTATCATCATGTAAAGGGACATAGAGTGGAGTATCTTAGAAGGTAATCCTAGATTCTGTGAAGGTTATATAGACTTCAGAGGAAGTAAGTAAGAGCCAAGAGGCAACCTGGAGCAATGGATAGGTTCAAGTCACACCTCAGATATTTTACATATAACTCTCAATAATGTATTTAACACCCCCTACCCCCACCCCAGCTACATGACCTATATCACTGGATCACAAAGGGATTTGCTCAGCTGACTCCTATCTAGCTCCTTTTCCCTCACATGCTTCTTTCTAGCTATTGCTTATTCCAAGAACAAAATTCACCACATTTTCAATTACCTGGAAAATTTCACATGTGAATGTCATTCTCTGATTATGACACTTGAAACCCATCTCAAGAGCATGTCAGTCACCTGGATTAGCATCTGTTTCCTTCCCTGCTTATCTGACAATGGGACCACCAGATATGCTTGGCCTCTCTAGTATAAGATGGCTCATTGCCATCTCCACTGACCATCAGAGAGAACCTAATTTAAGATAACTCCCCACATCTCTCCCATCATCTTCTCTTTGATCAGTAGTATGTTTAAGTCTCTCTTGATGTACAATTTAGTTAAATGGCTATTATGAAGCAGATATTTGGTTCCTTTTAGGAAAATGCCTCTGTCTTGGGGAAGGCCTGGCTCGCATGGAGCGGTTTCTGTTCCTGGCCACCATTCTACAGAGCTTCACCTTGAAACCCTTGGTTGATCCAAAAGAACTTGACATCACCCCACTCATGACTGGAGCTCCAGTTTATAAATTATCTCTTCTTCCTAGATAAATGATGTCCTGTAGCCACAGCTTAATTGCTTTGTTCCCACAAATTGACAGCACAGTCAATCTCTATTTTAAATGACAATCTTGGTGTTTGCTGTTCGGAAGAAAATCTTACCTTCTTCAAGTTAAGAACAGTGTTTGGACAGCTCCTGCAAGAGAGACCTACAAGACCAAGGGACAATGGAGTCACCAAAGCCTAATACTTGGCCACTCTGCTTTGGTAGCAGCAAAGAACCACAGCAAAGGGAAATCATATGCTCAATTTAAGAGGTCATTCCCAATCTTAAGAAGTTCTGGAAACTTTGCAAATTGTCCTTCATGACCTGGTAATTGTTTCTAAATTTTGTTATGGTGCTGTTTACAGAGAAATAAAGGAATCACAACTTAGAGTTGTTTTTACCCCCAAAGCCTCATATTTCCACAATATATGGAATATGTATGTGTGTAAATGTGTGTAAATATGTATGTATATGTATATGTGTGTGTAATGTCATGTAACTTCACTGCAGCCTTGGTTCTGGACACAAAGCACACGCACTTTGTACTATGCATGCTCAACAATTGCTGCCCAAATTTGGGGTCACAAGTGGAAAAAGTTTAAGAACCCCTGCATGACAATGTCGACACAAAAGGCACGAATAAATATAATTAAATGAATTAATGAGTGGATTGGGCTAAAAAATAAAATGAGAACTAGACAAGAACAGAACTTGAATCCCATTGGCTACTTTTACCAGAGGCAGGAAGGCGTCAGGCTCTCAATATAGGATTATATCTTTCAAAGTCTAACTATTAAAGGCATGGAGATGACTGTCAAGGACTAGGGAGGACAAATTCGTACCACTCACTCTTGCATCTCGAAATGTTAGCATACATGAGAAGGTTGGAGACATACTTTCTATTTGTTTTTACTTAATAGACTCAGGCTCATAAAGCATTAGATTTGGAAAGGATCTTATGGATAAAGGTGCTCATGCTCATTGGAGGACATAAGAGGAAACTGAGGCCCAGAAATGTTAGTTGGCTTCATGAAATCTAGTCCAGCCTCCCATTTACAGCTCCTCAAACAAAACCACAGTTTTGATTCATTGTTCAGAACCAAAAATAATTTTTAAACCTTTTAGTTTTAGGTCTGCCAAGATGAATCCTCCCTTCAAAATGTCTCTAATACCCATGCCTTCTTTCCATTCCTTTTCCTGAACTTTATTAGGCTCTTATCACCTGTCTATTCCAATCATCTCTTGGTTAGTTTCCTGGTGGCCAAGATAGAGAGCCTCTCTAATCTATTTCGAAAACTTCCTGGAATGGCCTTTCCTTTCCTTCTAATGTATCTACATCCTACCTCTTCAAGGCCCTCCCTCCAATCCTACCTCCATCTTAAAGACCTATCCTTGACCATGCCAGGTGAACATGACTTCTCCTTGTGCATGACCATCACTCTTGCTATCTTGACAGAGGCAGTATGGTGGAGCCCCAGCTGAATTGTGAGTCTATATTGTCCTACCTTCAAAATCTGCAATAGATTTCTCTACCGTATGTAAAGGGAAGTAGAGAGAGGGATGGGAAGAGAGAGTAGTGAGCTGGGAAAATTGGAGAGAAAAGTTATTAATTTTGGAGCCTAGTTCCCCCCAAATCATCCAAAGTGATGACTAATTGATATTGTAGGATGTTCTAAGAATAATGTCCAGATTCATTTCTTCCCATCAGTTGGCTGCCACCCCATATCGAGGAAGGAGTATGTTCCTAAGGTAGGTGGCAATGATGAGTTTTAAGAAAAACTTTGTGAATTTTTATCCATGCTATGTCTTCAGGGGCTTATTTATGACTAGAAAATTACATTTGGGTCTCTTTTCAGCTGGCTGAAAAGTTTGGCCCTGCATACACTGTATGCCTGGGGTGCAGAGAGGCATTGTGTTGCATGGATATCCAAGCAGCAGAAGAAGCTCTGATTAACCAGGGAGATGAGTTTGTATACAGAGAACTACTATGGATATTTCAGGATGTCTTCAGTAGGTTTCAGCCTTAAAGATGACCTAAAGTTAGCTATAGTTATTCTTCTATCATGGAACAACTCTTTATCCAGAGAACAGAATTGGAGCATCACCCAAAGAGTTAAGGAGAGGGATATGGTAGGTATGACTTGGTTGTAATATAGCACCAACAAGAAATTGCAAATGAAGATTGGTGTAAAGGATGTCATCAAAAATATGTGTGATTGAAAGAGAAGATGGGCTTGCCAGAGCAAGGAGACTGACAGCCAAAATCAGGATTGGAACTCGGACCAGCTGCCTATCCATTAAGCTCCAATGTCTGTCATGTGTACAGGTATTATTGATCTGTGCTTTTTTTACAGAAGAGGAAACTGATACTTCAAAGAAGCATCTCTATTGCCCCTCTCCCAGGTGGACATCTCCCTCTCATAGTTCTCAAGTACCCAGAGGGGCTTGCGGGTGTCACTTTCTCTGCTATCAGCTCAAGGCCCTACCAGGAAGCTTCCCTCCATTTTATTTTCTTAATTTTAAATTTTTTGGGGGGGGGGGCAATGAGGTTTAAGTGACTTATCTAGGCTCACATAGCTAGTAAATGTTTGATGCTGGATTTGAATTCAGGTCCTCTTGACTCCAGGGTCCATGCTCTATCCACTGCGCCAGCTAGCTGCCCTTACCTCTTAAAATGAGCATGTTGGACTAAATGACCTTTCAGGTACTTTCCACCACTAGGTGTAGAAACCTATGTAGATAACCCATATATTAGTAGAGGTTCTTAATTCTAGTTCCCAAAAGCATTCTTAATGCTCTCTGCCAACTTACATGACATTAAAGGAATTTCCTAACCTAGGTTGGTTTGACCTGGGGTGGACACTTCCTAGATAGAAGTAACTGCTAAATAAGAGATAACTTTATGCTTTTATTTCCTAGGAATTTGTGTAAGGGTGTGTCCATATCATCAAGATTTGCCTGTAGTAAGAGACTGAGTTCTACCAAATCAGGTACCAAGTCAGGCCAAAATACTCAAGATCCTGTGGAGAAGGGAAAACCCAGACATTACTCATTGTTTCTCGGACCATCCTGCCATAGATCAGCATCCTGGGAGAGAGATGGACAAAGACATGTTTGTGTCAGGGAAGATGCCTGTGGATCCCAAACAATGCAGCCTTGAAGGGCTTTCAGAGGACAAGGTTTCATGATCGCAGTCAGTCTATTAATTACCAGAAGTGAACTGGTTTTTTTTTTATCTCTCTGCATACCATCTTGTTCCTGTAGTTCAGTAATAGCAAAGTAATATAGCTCATCTGTTAGTGATTCAGTACTCTCCCTTGTTCTACCGTAGACCCAACTTTCTGCTATCTGTATGGATCGTACTCCAGTCAAGGTGAGTGAGGCTGGTGACCTTGCACAGCCCTCCCTCACTCAAATCAAAGTCAACTGCAAGTCATGTCATCATTTCTCTGATGTCATGGTCCTCTTAGAGAATGAAGAGAAACGCAATACCCCACTTCTACATCCCCTCCCTCTGGTGAATGGGGACTCAGCTCATCCTCTCCCTCTCCCTCTTCCTCTTCCTCTCCTTCTCTCCAAAGGAAGGTAAATTTTGATGGCTGGAAGCTGCCCAGTTAACTTGGGTTTTACTGTTTAGATTCCTTTCTTCCTTCCTTCTTTCTTTCCTTCCTTTCTTCCTTCCTTCTTTCCTTCATTCCTTCCATCCTTCCTTTCTTCTTTCCTTCATTCCTTCCATCCTTCCTTTCTTCCTTCCTTCTCTTCTTTCTTTCTTTCTTTCTTTCTTTCTTTCCTCCTTCCTTTCTTTTTTCTTCCTTCCTTCTTCCCTTCCTTCCTTCCTTTTCCCTTGCTTCCTTCCTTCTTTCCTTCCTTCCTTCCTTCCTTCTTTCCTTCATTTCTTCCTTCCTTCTCTCCTTACTATCTTTCTTCCTTCTTCCTTCTTTCCTTCCTTCCTTCCTTCCTTCTTTCCTTCCTTTCTTCCTTCCTTCTCTCCTTTCTTTCTTTCTTCCTTCCTTTCTTCTTTTCTTCCCTCCTTCCTTCTTTCCTTCCTTCCTTTCTTTTTCCTTCCTTTCTTCCTTCCTTCTCTCCTTTCTTCCTTCCTTCCTTCCTTTCTTCCTTCCTTCCTTCCTTCTTTCCTTCCTTTCTTCCTTCTTTATCTCCTTTCTTTCTTCCTTCCTTCCTTCCTTCCTTCCTTCCTTCCTTCCTGCCTTCATTCCTTCTTTCCTTCTTCCTTACCTTTTAAGGAAAAATCTAGTCCAACCTGCCTGGGATGGACACACTGAGTATATGCTCTTACCACACACACTTCTTGGTGATGATGTCCTAGAATCTTTGAAAGGACTTTGTACTACTTAAATGAATTTAGAGCTGTTATTAGATGACACTGATCTTGGGGATGCAAGAGACCTGACATAGGCAGTCTGGGAGAAAAGAAAAAGAAAAACAAACACAAGGAAACAAAACAAAAATACAACACCAAGGACAAGAAGTAGGGTAATCATTCCCTGAAGGAGTGACCAGTTGTGGAAAGACAAAGCCAGAAAACCCAAGTTTTGGGTTGAGTCTTGGATCTTAAACATCTGGTCTTTTTGGTGGGTGTTGCCAAATCTTCTAGTAGAAAGTGATGATGATGAATAGGAGCACCACAAGAAAACACTAGGTCAGGTAGGGACATTCCCTACAAAGCCACCTAGCCACATCTTGGGTTCTGGACTCTCTAGGAAGGTGGCTAAGTCATCATTGTCCTCCTGGGCGCATTCTGTCCCATGCTCAGGGTTGATACTGAGAATCTCCCTGTACCATCTTCCAGGACTTCCTCCTTATTTAGAGGTACATCAAAGGAATACCAAATATTTACCCTAGTAGAGGGCTCTTCTCAGGGACAGCTTCACTTCTCTCATATGTGAGAGAGAGACAATTTCACCTCCCTCTTTTTGTGAGAAATCAAGTTGCTTCCCAACAATTCCTTAAGAGGTAAGTGTTGCCTTCCAACTGTAGGAGCTGTCCAATGGCCACTTGTAAGAACAATGCTGCTAACAGCTGTTGTGGGGTGAAAGATCGATAATAGCAGCACATAAGAGCGCTGCTAGCACAAGTTCTTCTCTCTGCTTTTCTAAGGAAATCAACTTTAAGGGCTTAACAATCTCACTTCAATCAAACATGCATATACAATTCACTTAGTTCAGGGGAAAAAGCCAGCATCCTGAACATCACAGCAAATGCAAACAGAAATTACAAACAGATCGAACAACACAAACCAGTAGACAGGCTTTTACCTTTCTGTCCAGCATCTCGGTACATAGTTAGCAGAGAAGCAACAACATCTAGGTTTTCAAGCTGGGGGCTCCTTAACAACGGCTACTCTGAGTCTCCTCTGGTCAAATCACATAACCCTCTTCCAGTGAGTGAGAGCCCCAAGCAAAATGCTAACCTCTGTTCGGAGTCAAAGGGCTTCCCAAACACGCAACTCCAAACCATGTGACGCTTCTTCAGGTGTCACAGCCATGTAACTCAAACCTATGTGAATTAAGCTTTCCCTTGACGTAAGCAGGTCATCAAAGAATCTCAATTTAATCAAAGAAAATAAAAAGGCCAAACTCATCAGAGGCACTTGATTACCTAAGTGCTCCAAAAGAGAAAACAGTAAAAAAGTCCCACTTTAATTACCATAACACCACTGGATATTATACCGGTAGCATTGTGTAAAGAAACCATCAGTTCAGATTCCAGAAAGCAAAAGGCTACACTGGACTGTCTTTGTCACTGTTCTTAATAGTGAAATAGTCATTCTCCAAAAGTAGGTAATAATTAAACCTTCAATTTGCTGGCTTGTCTTGGGAAAAGGCAAATCTCTCTCCCTTCTCACCACATACCTAAACTCACAAAAGGCATCCTGTGTGCTTTACATGAGTATAGTCATTCACCTATAGGTTAGAGAAGGGAATGAAACTCAAAAATGAGTAATAAAGATTGAATAGACACAGGCTCACTCTGAGGCTAACTATTCTCATTCAATAAAGATTAACCACAGGAGTAACAAAAGGTCTTACAGGAAAAATAATATTTAATTTGATCTTTGCCCACAAGTGATGCAATCAAAGTAACTTAAAAGTCAAATTCCATCTCTTTTAGGATCCCAGACTTGCCATTGGCTGATCAGTCCCACTCCTTGTTTACTACCACCCGTTGAAACTTTGTGGTTTGTGACCCAGCATTTCATTAAGCCCTCTGGCTGCCATGGAACTGTGGACCTTCACCACTCTTGCCCTTGTGGCTGTTGTCGTTTTCTTGTTTTTCCAGTTAGTATGGAGCAAAGGATATCAAGCAAGGCTCCCTCCTGGCCCAACTCCTCTTCCCATCCTTGGGAACATGCTACAGTTGGATTCCAAGAATATCCTCACAATTTTACACAAGGTAAGGGGGCTTTATCCTATGGTTCAATGGCAGCAGGTGGGCCATCCCCGAGTAACTCCTGTGAGGATTAGTAGTAGTCATGTTAATGGTCTCAATCACAATTATTTCAACTCAATTCCGTTTCAGCAGGGATTCAAGTGCCTCCTACATGCCAGACACTCCTCTGGACACTGGGAATACAAAGATAAAAAGCAGAGAGTTCCTGCCCTCAAAGACTTTACATTCTACTAAAGAAACACAACACAGAAAAGCAACTAGGAGTTCTATACAAAGTAAAGGCAAAATCATTTGGGGTGGAGGGTGAACTCTAGTAATTACGAGGATGAAGAAAGGTTCTTTTCATTGGACCAACCCTTAGAGACAGAAGTGATCTAAGAGGCCATAGATTCCAATGTTCTCCTTTTACAGATATGGAAACTGAGGCCCCCAAAGGTTAAATGAAATGCCCAAGTTTACAAAGATAGCAAGTGACACATTCAACTCCTACAATGTGTCTCCTTAGAAGACTGTTTTAGCTGAACCTCGAAGGAAGGAAAAGGTTGTAAGATTCAGAGGTGATGACAAAGAACCCTCCAGACTCAGGAAGCAGCCTATCCAGAGATGGAATATCATGGATGAGGAACAGCAGGGAGGCTGGGACATCCCTTTGTGGCACATAAGGACAGAGTATAGGAACTAATCTAGTGAGAAGTAGATCAAACATGTAGAGCCGCAGTGGACAGCCAGTCCATTCCTCTCTTTTCACAGGTGAGGAACTTGAGGCCAAGATAAATGAAGTAACAAGATCACTGGGGTAAGGTATAGTTCTTTCTATTGTCAGGATTCTCCAGAGCCAGGATTCCCATAAGTTTCCTGGGAGCGGAGAGATTATTGAACTTCTGTCATATGCAAAGAAACTCAATACAGTGGCTCATGTCACCTCTAAAGAATAAGTTTACGGTCAGAACAGCATGGCAACATGAGGTCCCAAAGGGCAAACACTGTCTTACTTTTGTCTTTGGATCCTCAACCTCTGGCACAGTGTGCCAGGAGGTGTAGGTGCTTTGTGGATCCTTGTTGATGGATTGATAGCAAGGGGAGTGTTTTCCTAATCTTCTCTGGATTTCCAAAAAAAGATCAAAACTAGTAACACCAAAAAATGGTTTCTTAATATTTCCACAGCTTTCCTAAACAGAGCTACTCTTCTGAAATTAATCAGCACCCCACTGTTCCTAATCTTTGACTCAGAAATTTTGCTGCTGGAGATAAACCCCCGAGAGGTCAAAATCTGAAAGAAAGGTCCTACATGTGCCAAAGTATTCATGGTAGCATTTTTTCATGGTAGCAAAAGCTTGAAAACAAAGCCAGTGGCCACCACGTGAGTAGTGGATTAACAAATTGTGAATTTAGTACTTCTTTTTGTCTCATGAGAAAAGACAAACATAAGGAATTGAGGGAAATGTAGGAAGATTTCTAAGAAGTGATACAGACTCTGGTATAGATACAGACTATATCTGATACAGACTGAAGGACCTTAAAAATAATATAAACAACTCTGATAATGGAATAAAATGGCCACTAACGTGAAGCCCAGTGATATGTAATTATAAGAACTAATCTGGGCCTGAGAAAAGATGAGGAAATGTACCTCACTCCTTTCCTTAGATGAGTATGTGGGCACAGGCTCCAAACAAGTACTGTCAGTCATGATCAATGTGTTGGTGCATTTGCTTTGTGTTACAAAGGAGGACCCACTGGGTGGGTGAGAGTGGTATATTTGGAACTGATTGCAATGTCAAAACAAAAGACACCAATAAACATAATTAAATGAATTAATGAGTGGACTGGGCTAAAAAATAAAATGAGTTCCTCCCTAGGCTACACAGGAACAGAGCTTGGATCCCATTGGCTACTTTTGCCAGAGGCACGAGGGAGTCAGGCTCTCAATATAGGATTTTGTTTTCCAAAGTCTAGCAAGTATTCCTAGACATGTCTGAGATATAATAATGAAGAGGAGGAGAAGGAGGAGAAGCTAGCATTTATGTTGTGCTTACTATGTACGAAGTAGTATGCTAAGCACTTTTTATAAATTATTATCTCACTTAAAAGGTGAGTGCTACTATTATCCCCATTTTACGGTTGGAGAAATTGAGGCACAAAGGTTAAGTGGCTTGCCCAAGGTCACAGATTTAGTAAGTGTCTGAGGTCAGATTTGAACTCAGATCTTCCTGACTCCAGGCTCAGTGCTCTATCCACTGCGACACCTAGGTGCTCTAGTGTATCAGTAAGACAAGATTCATGACCTCGAAGATGACCATAGTTCATTGTAGTTCAGAATCGCAAAGTATAAGATATTTTCTAGGTAGAAGGCAAGGGAAGTATATTTATTTAAACACCAGAGGATTAAATCCCCAAGGCAGTAATCCCAAAAATTGTATTCCAAAGCCAGTAAGTCCACCTCAATGTAACAACAAGGAAATTATAACAGTATTACAGCAAAGAACCAAGTCAACATGTAACCTTCCCCCCTGCTGGGGCCTTCCTGTAAACACTCATGAATCCCAACTGCCTGCTTGCCTGCATTCTTTCCCCCCTCAGTTCTCTGGTCTCTGCACCTCTCTGGTCTCCACTCTCCACTCTCTCTGAGTTCTCTACCTCACTACTCTCCAAGCTCCCTGCTGATTCTCACTCTGTCATCTCAGAGTTCTTATTTCTTGTCCTTGGCCTGATTTCTGACCTTAATAGCTACCTTCTGGGCATATACACTCTTCTTAGAGCCTGAGGGCCTCATGTCCCAGTCAGCAAAAGGGTGTAGGCCTGCCTCTAATCAAACCTCCCTCAACTGGCTCCACCTGAGGCCTATTGAATGGCTGGTGGTGGAAAGGAAGATCTTCATTTATTTATTTATTTTTCAATTATTATTTTATTATTGATTTAATGTTTTTTTTTTCAATATTGATTTCCACAAGATTTTGAGTTACAAATTTTCTCCCCATTCCTACCCTCCCCCCCACTCCAAGATGGCATATTTTCTGATTACCCTGTTCTCCAGCAAGCCCTCTCTTCTTTCACCCCACTGCCCCACCCATCCCCTTTCCCCTTACTTTCTGGTAGGGCAAGATAGATTTCTATGCCCCATTCCCTATATATCTTATTTCTCAGGTGCATGCCAAAACATCTTTTTCTTTTGAGCATTTGATTTTGAGACTTTGAGGTCCAAATTCTCTCCCCTCTTCTCTTCCCATCTACCCTACCTAAGAAAGCAAGCAATTCAACATAGCCCACACATGTATCATTATGTAAAGCACTTCCACAATAATCATGTTGTGAAAGACTAACTATATTTCCTTCCATCCTATCCTGTCCCCCTTTGTTCAATTTTCTCCCTTAACCCTGTCCTTTTTCAAAAGTGTTTGCTTTTGATTACTTCCTCCCCCATCTGCCCTCCTTTCTATCATCCCCCCTTTTTTATCCTCTTCCCCCTACTTTCCTGTAGGGTAAGATCCCCAGTTGGGTGTGTATGTTGTTCCCTCCTCAAGTCAAATCCGATGAGAGCAACATTCACTCATTCCCCCTCACCTGCCCCTTCTTCCCTTCCAACAGAACTGCTTTTTCTTTCCACTTTTATGTGAGATAATTTACCCCATTCTATGTCTCCATTTCTCCCTATCTCAATATATTCCTCTCTCACCCCTTAATTTTATTTTGTTTTATTTTTTACATATCATCCCTTCATATTCAACTCACCCTGTGCCCTCTGTCTATATATATATATGTATATATATATATATGTGTATATATATATATATATGTATATTTCCTTCAACTACCCTACTACTGAGAAAGGTCTCATGAATTACACACATCATCTTTCCATGCAGGAATGTAAACAAAACAGTTTAACTTTAGTAAGTCCCTTATGATTTCTCTTTCTTGTTTACCTTCTCATTCTTCTCTTGATTCTTGTGTTTGCAAGTCAAATTTTCTATTCAGCTCTGGTCTTTTCACTGAGAAAGCTTGAAAGTCCTCTATTTTATTGAAAATCCATATTTTGCCTTGGAGCATGGTACTCAGTTTTGGTGAGTAGGTGATTCTTGGTTTTAATCCTAGCTCCTTTGACCTCTGGAATATCATATTCCAAGCCCTTCAATCCCTTAATGTAGAAGCTGCTAGATCTTGTGTTATCCTGCTTGTGTTTCCAAAATACTCAAATTGTTTCTTTCTGGCTGTTTGCGTTATTTTCTCTTTGACCTGGGAACTCTGGAATTTGGTGAAAATATTCCTAGGAGATTTCTTTTTGGGATCCATTTCAGGAGGTGATCGGTGGATTCTTTCAATTTCTATTTTATCCTCTGGTTCTAGAATATCACAGCAGTTTTCCTTGATAATTTTTTGAAAGATGATGTCTAGGCTCTTTTTTTGATCATGGCTTTCAGGTAGTCCAATAATTTTTAAATTCTCTCTCTTGGATCTATTCTCCAGGTCAGTGGTTTTTCAATGAGATATTTCACATTGTCTTCCACTTTTTCATCCCTTTGTTTCTGTTTTATAATATCTTGATTTCTCATCAAGTCACTAGCTTCCACTTGCTCCAATCTAATTTTTAAGGTGGTATTTTCTTCAGTGGTCTTTTGGACCTCCTTTTCCATTTGGCTAATTCTGCCCTTCATGGCATTCTTCTCCTCCCTGGCTTTTTGGAGGTCTTTTGCCATTTGAGTTAGTCTATTTTTTTAAGGTGTTCTTTTCTTCAGTACTTTTTGGGGTCCCCTTTATCAAGTCATTGACTTGTTTTTCACGGTTTTCTTGCATCTCTCTCATTTTTCTTCTCAGTTTTCGTCTATTTCTCTTATTTGATTTTCCAAATCCTTTTTGGGTTCTTCCATGGCCTGGGACCAGTTCATGTTTTTCTTGGAGGCTTTTGATGCAGGCTCTTTGACTTTGTTGACTTCTTCTGCCTGTATGTTTTGATCTTCTCTGTCACCAAAAAAAGATTCTAGATTCTGAGTCTGAGTCTGCATCCTTTTTTGCTGCCTGTTCATGTTCCCAGCCAACTACTTGACCTTTGAGCTTTTTGTCGGACTATGACCACTTGTAGAATAGAGAGTGCTTTGTCCCAAGTTTTAGGGGCTGTGCTGATGTTTTCAGAGCTACTCGTACTCTACTGTCACAGCAATACTCCTCCTCCCCCAAGAACCACCAACCAGGATTGCGGCCCAGATCCAAGCAGGGCAAAGCAGGCTTTGCACTCCCACTCTCATCTGCTGCTTAATTCCTCCCATTGTGTGAGCCAGGGCCTCGGGAAGCTGCTGAAGCTGGAGCTCTGGAGGCATTCCCAGGAACTTTCTGCTATTGCTGACATTATCACAGCACCACCAATACCCCTCCACACCCACCCCCTCCCCCAGGGCTGAGGCTAGACCTCTTTCTAACGCAATCTAGCAGTTTTCCCACTAACCTGCTCCATGGTCTTGGCATTTGTGGGTTGAGAAGTCTGGTAACTGCCACAGCTCAATGATTTATGGCCCTAATGCCTGCACTGGGCCAA
Source organism: Trichosurus vulpecula (assembly GCF_011100635.1). Classification (NCBI taxonomy): domain Eukaryota; kingdom Metazoa; phylum Chordata; class Mammalia; order Diprotodontia; family Phalangeridae; genus Trichosurus; species Trichosurus vulpecula. The sequence continues at coordinate 75,064,724 of NC_050580.1, forward strand.
CTATCAGTCTAGTCTGTCCTGGTGTGGCTCTAGCACCATGGGATAGACCCTTCACAGTGATCATCCAGGATGTCCTGGCCTGGAGACCTGCTTCCCTCTGCTATTTTGTGGGTTCCGCACTTCTAGAATTTGTTCAGGGCCATTTTTTACAGCTTATTGGAGGGATTTGGGGGAGAGCTTAAGCAAGTCCCTGCTTTCCAGCCCCCATCTTGGCATCACATCTAGGGCTGAAGATACATTATATGTTTTTTACATGCATGTGAGAGGAGAATTGATTCTATTGGACTTCTCCCTTCTCAGGCCAAGAAGCTTGACTTTACTATAGTTCATACTTATTCAAGATGTATAGTCCCAGTCAAGTCCAACACTGTGGTAGCCACTGTGAAGACTCTTACAAAACATGTGCTTCTTCCTCAGGGGCTCCCCTAATCTCTTACTTCTGATCAGGGCACCCAATTGATGGTGAAGCAAATCTCAAGTTGGACTTTATGGCAGCAAGAAAGGCATCCCCATGGCTAAATCTCAGGAATACCACCTCCCCATAGGTTGGAATTCTTGTAACCCTAATCTTCTGACCCAATTAGATTCTTAGGACAGCCTCTTGGCCTCCTTAATGGGAAACCACCCCACCTATATAAAATAAAGAAATTCTTTTCTTATCATACACCATCTCCAAAATTAGAAAATGCTACCCTGTTTCACTGTGGAACAGATCTCTCTACCAGCGTGTATAGGGAAGTAGACACAAGGAAAGGAGAAGAACATGGTAAGCTGGGAAAAGTGGGAAAAAAGTGAGCAATGTTGCAGCCTGGCTCTCCCTAAGTCAGCCAAATGATGACAATGGGTACTAAGTATGCATGCTATCCTAGGATACTCTGATAATACTGTACAGGCTCATTTCTGCCCATCAGTTGGCTGCCACTCCATATCTAGAAAGGAATGTGTTCCTAAAACAGGTGGAAGTGATGACTTTTAATAAAAAGCTTTGTGAATATCTATCCATGCTAAGTCTTCAGGGACTTAATTGTGACTGAAAACTGCCTTTGGTTCTCCTTTCAGCTGTCTGAAAAGTATGGCCCTGTGTACACTATATACATGGGGCCAAAGAGAGTCATTATGTTGCATGGATATGAAGCAGTAAAAGAAGCTCTGGTCGACCAGGGAGACAAGTTCCTACACAGAGAACCACTGCAAATATTTAATGCTATCTTTAAAGGAAATGGTAGGTTTCAGTCCTTAAAGGTTACTTAAGGTTAGCTGCTTTCTTCTTCTACTTCTTCTTGTTCTTCTTGTTGTTTTTATTGTTCTTCTTCTTTCTCTTCTTCTTTTTCTTCTGTTTCTTCTTCTTTTTCTTCTTCTTCTCTTCCTCCCATTCCCTCTTTTATTCCATCACTATCACTGCTCTCACTCTATCCCACACCCCTCTCCAACCAATAAAATCCCTTTCTTGAAAGAAACAGGGAGTAAAAAAAACCCAAATCTATCTAGTATTGATCACTTCTGAGGGTGTATATCTCATCCATTACCTACAGTCCTTCACTTCCCTGCCAAGGGGTAGAATAAATACTTGTAGAACTCTGATTGCTCATTTCATTGATCAGATTTCTTGTCTTCAAAATTGTTGTCCTTTACAGTGTTGTAGTCAATATATGAGTTGTTCTGATTCTGTTCACTTTGTTCTGCATCAGTTAATACAAATCCTCCTAGGTTTCTCTGATTCCATCTTTCCTATCAGTTTTATGGCACAATAATATTCTGTTATATTTTCTTGCTAATTATTTAGTCATTCTCCAATTGATGGACAGCAACTTTATTTCCAATTATTTGCTCTAATTAAAATAGTTCCATATTCAAAAAATATTTATGTCCATTTTCTCTGACTTTGGTCATGTACATTCACATCCAAAGCTCAGTAGGAGTACCTCCGAGTCAAAAGTTATCCACAATTTAGTAACTTTAAGAGTATTATCCCAAACTCCTTTCCAGAAGGAATGAACTACTTCATAAGACAACAACAGTGCATAAGCAAGCTCTAAAAAGATTCTACAACAGTTTTCAATTTCCTTCTTTTTCTATTTTTTGCCAAGCTAATGAATATAAGTAGAATGTTGGAAATGTTTTAATTTACGTTTTTCTTGTAAATGGTGATTTGGAACATTTTTTCCCATAAGCTCGTTAATAACTGTCATTTTTTCTACTGAGAATGCCTCTTCATATCCTTCAGCCATTTGCCAAATGGGGATAATTCAGCTAGTTTACAAATCGTAGATGTAGCAATAGGGTCAGCAAAAGTAACGAAAAGAACAAGTAATTAAAAGAAGAGAAATGAATGTATAATGGGCTTCTAGGTGGCACAGTAGATAGAGGGCCAGGCCCAGAGTTGGGAGAACTCATCTTGCAGAGTTCAAATCTGGCCTCAGACACTAATTAGTTGTAATGAGCCAGGGCAAGTCTCTTAATTCTGTTTGCCTCAGTTTCCTCTTCTATAAAATGAACTGAAGAAGGAAATGGCAAACCATTCCAGTATCTCTGCCAAGAAAACCCCAAACAGGGTGACAAAGCCTCAGACATGACTGAAACAACTGAACAACAATTGAGAAAATTGAGAAAATTTCAGTGATTTAAAAATATAACAATAATAATAGCATTTACAGTGTGTAAAGATGATTAGCAAAATGCTTTTAAAATGTTATCTCAGTTAATCTTCCCAACAACCCTGTGAAGTGGATGCTATTATTACCCTTATTTTACAGAGAAGGGAATTGAGCCAGATAGAGGTTAAGTGACTTGCCCAGGGTCACAGGGCAAATAAATGTCAGAGGCAGAATATTAACTCAAACCTTCCTGTCTCCAAGTACAGCGTCTCATGCACTGGACCACCTAGCTGAGGGCGATCAGTGCTTTTGGTAAAATAACAAAATAGAAGCCATATCCACCAAAAAAGATATCAGGAAAAAAGAATATAGTGAAATACTATTTATAATAATGACAGAACGTGCCACACTTTTAGGGATTAACCCACCAAGACACCTACAGGAGTTATAGAAATACAATTATGAAACAATTTTAGCAGAAATGAAGGAATAATTGCACAATTGGACAGAGATGCACAGTATATGATCTACCTAGCTAATATAAAGATGATAGCAATATTGTTCACTTGTTTTCAGTTGTGTCTGCCTCTTCATGACCTCATTTGGGGTTTTCTTTGGAAAGATACTGGAGTAGTTTGCCATTTCCTTCTCTAGCTCATTTTACAGATGAGGGAAACTGAGGATAACAAGGCTAAGTGACTTCCCAAGATCACACAGTTCATAAGCATTTGAGGCTTCTTTTGAACTCAGTTCTTCATGACTCCAGACCTGGCATTGTCTCCCCTGGGCCACCTAGCTGCCCCTTTTATTTGTAGATCTGATACAATAGTGATCAAAATCCCATGGACAGGTGTATAGAATTGGATAAAGCAAGATGTTTCATGTGTAGGAACAAATTGGTAAGAATGTCGAGAGGAATCATGGGGAATTAGGGAGTATAGGCAACTGTGAACAGTCAGATGTGATACAGGCCATTAATTCTCAACATTCTTTGTTCCATGATTAAAAAAAGAAAAAGAACAATGTAGTAGAATAGGATACGTGGAAGCAGCCTAAAAGTTCTGTGCTCCACCCAGTAGAGAGGGAAATGCCTGTCTGGCTCCATCTAGCCTCCATCTACATCCACTGTATAGAGAGAGGGATTATAGATGTCTCAATTTCAAGAACACTTATTGTGGCCTCTGGGAGAAGAATTTTATCGTTAGTTTTTTTTTAATTGGGTGGGATAGTATACTCAAGGTCAGGCCATCTGTGGAGAGAATCCCCTTTGCCCCTTCCCTCTTCACTTTGAGATGCCACCCTTCAAAAGTTCCTGATAGCCCATATCTCTCCCCATTTCCATCTCCAACACCTCCAGTCTTGGATCTTTGTCCTCTCAGGTTGTTGGGAAGGGCTGGCCTGTAGCACAGGGGCCAAAGGTGAAAGCTGATCCAATGGGGGAAGGGTAGATATAAACTGCCCCACTCCCGAGTTTACCAGCCAGCGTGGAAGATTGCAGGCATTAGCCTATCGTCACAAATCTAGTAAGAAGCAGAAACATGATTGGAACCTAATTCTCTTCTTGCTCTAGGTTTATCTAGCTTTCCATTCCATGACCCAGACAGACACGGTTCCAAGCAAGCATCTTATTAACAGAAGAATTCTGATGGTGCTCTGGTTTCAGGGTAACCATGAGATCACCTGGTTGAAGGCTTTGTCCCTACATGCCTTGTCTTGGCATTGCCATCAACATCATAATAAATGACAACAGGGAAAAACAACTGATATTTACACAGTGCTTCAAAGAGCTCTACATACATGGTTCCCTTTGAGCCCCTCCACAGCTCTGAGGAGTAGGTATATGGGTGTTATTATCCTTCTTTTGTGAATAAGGAAACTTAGGGTTCGAGAAGTTGAATGACTTGCCCAAGATCATCCATCTAGCAAGTTTCTGAGGCAGGATTTGAATTCAGGTCTACCTGACTCAATTCCAGCATTTTACCTACTATACTACCTTGCTGCCTAATGAGACAATTGCCCACTTATCACAAATTCTCTTCCACCTGTCCCATCCCCCACTCTCTCCCATCCACAAAAACTCTCCAAACACCTGGATTTTGCCCTCCCTAGAGCTTCTCATCCTCCATGTCACACCATGGAATTATTTCCTGTCTGCTCTGCTGATTCTTTCCCCAGGTATTCTTTCAATCAATGGTGAAAAGTGGAAGCAGATCCGACGTTTCTCACTCATGACCCTGAAGGACTTTGGGATGGGGAAGAGAACTATTGAGGAGAGAGTCCAGGAGGAAGCCCAGTGTCTGGTGGAGAAGCTCCAAAACACAAATGGTTAGTTTACACTGTTCATCTCCTGGTACTACGGTATGTGCCCACTCCACCAGCCCCAACCTCCTCTGTGGTGGGAGGGTCTCATTGTCTGCCTCACTCCACTGGCTGGCATTGTTCATCCATGCAATTATTCAATTGAACAAGTATTTTATAATGTAGTAGTGCAAGGCAATGCGTGATAGATGTTGATGGTACAACACCCCGACACAAGATAAGCTTACCTTCCAAGAGCTTACAGTATACTGGGATGATAGAACATATACAGAACTAAGTAAATAGTACATATAAATAAATACACATGTTTTGTAAAAACATTTGTTTTTTTTATATCTGTTTGTAATAAGGTAATACAAAGTAATTTCAGGATGAGAGTCAGACATTAAGAGCTGGTACAATTACAAAAGCTTTTGTGTAAAAGCTGCCACCAAAGTTGAACCTGGAACGGAGGTAGAGATTACAAGAGACTCGAAAAGGAGAAGGAAATTCCAGACCTGGAGTCCAGCCTATACAAAGACACACTGAGGTTGGAGATATAAGTGACAGAATGTTGTATATTAGGAATAGCAATTATTATCTAATACTCAGATCAGAATTAGGACTAAAGGAAACAGTCCAGGGAAAAATGTTAGGCTGGGGGTGGGGAACCTGTGGCCTTCTAGGTCCTCAGCTGTGGCCTTTTGACTGAGTCCAAGTTTTACAGAACAAATCCTTTTCTTAAGGAGATTTGTTTTGTGAAGTTTGGATTCAGTCAAAGGGCTGTACTTGAGGACCTAGAGGGCCAGATGTGGCCTCGAGGCCACAGGTTCCCCACCCCTGTTTTAGGCCAACCTTAAGAAATCTGCGACAAGTATTCAAACTGAGGTGGAGAGAAGTTGGGTCCCTGCCCTCTTAGTGCAGGGAGCCATGACATTAAGGCTATTTTTCCTTTGGTGGCTTCCCCACCCTTTAGCTCAGGCCTTCGACCCCACCTTCATCCTCAGCTGTGCTCCCTGCAATGTGATCTGCTCTATCCTCTTTAACCATCGCTTCGACTACGATGATGAGAAATTCCTGCACCTGATGGGAATGTTAAATGAAAATTTTAGGCTCCTAAACACCCCATGGATTCAGGTAAGGTCAAGGTTGCCTTGTGGTGATGTAAGTGGCCACTGAGTTCCTATTTGAATTGTGGGCTAGGGGAGACATCAGCTCTCTGAGAAGTGCAGTCACAGCCAGATCTCCAACAGGCCATACCATTATGGAGAAGAAAAGAGAGGGCCTAAGAGTGGAGACTGTATGAGGTTACTTTACCCCATGGAAGAATGTCCTCTGTTTCCTCCAAATTTATATGAGGAACTAACCAGGGTGCCATGTAAAGGGAACTGAACTTGGGATCAGTTACACAACCTCAGTTTCCAATGACCCCTAGGGTCCCTTCCAGCTCCATTTCTATCATCCCATGAATACAGCACCATCCTAAATGGAGGCAATCCCAAACCCCCAAAGGGAAGGTGGATCAATGTGTGTAAATGAAGAGAGAGCCACAAGATCCCTGCTTCTCAAAGTTCTAAGAGACCAGATAATCCATCCACCACCTCTCTCTGGGTAGTGTTGATTTGCCTCCTTCTCTTGGCATGGGGTATCCTGTAGGACACCTTCAGAATGCTTAGGAGGGCCAATTTCTTAGATGGTGGCTGAGGATGCATATTCAGATGCTTGGCTCCAGACAGCTATCAGGTAGATCCTCCACCTTTAGCCTGAAATAAAGATATTCCTGCCAGGATGGGAAACAACTAATGGTAAACATTGTTTTCTCCTTATTAAATCATTTTTTGGGGGGAATTGGGTGGGGTTTTCTGCCCTTTTAGCTCTACAATTTATACCCTTCACTCATAAAGCATCTTCCTGGAAGTCATAGGACCGTCCACAAAAATGTTCTCCAAGTGAGGGGTTTCCTAATGGATCAGGTGAAGAAACATGAAGAAACTCTGGATCCAAAGAACCCTCGGGACTATATTGACTGTTTCCTCATCAAAATGCAACAGGTACAGTAGAAGTAAGAGCCCTACCTTTTGGCTAGAGTTGGCACTGGCAATCCTGGTGCTTGGGAAAGCTTTTGTGTAGAATAAGTTTGAGTTGTAAAACCATGATTTTTATTGAGGCCCTTCTGGGAAGGGGAGAGACCCTTGGAAATCACCATCAGGGCAAGAGACAGAGTCCTAGGAGCCCCAAGAGGGCCTGCTAGAGAGGTTGGGATGGGCCAAGGAGAAGGCATTGTTGGACCAGGTCATTCCGTAACACAAGACAACTAGGTAGTTGATAGTGTGCTAGAGTTGGATTTAGGAAGACCTGACTTCAAATTCTGCCTCGTATATATTTATATATGCATATACATATATGTATGTATGTGTGTATGTGTATGTATGTATTATGTATGTGTGCATTGCATATCTGGGCCACGTCATTGCACAAGGCAACAAGGAGGCATAGTAGATTTATATATGCACATACACATATATATGTATGTATTATGTATTGTATATCTATCTATATGTATATGTGTGTATGTGTATGTATATATGTATGCATATATATGTGTGTATATATACATATATGTGTGTATATATGTATATGTGTGTGTATATATATGTGTGTGTGTGGGTGTGTGTGTATATATATATATGTATATATATGTATATATACATATATGCTTGCTAGGTGAACTTGGGCAAGTCAACTACCATCTCTGAGCCTCACTTTCTTCAATTATAATATGGAGATAATGCCTAATTAATGGAGTTATTATGAAAATCAAATGAGATAATATAGGTAAAGTATTTTCCCAACCTTAGAGGAACTATATAAACACATAAATATTAGGTATCATTATCAGAGAAAACTGTAACTCCAGTTACTCTATGCCAGGGATGGAAAGAGATGTAGGTAAATGAATTCTGCAGACAATCCTAAAACTTAATCTTCCCTAGTAATTTTGACCTTTTCTTCCCACTAATCATCTGCAGAATCATCTTGGCATAGTTGTAAATATACACTTGCACTCACATTTTTTCATTAATTACATTAGGTTATACTCTTTATATATACATGTGCAAATCCTAATTTTGCCACTATGTGTTCTTGCAAAGCCCCTTCACAAGGTAGATCATTGTAACTTGGATTCACTCCCCCACCCCTACCCCAAAACAATGCTATAGCTGAGAATATTTTCCCTGCCAAACATTCCGGATCACATAAAGCAAAGATCTGGCCAGAAGAAGAAAAGATCCAATGAGTATGCTTCTCTAAGGGTTATGCGTAAGCTCCTTTAAATTGGATTGTAATGTATTATATATATTGATTATACAAGGGACCTCAGTTTATACCCAAAGAAGAAAAAAAAATCATGTCACCGTAAGAAATGAGATTTAAAGCTCTAATGCATTAGTTACAATTAATAATGACCACATTTCATTAACAATAATTTGTCTGTCATCTTAGATGTCAAAAACATTTTTGACAAAAGCTTCCAGTCCTTGGATCGACTTTCCTCCCGATATATGTATGCGTGTATGTATATATGTATAGATGGAGATAGAAAGAGATAGATAGATGGTTGTATGGATAGCTAGAGATGGATGGAGAGCTAGAGATAGATGGATGGATAGAGATGGATATAGATAGATGAATGGATGGAGAGAAAAATATAGAGAGATACACACACGTATATAAAATGTGTGTATGTAAGTCTCTATGTATATAATGTTAAATGTATACATACAGAAGAAAATATCCAAGAAGTAAGGGTGGTTCAAGAGGCGGATATCTGCAGAGAGGTCAAATGCAATGATGACTGAGAAAGGGCCTTTGGATTTAACAATTGAAATGTTTTTCCTCTCCTCAGAGAGAATAGATCCACCTGTCATGTCATAAAGCATAGTAGATCAAAATCAATAACTGTCCTGGTCCCAGTGGAACCTACCTGGACATGAGGTCATGAGAACATCTCAACTTCTAGAGAGAAGAGTCAGGCTTCCACTACTCAGCCTACCTTCAGATTGGAGCAAAACTAAGGCAACAGACAAAGTCAGGGCTCTGCTCTCTTGTGGCCCCCTGGGAGGAAAGGAGGCAAAGGCAAACCTGTCCTCAAGCTGGGAGAGGACATGTTAAGCCCTGTCCCTGAAAGGGAAAGAAAGGGCAGAGGCAGTTCCTAGAGGCCACAACCAGAGAGAACAGACAGTAAGCTAAATCCAAAGCCAGACTTCAGAAATCCTGTCTGATACTTGCTGTTAAGTTAGGTAACACAACTTGCAATCAAATTGACTCCTCAGGTCCCTTCCCCAAAGGTCAAACAGTGCCTCTTATTATTGGAAATTGAGCCAGGAAAAAAGGGAATTTGCAAATGAGAGGGAGTCTCATACTCTTAAATGCATGCACCATTGCTTCTCCTAATCTGTGTAGCTCCTACTAAGTCAAGAGTATCCTCCCCTGTTTTAGAAGGGGAAACTGTCCTCTCAATTTGTGTGATCAAACTGGGAATCATTCATCCATTTGCTGGTGTGGTAGATTAGGAACAGAAGGGGGTAAGGGTAGAACACAATCTTCCACACCTTTACTCAAAAGCCTGAGGATGACAGCTGTTCACTCCCACATTGTTAAAGATAGCAAGGGGCTTAAATCACCTCATCATACTTCTCTACTTAGTGGTAATGGCTCACCACTATGAAATCCCATTCCTACTGTCTTTTCAATTATCTGTAGGGTTTGCAGGTTAGGTCTTCTGCAGATTAAATGAAGAGAAATGACTGTCAACAGAATGACATAGAGAGGCAAGAGCTGTAGTCACTAATAAAGGATAGTTAGAAAGAAAGATATAGAGAGGGATGCACATATACATATGTATATATGGCATGCATAATCTGAGAGTACATGGAGTGAGAAGTCTAGTTAATCTCATCAGATCATCTCTGTAGGGCAGGGGGTCTCTATAACCTTAGAATGTCTAGATGTGACCATAGATCTAGTTAATCTTAGTTAATCTAGTTAATCTGAATGTCTAGGTGGGACAAAAGTCTAAGACAATGGAGGCCTCTCTTTGAGATAGAATCAGAATAGAATATCTTGTTGTCTAGTCCCTTTTCCATCCTATCCAATTCTTCTTGACCCCACTGAGGTTTTTCTTGGCAAAGATACTGCAGTGGTTTGCCATTCCTTCCTCCACCTCATTTTACAGATGAGAAACCAAGGAAAACAGTGTTAAGTGACTTGCCCAGGGTCACATAGCTAGTCAATATCTGAGGTCAGATTGGAACTCAGCAAGAGGAGTCGTCCTGAATTCAGGCCTGGCAGTCTATCCACTGTGCCACTAGCTTCCCAAGGTAGGACCAAAGTCTAAAACAATGGAGGCCTCCCTTTGAGATAGGATCAGAATAGAATATAGACTGAGAATATATCTTTATTTTCACAACCTGCAGCTTCCATTTCTTTGTCCTTGAAGGTTCCTTTTAAATATTGGAAGGGCAGAGAAGATGGTTCCCTTTAGCTCACAGCATAGAGGTTCAATCCATTTCCTCCACACGGCCATCAAGTCTTCTGTGGTTGGACTCACTATATTTATATATCAAATCATCTAAACATGTTCATAAGGTCTCATCGAGTCATATTACATATAAAGTGGCTCCCAAATGGGAGATCTTTGGGACTTCTCATGTCTGCTTCTTTGATGCGTTTAATAATGTTGTTCTTCAGGAGAAAATGAATCCACAATCAGAATTCAGCTATGAAGAATTGCTGTCCACTGCATCTAATTTATTTGCTGCTGGTACAGAAACAACAGCCAGCACTCTGAGATTTGGGCTTTTACTGCTCATGAAACACCCAGATGTACAAGGTAAGAGAAACAATTCAGTGTGACCCACACAATTGAAAAGACATCAAGTTGGAAGGGGACGTGTTAAGCCCTGGCCTTGGTCCTGACTGCTTATTGTGAGCAGCAGTACTCCATCTGGTACAATGCCTTAAACATAGCAGCTACTTAACACATGCTTCTAACCAATAAATAAAATGAGGCCATTTCTCTGAGCATAATATCACTTATTAATAGGGTCATGTGATCTATTAATAAAGGGCAGATCAATGTCATGCCTCCATTTGTGCCAAAGACCCTGAGTGAGAGCAGTGGGGTCTTTCATAACTAATTGTGTCTTCCATCATTGGGACCTCCCCTGGTAATCCCTCTTGGTGGACATTTTAATGTGAGGAAGCTGGCTAAGAGTTCTCTTTGTTGTTGTTTGACTGTGTGTTGTTGGTTTTTTTTCAGTTCTGTCTGACTTTTCTTGAACCCATTTGGGTTTTTTTTGGCAGAGGTACTGGATTAGTTTGCCATTTACTTCTCCAGCTCATTTTGCAGATGAGGGAAACTGAGGAAAACAGGGCTAAGTGACTTTCCCAGGGTCACACAGCGACTAAGTGTCTGAAGCCAGATGTGAACTCAACAAGAGGGGTCTTCCAGACTCCAGTGCCAGCACTCTTATCCACTGCACCACCTAACTACTCCTAAGAGTTTTCAGCTCCCCCCAGTCTTTTTTTTTATTTTTTATTAATTTAAATTTATTTATTTAACATATTTAGTTTTCAGCATTGATTTTCACAAGAGTTTGAATTACAAATTTTCTCCCCATTTCTACCCTCCCCCCCACTCCAAGATGGCATATATTCTGGTTGCCCTGTTCCCCAGTCAGCCCTCCCCTCCAGCACCCCCCTCCCCTCTCATCCCCTTTTCCCTTCCTTTCTTGTAGGGCAAGATAAATTTCTATGCCCCATTGCCTCTGTATCTTATTTTTTAGTTACATGCAAAAACTTTTTTTTTTGTTTTTGAACATCTGATTTTAAACCTTTGAGTTCCAAATTCTCTCCCCTCTTCCCTTCCCACCCACCCTCCCTAAGAAGTCAAGCAATTCAACCTAGGCCACATGTGTATCATTATGTATAACCCCTCCACAATACTCATGTTGTGAAAGACTAAGTATATTTTGCTCCTTCCCAACCCATCCCGCTTTATTGAATTTTCTCCCTTGACCCTGTCCCCTTTCCAAAGTGTTTGTTTTTGATTACCTCCGCCCCCATCTGCCCTCCCCTCCATCGTCCCCCCCCCTTTTATTTTATTTTTTTTATCTTTCTCCCTCTTCTTTCCTGTGGGGTAAGATACCCAACTGAGTATGTATCGTATTCCCTCCTCAGGCCAAATCTGATGAGCGCAAGGTTCACTCATTCCCCCCTCACCTGCCCTCTCCCCTCCTCCCACAGAACTGCTTCCTCTTGCCACCTTTATGTGAGATAATCCACCCCATTCTATCTCTCCCTATCTCCCTCTCTCAGTATGTTCCTCTCTCATCCCTTAATTTCATTTTATTTCTTTTAGATATCTTCCCTTCATCTTCAACTCACCCTGTGTCACACATATATATATATACACATAGATATATACATACATACATACACATTCACTTATATATATATATACATAAACATATATATATATGCATATTCCCTTCAACTACCCTAATACTGAGGTCTCATGAATCATACACATCATCTTTCCATGTAGGAATGTAAACAAAACAGTTCAACTTTAGTAAGTCCCTTGCAATTTCTGTTTCTTGATTACCTTTTCATGCTTCTCTTGATTCTTATGTTTGAAAGTCAAATTTTCTATTCAGTTCTGGTCTTTTCACTGAGAAAGCTTGAAAGTCCTCTATTTTATTGAAAATCCATATTTTGCCTTGGAGCATGATACTCAGTTTTGCTGGGTAGGTGATTCTAGGTTTTAATCCTAGCTCCATTGACCTCCGGAATATCGCATTCCAAGCCCTTCGATCTCTTAATGTAGAAGCTGCCAGATCCTGGGTTATTCTGATTGTGTTTCCACAATACTCAAATTGTTTCTTTCTGGCTGCTTGTAGTATTTTCTCCTTGATCTGGGAGCTCTGGAATTTGGCGACAATATTCCTAGGAGATTTCTTTTGGGGATCTATTTGAGGAGGCGATCGATGGATTCTTTCAATTTCTATTTTGCCCCGTGGCTCTAGAATATCAGGGCAGTTCTCCTTCGTAATTTCTTGAAAGATGATATCTAGGCTCTTTTTTTGATCATGGCTTTCAGGTAGTCCAATAATTTTAAAATTCTCTCTCCTGGATCTATTTTCCAGGCCAGTGGTTTTTCCAAGGAGATATTTCACATTGTCTTCCATTTTTTCATTCCTTTGGTTCTGCTTTATAATATCCTGATTTCTCATAAAGTCACTAGCTTCCACTTGCTCCAATCTAATTTTTAAAGTAGTATTTTCTTCAGTGGTCTTTTGGACCTCCTTTTCCATTTGGGTAATTCTGCCTTTCAAGGCATTCTTCTCCTCATTGGCTTTTTGGAGCTCTTTTGCCATTTGAGTTAATCTATTTTTTAAGATGTTGTTTTCTTCAGTGTATTTTTCAGTATTTTTCTGGGTCTCCTTTAGCAAGTCATTGACTTGTTTTTTGTGGTTTTCTCACATCCTTCTCATTTCTCTTGCCAATTTTTCCTCTACTTCTCTAACTTGCTTTTCCAAATCCTTTTTGAGCTCTTCCATGGCCTGGGACCAGTTCATGTTTTTCTTGGAGGCTTTTGTTGTAGGATCTATGACTTTGTTGTCTTCTTTAGGCTGTATGTTTTGGTCTTCTTTGTCACCAAAGAAAGAATCCAAAGTCTAAGACTGAATCTGGGTGTGCTTTCGCTGCCTGGCCATATTCCCAACCAACTAACTTGACCCTTGAGTTTTTCAGTGGGGTATGACTGCTTGTAGACTAACGAGTTCTATGTTCCACGTTTGGGGGGGAGGTGCCAGCTCTGTCAGACCCGCACTGCTCCTTCCCCAAGAACCCCCAACCCGAACTGGGCTTAGATCTTCGGCAGGCTGTGCACCCCTGCTCTGATCCGCCACTTAATTCCTCCCACCAGGTGGGCCTGGAGCAGGAAGTAACAACAGCTGTAGCTGCCCCACCTCTACTGCCCCCGGGGCTGGAAACTGAACCGCGAACTCCTTCCCTCCCGTAGCTTTTCCCACTAACCTTCTCCGCAGTCTTTGGTGTTTGTGGGTTGAGAAGTCTCGTAACTGCCGCAGCTCACATATTCAGGGCGCTAGGGCCCCTTCTGGTCTGGATGGTCCACGCCGCTCAGGCTGGGCTCTGCTCCACTCCGTTCCCAGCTCCCAGCTCCCAGCTCCGTGCGGGATAGACCTCACCCAGAGACCATCCAGGCTGTCCTAGGCTGGAGCCCTGCTTCCCTCTGCTGTTCTGTGGGTTCTGCCGTTCTAGAATTGGTTCAGAGCCATTTTTTATAGGTTTTTGGAGGGGCTCGGCAGGGAGCTCAAGCTGGTCCCTGCTTTCCAGCCGCCATCTTCTCCCCCCAGTCTTTAGGAGGGGGCAAGGCAGTGTGCTGATGCTCAGATGGAACCGATCATGCCCCTCTCTAGCTCCTAAGAGATTCAAGTTGCTAGTAATCTTAACTAGAAAAACATAAGCTATGTCAGTCAGGTTTTCACTGACTTGGTTTCCCCCTTGTAGACCAGGTTGCCTCCAACTTTAATGAAGGGAGCAAGGAGAAAGCTCATACTCCCTGGGGGTGGGTCTAACTGAAACTGAGTCCTGGTTATAGAATAAACAGTAGAGAGGGTCCCATTTGGGTGGGGCCCAGACGCCTTGGGGACTAGGACTGATCACATCACTCAGTCATGCCCTTCAGAGACTGCCCAGCCTTTTCAGGAGTGGTGTCTTGACAAAAATAGGAAGAAAATAGATGGATCATAAATTAGTAATTTGTTATTAATAATCTTGTAGAATATTGATGTCTCTCATTTTTGAACTGAATACAACTCATGGTTAAGGATTTTGGCCCCATCATTGTTAGTGTTGATCATGGCGATGATGAGGATGATGATTTCAGCTGGCCTGTCAGAGGTAAAAGTAACCGAGTCCCAACGTCAGTTAGGAACAGCTTAGAGGCACTGGATCTCAAATCAACGTTCCCTTTTTCAAAATTATTTTAATATTTTTATTTAAAGTTTTGAGTTCAAAATTCTCTCTTGCTCCTTCTCTCACCACCCCAAACTTGACATGGTAAGCAATCCGATACAGGTTATCCATGTGAAATGTAAAACATTTCCATATTAGTCATTTTGTACAGGAAGACTCAAACAAAAGAAAAAAATGAAAGAAAAAAGTGAAAAACAGTGTGCTTCTGTCTGTATTCAATCAATATTGGTTCTTTCTCTGTAAACACATTCTTTTGGTTCTGCTCACTTCACTGTGCATCAGTTCATATCAGTCTTTCCAGGTTTTTCTGAAGTCATCCTGCTTGTCATTTCTTATAGCACAATAATATTTCATTACAATGATATACCACAGCTTGTCAAACAAAATTTTCCCAAACACATGATAACAAGACATGATCAAGACTAAGAAGCTTGAGATTCCAGTTGTGATCTTTGCTCTGGCAGTAAAGAGCGGCATTATCTTGGCAATAAAGCCTTAACTTTTCTTGGCCTCACTAGTCTCATCTATTAAAAAAAGCAAATTGCTGAGGACTTTCCAAGGTTTAATTTGCTGTGAAATAATAGTATGAAGATAGAAGAACTGAGTTTTTATCAGTCAAGAAAACTTAAGGAACATTTGTTCTTAAATGAGGATTCCTAAATTTGGGGGGGGCGGGTGGTCATGGACCTCTTGGAAGACTAGTGAATCCTGAAGACTCTTCCTTCCGATAATATTTTCAAAAGCGTAAAATCAAATATAGAGGATTACAAAGGAAACAAATTTATGTTAAAATAAAATTGTCAAAATGTTTTTTAAAAAATATTTTAAAACAAGTTCATTTATGCCAAGTTAAGAAATGCTGCTCTAGAAGAACAGATCATTCACAGAAGTATTTAGAAGAACGGGTAATAATTCCATCTCATTGTAATGAGTGTTGCTCATGTCCTGTATGTTGATACTTTGCAAACAATTTCACAGAAATCAGGAGAAAAGATCCAGTCCCCGACAAATACATACATATATACACACATATACATACATACATATATATAATACATGTATACACACGTGTATATAGATAGATATAGACACATGTATCTTTTGAGATGGCATTTGTAAAAACACAAACCAATAAAGACAGAAGAACCTATACTTTGGGGTTTCATAAAGTATCACTCAGTGATCAATAAAGAGGCTAGTGTGTGTGGGGTACAGCATAGTTCTAGGCTTGGGGGAGATGCTAAGTTTGAGTAAGGCATAGTGCATCTCCCTAAGGAGATTAAATTCTACCACCCTTTGACTTAACACCAGGTAGGTTGCTCAGTGGATAGTGTCAGCCTGGAGTCAGGAACTCCTAAGTTTAAATCTGGCCTTGGGTAGTTTCTAGCTATATGACCTTGGGCAAGTCATTTAGACTCTGTTTGCTTCGGTTTCCTCACCTGTCAAATGGGGATAATAACAGCACCTACCCTGCAGGGTTGTTGTGAGGCTCAAATGAGATAATAATTGTAAAGCACTTAGCACAGTGCGGGCCACTTAGTAGGCGCTATATAAACATTACTTCTTGTCCTTGTTGTTATTCTTTATGAACACCAGTTCAGCGCCTGTTCTGCCCATTCCACAAAATGCTTCCTAACGTCTCTTGTATCTCACCCCTTCTCTCCTCTAACCTTGCTACTACCTCAAAATAGGTCCCCATCACCTCATTCTAGGCCATTGTAAGAAGCTGCCACTGGTGTCCCTGCCTCAAATCTCTCCTCACTCCAGCTACCAAACTAGTCTTCCTAAAGCACGGGTCATGACACCCCAATTCAGTACAGAGGAGTGGCTCTCTTTTTACCTCCATGGTCAAAGAGAAACTCCTCTTTGTGGCTTTTAAAGCCTAAGACTTAAGACTTCTGAGATGTGCTGTATCTGTTTGCACATAGTTGTTTGCCCTTTATCTTCTTCATTAGACTGAGCTCCATCAGAGCACAAATATCTTCCTTTCTTTGTACTCTCACCACTTAAAACAATGCCTAGCATGCAGTAGGCACTTAATAAATACTGTTGACTGACTAACCAATAAACATGCTCATTAGACTTTGCAACCATCTGAGCTATTCATTGTCATTCATCTCAATATAGCCAAAGTTCATGAAGAAATTGACCGAGTGCTGGGCTCAAGCAGGAGGCCCTCCATGCAGGACAGAGTCAAGATGCCCTATGTGGACGCTGTTGTGCATGAGATACAGAGATATATTAGTCTTCTCCCCTTCAGTCTTCCCCGATCAGCACCCCAGGACATCAACTTCAGAGACTATGTGATTCCCAAGGTCAGATGTATTTATTTTCATTCTGATTTTCACAAGGTATAAAAACACTCTGTTGGCAATGGACACAGAATGTCAGCTCTATTTGCTTACTTTGTCATATAGAGATGCTTAGAGAAGCAGTTGTATCATAGAAAACAGAAAGCTGGCCTCTAGAGGCAAGGAAAGCTGTTTTCAGGGTCTGCTTCTGACACATATTTGCCTTGTTAACACATACTGGGCAACCACTTTACCTCTAGGGCCCCACGCCTCTAAGACTCCAAATTGTAGAGTAGGTATCTATGTTGAGAGAGAGCTTTTCCTTAACAAACCCAGCTCTGATTCCCTGTATTGGTGAAATGACAGGTCCACTTTCCTGCCAAATGGGGAGGCCTTTCATTGTGTTCGCTGATGGAAGAAAAGCAATATATTACATTGGCTCTAGCCCAAGTCTAAGAATTAGCAGATCTGGGACCTACTTCTGGCTTTGTCACCCAGTAGCACTGTAACTGAGGATGTCACATCATCCCTCTGAGCCTTGACTTCATCTACAGAAAAAATGGGTTGTATAGATGGTCTCTAGCTTCCCACATAGCTTTTATAAGCTGGATATGTGTAAGTAGAGCTAAAGCCAATCTTTTTAGTGAGAATGGTCTAGGAGCTGAGATCTGTGGTTTTCCTATAGTAAGAGGAGAAAAGGGGACTAGGAAACCTGCCACTAGCTCCTATGGATAGGGAGTGATGAGGTGTGCTATAGAGTGAGCTGGGCATGGTCATAACTTTATCACAAAAGAACTGACAGGAAATTGTATTGTATAATGATTATTTCATGCCTGGAGAATATGAAACACTAAGTAAAATTTAATTAACTTAAAATCTTAATTGAAGGTTAATATATTGTATATTAAAAATACAACTCTTTGAATAGACCAGTGTCCTAATATTGAAAGCAGACTCTTAAAAAACATGAAGGGTATGTAAGAAACTTGTCTCCATTTTCCATGAATCTCACACATCAGTGTTGTATTTAAACTATCAGCTACTACATGTTCTAGCAAAATCACCTTTTGAAATATCACCAGATAGGATGATGGAAAATGAAAGGCCTTTACTTAAGCCCTTTGCTCTCAAAAAGTAGTTGAGAGTTACTCACATTTCATCTACATTAAATGCATATACTTTGAACTATTCACGTTAGATATTTTATAATACATGTATGTGCAATATCCCAGCTACAACCTTCCATTTTTTTGATTCCAGGGAACAATTGTATTCCCCTTCTTCCACTCTATCTTGCATGATAGAAAAGCATTTCCCAACCCACACCAGTTTGACCCAGAGAACTTCTTGGACAAGTCTGGCAACTTTCAGAAGAATGACTACTTTACGCCTTTCTCTATGGGTAAAAATAATGCACGCTTTTGTCCATTTTTCAGTTTCATTGACTGCACCATAATAGAAGTATTGGTAATCACACTCCAAAGGGGACTGATGTACTTCTTGGAACCATAGAAATATTCAGATAGATGGAATACAACATGGGTTAGTGGAGAGCAGGCTCAGGAGATGATGGTTGGAATCTCAACTCTAATACTTCTAATGATGTAACTATGGCTAAATCATTTAATCTCTCAGCCTCAGTTTCCTCATACTAATACCTACTAATACCTACATCTTATACTTGTTATGGGAAAAGTGCTTGGAAACAGAGCACTACGTAAAGTGAATTATTATTGTTATTATTAGTAGTAGTAGTTCATTCCATTCATTAAGAAAATTGAAAGCTATTATTTGGTGTTAGGCAGTTAATATCAGTCTAAAGGTAGTGTCAGGAGCTTAACGCTTCCTGATTGATTAAGAATGCTGAATTTGGAGTCAAGAGAAACTGAGATTTTAATTTTATTTCATACATAAATTATGTAGCCATGTGCAAGTCATTTAACCTGTCTGAGCCTTGGTTTCCTAATCTGAGAAATGGGGATAATGATCCCTTTGGTACCTACTGTGAGGATGACACTGTCAACTCTTCTGGAGCTTTACTTCCCCTATGAATGTCAGGTTTTAGTTTTTAAATGACCCAGTCATCCTCAGCACCCATACTCACAGAAGAGAGGCAATGTGAAGCATAGTGAACTGAAGGCTGACCTTTGGAGTCAGAAAGCTCTAGGATAAAGTTCTGCCTCCGAAATATAGTCACTCTGTGTCTGTGGAGAAAGTCACTTTGGTTTTCAGGTCCTAGGAAATTCTTTAAGACTCTCAGTTATCAAGGATTTGCCTACCTGTATCTTTGAAGGGAATCATGAAGTCACAGGTCCAGTCCAACAGCCCCTACCCCCACCCCAGCTACATGATCTATATCACTAGATCACAAAGGGATTTGCCCAGCTGACTCCTTTCTAGCTCCTTTTCCCTCACATGCTTCTTTCTAGCTATTGCTTATTCCAAGAACAAAATTCACCACATTTTCAATTATCTGGAAAATTTCACATGTGAATGTCACTTCTCTGCTTATGACACTTGAAACCCATCTCAGGAGCATGTCAGCCACCTGGATTAGCATCTGTTTCCTTCCCTGCTTATCTGACAATGGAACCACCAGATATGTTTGGCCTCTCTAGTATAAGATGGCTCATTGCCATCTCCACTGACCATCAGAGAGAACCTAATTTAAGATATTTTCCCACAACTCTCCTATCATCTTCACTTTGATCAATAGTATGTTTAAGTCTCTCTTGATGTACAATTTAATTAAATGGCTATTATGAAGCAGACTGTTTGGTTTCTTTTAGGAAAACGCCTCTGTCTTGGAGAAGGCCTGGCTCGGATGGAGCTCTTTCTATACCTGGTCACCATTCTACAGAGCTTCACCTTGAAACCCTTGGTTGATCCAAAGGAACTTGACATCACCCCAGTCATGACTGGAATTCTTAGTGTCCCCCCAGTTTATAAATTATCTTTTCTTCCTAGATAAATGATGTCCTGTAGCCACAGCTTAATTGCTTTGTTCCCACAAATTGACAGCACAGTCAATCTCTATTTTAAATGACAGTCTTGGTGTTTGTTGTTGGGAAGACAATTTTACCTTCTTCAAGTTAAGCACAGTGTTTGGACAGCTCCTGTAAGGGAGACATACAAGACCAAGGGACAATGGAGTCACTAAAGCCTAATACTTGGCCACTCTGCTTTGGCAGCAGCAAAGAACCACAGCAAAGGGAAATCGTATGCTCAATTTAAGAGGTCATTCCCAATCTTAAGAAGTTCTGGAAAGTTTGCAAATTGTCCTTCATGACCTGGCAATTGTTTCTAAATTTTGTTATGGTGCTATTTACAGAGAAATAAAGGACTCACAACTTAGAATTGTTTTTACCCCAAAAGCCTCATATTTCCACAATATATGAAATATGTATGTGTGTAAATGTAAGTGTGTAAATAGGTATGCATATTTATATATGTGTATAACATCATGTAACTTCACTGAAGCCTTGGTTCTGGACACAAAGTACATGCACTTTGTACTACACATGCCCAACAATTGCTGCCCAAATTTGGGGTCACAAGTGGAAAAGGTTTAAGAACCCTTGCATGACAATGTCAACACAAAAGGCACAAATAAATATAATTAAATGAATTAATTAGTGGATTGGTGTAAAAAATAAAATGAGAAGTCAGTCAGCTACTCCCCAGACTAGACAAGAACAGAGCTTGAACCCCCTTGGCTGCTTTTGCCAGAGGCAGCAAGGAGTCAGGCTCTCAATATAGGATTATATCTTTCAAAGTCTAGCTATTAAGGGCATGGAGGTGACTGTCAAGGATCAGAGAGGGCAAATTCTTACCACTCACTCTTGCATCTCCAAATGTTAGCATACATGAGAAGGTTGGAGACATAGGAAGGTACCCACACTTTCTATTTGTTTTTACTTAATAGACTCAGGCTCATAAAGCATTAGATTTGGAAAGGATCTTATGGATAAGGGTGCTCATGCTCATTGGATGACATAAGAGGAAACTGAGGCCCAGAAATGTTAGTTGACTTAATGAAATCTAGTCCAGCCTGCCATTTACAGCTCCTCAAACAAAACCACAGCTTTGATTCATTGTTCAGAACCAAAAATAATTTTTAAAACTTTTAGTTTTAGCTCTGCCAAGATGAATGCTCCCTTCAAAATGTCTCTAATACCCATGCCTTCTTTCCATTCTTTTTCCTGAACTTTATTAGGCTCTTATCACCTGTCTATTCCAATCATCTCTTGGTTAGTTTCCTGGTGGCCAAGATAGAGAGCCTGTCTAATCTATTTCGAAAACTTCCTGGAATGGCCTTTCCTTTCCTTCTAATGTATCTACATCCTACCTCTTCAAGACCCTCCCTCCAATCCTACTTCCATCTTAAAGACCTATCTTTGACCATGCCTGGTGAACATGACTTCTCCTTGTGCAAGACCATCATTTTTGTTATCTTGACAGAGGCAGTATAATGGAGCCCCAGCTGAATTGTGAGTCTATATTGTCCTACCTTCAAAACCTGGAATAGATTTCTCTACCAGTATGTAAAGAGAAGTAGAGAGAGGGATGGGAAGAGAGAGTGGTGAGCTGGGAAAATTGGAGAGAAAAGTTATTAATTTTGGAGCCTAGTTCCCCCCAAATCATCCCAAGTGATGACTAATTGATATTGTAGGATGTTCTAAGAATAATGTCTAGATTCATTTCTTCCCATCAGTTGGCTGCCACCCTATATCTAGGAAGGAGTATGTTCCTAAAGCAGGTGGCAATGATGAGTTTTAAGAAAAGCTTTGTGAATTTTTATCTATGCTATGTCTTCAGGGGCTTATTTATGACTAGAAAATTACATTTGGATCTCTTTTCAGCTGGCTGAAAAGTTTGGCCCTGCATACACTGTATGCCTGGGGTGCAGAGAGGCATTGTGTTGCATGGATATCCAAGCAGCAGAAGAAGCTCTGATTAACCAGGGAGATGAGTTTGTATATAGAGAACTACTATGGATATTTTAGGATGTCTTCAAAGGATACAATAGGTTTCAGCCTGAAGTGACCTAAAGTTAGCTATAGTTATTTTTCTATCATGGAACAACTCTTTATCCAGAGAACAGAATTGGAGCATCACTCAAAGAGTTACGGAGAGGGATATGGTAGGTATGACTTGGTTGTGATATAGCACCAACAAGAAATTGCAAATAAAGATTGGTGTAAAGGATGTCATCAAAAATATGTGTGATTGAAAGAGAAGATGGGCTGGTCAGGTGGCCAGAGCAAGGAGACTGACAGCCAAAATCAGGATTGGAACTCGGGCCAGCTGCCTATCCACTAAGCTCCAACATCTGTCATGTGTAAAGGTATTATTGATCTGTGCTTTTTTACAGAAGAGGAAACTGATACTTCAAAGAAGCATCTCTCTTGCCCCTCTCCCAGGTGGACATCTCCCTCTCATAATTCTCAAGTACCCAGAGGGGCTTGTGGGTGTCACTTTCTCTGCTATCAGCTCAGGGCCCTACCAGGAAGCTTCCCTCCATTTTATTTTCTTAATTTTAATTTTTTTTGGGAAGGGGCAATCAGGGTTGAGTAACTTACTCAGGCTCACATAGCTAGTAAATGTTTCATGCTGGATTTGAATTGAGGTCCTCTTGACTCCAGGGTCCATGCTCTATCCACTGTGCCAGCTAGCTGCCCTTACCTCTTAAAATGAGCATGTTGGACCAAATGACCTCTCAGGTACTTTCCACCACTAGATATAGAAACCTATGTAGATAATCCATTTATTAGTTGAGGTTCTTAATTCTAGTTCCCAAAAGCATTCCTAATACTCTCTGCCAATGTACACGACATTAAATTTCCTAACCTAGGTTGGTTTGACCTGGGGTGGACACTTCCTAGATAAGAGTAACTGCTAAATGAGAGATAACTTTATGCTTTTATTCCCTAGAAATTTGTATAATTCTGTGTCCATATCATCAAGATTTGCCTGTAGTAAGAGACCGAGTTCTACCAAATCAGGTACCAAGTGTGGCCAAAATACTCAAGATCCTGAGGAGAAGGGAAAACCCAGACATTACTCATAGTTTCTCGGACTACCCTGCCATAGATCAGCATCCTAGGGGAGAGATAGATAGAGATGTTTGTGTCAGGGAAGATGCCTGTGGATCTCAAACAATGCAGCATTACAGGGCTTTCAGAGGATAAGGTTTCATGACAGCAGTCAGTCTATTAACTACCAGAAATGAACTGCTTTTTCAATCTCTCTGTACACCATCCTGCTCCATTAGGCCAGTAATAGCAATGCAACATAGCTCATCTGTTAGTGATTCAGCACTCTCCCTTGTTCTACTGTAGACCCAACTTCCTACTATCTTTGTGGATTCTCCCCCAGCCGAGGTGATGATAATATCCCACTTCTATATTCCCTGCATCTGGTGAAGTTGATCTGAATTTCTCTGAAGAGCTTTTGTACTCAGAGAGCTGCTAAGAACATCTTGACCTGTAACTCTCTCGTGAGGTTCTCTGGACTTTCCACTTGGTCAAAGGGCCTAAGCTTTTTTCAGCAATACAAAATCTCACGTACCTCATATTTATTTTGGTACCAGAGTGGTAAGAGTGCTAGACTTGAAGCCAGGAAGACCTGAGTTCAAATCTTGCTATAAGCACATGCTATAAGTCCATACATACCACATTCAAAAATGGAGGGGATAATAAAACGAATAGGAAAGGAACTGAGAGGTCATCTTGCCCTATACAATTTCAATACCTGTGAAACTGGTAAAATTTTATTTCCAGTTTTACTGTGGGTAGTTGGGAAAGAATACTAGGGCAAGGAATGAAATAAGGGTGAATTTTAGATTATTGGTAGTCTTCTCTCATAAGTTACTCATTCAGGCTCTGAATATTTATCATCTAACACCTGGGAAGGCATGCAGAGGTACTGGCCAACTTGGGTATTATAAGTACAATACTTAGTTTCTTTGTTGTTATTGTTATCCTTTAAATTACCATAGTCATTGTATCTAAAACTATCTTGTTTCTGCATATTTCCCTTTGCATATAATTTCATATAAGTCCTGTCACTCTTCTTTCTATTCTTCATGTTCATCATGTCTTATACAGCCGTAATAGTAGATTAACACCACCACTTGTTTAGCCAATCCCCAGTGGATGGACATCTACTTTGCTGTCACTTCTTCAACGAAACTCTGATTTGTGCTTTACATCTCTATATCTGGTCTACAATATGCTCAGTAGGTGCACACCAGGTACAATTTGAAGGGACTGAAATTTATTTTGAACTGAAGAAAGATGTAACAGGGAAGACTATAGTTTCAAAAGTACAGAGAAGTAAACACATACTCTGTTCAGGAATCCAATCTCCCCTGGGTTCTGGTCCCCACAAAACAGGTCCAATAGCAGAGTATTATAGGTCACATCTGACCAGGCTAACAAGGTGCCTTTTGTTCAGAATTCAGATGAAATAAGACACTTATGGTCCATATAACAGTTAACAATGAGCTTTCCTTAGCTCAAGGATATTCAGAGAAGGGAAAAGATTTTCACTGAAGATACAATGGATTCAGGTGAGTGCAACCTTCTTGTAATCTGCTGGTCTGTGGTTGGAAGTTTAAGAGGAGAGCCTCTTGTGTCTTGGCTGATTTGCACTCAGGTGCACAGAAGGCTCTGTCAACAGTCTGACCTTTAAATTTCTTTCTTGTTGTTTCAGTTGTTTTTCAATTATGTCAGACTCTTCCTGACCCTATTTGGGATTTTCATGGCAAAGATACTGGAGTGGTTTGCCATTTCCTTCTCCAGCTTATTTTACATAAGGGGAAATTGAGGCAAACAGGTGAAGTGACTTGCCTAGAATGGCACAGCTAGAGTCTGAGGCCAGATTTGAACTCAGGAAGATGAGTTTTCCTGACTCCAGCACTCTATCCATTGCTCCACCTACTTGCTCTATAAACTTCTAAACGAATTAAATTCCAAGGACGGTTTCAATAACTTTTAAGAAAAAATCTGGTCTGACCTGCCTGGGATGGAGACTGAGTATATGCTCTTACCACACCATACCCATTGGTGATGATGTCCTAGAGTCTTCGAAAGGACTTTAGAGCTATTACTAGATGACCCTGATCTTAGGGATGTAAGAAACCTGACATAGGCAGCATGGGAGGAAAGAGAAAGAAAAAGAAACAGAACAAAACAAAAATCCAACAAAAAGGACAATAAGTAGTGTAATCATTACCTGAAGAAGTATCCAGTTGTGGAAGGACAAAGACCCAAAATCTCAGATTCTCTTACCCCTTTGGGCTGAGTCTTGGATCTTAAGCATCTGGTCCATTTGGTGGGTGTTGCCAAATCTTTGCAGGTCATAGTAGGTCTTCTAGTAGAAAGTGGTGATGATGAATAGGAGCACCACAAGAAAACACTAGGTCAGGCAAGGATATTCCATACAAAGTCACCCAGCCACATCTCGGGTTCCGGACTCTCTAGTAAGGTGACTAAGACATCATTGTCCTCCTGGGTGCATTCTGTCCCATGCTCAGGGCTGATACTGAGAATCTCCCTGTACCATCTTCCAGGACTTCCTAATCACTTAGACATAGATTGAAGGAATACCAAATATTTACCCTAGTAGAGGGCTCTTTTCAGGGACAGCCTCACTTCTCCCATATGTGAAGTGTAGACAATTTCACCTCCCCTCTTTTGTCAGAAATCACGTTACCTCCCAACAATTCTCTAAGAGGTAAGTGTTGCCCTCTGTAGGGAGTTAGTGCCGACCCCAGGGCTGCTTGGACCCTAGCGCTTGGCATGTTTCCTGGGTAAAACCAGACAGGCTTACTAGGAGTTGGAACAGTAGGCGCCTGGAGGAAAGACTTCCATCCCTAACAGCCCCCCTTAACAGCACCCCCCTCTTGCTCTGATAGCCATCCTTTCTCATGCAGGCAGAGTCCATCCACCAAGGACTCACAAGCCCAGTAGGAGGAACACAGCTGACCACTACCTAATGCTCTTGAACCAGTGACTAACACAAACATGCTTTAATTAATGGGAACTTCTTTGATACTTTACAAGGGCATCCTGCCCCGTGCCTCACATAGCTCATACAGTTCTGATAATCAGTTTGTATCCTGCCTGAGCCTTCCCAGGCCTCTTTAGATACTGTAGAACAGCACTCCCCTCCTGTTCTCAGCCTTCCCTGTCACTGTAGAATAGCACTCCCCTCCTGTTCCCATACTCCTATGGAAACCACCTTACCACAGCCCTAGTTTTCCCATACACTTGTAGGCAGCATAGTTTACTATAATCCAGATTCTTCCCACCAGATATCGCTACTAATTTAAGTGCAACAATACATTACTGAAGCACATCTCTTTTCCCAAGCTTTCATCCCCTTGAACACCTGCTTGTGCTTATGTAGTGCAAAAACCTATAAATATGGATAATGGCTTCCAATAAATCGGAGTTATAACCATCATTGCTCCCGCCTCATCATTGCGTACTGAGATAGGGCAACTTGCTGGTCAAGACCCTAACAGCCCTCCAACTGTAGAAGGTGTCTAATGACCACTGGATATTATACTGGTAGCATTGCGTAAAGAAACCATCAGTTCAGATTCCAGAAAGCAAAAGGCTACACTGGACTGTCTTTGTCACTGTCCTTAATAGTGAAATAATCATTCTCCAAAAGTAGGGAATGATTAAACCTTCAATTTGCTGCTCTTGTTTTGGGAAAAAGCACATCTCTCTCCTTCCTCACCACACACTTAAACTCACAAAAGGCATCCTGTGAACTTTACATGAGTATAGTCATTCACCTATATGTTAGAGAAGGGAATGAAACTCAAAAATGACTAATAAAGATTGAATAGACACAATAGGCCCACTCTGAGGCTAACAATTCTCATTCAATAAAGATTAACCACAGGAGTAACAAAGGGTCTCATAGGAAAAATAACATTTAATTTGATCTTTGCCCACAAGTGATGTAATCAAAGTAATTTAAAACTCCATCTCTTTTAGGATCCCAGACTTGCCATTGGCTGATCAGTCCCACTCCTTGTTTACTTCCACTTGTTGAAACTTTGTGGTTTGTGACCCAGCATTTCATTAAGTCCTTTGGCTGCCATGGAACTGTGGACCTTCACCACTCTTGCCCTTGTGGCTGTTGTCGTTTTCTTGTTTTTCCACTTAGTATGGAGCAAAGGATATCAAGCAAGGCTCCCTCCTGGCCCAACTCCTCTTCCCATCCTTGGGAACATGCTACAGTTGGACTCCAAGAATATCCTCACATTTTTAGACAAGGTAAGGGGGCTTTATCCTATGGTTCAATGGCAGCAGGTGGGCCATCCCTGAGTAACTCCTGTGAGGATTAGTAGTAGTCAGGTTAATGGTCTCAACCACAATTATTTCCACTCAATTCCATTTCAGCAGGGATTCAAGTGCCTTCTACATGCCAGACACTCCTCTGGACACTGGGAATACAAAGATAAAAAGCAGAGAGTTCCTGCCCTCAAAGACTTTACATTCTACTAAAGAAACACAACACAGAAAAGCAACTACAGGTTGTATACAAAATAAAGGCAAAATCATTTCGGGTGGAGGGTGAACTCTAGTAATTACGAGGATGAAGAAAGGTTCTCTTCATTGGACCGAACCCTTAGAGCCAAAAGTGATCTAAGAGGCCATGGAGTCCAAAATTCTCCTTTTACAGATACAGAAACTGAGGCCCCCAAAGGTTAAATGAATTGCCGAAGGTTACAAAAATAGCAAGTGACACATTCAAAGCCAGGGTTTTTTCTGCTGTCCTACAATGTGTCTCCTTAGAAGACTGTTTTAGCTGAACCTCAAAGGAAGGAAAAGGTTGTGAGATGCAGAGGTGATGACAAAGAACCCTCCAGACTCAGGAAGCAGCCTATACAGTGATGGATAGGGAACAACAGGGAGGCGAGGACATCCCTTTGTGGCTCATAGGGACAGAGTATAGGAACTATTCTGGTGAGAAGTAGATCAAACATTTAGACCTACAGTGGACAGCCAGTCCATTCCTCTCTTTTTACAGATGAGGAAATTGAGGCCAAGATAAATGAAGTAAGAAGATCACCGGGGTAAGGTATAGTTCTTTCTATTGTTAGGATTCTACAGAGCCAGGATTCCCATAAGTTTCCTGGGAGGGGAGAGATTATTGAACTTTTATTATATGCAATGAAACTCAATACAGTGGCTCACGTTACCTCTAAAGAATAAGTTTATGGTCCAAACAGCATGGCAACATGAGGTCCCAAAGGGCAAACACTGTCTTACTTTTGTCTTCGGATCCTCAGCCTCTAGCACAGTGTGCCAGGAGCTGTAGGTGCTTTGTAGATCCTTGTTGATGGATTGATAGCAAGGGAAGTGCTTTCCTAATCTTCTCTGGATTTCCAAAAAAAAAAGATCAAAACTAGTAACACCAAAAAATGGTATCTTAATATTTTCACAGTTTTCCTAGACAGAGCTACTCTTCTGAAATTAATCGGCACCCAATTGTTCCCAACCTCTGACTCAGAAACTTTGCTGCTGGAGATACACCCCAAAGAGGTCAAAGTCTGAAAGAAAGCTCCTACATGTGTCAAAGTATTCATGGTAGCATTTTTTTCATGGTAGAAAAAGCTTGAAAACAAAGCCAGTGGCCACCAGTTGGGTAATGGATTGACAAATTATGAATTTAGTAAATGTTTTTTTGTCCCATTAGAAAGGACAGATATAAAGAATTGAGGGAAATGTAGGGAAATCTGTAGGAAGTGATACAGACTGAAGTAACAGGACCTTAAAAATAATATAAACAGCTCTAATAATGGAATAAAACGGACACTAAAGTGAAGCCCAGTGATATGTAATTATAAGGACTAATCTGGGTCCTGAGAAGAGATGAGGAAATGTACCTCACTCCTTTCCTTGGTTGAGTGTATGGGCACAGGCTCAAAACAAGTACTGTCAGTCATGATCAATGTGTTGGGTGCATTTGCTTTGTTACAAAGGAAGACCCACTGCATGGGTGACAGTGGTATATTTGGAACTGATTGTAATGTCAAAACAAAAGACATCAATAAATATAATTAAATGAATTAATGAGTGGACTGGGCTAGAAAATAAAATGAGAGGGGCAGCTAGGTGGCGCAGTGAGTAGAGCACCAGCCCCGGAATCAAGAGGACCTGAGTTCAAATGTGACCTCAGACACTTGACACACTTACTAGCTGTGTGACCTTGGGCAAGCCACTTAACCCCAATTGCCCTGCCTCCCCCCTCCAAAGAAGTTAAAAAATTTTTTTTTAAAAATGAGAAGTCAATCCATTCCTCCCTGGGCTACACAAGAACAGAGCTTGAATCCCATTGGCTACTTTTGCCAGAGGCAGGAAGGAGTTAGGCTCTCAATATAGGATTTTGTCTTCCACAGCCTAGCAAGTATACCTAGATGTGTCTAAGATGTAATAATAATGAGGAGGAGGAGGAGGAGGAGGAGGAGGAGGAGGAGTTGGAAAAGAAGGAGGAGAATAAGAATCATTATCAGCAGCTGCTGCTAGCTGTATATTGTGCCTCCTATGTGCCAGGTACTATGCTAAGCACTTTTTATGAATTACTATGTCACTTGAATATAACAATAAACTTATTTTTTTGGAGGGGGGAAGGTAGGGCAATTGGGGTTAAGTGACTCACCCAAGGTCACACAGCTAGTAAGTTCATCAAGTGTCTGAGGCCAGATTTGAACTCAGGTCCTCCTGACTCCGGGGCCAGTGCTCTGTTCATTGTGCCACCTTGCTGCCCTGAATATAACAATAAACTTAAAATATTAACGCTACTATTACCCCATTTTACAGTTGAAGAAATCAAAGCACAGAGGTTAAGTGGCTTGCCCAAGGTCATAGATTTAGTAAGCATCTGAGGTCAGATTTGAACTCAGACCTTCCTGACTCAAGGCTCAGTGCTCTACCCACTGTGATACCCAGCTGCTCTAGGGCTGAAGATATATTATATGCTTTTTACATGAATCTGACAGGAGAATTGATTCTATTGGACTTCTTCTCCCATCTCAGCTCAAGAAGCTTGACCTTACTGCAGTTCATACTTATTCAAGATATATAGTGCCAGTCAAGTCCATCACTGTGGTAGTCACCATGAAGACTCTTACAAAACATTTGCTTCTTCCTCAGGGGCTCCCCTAATCTCTTACTTCTGATCAGGGCACCCAATTGATGGTGAAGCAAATCTCAAGTTGGACCTTATGGCAGCAAGAAAGGCATCCCCATGGCTAATTTTCAGGAATACCACCTCCCCATAGGTTGAAACTCTTGCAACCCTAATCTTCTGACCCAGTTAGATTCTTAGGACAGCCTCCTGTACTCCTTACTGGGAAACCACCCCACCTATATAAAATCCAGAAATCCTTTTCTTACCATACACCGTCTCCAAAACTGGAAAATACTACCCTGTTTTCCTGTGGGACAGACTTATCTACCAGCATGTATAGGGAAGTAGACAGGAGGAAAAGAGGAAAGAGCATGGTAAGTCGGGAAAATTGGAAAGAAAACTTAGCTATGTCGGAGCCCGGCTCCCCCTAAGTCAGCCAAATGATGACAGTGGCTACTAAGACTGCTTGATATCATAGGATACTCTGAGAATAATGTCCAGGCTCATTTCTGCCCATCAGTTGCCTGCTACTCCATGTCTAGAAAGGAGTGTGTTCCTAAAACAGGGGGCAGTGATGAATTTTAATAAAAGCATTGTGAATGTCTATCCATGCTATATTTTCAGGGGTTTAATTATGACTGAAAAATTACTTTTGCATCTCTTTCAGCTGGCTGAAAAGTATGGCCCTGTGTACACTATATACGTGGGGTCACAGAGAATCATTATGTTGCATGGTTATGCAGTGTTAAAAGAAGCTCTGATTGACCAGGGAGATGGGTTTGTACACAGAAAAACACCACCAATATTTAAGACTGTCTTGAAAGGAAACAGTAGGTTTCAGCCCTTAAAGGCTACCTAAGATTAGCTGCTTTCTTCTTCCTCTTCCTCTTCTGTCTTCCTCCTCCTCTTCTTCTTCCTCTTCTTTTTCTCTTCTTTTTCTTTTCTCTTCTTTTACTTCTTCCTCTTCTTCTCTTCTTTTCCTTCTTCCTCTTCCTCTTCTTCCTCTTCCTCTTCTTCTTCTCTTCCTCCTCTTCCCTCTTCTTCTTCCGTCACTATCACTACTCTCACTCTGCCCCACACCCCTCCCCAACCAATAAAATCTTTTTCTTGTAAGAAACAGGGAGTAAAAAAAACCAAATCTATGTAGTATTGATCACGTCTGAGGGTGTATATCTCATTCGTTACCTACAGTCCTTCACTTCTCTGCCAAGAGGTAGAATAAATACTTGTGGAATTGTCATCGATCATTTCATTGATCAGATTCCCTGTCGTCAAAATTGTTGTCCTTTACAATGCTGTAGTCAATGTATGAGTTGTTCTGATTCTGTTCACTTTGCTCTGTCTCATTTCATACAAATCTTCTCAGGTTTTTCTGAATCCATATTTTCATCACTTTAGTGGCACAGTAATATTCTATTCTATTATCTTGCTAATTATTTAGTCATTCTCCAATTGATGGACAGCAAATTTATTTCCAATTATTTGCTCTAATAAAAATAGTTTCTTATTCAAAAAATATTTATGTCCATTCTCTCTGACTTTGGTCATGTACATTCATGTTCAAATTCAGTAGTAGTACCTCCGGGTCAAAGGTTATCCACAATTTAGTAACTTTAAGAGTATTATCCCAAACTCCTTTCCAGAAGGAATGAACTACTTCATAAGACAACAACAATGCATAAGCAAGCTCTAAACAGATTCTACAACAGTTTTCAATTTCCTTCTTTTTCTCATTTTTGCCAAACTAGTGAATATAGGTAGGACGTTGGAAATGTTTTAATTTACGTTTTTCTTGTAAATGGTGATTTGGAACATTTTTTCTCATATGCTTGTTAATAACTTTCATTTTTTCTTCTGAAAATGCCTGTTCATATCCTTCAGCCATTTGTCAAATGGGGATAATTCATCTACTTTACAAATCATAGATGTAGCAATAGGGTCAAGAACAAAGTAATTAAAGAAACAAGTAATTAAAAGAAGAGAAATGAATGTATAATGGGCTGCTAGGCGGCACAGTAGATGGAAGGCCAGGCCCAGAGTTGGGAGAACTCATCTTGCAGAGTTCAAATCTGGCCTCAGACACTTATTAGTTGTGATGAGCCAGGGCAAGTCTCTTAATTCTGTTTGCCTCAGTTTCCTCTTCTATAAAATGAACTGAAGAAGGAAATGGCAAACCATTCCAGTATCTCTGTCAAGAAAACCCCAAACAGGGTGACAAAGACTCAGACATGACTGAAACAACTGAACAACAATTGAGAAAATTGAGAAAATTTCAGTGATTTAAAAATATAACAATATATATTTATAGTGCTTGAAGGTGATTAGCAAAGTGCTTTTAAAATGTTCTCTCATTTAGTCTTCCCAACAACCCTGTGAAGTAGATGCTATTATTATCCTTATTTTACAGAGAAGGGAACTGAGTCAGATAGAGGTTAAGTGACTTGCCCAGGGTCACAGGGCAAATAAATGTCAGAGGCAGAATATTAACTCAGACCTTCCTGTCTCCAAGTACAGCATCTCATGCACTGGACCACCTAGCTGAGGGCGATCAGTGCTTTTGGTAAAATAACAAAATAGAAGCCATATCCACCAAAATAAGACCAGGAAAAAAGAAGATAGTGAAATACTATTTATAATAATGACAGAATGTATCACAGTTTTAGGGGTTAACACACCAAGACACCTACAGGACTTGTAGAAATACGATTATGAAACAATTTTAGCAGAAATGAAGGAATAATTGCATAATTGGACAGATGCACAGTATATGATCTAGCTAACTAATATAAGGATGATAGTAATACTGTTGTTCAGTTGTTTTCACTTGTGTCCAACTCTTCATGACCTCATTTGGAGTTTTCTTAGGAAAGATACTGGAGTGGTTTGCCATTCCCTTCTCCAGCTCATTTTACAGATGAGGAAACTGAGGCAAACAGGGTTAAGTGACTTGCCCAAGATCACACAGATAGTAAATATTTGAGGCCTCTTATGAACTCAGATGTTCCTGACTCTAGGCCTGGCATTGTCTCCACTGGGCCACCTAGCTTTCCCATTTTTTTTGTAGATCTGGTGCAATAGTATCAAAATCCCATGGACAAGTGTATAGAATTGGATAAAGCAAGATGTTTCATGTGTAGGAACAAATGGGCAAATATGTTGAGATGAATCATGGGGAATTAGGGAGCAAAGGCAATTGTGGACAGTCAGATGTGAAAGCAGGCCATTAATTCTCAAAATTCTTTGTTCCATGATAAAAAAAAAAGAACAATGGAGAATAGGATACATGGAAGCACCTCAAAAGTTCTGTGCTCCACCAAGTAGAGAGGAAATGCCCACCTCTCTCCTTCTAGCCTCCATCTACATCCATTTTATAGAGAGAAGGATTATAGATTTCTGAATTTCAAGAACACTTATTGTGGCCTCTGGGAGAAGAATTTAGGTGTAACCTGAGCTCAGAACCTTTGGTGACCATCTTACTGAAACAAGACATCCTCATTTCAGTGGACTGGTCATCAGAAGTTCTAGGTTCACATTCCACCTCAGCACTTTATTCTAAAGCAATTTTAAGGTCCATCCCACTGGCACTGAGGTCAAGTGACACTTGGAGTGCAATATCTGTTCGAGCCACCAGAGGGTAGACTGAGATCTCACTAGACAGGGCCAGGTTCTGAGCTCCTTTTCCAAGCTATTTGCATGTACGTGGGTGGGACCAATCCTTTTCTTTTCAATGCCTTTGCTAAGGTTTCTTTCAAATATAAGGATGTCATTTTATCCCCTAAAAATTCATGATTTACTTGGATCATGCCCCCACACCCACAGAAATTCTAGCTCTTACTCTATCACATGACACTTGGATTACCTCTGGTATTTAGGTTACTATAATCTTCTGAGGCTACTCAGTCCCATAATCACTTTCTCTTTGGTGCTCAAAGGGTATAAAGAGCAACCATTCAATAAGGGGCTCTTTGGCTCATGAGAGAATGGACTGCAGGCAATATAAATGGGTGGCACTGGCTTATCTCAGTAGTCTGGGGGAAATGTTGTCAGAGTATATTTGTACAATTAGAATTTTGGATCCAGACCCTACCCAAAAGGAAAACTCTCTCGTGTTCCTTGGTTTGCTGCATTTTTTTTGAAAATTTTTTGAGGTTTTTTTAATGAATATTTTTTATTTATTTAATATTTTTGGTTTTCAGCATTGATTTCCACAAGATTTTGAATTACAAATTTTCTCCCCATTTCTACCCTCCCCCCACTCCAAGATGGCATATATTCTGATTGCCGCGTTCCCCAGTCAGTCCTCCCTTCTGTCACCCCACTCCCTCCCATCCCCTTTTAACTTACTTTCTTGTAGGAAAAGATAGATTTCTATGCTCCATTGCCTGTATACCTTATTTCCTAGTTGCATGCAAAAACTTTTTTTTGAACATCTGCTTTTAAAACTTTGAGTTCCAAATTCTCTCCCCTCTTCCCTCCCCACCCACCCTCCCTAAGAAGGCAAGCAATTCAACATAGGCCACATGTGTATCATTATGTAAAACCCTTCCACAATACTCATGTTGTGAAAGACTAACTATATTTTGCTCCTTCCCATCCTATCCCCCTTTATTCAATTTTCTCCCTTGACCCTGTCCCTTTTCAAAAGTGTTTGCTTTTGATTACCTCCTCCCCCTATCAGCCCTCCCTTCTATTGTCCCCCCTTTTTTATCCTCTTCCCCCTACTTTCCTGTGGAGTAAGATACCCAATTGGGTGTGTATGTTATTCCCTGCTCAAGTGAAATCCGATGACAGCAAGATTCATTCACTCCCCCTCACTTGCCCCCTCTTCCCTTCCTACAGAACTGCTTTTTCTTGCCACTTTTATGTGAGATAATTTACCCCATTCTATGTCTCCCTTTCTCCCTCTCTCAATATATTCCTCTCTCATCCCTTAATTTGATTTTTTTTTAGGTATCATCCCTTCATATTCAAATCACCCTATGCCCTCTGTCTCTGTCTCTCTCCCTCTCTCTCTCTCTCTGTCTCTCTCTCTCTGTCTCTCTCTCTCTCTCTCTCTCTCTGTCTCTCTCTCTCTCTCTCTCTCTCTCTCTCTATATATATATATATATATATATATATATATATATGTATATATATATATATATGTGTGTGTGTGTGTGTGTGTCTGTGTATGCATGTATGTACTCATGTATGTATATTCCCTTCAGCAATCTTAATACTGAGGTCTCATGAATTATACACATCATCTTTCCATGTAGGAATGTAAACAAAAGAGTTCAACTTTAGTAAGTCCCTTATGATTTCTCTTTCTTGTTTACCTTTTCATGCTTTTCCTGATTCTTGTGTTTGAAAGTCAAATTTTCTGTTCAGCTCTGGTCTTTTCACTGAGAAAGCTTGAAAGTCCTCTATTTTATTGAAAACCCATATTTTGCCTTGGAGCATGATACCCAGTTTTGCTGGGTAGGTGATTCTTGGTTTTAATCCTAGCTCCATTGACCTCCAGAATATCATATTCCATGCCCTTCAATCCATTAATGTAGAAGCTGCTAGATCTTGTGTTATCCTGCTTGTGTTTCCACAATACTCAAATTGTTTCTTTCCGGCTGCTTGCAATATTTTCTCCTTGATCTGGGAGCTCTGGAATTTGGTGACAATATTCCTAGGAGTTTTCTTTTGGGGATCTTTTTCAAGGGACCATCAGTGGATTCTTTCAATTTCTATTTTACCCTCTGGCTCTAGAATATCAGGGCAGTTTTCCTTGATAATTTCTTGAAAGATGATATCTAGGCTCTTTTTTTGATCATGGCTTTCAGGTAGTCCAATAATTTTTAAATTCTCTCTCCTGGATCAATTTTCCAGGTCAGTGGTTTTTCCAATGAGATATTTCACATCGTCTTCCACTTTTTCATTCCTTTGGTTTTGTTTTATAGTATCTTGATTTCTCATAAAGTCACTGGCTTCCACTTGCTCCAATCTAACTTCTAAGGTAGTATTTTCTTCAGTGGTCTTTTGGACCTCCTTTTCCATTTGGTTAATTCTGCCTTTCAAGGCATTCTTCTCCTTATTGGCTTTTTGGAGCTCTTTTGCCAGTTGAGTTAGTTTATTTTTAAGGTGTTCTTTTCTTCAGCATTTTTTTGGGTCTCCTTTAGCAAGTCATTGACTTGTCTTTCATGGTTTTCTCGCATCATTCTCATTTCTCTTCCCAATTTTTCCTCTAGTTCTCTTATTTGCTTTTCCAAATTCTTTTTGAGTTCTTCCATGGCCTGAGACCAGTTCATGTTTTTCTTGGAGGCTTTTGTTGTAGGCTCTTTGACTTTGTTGACTTCTTCTGGCTGTATGTTTTGGTCTTCTTTGTCACCAAAGAAAGATTCCAAAGTCTGAGTCTGAATCTGAGTCCGTTTTCGCCGCCTGGCCATGTTCCCAGCCAACTACTTGACCCTTGAGTTTTTCATTGGGGTATGACTGCTTGTAGAGTAGAGAGTGCTTTGTCCCAGCATTGAGGAGATGTGCTGTTGTTTTCAGAGCTATTTCTACACAGCAAGCTCTGCCACACCAGTGCTCCTCCTCCCCCAAGAGCTGCCAACCCCGACCTAGAGGAGGATCTAAGCAGGCTCTGCACTACAGCTGCGATCCACCACTTAATTCCTCCCACCAGGTGGGCCTGGGGCCTGAAGCAACTGCAGCTATAGCTCCATAGGCAGCCTCAGAGCTGCACCACCTCTGCTGGCCCCAGGGTGGTCTTTGGTGTTTGTGGGTTAGAAGTCTGGTAACTGCCATGGCTCACTGATTCAGGGCACTAGGCCTGTTCTGCCCAGCTCCTGGTCTGGTTGGTCTGGGCACAACCCAGGCTGGGCTCTGCTCTGCTCTGCTCCACTCCCAGCTCAGTGCAATAGACAACCATCCAGGCTGTCCCGGGCTGGAGCCCCGCTTCCCTCTGCTATTTCATGGGTTCTGCAGTTCTAGAATTTATTCAGAGCCATTTTTTATAGGTATTTGGAGGGTCCTGGGGGAGAGCTTTAGGGAAGTCCCTGCTTTCCAGCTGCCATCTTGGCTCCATGCCCCAGGTTTGCTGCATTTTAATGAATCTTAATCATGTAGACTTGGCATTATGGAGTTTAGCCCCAGCATGGATTAACTATACAGTCTTTACAAATGACCAAAGACATAGAACGATTAGAATCAAAATATATTTAGAAAACAAACAAACCAACAAACAATTACCCCACACTCACAGCCTCTCCCAGAATCACTCTGCTCACAATCAATCTATAGGCATGTCCTCAAACCCATTGTTTCCAGACACCATTCAAATGCCTAGACTCAGTCATACCAACAGGGGAAGGAGTCATCCCAAATGCTGAATTTGGTGAATATCCTCAGGACTTTTCCATTCCCATCCTGAACATGTGGTGGGTACTGCTGCTCTTGGGGAGTCAAGTTTTCCATACAGTTTCACTGCTGGCAGCAACCTCTGGTTCAAGGCTGCTAGTCATTAGGGTGATAAATTACATTTTATGTTGGTTTGGTTTTTTTATTCACTAGTGGAGTGGAATAATACACTCAAGTTCAGGCTACCTGTGGAGAGAAACCCCTTTGCCTCCTTCCTCTTCACTTTGAGATGCCACCCTTCAAAAGTTCCTGACAGCCCATATCTCTCCCTATTTCCATCTCCAACACCTCCACTCTCAGGCCTTTGTCCTCTCAGGTTATTGGGAAGGGCTGGCCTGTAGTACAGTGGCCAAAGGTCCAATGGGCGAAGTGTAGATATTACTCCACTGAACTGCCCCAAACCCTAGTTTAATGTTGTTGTTGAGTCACTCTTCAGTCATGTCCAACTTTTTCTTGACCCCATTTGGGTTTTTCTTGGCAAAGATATTAGAGTGGTTTGCCATTCCCTCCTCCACCTCATTTTACAGATGAGGAACTGAGGCAAACAGGGTTAAGTCACACATCTAGTCAATATCTGAGGCCAGATTTGAAGTTATCAGGAGGAGTCTTCCTGACTCCAGACCTGGCACTCTATCCACTGTGCCACCTAGCTTCCCAAAGTAGGATCAAAGTCTAAGACAATGGATGCCTCCCTTTGAGATACAATCAGAATAGAATATAGACTGAGACAACCTCCATTTCTTTGTCCTCTAAGGTTGCTTTTAAATATTGGAAGGGCAGAGAAGATGGTTCCCTTCAGCTCACAGCATACAGGTTCAATCCATTTCCTCCACACAGCCATCAAGTTTCCTGTAGTTGAACTCATTATGACTATATAGCCCATCATCTAAACATGCTTATAAAGGTCTCATCGAGTCTTATTACATCTAAAGCAGCCCAAAAATGAGAGATCTTTGGGTCTTCACGTGTCTGCTTCTTTGATGCATTTAATAAAGTCTTCAGGAGAAAATGAATACACAATTAGAATTTAGCTGTGAAGAATTGCTGGCCACTGCATCTAATTTATCTGCTGCTGGTACAGAAACAACAGCCAGCCCTCTGAGATATGGGCTTTTATTGCTCATGAAATACCCAGAGATACTAGGTAAGAGAAACAATTCAGTGTGACCCACACAACTGAGAGGACATTAAGATGGAAGAGAGAGAACATGTTAAGCCCTGGCCTTGGTCCTGACTGCTTACTCTGAGCAGCAATACCCACCTTGGTACAAAGCCTTAAACATAGCAGCTACTTAACACAAGCTTAGTGTCTCAGGGAAAATTTAACAAATAAGCAAAATGAGGCCATTTCTCTGAACGTAATATCACTTATTAATAGGGTCATGTGATCTATTAGTAAAGGACAGATCAATGGCACGCCTCCATTTGTGCCAAGATCCTGAGTGAGAGCAGTGGGATCTTTTATATCTAGGTGTGTCTTCTTCTGATAGGCCTGATAGTACATCATTGGGACCTCCCCTGGCAATCCCACTTGGTGGACATTTTAATGTGAGGAGGTTGGTTAAGAGTTCTCTTTGTTGTTGTTGTTTAGTTGCATGTTGTTGGGTTTTTTTCAGTCCTATCTGACTATTCTTGAACCCATTTGGGGTTTTCTTGGCAGAGGTATTGGATTGGTTTGCCATTTCCTTCTCCAGTTTATTTTGCAGGTGAGGGAAACTAAGGAAAACAGGGCTAAGTGACTTGCCCAGGGTCACACAGCTAGTAAGTGTCTGAAGCCAGATTTGAACTCAGGAAGAGGAGTCTTCCAGACTCCAGTCCCAGCACTCTTATCCACTGCACCACCTAACTACCCTAAGAGTTCTCATCTCCCCCCAATCTTTGGGAGGGGGCAAGGCAGTGTGCTGACCCTCAGATGTGACCAGTTATGCCCCTCTCTAACTCCTAAGGGATTCAAGTTGCTAGTAATCTTAACTAGAAAAACATAAGCTATGTCAATTAGGTTTCACTGACTTGTTTTCCCCCTTGTAGACCAGGTCACCTCCAACTTTAATGAAGGGAGCAAGGAGAAAGCTCATACTCCCTGGGGGTGGGTCTAACTGAAACTGAGTCCTGGTTATAGAATAAATAGTAGATAGGGTCCCATTTGGGTGGGGCCCAGAACAAACTAGTTCAGGAGCAGATGCTTAGGGACTAGGAGTGATCACATCACTCAGTTATGCTCTTCAGAGACTGCCCAGCCTTTTCAGGAATGGTGTCTTGACAAAAATAGGAGGAAAAAAGATGGATCATTAATTAATAATTCATTGTTAATATAATAGTAGAATATTAATTCCCCTTGTTAAACTTCATTTTACAGAATACAACTCAATGAAGTATTTTGTCACCATTATTGCTGTTAATCAGAAGTGAAAGTTACTGAGTCCCAATGTCAGTTAGCAACAGCTTAGAGTCATTGGATTTCAGACCAATTATTCATTTTTCTTAAAAAATTTTTTTTAACATTTTTATTTTAAATTTTGAGTTCAAATTCTATCCCTTCCTCCTTCCCTCATTTCCCCCGATCCTTACATGGTAAGCAATCAGATATGTTATCCATGTGCAATTATGTAAAACATTTCCATGTTAGTCATTTTGTACAAGAAAACTAGAACAAAAAAATGAAAGAAAAAAGTGAAAAATAATATGCTTCAGTCTTTATTCAATCAATATCAGTTCTTCCTCTGGAGTCAGATAGTATGCTTCATCATTAGTCCTTTGGGATTGTCTTGGATCATTGTATTGCTAAGAATAGCTAAGTCATTCACAATTCTTCAAACAATATTGCAGTTACGTAGTGCAATGTTCTCCTGGTTCTGTTCACTTCACTATGCATCAGTTCATGTCAGTCTTTCCAGGTTTTTCTGAAATCATCCTGCTTGTCATTTCTTATAGCACAATAATATTTCATTACCATCATATACCACAGCTTGTCAAACCAAATTTCCCCAAACACATGATGACAAAAGGTGATCAAGACTAAGAAACATGAGATTCCAGTTGTAGTCTCTGCTCTGGCAGTAAAGAGCTGTATTATATTGACAATAAAGCCTTAACTTTCCTTGGCCTCACTATTCTCATCTATAAAATAATCTAATTGCTGAGGACTTTCCAAGGTTTAATTTGCTGTGAAATAATAGTATGAAGATAGAAGAACTGAGTTTTTATTAATCAAGAAAGCTTAAGGAACCTTTGCTCTTAAATGAGGATTCCTAAATTTTTTGGGGGGGTGGGTCATGGACCTCTTGGAAGACTGGTGAATCCTGGAGACTCTTCCTTCCCATAATGTTTTCAAATGCATAAAATCAAATATAGAGGATTACAAAGGAAACAAATTTATATTAAAATAAAATTGTCAAAAATGTTTTTTAAAAATATTTTTAAACAAGTTCATTTATACTAGGTTAAGAAATGCTGCTCTAGAAGAATAGATCATTCACAGAAGTATTTAGAAGAATGGGTAATAATTCCATCTCATTGTAATGAGTGTTGCTCATGCCCTGTATGTTGATACTTTGCAAACAATTTCATAGGAATTAGGAGAAAAGATCCAGTCCCTGACAAATACATACATATATACACACATAGACATACATACATATATATAATACATGTATACACATGTGTATATAGATAGATATAGACACACATATCTTTTGAGATGGCATTTGTAAAAACATAAACGAATAAAGGCTGAAGAACCTATACTTTGGGGTTTCATAAAGTACCACTCAGTGATCAACAAAGAGATTAGTGTGTGGGGAGTACAGTGTAGTTCTAGGCTTGGGGGAGATGCTAAGTTTGAGTAAGGCATAGTGCCTCTCCCTAGGGAGATTAAATTTTACCATCCTTTGACTTAACACCAGATAGGTTGCTCAGTGGATAGTGTCAGCCTGGAGTCAGGACCTGGCCTTGGGTAGTTTCTAGCTCTATGACCTTGGGCAAGTCATTTAGACTCTGTTTGCTTCAGTTTCCTCATCTGTCAAATGGAGATAAAAATAGCACCTACCCTGCAGGGTTGTTGTGAGGCTCAAATGAGATAATAATTGTAAAGCACTTAGCACAGTGCCTGCCACGTAGTAGGCGCTATATAAACATTACTTCTTGTCCTTGTTGTTATTCTTTATGAACACCAGTTCAGCGCCTGTTCTGCCCATTCCACAAGATGCTTCCTAACGTCTCTTGTATCTCACCCCTTCTCTCCTCTAACATTGCTACTACCTCAAAATAGGTCCCCATCACCTCATTCCAGGCCATTGTAGGAAGCTGCCACTGGTGTCCCTGCCTCAAATCTCTCCTCACTCCAGCCCATCCTCTGATCAGCTACCAAACTAGTCTTCCTAAAGCACAGGTCATGACACCCCAACTCAATACAGAGGAGTGGCTCCCTTTTTACCTCCATGATCAAAGAGAAACTCCTCTTTGTGGCTTTTAAAGCCTAAGACTTAAGACTTCTGAGATGTGCTGTATCTGTTTGCACATAGTTGTTTGCCCTTTATCTTCTTCATTAGACTGAGCTCCATCAGAGTGCAAATGATCTTCCTTTCTTTGTACTCTCACCACTTAAAACAATGCCTATCACGCAGTAGGCACTTAATAAATGCTGTTGACTGACTAACCAATAAACATGCTCATTAGACTTTGCAACCATCTGAGCTATTCATTGTTATTCATCTCAATATAGCCAAAGTTCATGAAGAAATTGACCGAGTGCTGGGCTCAAGCAGGAGGCCCTCCATGCAGGACAGAGTCAAGATGCCCTATGTGGACGCTGTTGTGCATGAGATACAGAGATATATTAGTCTTCTCCCCTTCAGTCTTCCCCGATTAGCACCCCAGGACATCCACTTCAGAGACTATGTGATTCCCAAGGTCAGATGTATTTATTTTCATTATGATTTTCACAAAGCATAAAAACACCCTGTTGGCAATGGACACAGAATGCCAGCTCTATTTGCTTACTTTGTCGTATAGAGATGCTTAGAGAAGCAGTTGTATTATAGAAAACAGAAAGCTGGCCTCTAGAGGCAGGGAAAGCTGTTTTCAGGGCCTGCTTCTAACATGTATTGGCCTTGTTAACACATACTGGGCAACCAGTTTACCTCTAGGGCCCCAGGCCTCTAAGACTCCAAATTGTGGAGTAGGTATCTACGTTGACAGAGAGCTTTTCCTCAACAAGCCCAGCTCTGATTCCCTGTATTGGTGAAATGACAGGTCCACTTCCCTGCCAAATGAGGAGGCCTTTCATTCTGTTCACTGATGGAAGAAAAGCAGTATATTATATTGGCTCTAGCCCAAGTCTAAGAGTTAGGAGATCTGGGACCTACTTCTGGCTTTGTCACCCAGTAGCACTGTAACTGAGGATGTCACATCATCCCTCTGAGCCTTGACTTCATCTATGGAAAGAATGGGTTGTATAGATGGTCACTAGCTTCCAATATAGCTCTCTCAGCCTCATTTTCCTCAGATGTAATTGAAGGATACTAATACCTACATCTTATACTTGTTATGGGAAAAGTGCTTGGGAAACAGAGCCCTATATATAGTGAATTGTTATTATTAGTAGTAGTAGTAGCAGTAGTAGTAGTTTATTACATTCATTAAGAAAATTGACAGCTATTATTTGTTGTTCAGGAGTTAATATCAGTCTAAAGGTAGTTTCAGGAGCTTAATGCTTCCTCATTGATTAAGAATGCTGAATTTAGAGTCAAGAGAAACTGAGATTTTAATCTTATTTCATACATAAATTAATTATATAGCCATGTGCAAGTCATTTAGTCTGAGTCTTGGTTTCCTAATCTGAGAAATGGGGATAATGATCCCTTTGGTACCTACTGTGAGGATAACACTGTCAACTCTTCTGGAGCTTTACTTCCCCTATGAATGTCAGGTTTTAGTTTTTAAATGACCCAGTCGTTCTCAGCACCCATATTCACAGAAGAGAGGCAATGCAAAGCATAGTGAACAGAAGGCTGACCTTTGAGTCAGAAAGCTCTGGGATAAAGTTCTGCCTCAGAAATATAGTCACTTTGTGTCTGTGGAGAAAGTCACTTTGGTTTTCAGGTCCCTAGGAAATTCTTTAAGACTCTCAGTTTTCAAGGATTTGCCTACCTGTATCTTTGAAGGGAATCATGAAGTCACAGGTCCAGTCCAACACCCCCTACCCCCACCCAGCTACATGACCTATATCACTAGATCACAAAGGGATTTGCCCAGCTGACTCCTATCTAGCTCCTTTTCCCTCAAATGCTTCTTTCTAGCTATTGCTTATTCCAAGAACAAAATTCACCACATCTTCAATTATCTGGAAAATTTCACATGTGAATGTCACTTCTCTGCTTATGACACTTGAAACCCATCTCAAGAGCATGTCAGCCACCTGGATTAGCATCTGTTTCTTTCCCTGCTTATCTGACAACGGGACCACCAAATATGCTTGGCCTCTCTAGTATAAGATGGGTCATTGCCATCTTCACTGACCATCAGAGAGAACCTAATTTAAGATAACTCCCCACATCTCTCCCATCATCTTCTCTTTGATCAGTAGTATGTTTAAGTCTCTCTTCATGTACAATTTAATTAAATGGCTATTATGAAGCAGATCTTTGGTTCCTTTTAGGAAAACGCCTCTGTCTTGGAGAGGGCCTGGCTCAGATGGAGCTGTTTCTGTTCCTGGCCACCATTCTACAGAGCTTCACCTTGAAACCTTTGGTTGATCTGAAGGAACTTGACATCACCCCACTCATGATTGGAGTTCTTAATGTCCCCCCAGTTTATAAATTATCTCTTCTTCCTAGATAAATGATGTACTGTGGACAAAGCTTCATTGCTTTGTTCCCCCAATTTGACAGCCCAGTCCATTTCTATTTTAAATGATAATCTTGGTGTTTGGTGTTGGGAAGACACTTCTACCCTCTTCAAGGTAAGAACAGTTTTTTGACAGCTCCTGCAAGAGTGACATATAAGACCAAAGGACAGTGGAGTCACCAAAGCCTAATACTTTGCCACTCTGCCTTGGCAGCAGCAAAGAACCACATCAAAGGGAAATCGTATGCTCAGTTTAAGAGGTCATTCCCAATCTTAAGAAGTTCTGGAAAGTTCGCAAATTGTCCTTCACGACCTGGTAATTGT
Organism: Trichosurus vulpecula; assembly: GCF_011100635.1. Classification (NCBI taxonomy): domain Eukaryota; kingdom Metazoa; phylum Chordata; class Mammalia; order Diprotodontia; family Phalangeridae; genus Trichosurus; species Trichosurus vulpecula. The sequence continues at coordinate 75,109,686 of NC_050580.1, forward strand.
TTCTAAATTTTGTTATCGTGTTGTTCCAAGAGAAGGAAAGAAATCACATCTTAGAATTGTTTCTACCCAACAAGTCTGATATTTCCACAAGACTGTAAATATGTGTGTCTATGTATGTATGTATATTTTATATGCATATATATAAAACATATATACATATGCATATACATGTATACCTGTCTGTCTATTTATCTATCCATCTTCTGTAGCCCACCATCTCAAAGTCAGGCTGCTGTATCTGCCTATCAGTGTTCTAGGGTCCCCTAAATAATTTGTGAGGTATCTCTTCTCTATTGCCTTTGTCTCAAGCCCTGACATACTGGCTTGTCTCTCCAGCCATTACTGTTAGCAGTGCTAAGACACAGTCCCTGGCATAGAGTAGGCACTTAATGCTTTTGGCTGCATGTTTTGTGCTAACTGTCTCACCTCACTTTGGAAAAAGGCACCTAATGGAGTGCCCCAGGGAGCTTTGCTCGACCATGTGTCATTAACATTTTTGTCCATAACTTGTATAAAATCCAAGAGGACATACTTACAAGGTTTACACAAGACAGAAAATGGGGAAGGATACCTAGCAAAGACACTGATGACAGAGTTAGGATTCAAAACAATTTGGTATGCTAGAACATTGGATTGTATCTGACAAGATACAGTGGATTAGAAATAAACCATTCTTACCATTAAGTTTTTGATGGACAATGAGACAACTCTCTACTTTCCAGAGTATGTGTATGTATATATGCTTGTGTATACAGTATATATGTGTATATATAGATACATGCACACACACACACACATTTATATACATTAAAAATTCTGGTTTCAGTGCTCTTGGGACATTTCACAAAAAGGGTCTTAGACAAGTCAAAGAAGACTCAGCTTTTAGACCTGGATATACACTTGGAATAATTAGAGTTAATATCATAAACTTTAAAATTATTCATAGTATTTTTCATTTGTTTTACTAAAGGAAATCAAAGTAATTAAGTGTATTGACTAACTCTCGGTAGAATTTGTAGAGTATTCGTTTTTTTTTTAATTGTGAAACCACACACTTAAGAAGTCTATGTTGACATGGATACTAATTACCTATAACTTCTTGGAAATTGTTTCAAGTATTTTCTTTGCTATCTTTGTTTCCCTAAATAAATATATTTCTGACAAATCAATTTGCCATATGTTTAAAAAAAAAACAAAATAAATGCCTCTGAGCATTTTGAACAGTATTGTCTGTTGAACAGAGTAAACAAACTTTGTGCTCCTGAGTTATAATTCTGGAGTAAATGTTTAAAAATAAAAGTTATAAAGCAGGGCTTATCACGTCTTGAGAGTGTATTTGCTAGTGTGCGTATCCTTGAACACTGAATATTAAATATTCTTGCTTTCTGCCAAAAAAGAGAAATAAATGTAAAATCTTACAACTGAGTTTAAAAAAATCCAGCTCCCTAGGGATAAAATGCAGAGGGCATGATTGGATACTCATTTGTCTGAAAAAGGTCTAAGAGACTTTAGTGCAGTGCCAGCACCATAAGAATCAACTGTATACTGTAGTTACCAAAAAAAATGGCCAATTCAGTTTTAGGCTTCATTATGAAAGGCCTGGTGTCTGGAACTGAGGAGATGATAGCTTCATTGTATTCATCAAACCATGACTGAAACAGTGTTGGGTCCTGGGTTCCTGCCCACTTGAGGAAAGGCCTTGATAAGCAGGAATGCGTCTAGAGGGGGCAGTCAGTGGATGCTTTTGAGATCACACAGTGAGAGGGATCTGTTGAAGGAACTGGGAATGTTTAGCCTAGGAAAAAGATAAAGATGAGAAAGGGATATGCTAGCTGTCTTCCAGTAATGTGAGAAGGGAAGAAGGGGTCTTCAGCATGGTGGTGGTAGTGGTGGTGCATTCTGCATGGCTCCAGAAGGCAGAATTAGAGGCAAGCCCCAAACTTGTCACCTTCCTTCCAGGAAAAAGGTTCCTAAGAGTTAGAGTTCTCACAAAGCAGAAGGGGCTGCCTCTGAAGGCGATAGACTGCCCTTCAGTAGAGGCCTTCAAGCCAAAGGCTAGGAACCTACTTGTCAGGTTGTAAAACAAAGTCTTGGTCTAGAATAGACACTGAGGTGGCACAGTGGATAGAGTGTTGGGCCTGGAGTCAGGAAGAGTGGAAGAGTCTTCTTCCTGAGTTCAAATCTGGCCTCAGACACTTACTAGCTGTGTGACCCTGGACAAGTCACGTAACCCTGTTTATCTCAGTTTCCTTATCTTTAAAATGAGCTGAAGAAGGAAATGGCAAACCATTGTAGTGTCTTTGCCCAAAAAATCCCCAATGGGACACAAAGAGTTAGATAAGACCGAAAAAACAACTGAACAAATATAGCACTTTAATGTTTGCAAAGCCCTTTCCATAGCTTATCTCGCTGGATCTTCACAACAACCCCAGAGGTAGGAGCCATTTTTAGACCCTTTTTACAGCGGATGAAACTGAGGCTGAAAGTCGTTAAGTGATTTATGCAGGGTCATACTACTAGTAAGTGCCTGAGGCAGAACTGAAACTTAGTTTTTCCTGTCTCCAAGTCTAGCACACTAACCACCTGCCACTTAGGGGCAAACACACAAACCATTAAGACACACAAAATGCTTTACAGATATTATTTCATTTAATCCATAAGCCTCCCACACCTGGACAAATTATATAATTCAAAAAATTCCCTACCAACCAGCCACTGAAATTATTTATGGTATTGCTGAGACAGACCTCCCATTTGCCTCATCTTGAGCACACATTTCTCCTTTCTGTCTCTCCTTCCCCACCCCCCCCACCCCCCCGCCAAGTCTAGAATTCAGTGGTCCTGGTAAGAATTTAGTAAAGACAGGGTTAGATTGATCATATAAAGGAAGTCATGAACGCTGGTTGGAACACTCTAGAGCTGTATGTATCCCCTTCAGGAATAAACACCAGGTACCCAGAGACCCTGGGCAGCTAGGCTGCAAAGTGGATAGAGTGCCAGGTCTGGAGTCAGGAAGATTCATCTTCAAATCTAGCCTCAGCACTTACTAGCTGTATGACCCTAGGCAAGTCACTTAACCCTGTTTGCCTCAGTTTATTCATTTGTAAAATGAGCCGGAGAAGGAAATGGCCAACTATTCCACTATCTTTGCCAATAAAGCCCCAAATGGTGTCAGGAAGAGTTGGACACAACTGAAAACAACTCACCAGCAGCAAACTCAGAGATCCTACCAGTCTGGGTGCCAGGTGATAACTAAGATACTTCTGAAAGGGTCAGGCAGGTTTCAGGACAGAAAGTTGGGAGCAATACTAAAGACCAAATTTTTCCACATACTCAGTCTCCTAGTCCATTTCTTTCTCGGTAAAATTTTATCTGGCGCCTGTTCAGCTATTAATAACACTGCAGATGGCAGGGGCAGATGCTTCCCTTCTTTTTTTTAGCTCCTTCCAACTCCCCACCTTCTCCCTAATGCAGAATGTAGTTTAGTTGGGGGTCTTGGATAGAAAAAGGGAGAATTTCCATTATCTTTGTGAGAGGCTGTGCAAGGCTTAAGGATCTTACACTAATACCCCCTACAGAAAGGAGGTGGAGATAAGGGCTTGAAATCTCCCAGAACTATTTTCTTGAATGGAGCCTTGGGGTAGGGATTCTCCTTCTAATCTCTGGAGAATGGAAACCTTCTCAGAGGACAGGTTCTCTAAGGGTGAGGTGAAAAACAAATTCTCACTCTCAGGAGCATCAATCTTCTACTTGGCAGGAGGAGAAGAAACTAAGGAGTGGATTAGAAACCATATCTCAGGAGCTGGAAGAGTTAGTCAGTCCACACAACAGCTGGATCAGGCTGTGAGCACTGACTGGAAAATGGGAACTGTCTGCCCTCTGTCCTCTTTGTAAACACCCACGTTGGGGGACAGTGATGAAAAAAGGGCAGTTTAGGCAGTGCCAGCTGCTCCCCAGAGCCAGCTTGGTAAGTGACTGGCACTATTTTTCAGTATAGGGCCAGGGGTGGGGAACCTGGGGCCTCAAGGCTCCGGGTAGACCTCTAGGTCCTCAAATGTGGCCCTTTAACTGAATCCAAACATCATAGAACAAATACCCTTAATAAAAAGATTTGTTCTGTAAAACTTGGACTCAGTCAAAAAGCCACACCTGAGGACCTAGAAGGCCACATGTGGCCTCGAAGCTGCAGGTTCCCCAGGCCTGGCATAGGCAATTCAGTTTGACTCAACAAATATTTATTAAGGGCTTTCTATGAACAATACTGCATTAGGCAGTGTCCTCTGAGTGTTCTCACAATTCTAACAAAATCTTGGGGCGACTAGGTGGTACAGCAGCCCTGGAGTCAAGACCTGAGTTTGAATGTGACCTCAGACATGTACTAGTTGTGTGACTCTGGGCAAGTCACTTACCTCTGATTCCCTCCAAACAAAGAATTCTAACAATATCTTAAGTCTGGCCTTCTACAAAGTTCCCTCCCTTCCCTACGCACACTGCTAGTGCTTTCTCTCTGAGATTACCATCTATTTATACTGCATACAAGTTATATGTACAATTTTTTGGTATGTTCTCACCCCCATCAGAAAGTGAGCTCCTGGACGGCAATAATAGTGTTTCTGCCTTTTCTTTGATTCCCCAGCGCCAGACACAAGAGCTTAATAAATGCTTGTTGATTGACTGAAGGCTAACCAAAGAATACTGGGCGAGAATGTGGGATTGAGTGAGCAGTCAAGAAGCAAAGATAATAAACTCTGTATTGCCAGGGATTTGCTGTGTGATCTTTACAAATCACTTTCCTTTTCTGAGCTTCAGTTACCTCATTAGTGAAACTGAAAAGGATTGGACTGAATGGTCTCTTTCCAACTCTAAAGTTAAATCTGAGGCTGTCTGGTACATCATAGATTTAAAGGAACATTAGAAGTGATCTAATTCAATCCTCCCATTTTACAGATGGGGAAACTGAAGTTTGGAAAGAAGTAACCTGCCCAAGGAACAATCAGAGACATGTTTGGAACATTCGAATCCAGTGCCATTTTCCTTGTTCTACAGAAGGGACTTTGAAGGAACATGTCTTAATTGTACATGCTCATGAACTAACATGGAAGAGCAGACAAAGACAATGGTGGGGTTCAACGAGGCATTACTTGATTGTTCAGACTCACCTGACACTTGGTAAAAAGAACATAAGTTTTGAAGATGGCAGTGAGATTGACCTTTGACGTCTCTTTGATGTCATAGAGGATGGTGACTAGAAGGGGAAAGTAGGGAACTAGAGCTTTAAAAAATTCATCTCTATCAACCAACTAGAAGTCAGGAGGAGAAGGAAGACCGCATGTGGTGAGACGAAGGCGTGAGAGTGAAATGGTAGCAGAAATTGTGGAAATTGTTACACATTATTACCCATCTGACTCATTATATCTAGATGGAAAATTCTGTGGAAAATCATGGCAAAGTTTGGTTGCTTGGAGAAGTTCTTCAGTATTATGTGCCAGTTTCACAACAGCATGCTTGCCTGGGTTCTGGATAAGGGACAATGCTCTCATGCTTTCCCAGTCACCAGTGGAGTGAAGCAGGGCTGTGTGCTTGTTCCCGTATTATTTAGAGTGGTGTTTTCAGCAGTGTTGTCAGACATCTTCAGCAATGAAGAATGAACGTGGCATCAAAGTCAGCTACTACACCAATGGCAAATTAATTAACTTGAAAAGGCTACAAGCCCAGTATGTACAAAAATATTTATAGCAGCTCTTTTTGTGGTGGCAAGGAATTGGAAATCAATGGGATGCCCATCAATTGGGGAATGGCTGAACAAATTGTGGTATATGAATGTAATGGAATACTACTGTGTTATAAGAAATGAGGAGCAGATGGACTTCATTCTATGACTTTGAACAAGTCATTGAACTTCTCTGAGGCTCCATTTCTTCAACTACAAACTAAAGGTATTGAATCAGCTGCCTGAAGATCAGGTTGAACCAGCTGATGGTCAGTTGAAGGAAGGAATCACGCTCAGCCTGGAGAGAAGACTCAGGGGGACCATGAGAACCATCCTGAAGTATTGGGAGACCTGTTCTATGGAGGGAGGATTGGATTGGTTCTGTTTGGTCCTAGAGGGCAGAACAAGGAGCAGCAGTTAGAAGCTGCAGAGACCAGTGTGAACAATTAAAGCCACCCAAAAGTGAAATGGGCTGCCTCATTATGGGTTCCCTCACCTAGGAGGCCTTCAGGTTAGATGACCATTTGTTGAGTGTGTTGAATAAAGATTCCTTGTGTATGGTTTGGCCCAAAGGGTTATTGAGGTACCTTCCAATTCTCAAATTCTGTGATTCCCCATCTCTAAGTTCCCTTCCAGCCCTAAGTCCAAGATCCTGGGAATTTCCTGATGAATTGTTCGTCTAGATCCATAAAAGAATTTCCAAGACCGGAAGTTTCGCACACCATTGAAATTACAAGCCTAGCTCATCCCTTCACGTCCCACTCTTCCCCAAAGAGTAATTTTTAAAAAGTCATTTTCCTGAGCTATTTTAACACAAGTCACTGGAGCTGCAGGGTAGAGTACAGGGCAAATTCCCGCCCCCTTCCCCACACCCACCCCCAGTTTCCAGAAGTCAAAGGGTTATGAGCAGCTCCAAAAGCCTGTTTACACGACAGTTAATCAATGAACCAGAATCAGTGAAACCATCCAAGTCAGGGGAAATGTCTCTAAAACATTCATTTCCCGGGGATCTGGAGGGGGAGGAGATATTGTCGGGTCACTCCCAGCTATCAGTCATCTCAAACCTGGAGTGGGGGAGGGATTAAAAGGCGGGCCTGAGCTCCCCTCCTTCCTTCAGTAGGGCTGGGGCTTCCTCCTGGAGAAGCTGGAGAAAACTGACTTGGGTGTCCTTGGCTTCTGAAGGGAAGAGAAGTCAGGGCTGGAGAAGAAGGGGGTGCTTCTGAAGAAACAGGCCCAGGAAGATGTCCAAAGTGTTCCGGGTCCTTTTCCGGCTCCTGTTGCTGTTAGGTGGGGTGGCTTCTGTGACATTTCAACATCATCGTTATGATGATCTCATTCGGACCTTATACAAGGTTCACAATGAGTGCCCCCACATCACTAGAGTTTACAGCATTGGGCGCAGCGTCAAGGGAAGACATCTGTATGCCCTGGAATTCAGTGACTTCCCTGGAATGCATGAGCTCTGTGAGTACTGAATATTTACTGTACGTGGTACCAGTTGGGGGAGTTGGCTGGTGTGATTTCCGGGGCAGGAGCCTTGCCCAAAATAATACCTCTCTCCCACACATTACTAGGAGCTGAAATTCACTGAGGTACTCCAGGCTCATAATCTAGACCTTTCTCTCATCCTTTTGCTCATCAACATCTCCCTGCTCCAGTTTGATTTCCTCAGGTCCCAGCTAGTTTTCTTCTACTCTAGCTTCTCTGATATTGCTTAAAAACTTAAGCTATACTCAGATGTCTTGAGGGGGAATAGTTATGGTGCTGCGTTTGGGGGGGGGGAGGGATAGTATGGGGGAGATAAATAACCCTTTTAGACTCCTGAAGAAAATTGACTTTTTGATGCCTTCCCTGCAAGCTTGAAAACTAAGGTTCTTTTCTCTGTGCTAATGGACAAGCAGCCTTCAGTCACCTTGAGGTGACCCAAGGGACAAATAAGCCTGGAGCGGGTATGGTAGAGTATGGGAGCAAAGGCTGGTGGTGATTTGGTAAATGCCCCCTGCTCAGAGAGTCAAGCCCCTTGTCAGGGCCATAACGAAAAATGACTTCCGAACTCAATAGTCTCATACACAGCCATTGAACTGGAAGTGGTTTCTAGAGATCATTAGCCCAGTGCCCTGATTTCAGGCATCTTCTAATTCATAATAGGAATAGGGGGCCTTTTCACTGTGGGAAGGCTAGGGTGGAGGTGGAGGTAACTAGTACAGGTAAAAATGATCCATATACTGCGGAGAGATATGGATGGAGGGGATGTACTAGAGTCCGGGGCAAGGAGTGGAAAATAAATAAAACCTCGGGGTGGGGGAAGAGAGAAAGAATAGAGCCTGAATTAAAAAGGGAGGGAAAGGAGGAAAGAATAAAGGAAGAGATGGTAGATGGGGGGAAGGGAAGAAGAAAAGGGGAGTAGACAATCACACAAGAGTGAAGATTTTATACATCTGGCAAGGAAGTGTTTAGGTTTTATAGATATTCACTTTAGGATCTTAAAAAGCACCATTTTAGGGGCAGTTAGGTGGTGCAGTGGGATTGAGCACCGGCCCAGGAGTCGGGAGGACCTGGGTTCAAATGCAGCTTCAGACACTAGCTGTGTGACCTTGGGAAAGTCACTTAACCCAGACTGCCTCCCCTCCCCAAAAAAAAGCACCATTTCCAGGGGTGTCCCTCCAAGGTACATTCTTCAGCCCTCAGTGGCAGCATGGCATAAAGTTCAAGACGTGGGCACAGAGGATAAAGTGCAAGGCATGGCCATTGAGATAGATCCCTTCCGGTTATGAGAGTCTTTGATTTTGAATTCTCAATTCAGTGAGCCATCCCTGTCTTTGGAACTTCTGAGCATATACGATAGGCATTCTGTTTTTCTAAGCCTCAGTTGTTTCACGTGTAAAATTGGGATAAAGTATCGGTAGTCCCTGCTCCTTCTGGGGTTGTCCTGAAGCTCTGATGAGATGCTTTATCATTTACCTGTATAAAGATTCTGAAGCACTTAATCCAACTCCTGGCTCTGATGGGTCAGGTGCCTAGAGCTTGAGTTTGTATCTTCCCACTTGGGGTTCAAAGAGAATCTAAGAGCAATCATTTTAAGCCTGTAGGTCTCTTCTTCCCGTCTTCATTCCACAGTGAAGCTTTCCCCAGTTTCTTTTAACCAATTAACATCAATTAGCATTTACAAAGGGATAATTACTGAGAATGTAGATCAAGAACGGAAGAACAAACATCCCTCCCCCTCCATGCTCTGCCTCGGTCAAATCCTGGTATGAACTCCAGCTCCTGGACTTTTGTGTGCTTTGCCATTTCAGATGTTCTGAAGCTTATAAAGTCCTAGCCATTTCCTTGTGCATATGGGTGCAGGGATGTGGGGCAGGGGTAGGGTAGCAAAAGCCTGAGGCTCCTTTCTCCACCTGGAGGCTTAATGGCATTCCTCTACTGAACACTGCCTGGAGGAAAGAGAAAATGTCCAGATGCAGGAGTTCCCTTTGAATACATTCTCAGTTCTAACTCCACAGCCGGTCAAAAAGGTTCCGCATCTTCTCTTGGTAAGTGGATTGGAAACAGTTGGAATACTTGAGCTTCCTCTGCATTGGGGAGCAAAGCAGTTTCATTACTTGCCCCAGACTCTTTTATGTAGGCTGGCAACTAAGAGTGAGTATCCATTGGCCTTCTATTCATTACACATTCATTTAACTCTCATATCTATGTTGATTATTCCCAAATGTATATCTCCAGTATATAACATCTTACTCATACATACCTTTTAACACCTTTGTACTTGGACATCCTGCTATGTCTAACTCAGTGTCTAAAATAAGACTCATCATCTTCCCCCTCCCCAACAAAACAACTTGCCAATTTAACAATAACACTTTTATTCCAATTCTTTATCCTTGAAACTCTGGATCTAGCTTCAACATTCCTTATTCTTTCATCTATTATTTAGAGTACAATCTTTATTACTGCTCCAGAGTGCCAGTCAGATCCTCTTCATTCCTACTGCTGCCCCCCTAGTCCAACCCCCATTGTGCTTTTTCCTGGGTTATTTTACTCTTCCCACCAGTCCACCATTACCAGGTTGATCTGGAGATTTGGAGATGTATGAGACCTTAGAGGTCCTCTTGTCCAACTCCCCTGTACACTTAGCTGATTACTCCCAGACAAGCCTTAATTGCCTTAATTTCCTACACACTTGTTGCTAAACTAAGGTGGAGAAAATCACACAACCCTTTTGATTGGGTCCACTACAAATTTATGTAACACAACCTCGATTGGGTTCTTACTGCCATGAGGCAATCCATTATGTCTCCCTTATCCATCTCTCTGCCTGCAAGCATGCTCATGTCTCCTCTATCCTGAAAAAACCCTCACTTGATCCTTGCATCCCCTAGTCCTATAGCTCTTGGTCCTTTGCTAAATTCCTTGAAAAGGCCATCTGTGCTAGCTGTGTGACCCTGGGCAAGTCTGTTAAGACCTTAATTGCCTTAAAAAAACAAAAAGAGAAAATGCCATCTATGATTGGTGTCTCCACTTTCTCTACTGTTACCCTTTTAAAATCTGGCTTCTGACTTTATTATTCCACTTAAACTTCTCTCTCTTAAGTTACTGATGATATCTTAGTTGCCAAATCCAACGATCTTTTCTCAATACTCTTTCCCCTTGACCTCTTTGCAGCCTTTGACACTGTTCATCACTGACCCTCTCATCCTTGATACTCTCTTCTCTAGGTTTTTGGGACAGCATTCTCTCCTGGTTCTCTTCCTACCTTCTTTGTCTCTTTTGCTGGTTCCTCCTCCAGATCATGCCCTCTAACCATAGGTGTCCTTCAGGGTTCTTTCCTGGGCCCTTTTGATTTCTTGAAGCTTGAATCTCCTACTGCCTTTCAGACATCTTGAACTGGACGTCCGGTAGACATCTTAAACTCATTATGAACCAAACAGAGCTCATTGTCTTTTCCCCAAATGTTCCTGCCCTCCCTACCTTCCTCCCAATGCCTCAGTTTCCTAACCTGGGATATATCTTGGACTTCTTGCTATCTCTCATTCTCCTCCCCCACCCCCCCATCCAATCTGTTCCCAAGGCCTCTCATTTTCACCTTTGCAGCGTCTCTTGAATATGCCCCCTTCTCTCCTACAGCCACCCCTCTAGTGCAAGCCCTCATCACCTCACACCTGGATTATATTGTAACAGCCTAACAGTAGGTCTGCCTGCCTCGAATTTCTCCCTACTCTGGTCCATCCTCTATTCAGCCACCAAAGTGATTTTCCTAAAGTCAAGGTCTGACCATGTCATCCCTCTAACTCAGTAAATTCCAGTGGCTCCCTATTGCCTCTAGAAGCAAATACAAAATACTCTGTTTGACATTCAAAACCCTTCATAACCTAGCCCCTTCCTATCTTTCCAGCCCTCTCACACCTTAATCCCTAACACATACCCTTCAGTCCAGTGACCCTGGCCTCTATCTCCATACTGCAGGCATTTTCTTTGGCTGCTCCCCATGCCTGGAACACTCCCTCCCTCCTTCTGTCAAACTGCTGACCTCCCTGGCTTCCTTAAAGTTCCAACCAAAGCACCACTTCCTTCAAAAAGCCTTCCCCAACCCCTCTTAATTCCAGCGCCTTCCCTCTGTTAATCATTTAGATCATTAGTGTGTCGGCCTAGAGGAGATGAGAGGATCTTGATCTGGAAGGAGGCTCTTAGATATTGCAGTCTGACATTATGATTTTACTAATACCACAGGGGCCAAGTGACTTACCCAAGGTCACAAAGGTGTGGAGAGAAATGTAATAATCATTTCTTAAATATATAGAAAAGTGAGTCAAATTTATAATAAGTTATTTCCCAATTGATAAATGGTCACAGGATATAAACAGGCAGTTTTCAGATGAAGAAATCAAAGCAATCTATACTCATATAAAAATGCTCTAAATCATTATTGATTAGAGAAATGCAAATTAAAACAAGTCTGAGGTACCACCTCACACCTACCAAATTGGCAAATATGATAGAAAAGGAAAATGACAAATGTTGGAGGGGATGTGGAAAAATTGAGACACTAATGCATTGTTGGTGGAATTGTGAAGTGATCCAACCATTCTGGATAACAATTTGGAATTATGCCCAAAGGACTATAAAGTTGTGCATACCCTTTGACCCAGCATTATCACTACTAGGTCTATATCCCAGAGAGATAAAAGAAAAGAGAAAAAGACCCATTTGTACAAAAATATTTATAGCAGTTCTTTTTGTAGGAGCAAAGAATTAGAATTTGTGAAGATTCCCATCAATTGGGAAATGGCTGAACAAATTGTGGTATATCATTGTGATGTAATACTTTTGTGCCATAAGAAATGAGCAGGCTGCTCTCAGATAAAACCTGGAAAGACTTACATGAACTGATACAAAATGAAATGAGCAGAACCAGGAGAACACTGTACACAGTACGACAATATTGTATGATGATTAACTGTGAATGACTTAGCTATTCTCAGCAATATAGTGATCTAAGACAATTCCAAAGGACTTATGATGAAAAATATTATCTACCTCCAGAGAAAGAACTGATGGAATCTGAATGCAAATTGAAGCATACTTTTTTACTTTCTTTTTCTTTTTGCGGGGGAGTGTCTGTGTTTTCTTTTGAAACATGGCTAACAGGGACATATATTTTGCATGATGCACATGTATAATCTACATCAAATTTTTTGCCTTCTCAAGGGGGGAGGGAGGGAGAGAATTTGGAATCAATTTTTTAAATGTTGTATTTACATGGAATTGAGAAAAAATAAATTAAAAAAGGAAATGTAATGATCTTTATAAGGAGCAACGGGATTAATAATTAGGAGACCAGAGAAGAATTCCATAGAGAGAAATGGGAAAAGGTCAGGGTAGGGGGTAGAGAGAAGTCTCTCCTACCTGTTGAGAGGTAATAGGATGATACTACTTCTCTCCAATTTAGGGACCACATTTCCTGCAATTATCTAGTCAATTTCCCTACTTCCTCCACTGTCCACCAAAGAGCTGTAGACCTGGAAAGAGAGGAAAAACTCCCTTAGTTCCTAGAAAGAATTCATTGGGACTTCATTTTGCAGTGGCTTTCCCCGATCCCCTCTTTCCTTCCTCCCCTCTGCCTCTTAGAACCCTAACCTCCTTCAAAGCTCAGCTAAAGGTGCACTTTCCATATGAGGCCTTTCCTAGTCTCCAGACTGTTTTTGTGTTACCCAACCCTGAAAATTACCTTCAATATTCTTTGCAAGTGTTTTGTATCTATTTATGTGTTCAGGTTGTTTTTTTCTGATAGAATATGAGCTCCCAGAGGGCAGGGACAATTTTGTTTTTATCTTTGTACCCACAATATATTTAGGAGGCCCATGTAAATATAGTAATAGTAATAAATGCTTGTTAATCGGTTGGTTTGTTAATTGAAAAGGATCCATCAAAAAGAGCAAATGGTCAATAGTCAATAAGAATTTAGTAAACACCTACTGTGCGCCAGACACTGTGCCAAGTGCTGAGGATTGATAATTACCAGCTACCAATCAGTGCTGCTTATTAATCCGATGGCATCCTGCAGTTGCCAACAGACTCCCACTTGCCTCCTCCCCCTCATTTCCACATACTGACTCCTCTGGCTTCCTTCTAGACTCAACTCAGACCCCTCTCTGTGTCTGAAGCCTTTCCTGGCTTCAGATTACTTTCTTTTTTTTTTAATTTTATCATTTTTATTTAATATTTTAGTTTCAACACTGATTTCCACTGTCAGATTACTTTTGAGTAATACCAGTAGTATGTAGAGTTTTTTGCTTGTCTTCATTCGATTGGGAACTCCTTGAGGGCAGGGACTTTTTTTTTTTGCTTCTTTTATGTGTCTGCGGCGCTTAGCACAGCACCTAGCACAGCACCTAGCATATAGTAAGCATTTAATAAATGCTTGGTGACTGACTGGCTATTCCCATCTTGGGCACCTGGTTTATTCCCTGTCTGTATTTATTTGTCGGCACACCTGTCATTAGCCTGATTAGATGGTGAGGTCCTTGAAGGCGGAGACTGGTTCAGTTTTGTCTTTGTATTCCCAGTGGACTACTTAATCCTGGTTCGTTGAATGAATGAATTAACTAAGAAAATGGAGTTAATAGTATTCATTAGTTGTTATGCCATGGAACTCTTAACTCCTTTCATGTCAAGGTATTCTAGCTGAATAAGTAGGAATTTGATCCACTTAATAATAATTGCTTTTGGTTATGTAGGACTTCTTGGTTTGCAAAAGGTTTTCTCCTCAATGACTTTGTGAGGTGAGTAGCCCAGGAATAATTGTTCCTATTTTACAGATGAGAAAACTGAGGTTCAGAGATTTGTGGTTCTATGGTAAGTGGCATAGTTGTGACATAAAACAAGGACATATAACTTCAGATCTTGTGCTATTTCCGCTGCTTATCCCTTGTCTCTCTAAGGCATATCTCAAGTTGCAAAAACAGTTTATGAGCTGCGTTAGAGAAGGGGAAGTTTCCTCATTGGGAGTTGCCTAAACTAATGAAATCACCTGTCCAGAAAAAAAAAGCCACTTGTTTCCTTAATCAATTAGTCACTAAATTTTTATTACATACCTACTGTGGGCCAAGCTCTGTGCTAATTGCTGTAGATAGGAAAAAGAAGCAAAAGATAGTCCCTGCCCTCCAGGAGCTCTCGATCTAATAGGGCAGATGAGAAAATATGTGTATATATAAGCTATAAAGGATAAATAGGAAATAATTAAGAGAGGGAAGGCACTGAAAATAAGAGGGATGGGGAAAAGTTTCCTGTAGGAGATGGGGTTTTTAGCAAAGAGGTGAAAATGAGAAGGGAGAGCATTCCAGGCATGGGAGACAGCCAGTGAAAAATGCTTTGTGCCCAGGGATAGAGTGTTTAGCCTGAAGTTGAAGACTCCTCTTCCTGAGTTAAAATCTGACCTCAGACGCTTACTAGCTGCGTGACCCTGGGCAAGTCATTTAACTCTGTTTTTCTCAGTTTCCTTATCTGTAAAATGAACTGGAGAAGGAAATGGCAAACCACTCCAGTATCTGCCAAGGAAACACCAAATGGGGTCACAAAGTAGCTGATGCGACTGAAGATACTTGACTTTACTGAAATTTTTGCTCTTTTCTAATATGTAGTTTTATTTAAATATTATTTTATTTTATACTCTAATTTTTTTTTTTAGTTCAGAGATGTAGTCTGTACTTAACTTGTACTTAGTCTGTAGTTAACCTGATGAACTGTCTTCTATACTCATGCTATCAGGAAGGCAACTCTTAGCTGATCTCCTTTCTACCTTCCATTTTCTCTCCTTCCTGATCTGGCCTTCACATCAATGCTTATGTAATCTTTCTAATTCTTTGCTCTGATTACATTACTCCATTGTGACCTTTCCAGGCTCTCCAATCCTCAGTGAAAAGAGGATAAACTCCTTAACCAAGTATTCAAAACTACAAACTAGTTCCAAGCAGTTTTCCAAACTTATTATACACTATTCTTCATGTCTTCTATATCCTAGTCAAAGTTATCATGTCCTAACTCCTATTTTTTCTTCTGCCTCTGTGCCACTGCTCATGCCCTATACCTTGCACCCTTAGTACTCCTTGCACTCCTGCCACTGATAAGGCAATGAATTAGGAAACTTACATAGTCATCGATGTGAAGAAAATTCCTCTGTTTAAGAGAACTTCATTTACCAAGATGACCAAGATTTGCCTTGTCAAGATATTAGGAGACACCTTGTTTTCCAGAGCTAAGGCCCAGCAAGCAAGCTGTACCCTGAGCTTGGCATAACAACAATTGTTTTGCTTTGACTAGCACCAGGTGTTCTCTGAGCTTGGACAAGCTCCTGCTGTATCTATGTTCCAAGTCATGAATCAAACTTGTCTCATTGTTGCTGTTAACTCACATTGTGAGGGTTACAGTTCACTGCATAGCCGCTAATATAAGCACTGAGATCTCCCCGCACTGCCTCAGGTCCCCCCACTAGGGATGGGGCCCTGGGACATGTGTCTAATCTGCCTCCTTGCTGTTTCCCTCACTTTGAAATTAAACTTCTATTTGACTCCTGAGTCTCCTGTCTCTAGCCTGCTCTATTTGGCTCTGGCCATCCACAGAGACTGGTTCGGTCCACTTGACATTAATTGGTGTCAGAAGTGGGACTGGATGCAGAACCAGGCCATTGGATTCTCCTGTACCAGTAGGAAAGGACTAGGTGCCACTGGAGATTTTTCCAGAGTCCAACACCACCACCCCCCTTTCCTCTGAAGAGCCCTCCATCCTTCTTCCTGCTCCAATGATCAAGCTTTGATAAGGATATCCTTTCTTCAACTTCACACCTGTGTCTGTTGGTCCCTCTTCATGTCTCTGTTTTTTCTCAAACCACACGCCTCTGTAACTGTGTGTCTGGCTATGGATCGTAATGCTCACTTTGTTCTGTTTCCATCTGTTTTGTCACTTTGTCTTGTGCTTCTGTCTTTATAAAATGTAAAATGTCTGTGTCATATTGGTGTTGTTTGCAGAATTCTGTAACCTTTAGAGATTTAAAATGCAGTCAGCCAGAAAAGCTTCTAAGCACTATAGTCAGAGTTTAGAACACTGGGAAAGATTAATGAACTTTCACACATGAAGCAACTGTCCCAGTAAGTAGGACTAACTCTCACTTTAGGCTTTCCGAAGGAGATTAGGTTACAAGAAAACAGAAAAAGAAAAAAATCTGCAAGACACTTTTTCCCCTGTCATTTCAGCTTTAAAGTCAGATAATCAAAGTCTGTGGAACTACTAAAAACAACTTAGCAAATTAAGAAGTTTGAAGATGAATCATTTTAAGATTGCAGGGGAGAACTCCTGATATTTTGAGGTAATTCCAGGAACTCACTCCCTTCTGAAATATCTTAGCAAGTTTTGAGGTGCCAATCTGTAGAATTTGTTTTAAGGAAAAATAAGGATTAAATTTTATGAAAGTTGTAAGTAGATTATATTTCCCTCTTTGATTTATATTGGTCAAAGCCATATCCATATCCTTTCTTCCTTCCTTCTCTCCCTTCTTCCTTTCTTCCCTTCTTCCTTCTTTGTTTCCTCTCTCCCTCCCTCTCTTCTTCCTTCCATATCTTTAGGCAAATGGACTCCTCAGAGAGACCAAAAAATTGTGGAAGAAATTCTTGATTTTTGGCTGGCCATGTGTGGATGTAAACCATTTGAAGCTAACTTTATAACTTGTCATTAAGCATTTGGCTTATAATACATTCTGTAACCTGGACAGGAAATATAGTAATGAAATCTCAGGAAGATAGATGGAGGGTCAAAACTTGTTGTTGAAATTTGGCATGAGAGGTTCCAGTAAGCAGCGTCCAAAGTTTCTCCTGATTTCCTGAAAAAATAACCAAGCCACAGACACTCCGACATAAAACACAAAGGCTGAACTGGACTTTTTTTTTAAAAAGGGAATGGATGAGGAGTTTCGTTGAGACAATTGGCTCTAGTGGTGGTTGCTGGATGACCATTTAGAGGAGATAATATTAAGAAGAATCTTGGTTAGGTGTGTGTTGCACTAGACCGCATCTGAGGTCCTTTCTGAGCTCTGAGGTTTTAAGATTCTCTAGAGATGGTTACCAGGTGACACAATATAAGGAGGAGGAAGGAGGAGCTAGAATTTATATAGTGTTTACTATGTACCAGGCACTGTGCTAATACTTGACAAATATCCCATTTAGTCCTCACAACAGCCCTGGTAGGTAGATACTGAGGAAAATTAATACTCTGCTGTATTATTGGATAATAAAGATTTCTCTGTAATCCATCTTTTTCTCCATTTTGTCAAAACCCCATCTGTTAGCCCAGCTGGAGACCCCTTCTAGTCCAAATGTGAAGAATGCGATCACTCTTAGACACCAGGGGCATCTGCTCACCAGTTTAAAGTGGGACCTTGGTTTTGTTTACAGTTAAACAAAGAACCAGCTTGGGCTAGGCCTCACCCCTGGGCAATTCTCTAGTCCTTGGTTGTAAAGTTAAGGGTGACTTGGTCTCCTAGGGGAAGGCTTACTGGGGAGATCCTGATTGGGGTGGTTTTGCTTTGCAGTCAAAATTACTAGAGGCAGTTGATGGCCATCAAACAAGTAAACATTCCTTAAGTGCCAGAGAGGATAGGCATCATCCTCATCAGAAGGCCAACCTACTTACCAGATCCAGATTGTCTTGCCTTTGCCAGGGCAGGTCTAAATGAAATACTGTCAGGCCAATCAGAAGGAACACGTAGCCAGGTTTAAAAGACCCTGTCAGGCCTCATTTTGGGGTCTTTGGTGAGAGAGACTGACAAGCAGAGACAAAGACAGGGAGGAGGTGGAGGAAAGGGGAGGGGGAAGAGAGAGACCCAATTTCTTGTTTACTGCAAACCTAACCAATAAATTGATCCTGCTCAGCTGTTATTAAAATGGTATCTTGTCTCAAGAAAACCATCTCAGCATCATTTTTACTCACTATAGTACTATTAGGGGAAACTGAGGCCAGCAGGGGTTGAGTGACTTGCCAGAGGTCACACAACTAGTAAGTGTCCGAGGCTGGATTTGAACCAGAGTCTCCCTGACTCCAGGCCCAGCTTTTAGACTTTGACCCAATAAGGCTGGAATTCAAATCTTGCCTCAGACCCTTCATAGCTGTGTAACCCTGGGTGAGTCATTTAATAACTCTTAGTCTCAGTTTCTTCATCTGTAAAATGGTTGAAATCTATGGGAGAAAGCATAGGAAAAATGGAGGGCCAGGACCAAGTTTTGAGGGATATCCATGGTTAGGGGGCAAAGAGACTGAGAAGGGATCTCTTCAGACGAGGCAGGAATAAAAACAGGAGAGAAGTATTGCAGAAGCCAAGGGCAGAGGGATTAACCACAAGGAGGGAGTGATTAACTGTGTCAAATGTTTCAGGAAGGTCAAAAAAGATAAGAGAGCTTTGGTAACTTGGGGAAGAGAATGATTTCTGGTGGGGCTGTTAGAAGTCAAACTACAAGAGACCAAAATGTGATTGGGTGGTGAGGAGGGGGAGGCAGCCAGTGTAGAAGGTGATCTTAAGAGCAGCTGAGTATGGAAAGGAAAAAGAGGTTAGTGTGAGGACTGATAGAGTAAAAATGAAGGTTGCAAGGGTTTAAGCACATTTGTAGGCAAAGGATTGATAAAGTTCAAAGAAGACAGAGAAAATTTTTGTTGCAGCAAGCTCCTGAAGCAAGACACAGGGGATGAAAGCAAGAACACAAGGAGTGGGGTGGCCCTCATCAAGGACAAAGGCTTCCCTGAGACTGGAGCAAAGGAAAAAAGGGTTGACTGGTGAAAATGTGGAAAGATTTTGAGATGAAGTGCCTTCATTTTCTTTTCATGGGGGCGGAGATAGGGACAGAACTAATTTTCTGGGGCTTTTGAAAAGACAATGTTTGCTACATCCCATTTGGGAAGGGTTATAGAAATGGTCAGGAAAAAATGAAAGGATTTAATGAAAAGCACTGAGGATTCTACAGAAGTTAAGTAGCGGTAGCTTTGTGATGGGCTCAGTCTGAGCAGTTGCCAGCTTCTTCTGCTCAGCTTTTAGCGTCCCAGATGTAAGAACAAAGAAGATAGATGGTGGGTGTTGAGTTTAGCATAGGGATGAATAGCAGGAGGGCAAGGGGGTAAAGTCTTTAAGGATAAAGCTAGAGAATGGGGCATTTTACCAAACTGTACAACCATAAGGTCAAGACCTCCAAGGGCAGGAAACTTGAACCACAACGAGGATGAAGGATTGCAGCAAGAGTGTCAAACATGTGACTTGCAATACTCCTGAGTGTTGGCCCAAGCCAAACTAAAATATAAGTGGGAAATATAGAACAAAATAAATATACACTAGAAGGTAAATTATGTTAATATGTGGCTTTCTGAATCAATATATGGTCAGTAGGGAGTCTTGTGTACGGTTTAGCGGCCAGGAGTGGGGAACCTGGGGTCTTGAGGCTACCATTTCCCTATCCCTGGTTTATACTCTGCTAGTTCTATTTGAGTTAGATCCATCGCACCAGAAAACCTGGGGTAATAGTATTACAGTTACAGGGAGATCTATACTTAGTTGATGCTGTTGCTTACTCGGCTGGGATCTGTATGCTCTTTTATGGGCACCCAAATGGGGTAGTGGGGAGATTGCTGGACCTGGAGTCAGGAAGACCTGAGTTCAAATTCATCCTCTGGCGCTTAGTAGTTGTATGACCTTGGGCAAGTCACTTACCTCCATTTGCTTCAGTTTCCACATCTATAAAAAATGAGCTAGAGAAGGAAATAGCAAATCACTCCAGTATCTTTGCTAAGAAAACCCCAAATGGAGTGCTAAAGAGTCAGACATGACCGAACAACAACATGCTCTTTTATATTTCTTCATATTGCTATCTACTTGAGATTGTGGTCTCTGGGAAAGCAGAAATTATGTGTATTTCTCTAATTTTTAAAACTCCTAGCACAAATCCATGAAACTCTGTGTGCTTGATAAAAGCAATTTTTAAAAATCGGTCTTTTCCCTCTCTGGTGTGAATGATACTCCCTACTCAAAACCAAAAGAAACAGATCACTGTCTCTACCATAATAGGAATGGGCTCAGGGGTGTTTAGGCATTCAAAGCAGGTTCTTTTCTCAAAATGAAAAAAATACACCCAGGCATTAGAACCAAAGTACTGATGACAGGGACCCAGCAACCAGTAAAACAGCCTTAAGTTAGGTCTGGCTTCAGTGTTGTTTCTGTGGTTAAAGATTATTTTGCTACCTTATGTGGGCAGACAGCTTTGTGGTCAGTAACATTTGCAGTTCAGTGGTGCTATTTGTTGGAGAATAAACACACCAGCCAGTGATCAGAGAAGAGCTGTAATGGGGTTGGAGGGAAGAGAGGAGAAAGAAATAGACAAGGAGAGTCTGTTGCCACTGATATCATCTCTAGTTCTTTTCTTGCTGAGAGCAGTTTCTAGCTATCCAACTACTTCCGGTCAGCTCAATGAGTTTTTGGCACAGATGCAGTGTGGATTTGGCGAATGAAGGAGATTTAATCTGTCTAGAAGCTACAAGGTGTGTCGACAGATCAGCTCAGAGCAACAAGCCAGCCATCCTGGTTGTATTCAAGCTATTACTCTGATTTCTGCCAAGATTCATTCTCTCTCTCTCTCTCTCTCCGTCCCTCCCTCCCTCCCTCCCTCCCTTCTTTCCTTCCTTCCTCCCTCCCTCTCTCTCTGTGTCTCTCTGTCTCTGTCTCTCTGTCTCTCTCTCTCTGTCTCTCTGTTTCTGTCTCTGTCTCTCTCTCTGTCTCTCTCTCTCTCCCTCCTCTATCTCTCTCTCTCTCTCCCTCTCTCTCTCTCTCCCTCTCTCTCCCTCCCTCCCTTCTTTCCTTCCTTCCTCTCCCTCTCCCTCCCTCTCTCACTCCCTCTCTCTCTCTCTCTCTCTCTCTCTCTCTCTCTCTCTCTCTCTCTCTTTTCTTTTTTTGTAAAATGTAAGCTCCTTCAGGGAAGTGGCAGTTAACTATTTTGTCTTTGTGCCCGCCAATATCTTGCACACAGTAGGTGCTTAATAAACAGACTAGATTTAATTCACTTTACTTTAAAAAGGCAGAAGTAGGGAGGTTCTTCTGGCTGCTCAGCTAATAATAATAACAATAATGGGTAGCATTTATATAGCAATTTAAGGTTCCAAAGCGCTTCACAGATATCCCATTTGGTCCTCACAGAAACCCTGGAGGTAGGTGCTATTATCATGCCCATTTTGCAAGAGAAGAAGCTGAGGTGGAGAGAGCCATCAACATTTCTTCATTTCTTTGGGCACTAAGCCTGGCTAAAGTGAAGCTTCATGAAGTAAGGAAAGAGAGTCAAACAATGGGTAGATAAGTGAGGAGACCCAGGTTCTAATCCTAGTTCTGCTATAGAAATTCACTATGAGACATTAGGTATGTCACTTCACTGCTATGGGGTCTGTCTTCCTTCTCATTTATTTAAGGATTTTCACCAGAACAGAGGTTCTAACCCCAGGGGGTGGGGTGAGGGGGTGGATGGAATCCTTTGGCAGTCCGGAGAAGCCTCTGGGCCTCTTCTTAGAATAACGGTTTGTGGCCAACATTCATAATTAAAGGAAGTACTAAATTTCAGTGAGAGGTTAGTGAAAATAAAGATGCAATTCCCCTCCCCAGCACCCCCAGCCCATTCAAGTTCACAGACATCTATCTAGGGACCTCCTTAGAGGTTAAGAACATGTGCTTTAGATGATCTCAGTTTAAGGACACCATAAATTCTAAGGTTCCTCCCCATCCTGTGACTGGCAACAAGCCTGTCCTGCTAGAAAGAGGAGTGAACTGCCATAAGTACTGGGAAAAGCTAAGCTTCTAATGGTATGTTTAACAATCACTATATTTTTTTTTTTTGCTTTTTGGCAGGGCAATCGGGGTTAAGTGACTTGCCCAAGGTCACACAGCTAGTACATGTGTCAAGTGTCTGAGGCTGGATTTGAACTCAGGTCCTCCTGACTCCAGGACCGGTGCTCTATTCACTGCGCCACCTAGCTGCCCCATAATCACTATATTTTTAATGAAACAGGAATTTTACAGTGCAGGTTTGGGATTGACCCTCTCTATATTCTTGGAGATCTATTTTAGTGTTAATAGTCTTTGATTACTGGCACGAAGTAAAAAATTAGAAAAGGAAGGATTACAAATGGGTTAGAGTAAAATGCCCCAAAGGAGCATATGCTATGCTTCGATTTGATTTTTTAAAACAGAGAAAGAGTCAGTATGGCATACTGGATGGAGTGCTGGATTTATAAAAAAGAAAATCTAGGCTTAGATTCAGTCTCTAAAAGCATCTGGGTGATGGTGAGGAACTTACCCTACCCTCCTGAAGCCTTTGGAGATAAAAGTTAGAGGTGGGTCCTGTTCTTGGGGCCAGAAGGGAACTTAAAGGCTGTTTAATCCCCCATTTTTTAGTTGAGGAAACTGAGGCCCCAAGAGATTAAATGACTTGTTCACATAAATAGGATCATAGTATCATTTTGAGCTGGATGGGACCTTGAAGGTCATCTGGTCCAAATCCTCATTTTACAGATGAAGAAACTGAGGCCCAGAGAGATGAAGTGACTTATCCAAAGTCACTCAGATGGTAAATGACAGACCTGGGGTTTTCACCTCAAATCTTCCACCTCCGAAGACAGAGTTCCTTCTCCTGTGATCTGCCTGTTGAAAACAAACAAAACTACTGTTGTAAGACTGGATGTTTATCCAGAGAGATGCCGTGTCAACTCCATCTCTTTCCTTCCCTTCCTAGCTTTAAGAGTAATGTAGTTTTATTACAATTACAGTGGAGCCAGAATTTAAGTATATTGGAAACATGCATGGGAATGAAGTTCTGGGGAGAGAGCTGCTGATCCAACTCTGTGAGTTCCTGTGCGAAGAGTACCGCCAGAGGAATGAACGCATCGTCCGGCTGATTCACAACACAAGGATTCACATCCTGCCTTCCATGAACCCGGATGGTTATGAAGTAGCTGCAGAACAGGTACTGGGGCTTGACGATAGCTAGCATTTATTCATTTAGTGTTTGATACTTTTTAAAGATTTATTTTTGTTTTTTTCTCAAGCTCTGCAAAGTGCTTTACAATTATTAATTCATTTTTATCCTCACAATAGCCCTGGGAGATAGGGACTAATATTATCCCCATTTTATAGATGATGGAACTGAGTTCCACAAAGAATAAGTGGTTTGACTGGGGTGACACAGCTAGTAAGAGACTGGGGCTTTAAAATCAAATTTTCTTGACTCTAAGCCCCATGCTCTATACACTACACCACACAAGTTCCTGAAAATTTCTTTTCTAAAGTATAGCACACCTCCCAGCCTGCGTGTCTAGTTTAGATTCAGATACTCATCACCAACATTTAGTCCAACCCCTATTCTATATACATGCTATTTGATTATAAGCTTCTTGAGGGCAGTGACTGTCTTTTGCCTCTTTTTGTATCACTAGTGCTTAGCACAGTACCCGGTACATAGTAGGTGCTTAATGAATAAATGCTTATTGACTGATCGGGATCTAAGAAAGCAAAAAGTCATGCACTTTGATCATAAGATCATAGATTCAGAACCTAAAAAAAAAACTAGTCTCAACACTCATTTTACTGGAGGGCCAAAGAAAGGAAATGATTTGGCCCAAGATTACATAGGGAGTAAGTAACAGATCTGGGATTCCATTTCAGATCTCTTGATTCCAAATACAGATATTTCCACTATATCAAATCTTTGAACTTTGATGAAAGTCAAACAAAACAGACCCCAAAGTACTCTGACAGGTGAGAGCATTGGGCTGAACCTAATAAGATAAAATTCAATAGAGATAAAATTCAATTCGGTAACCTTGGGTACAAAAAACATCAGCTCTACAAACATATTGCAGAGGCATGTATACAAGGTGTCCCTAAAGTCTGGACACATAGGCAAAAATGCATATTTTGAAATATTTGGAATAGTAACAGACCTTAGCCCCCTTGACTTCTTTTTCTGGGGCATGCTAAAGGAGAAGGTGTACTCAATGAAAATCACAGATGCAACACACTTGATTGAATGCATAAAGGGTGAATGTGCTAAAACTGATGGCAGTGTGGAATTATTGCATGGAGTTCATGTGAATCTTGCAAAGCACATCAACCTTTGCATCACAAATGATGGAAATCATATTGAAGATGTTATTTGTTAATATTCCAATTAAATAAAATGTTGTTGAAAATTTCATTCATTTCATTTCTGAAAAATATGCATTTTTGCCTATGTGTCCAGACTTTAGGAACACCCTGTATACATATACACACACACATGCACATATGCATACACACATATTAGATAGGTCATAGAAAAACTATGATGCTGGTCTTTCCCATATACATACATATACACACATAAACATATATATATATACACATACATACCTACACACATATACATACATATATACATATACATACACACATCATTGGATAGGTGCTAGAAAAACCATGATGCTAATCTTTCCCATATACATACACATACACATAGACACACACATATGTAGTTCTGAAGAGGATTTGGGGCAAGGGAGTATTATAATGTAAGCTCAATTTATTTATTTTTAATTTTTTTGTATTTATTTAGTATTTAATTTTTCCCCAGTTACATGTAAAAACAATTTTTAACATTTGTTTTTAAAACTTTGAGCTCCAAATTCCCTGTCTTCCTCCTTCCCCACCCCCTGTCACTGAGAAGGCAAACAGTTCCACATAGGTTATATATGTGTAGTCATGCAAAACATATCCATAATAGTCGTGTTGTGAAAGAAAACATACACAAAAAAACCCTCAAGAAAAATAAAGAAAATGTAAGCTCAATTTAATTACAATTAATCAAGTTAATTAACAATTACAGCATTGTAATATGCTACCCTCCCTTCCCCACCCAAAAAAAGCTAACGCACTCTTGGCCTGGATTAGGAGGAGAATGATCTCCAGAAACAAGATGGCACTGATCCTACTGTTTTCTGCCCTTGTCAGACCTCCTCTGGAGCATTCTATTAGTTCTGGGCACTATGGTTTAAGAAGGATATTGATAAGCTGGAAAGTGTCCAGAGGAGGTTGGCAAGGATGGTGGAGGGCCTTGAGTTCAAGATACATGACTATTGCTGAGGGGACACAAAGGCTGCCTTCAAGTATGCAGGGCTATCATCTGGGGCAGGGCTATCCAAGATGCTGCTGATTTATTCGCCCACCTACAGGCATAGAAATTTCAAGCTTACTAGTGGCCATCCATATAGTTTAATTTCTTCATGGCAGTAAAAGTTTTAATCAAGCCAGACCTGATTATGGTATTGGTCTGAATTGAGGCCATGCCGGAATAGGACTTATCCTGAAAATGAGATCTCTTTAAAAGAAAAAATACACTAAAAAATCAATAGTCAACTGCATCCAATTTTTTTATAAGTCAAATTTGGGGTACGTGTGGGAGGAAAACAGAGCCTATCCTCAGAGTCTGGAGTTGTTTAAAATGAGCAAAACATTAGCTTTGTCGATAGAAATGTATTGATGACATCCTGAAGACAAGAGTGAGTTAAAGAATATCTGGCAGAATCAACAACTACATGAAAGAGAATGATGATGATACTACCTACAAAAATTCCTAAGCTGTTGCTAAAGCAGATCTCAGAGGAAAAATCATATCTCTGAGAATATATACCTAACAATAGAAAAAGGATTCAACCTATCACTTTAAAAAATAGAAAATCAACAAATAGACAGCAAGTGTAAATAGATCACTGATTTGTCAATTTGCTCTTTATTCTTCTTGCTGGGAAAATTAGAAACTTCTTTTATATGGAACTAGGGTAGGACACCCCCACAGACCTTATTTCTTTTCTTAGGGCTTATCATATGCCTTTCTGAGACTCTATCGTCAGAGTTTTATGACTGACACACAAGGATTTCTCACCATGGAACCTAATTATTTAGCTTCTCTCCTCTCCTCTTCCCTCTTCTCCCCTCTTCTCCTCTCCTCTCCTCTCCTCTCCGTCCAAGGCTGGGTCTCCCCATCTCACCCATGCTGAAAATGCAGGGTCTACTTGCAGGCCCATTGGCCCTGTATAGAATACTGAGTCACTACGAAAACTAGTATTGTCCCCAAAGAACAAAAAATGAAATATACCTATCGCCTTCCTACACAGAGCCAGGGGACTACCTACTTGGGCAGACTGTTATATACGTTATCAGATGTGGTCACAGCATCAGTTGTCTTTACTTAACTGTATTTCTTTGTTACAATGGAGGACTCAGTTTTAGAGATGGGATGATAGGAGAGTACAAAACAACACATCCAAAAGATGACTGTGACCCCAAAATGAAAGGCATTAATAAACCATTTAAAAAAAAAGATTATTCAGGACATATTAGAGCCAGGGGACTATGAAATTCAACTAGTGAACATTCAACCATTTGGTTGAACCCTCTTGGTTGTTTCTCAGTTGTGTCCAACTCTTAGGGACCTATTTGGGGTTTTCTTGGCAAAGATACTGGGGCAGTTTGCCATTCCCTTCTCCAGTTCATTTCATAGATGAGCACTGAGGCAAACAGGGTTAAGTGACTTGCCTAGGGTCACACAGCTAGGAAGTGTCTGAAGCCATATTTGAACTCCAGGCTGCCATCTAGCTGCCCCTGAACCATTTTAAGAGAACTGAATTTGGAATCAGAGGACCAACACTTAAAAGATCTCTGCTTTTTTACTGTTGGGAACTTTGGCAAATCACTTGACTTCCCTGAGGCTTAATTTCCTCACCTGTAAAATGAAGATCTGGGTGATCTCTGACCAGCTTTAAGATCTGTGACTCTCTGTTACTATTACCAGTTGGTGAGCATTACCTTATGTAGTCTGTATGCTTTTAAGAAGTTGTATGTAACTAGATTTTTTTTCTAGGTTAAAAACCACATTTTAAATGGAGCTTGGTATGTGAAGGAGACTGGGTTCACTTCTTTGGTCACCTTAAAACTCCTTTTGTAGTGTAAATAACAATGCTCAAATGTGCTTTTTAGAAGTTCATGCCCTGGGTTATCTACAAATAGGCATGGGCATACTTTCTTCAGCATTAAGAAAAACTGGGTCAATGAATAAATAAGCTGTTTTCCTTTTTGTCTAAATTACTCACCCCTGTGGTACATTAGGCATCTTGGAGGCTCATGGCTGCTAATTCAAAAATGCTTTGTACTTTGTTCTGCATCAGAACACCTGTTAGTTAATAAATGGGCATTCATGATGTCCACCTTAATGTCCTATGGTTTCAGCCTCCTCCTTTTTCTTGGATCCTGAAACTGCTCAGCCTAATTTGTACCCTCCTGCCCTCAGGTTCAGCTCCCCCGGTATGGCAAAGAGACTTCTCAGCCTAGTTGAGAAGTCTCCTAGTTGCCTAGGCACCACTACCTTCAGAAGCGTGCAACAGCTGGTTTTCCAAAATGGTAGATGGAAGGAAGTCCTCCCTCTGTAATTCTGCATCTACTGTTTGACTAGTCTGTTGTCCATGGAGTAGACACAGACAATCACAGAATAGCAAGATTTTAGAGCTGGAAGAAGAGCCTTATTGATCCCTTCTCAACTCTCCCTGTCACCACGGTTTAGAGGAGGTCATTGTTATGAGGATCAGTGAGGGTGGCAGCAGTGGGAAGTTGAGGCAGCATGGCAGAGTAGAAAGAATGTCGTGTTTAGACTCAGAGGACATTGGTTCAAATCCCAACCCTACTACTTACTACCAATATGACCTTGAATAAGTAATTTAATCTCTCTGGGCCTCAAGTTTCTTAATCTGTAAGATTAGTCAGTTGGACTAGATGGCCTCTAAGTTTCCCTCTAGCTCTGAATCTATGATGCCAAAAACATTTAAAGGACTCTGGAGGGTGGGCTTCTCTACGCCTGGCCAGGTTTAAAAACAATGCATGTACACATAGAGTATGAAGTTCTTCAGATTGATTGAAATTGATTACGCTTAATCTCTTCTTATCCTTGGTACTAGATGCCTGAAGCCTGAGCCTGGATATTGCCTCTTGAGTGTCCCATCAAGTCAACCCTGGTTTCGACCATGCTTGTTCTTGGATGCCACCTTCTACTGCTGTCCCTTGAGCTTTAGGACCTGTATCCCAGTTATTTAGCTTGGCATAGGGTACATCAGGCCATACTTGAATGGAAATTTCTTAAGTATAGCCTCCTCCCACCTACCACCCTCCCAAATACACACCCCAATATGCAAACTAAGAAGGCATCAACCAGACCTGTGAAACCTGCTCTTCAGCAAGCCATGATATGTAATGACCCCAGCCCTGTGCCTTCTCTCCTACTCATTCTTTCCCCTGAGTTAAGTTTCTGTCTCCCCAAACCTGCTTTTAAAAGGGGATTTCAACTTCCCTCCCTTTCTGGAAACACAAGGTCTTTTGGGGGTTTCCTTCATATTTTTGAAAAAAGTTATGATGTAGAATGATGTAGTGGATAGAGACCTGGTCTTGAAGACTGAAAGATCTGGGTTCACGTTTTATCTCTGACTATTACTATGCTACCTGGGCAACATGCTAAGATTATCAAGGTGCTCATTTTAATTGGTAGAGGGAATTTCCTAATCTGGAGTTCCCAATGAAATCACAGGTCTAGTCCCCTTCTCATTCCTTTCTTCTCCAATAAATAAGTTCAGGGAAGACAATGGTGTTTATAGAAACAAGTAAAAAAGAAAATGCTACAAAGCTACAAGTATTGAATTTTAGCACTTTTTTGCCAATTTGAAGGAGATGGAGCGGTACCTCAACTTAAAATTTTGATATACATCTGCAGATATCTTCTCTGAGGAGAGCCTTCAAGTGCTCATTTGTTCTGCGAAATCAAACGGGTTCTTTAAACCAATTAAATGCAATGGAATCTTCCATTCTCCACACTTCTCAGTAAGTTGGGTGACCCCAAGAATGTAGTCTGTTTTAGGGAAATGTCTGTGAACCGCTGCTCCCTTTCCATTCCTCCATTGGGAAGATCTTCATGAATGCTTAGACCCTTCTCAGACAGACTTTCTAGAAGTGAGAGCCAAACTTGAAGGCCTCATGAGGCTGCTGGGGTAGCTCGAACTTTTCCTCTGCCAAGGCTTGAAGAAGGATAAAAAGGTTTGGAAAAGCCACTGTGGTGAGTGGAAGAGTGATTCAATCGCGAAGTGTCAAAATTATTGCCTTGCTGCAGTGAGGGCTCTTTTGAAATGATACAACATAAATTTGTAGTGGATCCAGTCAGCATGGCTTTGTGATTTTTCTTCAGCTTCATTTAATAGTATGTGAGGAAAAAAAACTAAGGGATGGAGGGATTGGAGATCATGGTAAAGATGAAGAACAGGGTTAGGGGATTGCAAGGCAGAGGGAGAGATGGAATAACAACAGGTCATAATCAGATAAAGAAATTTTACAGTTCATAAATATGGAAGGAAGTCAAGTGTCCTGGAGGTGGTATGTATGTAACAACTACCGGAATCTCGATTGGGTGACAAATGCAAAGTGAATGAACCCCAAAGATAGAGACATTATTGAGTGAGTGATAAATGTGAATTGAATGAACCTCAAAGATTATTGAGTGATAGTGGTAAAGCAAGAGTCTGCAAGTGGCAGAGAGGAGCAAGACATCTTACAGCTTTCCCTATCCCCACAATCAATGCATCTAGAGGGTATAAATGAAAATGCAACCAATATTAGAAGAGAGTCCTTACTTCCTTCCTGTTTTTTAGTAAAAGCATGTGATCTTTTCTTTTGGAATCTTCCTCATTTTGAAAGACCTTGAGAATCAGTTCCTGAGTGCCTTTAAAATTATCACTGCCAGGATGGAATTCCTAATTTTTAAAAACTTAAGAAAAATCTATTTCCCCCTTAACCCACTTCCCTTACCTTCGTAGGAAAAAGCAAAGCAAAGCAAAATCCTTGTAACAAATAAATGTAGTGAAGTATAAACAAATTCCCATACTGGTCACCGTCCAAAAATGTAGCTTTTGATTCCACAACCACAGAGTAGCCTGCTTCATTATCATCCTCTTTGTCACCATGACCCCAGCTTCCCTAGAATACCTTCCTCCCCTCATCTTTCATCACCTACAATTTTCCAAACCTCAGCATTGGATTATATCCACTCTGCCTCATGTACTTCTAAATGCTACTGGAGAAAGTCACACACAAACTTTGCTCACAAGGTCCACTACAAATTTACATTATCTAATTTTAATTAAACCTATACTACAATATGGCAATATTTTTACTATTCCATATCTTATCTCTATTATAACACCACCAACCACCTCCCCCAAAGTGTCTATTCAACTTTGTCTTCTCTCCTCAAACCATTTATACTAGTCTCTACCCCTCCCCCTTTTAGCTGAGGGCCTCTGCTTATCCTTGGCCAAGACATTAAGGCCATCATTAGTCATGAGCTACCTCCAGTCCCCGGTCTTAAAACTGAGATTTCCTTAACATTACCCCCCATCCACCCAGACACACTCCCACCATTCTCTCCTCTTGGATTCCAGTCTCTGAGGAAACATTGGCCCTAGAAGAATGATACCAGATTCAGGGTTTCACCTATTATCGTTATTTTAATTTGTGTATGAAAATGTTCATTTTTTCTTTTGTTTGTTAGGTTCAGAATAAAAATTTAAAATTTTAAAGACTTTAGCAGAAATAAGAAAGGTAAAATATAAGGGCAAACAGATCTTCCTGGTGCATTAAGCCACAGTCTTCTCCTGTTTTATTCTCTTGAGAAGGGTAGGCCAAAGGAAATGCAAACTCCTCACCTAAAGTGCTTTGAAAAGGTCCAGTAAGAATCAAATGAGATAGTCAATAAACAAGTATTAAGTACATAGTTTGTTCCAGGCACTATGCTGGGTGCTGGAGATACAAAGAGAAAAATGAAATTGTACTTGTCATAAGTAGTTTACCCTCTTTAGAGGGATATAATGAACGTAAAGCACTTTGCAAACTTTAAAGTGTCTTATAAAAATTTGATATTCTCATTATCATCATTTTTTTATTTTAGACTTTTTATTTTTATATTCAGTTTCAAATTCTCTCCCTCTAACTCCTCTCCCATACATTGAGAAGGCATGAAATTTGATACCCGTTAGACATGCACAAAATCGTGCAAAACATTTCCACATTTGCCATGTTGAAAAAAAAGGCAAGAAAAATAAAGGAAAAAATGTTTCTATCTGTACTCAAAGTCCCTCGATTCTCTATTTGGAGGGAGATAGTATTTTTCATGAGTCCTTTGGTATTTTCCTGGATCATTGTACTGATCAGAATAGCTAAGTTTTTCATAGTCCACCATTGTTACGATATTGCTGTTACTGTGTACAATGTTCTCCTAATTCAGCCCATTTCACTTAGCATCGGTTCATTTAAGTCCATATCCACATGGATAAGGATAGGAACTGGACCTACAATTTCATTGGTAGAGAAAATCCATGAATTAGGGAAGAAACTCTTTTGGGGGGAGTGGGGAGAAGAAACACTTCACCAAGGCAGGTGGGCTTCTTTGTAACTTAGAGATCTGACTTAGAGCACTAAGAGGTTGTGTCTTTCCCAGGTTTTTTTCTGAAACCATCCCCCTTGTCATTTATTATAGCAAAATAGTATTCCACCACAATCAGCCAATTCCCGATTGATGTGCATCCCCTCAGTTTCCAATTCTTTGACACCACAAAAAGCTGCTATAAATATTTTTGTATACATGGTTCCTTTTTCTTTGACCTCTTTGGAGTACAGATCTAGCAATAGTATTGTTGGATCGAAGGGTATGCACAGTTTTATAGTCCTTTAGACATAGTTTCAAATTGTTCTCTGGAATGGTTGGACCAGTTCATAGCTCAACTAACATTAGTTACCTACTTTTAGTCTACCTACTTTTTCATATCCTCTCCAGCATTTGTCATTTTTCTTTTCTGTCATGTTAGCCAATATGATGGCCATGAGGTGGTATCTCAGAATTGTTTTAATTATTTAAGTTAATTTAATTATTAATAATTTGGAGTATTTTTATATGACTTTTTAGTTTTGATTTCTTCTGAAAA
Source organism: Trichosurus vulpecula (assembly GCF_011100635.1). NCBI lineage: Eukaryota > Metazoa > Chordata > Mammalia > Diprotodontia > Phalangeridae > Trichosurus > Trichosurus vulpecula. The sequence goes on from NC_050580.1 coordinate 75,142,000, forward strand.
CTACCTGTTCATATCCTTCTTTGATCTTTTATCAGTTGGAGAATAGCTCTTGTTTTTTTTTATGAATTTGACTCAGTTGCATATATATATATATATATGAATTGCAACCTTTATAAAAGAAATTTGCTGTAAAATTTTTCCTCCAGTTTCTTGCTTTCCTTCTAATTTTGTCTCCATTAGTTTCATTTGTGCAAAACTTTTAAAATTTTAGATAATCAAAATTATCCATTATGCTTCCTATGATCCTCTCTATCTCTTGTTTGGTCATAAACTCTTCCCTTATCCATAGATCTGACAGGTAATTTTTTTCCATGCTGCCCTTATTTGCTTATGATATCACCCTTTATATCTAAATCATGTGTGTTCAAATCATGTATGTCCAAAACATTTTGATCTTACAGTGGTATATAGTGTGAGATGTTAGTCTATGTCTTATGACTGCCAGATTGCTTTCCAGTTTTCCTCACAGTTTTTGTCTAATAGTGAGTTCTTGATCTGGTTGTTAGGATCTTTGGGTTTATCAAACACTAGGTTACTGTGGTCATTAACTTTTATAAATTGCGTACCTAATCTATTCCACTGATCAACCACTCTTATTCAATATCAGAATGTTCTGAAGGTCACCACCTTGTCATATACTGTAGTTTGAAATATGGTACTGCTAAGTCACTTTTCCTCACTTTCCCCCCCATTTCCCTTATATTCTTGACCATTTGTTCTTCCAGATGAATTTTGTTATTTTTTCTTGCTCTATAAAATAATTCTTTCATGGTTTGATTGGTTTGGCACTGAATAAGTAAATTAATTTAGGTAGTATTGTCATTTTTATTCTATTGGCTCAGCCTACCCATGGACAATTAATATTTCTTTGATTGGATCTATTTTTTTGTGATCAACATCATTGAACAATCAAGCAAATACCAATGGAAGGCTACAGAAGCTGAAAGTGAAAAGTGGGTTTTTTCAAATGTAAACTTTAATCTGAAACTTCCATTTCCATCTCTTCCTTTTCCCTCTAGGGCCCAGATGCCAATGGGTATCTTACTGGCCGGAACAATGCCAATGGAGTAGACCTAAACCGAAACTTTCCGGATCTTAACACCTACATGTACTACAATGAGAAGAGTGGGGGGCCCAACCACCACATACCCCTTCCAGACAACTGGAGAAATCAGGTACAGAACTAAAATGTTTATCCACAAAAATACTTGGGGCAGAGGGAAGGAAATCACATCTTCTCCCATCTACCTTTATTCCAACTCAATTCAGCAAGTATTTAATAAGCATTAACTCAATTATCAACAGGCCTCTGATGGCAAGGTCTTTGTTTTAGTCCTTTTTGTGGCCCTAGTATCTACCACAGCACCCCACACTTGGTAATGGATAGGGATAGGAGCTAGGTCTGCAATTTCATTAGTAGTAGGAACCCATAAATAAAGGAAGAAACTCTTTACCAAGGCAGGTTGACACCTTCTCTGTAACTTAGAGATCCGGCTAGAGCATAAAGAGGTTGTGTCTTGCCCAGGATCACACAGTCAGTATGTATTAGACTCAGATCTTCCTGGCTTCCAGGCCAACTCCCTAATTCTCTATGCCATACTATAACTCCCTAGCCCTTAGCCCAGAATTTCACATTTACTTAGACTCCATAAATATTCGGTGATGGTGAAGATGATGATAATAGCTATCCAAAACCGTATAGACAACACCCGTTCACATTTCGTTATTTATGAATATGTATCCCCTAAGTAGAATGTAATCCACTGGAGAACATGGACTGTTTCGCTTTTGTATGTGCGTCCCCAGTTCAATGCCTGGCACCTAGTACGTGATTCTTATACTTTAATTAATCAGAGCCACAGCTCAGATCCATCAGAGACAGGAAATGGTTTCCAGTCTTGTTCCTTGCATCTTTGCATGCTGCTTAAATCAGTTATTCAGTCAGCAAGCATGGAAATGAGTCAGCAGTACATCCTTAAATTGGATGCTTTGGGAGGAACCAGTCAATCAGAAAGTGAGGCCTCAGGGACAGAGAGAAGTGTCATATTTCTCCCAATTCCAATGTAAGAAGTAGTCCAGGGTGGATTGAGCTTCCATGATGAAGAGGTTTCTATGGCGTGATAGAAAAAGGCCTGGGGAGATGGGTCAGCAGGGCAGCCTAGAGAGGAATGAAGGGATGCTCAGCCATGCCTTCCTTCCCTTGCCTCAGTGTTATTCCCCTTGGTCTAATTAAAGGGTTAGAGATTGAGAAAACAGTAGGACAGAAAGCGGATATGGAGCCTTCCTCTCTTTGCCTTCCCCCTTGACCCCTTCTTCATTAGAATGGGGAACCTTCAGATGCCTATTTGTGTGAATGAGTAGTTTGGCATCCAGTGTCCTCTTGGGTCCCTGCTAACTCTTTACCTCCATGTAGGTGGAACCAGAGACTGAGGCTGTTATACAGTGGATGGAATCCATCAACTTTGTTCTTTCTGCCAATCTTCATGGAGGTGCAGTTGTAGCCAATTACCCGTATGACAAGTCCCGTGAGCATCGGGTTCGGGGTTTCCGTCGTACTGCTGATACTCCCACTCCAGATGATAAACTTTTCAGAAAGGTGAGCAGATAGGCTGGGTTAAGTGCCTGGCAGAAAGAAGGCATATAGAGAGTGTGAAGTCCAACAGGTGGGAGCATCAAATCAAGTCAAGAAATCCCTGCTGAGATGCTACTAACTACAAAGTACTACATGAGATGCTACAGAGGATACAAAGAAAGCCTTTAGGAGGCAGCCTGGTACCAGGGGGTAAAATGGCTCTGAAGGCAGAGGATCTGGGTTCAAATCCCACTTCTGATGTTTGCTACCTGTATGACCTTGGTAAAATCACTTAACCTCCATGCGTCTCACTGATGAGGGTCTTGGACTAGGTGGCTTCTGAGGTCCTTCCAGCTCTAGATCTGTGAACTTATAGTCTTTCTAAGAGCTTATAATAGTCCAGTAAGGAAACAAAAAATTAATCCACCAAAAGTTTAACAGCATACAATATCACAAGACCTAAGTTTGAATCCTGCCTCAGATGCTTACTAGCTGTGTGACCCTAGGCACGTCCTTTAACCTCTGCTGGCCTTAGTTTCCTCATCTGTTGAATGGGGGTACTGATAATAATAGCCTTTACCTGACAGCATTGTTGTGAGGATCAAATGACGTAGTGGATGTTAAGCGCCTTGCAAACCTTAAAGTGCTAATATGAATATTAGCTATCATTATTTATTTACTTCCTATTTTGGTTGGTTGGTTTTTTAAGGCAATGAGGGTTAAGTAACTTGCCCAGGGTCACACAGCTGGTAAGTACCTGAGGATGGATTTGAACTTAGGTCCTCCTGACTTCAGGGCTACTTTTTTATTCACTGTGCCACCTAGCTGTCCCTTTACCTCTTTTTTTAACATACAGATTGACATTGTAGGCTGAGCTACAAGTCTGCATACACGGTCATTTAATGTTTAAGCCAGGGGTGGGGAACCTGCGGCCTCAAGGCTACATGTGGTCCTCTAGGTCCTCAAGTGCAACCCTTCGGCTGAATCCAAACTTCACAGAACAAATCCCCTTAATAAAAGAATTTGTTCTGTAGAACTTGGACTCAATCAAAAGGCTGTACCCAAGGACCTAAAAGGGCCACATGTGGCCTCAAGGACACAGGTTCCCCACCCCTAGTTTAAGCCAAAGAAAGATGTCAAGAGGTTGTCCATAACTGATCGCCTAATGAAGTGTCTAATTGAATAAGAATTCAAGGAAGGAAGGTAAGGGTGGTTAGGAAGATTCTACTGAGATAAATTTGATGTCAGAGCTGTAAGACTGGGCAGGTATATCAGAGTATACCAGAAATGTGCATCCCACACATCCACTTTGTCTTAAATTACATGCATAAACTCCTGTTAAGGTATTGTAGATGTGATGATATTTGATTATAAGTACCCGCTAAGGTATTTATGACATGCATATATTAAGGAATGTTTTGCTTTCCTTTTGAGCTGCTCTAATGGACAGAGGATACCCTCCAAGGACTCTTTATTTTCTATTAACACATAAGAGAAGAGAGTCATTTATTTAGAGCTACAGATCATCTGGTACAACCCCCTCATTTTAGAGTTGTGGAAGCTGAGGACTAGAGAGGTTGTGACTTGCCTGAGGCCACACAGGTTATAGGTAGCAGAACTGGGACTTAAACAAGGGTCCTCTGACTCAAAGCATCTGTAACAACAATGCTACTTGCTGCTACTGTGGGTAACACCAGCACAAAGGAGGGCTGCTAGCACAGGTTTCTCTGATTTGCTTTTCTAAAGAAAGCAACTTTAAGGGGTTTGCAATCTCACTTTAATTAAACATATATATATATATATATGTGTGTGTGTGTGTGTGTGTGTGTGTATCATTCACTTAGTTCAAGGGGGAAAGTCAGCACCCTGAACTTCAGAGAAAATACAAACAGAAATTACAAGCATACATTATATAAACAGAGCAAATAGACACAAACCAGTAGACAGGCTTCTAACTGTCTAACTGTAGCAATACATACAGTTACCAGAGAGAGAAGCATCAACATCTGGGTTTCCAAAGCTGGGGGGGTTCAATGATGGCTACCCAGAGTCTCATCTGCTCAAATCACACAACACTTCCAGTGAGCGAGAGCCCCAAACAAAATGCTGACCTCAGAGTATATATACCCTTTTTCAGCTTCACACCTGTGACCTAACTAGCAAAAGGCAAGACTCACTCAAAGGCACTTAATTGCCTTAGTGTTGAGAAGCAGTCCAAAAGAAAAAACAGTAAGAGGTCCCACTTTGCTTGCCCTTAAAGCCTCTCAATTAAAATATGATGGATCTGTGAACTGGTTGGTGTGAGTCAGAAATGGGGAAACTGTGTCCTTGAGGCCACATGTGGCCTTATAGGTCCTTGGGTGCAGCCTTTTGACTGAGTCCAAGTTTTACAGAACAAATCCTTTTATTAAGGGGATTTATTCTGTAAAGTTTGGATTCAGTCAAAGAGCCACACTTGAGGACCTAGAGGTCCACATGTACCCTCCAGGCTGCAGGCTCCTCACCCCTGGTGTACATACTCATTCATTGGGTTTAGATAATAACCTATGCCCTCTTATCCTGTTTGTGCAATTCTTTCCCATGTCTTTCTAAAACTCATCCAGAAAGTACCTAGCCAATGTTCTGGATGCCTTCCCTGTAGCCTTTTAATATTTCTTTTTAAAAAAATTAATTTATTTTAGTTTTCAACATTAACTTCTATAAGATTTTGAGTTCTAAATTTTCTTTCCCTCCCCATCCCCAAGATGGCGTGCAATCTGATATAGAACTTTTTAATATTTCACTAGTAACTTTACAAAATTTGGTCAATACATCTCTTATCAATCATTCCCATCACATGACCAGTGTGCATCCTTTTACTTTTTAAAGATGCCTTCTATACTATTTTTAGTGCAAGTCTTTTAAAAAATTGTTTAAATTTTATTTTTTCCTTTTAATAGTATTTTATTTTTCCCAATTACATGTAAAGATAGCCTTCAACATTCATTTTTATAAGATTTTGAGTTCCAAATTGTTCTCCCTCCTTCCCTTCCCTCCCCCCTCCCCAAGACAGCAAGCAACCTGATATAGGTTATACATGTACAATCCTGTTAAACCTATTTCCACATTAGTCATTTTGTGAAAGATGAATCAGAAAGAAAATACAAACCCCCTTCCAAAAGTGAAAATAGTCTGCTTCCGTCTGCATTCAGACTCTGTCGCTCTTTCTCTGGATGTGGATAGCATTTTCCATCATGAGTCTTCTGAAATTATCTTGAAGCATTTTATTGTTGAGAAGAGTTAAGTTTATTATAGTTGCGCATTGCACAATGTTGCTGTTATGTGTACAATGTTCTCCTGGGCATGCTTATCTCACTCAGCATCAGTTCATATAAGTCTTTCCAGGTTTTTTTCAGAAGTGCACCTGCTCCTTATTTCTTATAGCATGATAGTATTCCATTACATTCATGTACCACGACTTGTTCAGCCATTCCCCAACTGATGGGCATTCCATCAATTTCCAATTCTTGGCCACCACAAAAAGAGCTGCTATAAATATTTTTGTACGTGTGGGTCTTTTTTCCCTTTTTATGATCTCTTTGGCATATATACCTAGAAGTGGTATTGCTGAATCAAAGGGTATGCACAGTTTTATAGCCCTTTGGGCATAGTTCTAAATTGTTCTCCAGGATGACTGCATCAGCTCAAACTCCATCAACAATGCATTAGTGTTCCAATTTTCCCACATTTCTCCAGCATTTATAATTTTCCTTTCCCGTCATATCTGATAGGTGTGACATGCATGGTACCTCAGAGTTGTTTTAATTTGCATTTTTGTAGTCAATAGCAATTTAGAGCATTTTATATGAGTATAGATAGCTTTAATTTCTTCATCTGAAAACTGCCTATTTGACCAGGAAGTTTTGACCTTTGACCATTTATCAATTGAGGAATGAGCAAGTCATTCTCAGTAATGTACATGTACCAGGCATCTTTCTACTGTTCTTTGAGACATAATCTGATTATAATATTTCACCAATGAAACATAAGATTTGACATGGTGACTGCTTTGAGAAGTAGTGGATTCCCCCTCAATGGAGTACTAGAATAAAGGCCAGAAGGCCATTTGTCAAGTTATATTAGAGTGGAAATTCCTTCCAGGTACAAGTTTGAAGACATTGATAATACCTTCAGGTTGGGTGGATTATTTCTCTTCAGTCCCTAAAATAGTTATGGCATGTTTGTGGAAGATCTCAGTGTCTCAAAAATAGAAGATATAAAATGATAAGATATTTTAAAAAATATCTCAGAATTTCCTCATTCAGTGATCAAAATGGCCCCCTGTGAAAAGTTATCAATTCATTCTGATGATGATGCTTCCTTTGCCTTGAGAGCCTATAGCATGCTCTTTTGAATATTTTCATTTGCATCAAATTTTTGTCCTTGGACAGTAGTTTTGGTTTTAAGTAGACACAACTCAAGGTCACTGAGCCATGGATAATCTTGTTTATGGGGTGAGTATAGTGATGTGACAGGTTCTGTACTGTGGTCGATGAATTGACCCTGATGGCAGATTTCAGTCCCCTTCTCTCCCCGCCCTCAGGTCAGGAGTGAATTGAAGTTATTTTGAATAATGGCTGTATCACTGGGTCTAGCCTCCTAAGGACATCGTCACTTGAAAGTAATATTCTCACTTAGATGTGAGAGCAACCAATAAGTTTTTTTCATGGTTTCATTACTTTATATTTGTATCCCTTGTCTTTTTCTCTCTCTCTCCACAAGGGTAGAAACTGTGTTGTTGGGTGTTTTTTAGTCTTCCTTTTTTATTCCATAAGTATTTACCATGTAAATTAGAGGCTATGGCCAAAACTGAAAAACAATTATCTGGAATAATGGAAGGCAGGAGAAAACCCTACACTTTTAATCTTTGTGAAAAAAATTGTCCAAAATTATCTAGGTTCCCAGACAGGGAGAGATGTGTGGGTTTCAGTCAGTCAGTAAGCTTCTATGAAGTGCCTACAATGTCCCAAGCATTGTGCTAAGGTCTGAGAATACAAATATCAAAAGAGAAAGAGAGTTCCTGCCCTCAAGGAGCTTATAATCTAATGGGGAAAAGACAGCACAGAAAAAGGAAGCTGAGAGAGAGGAGAAGAGGAAAGTACCTGACTGATGGAGATATCCAGAGAAACATAGCTAGATATGAAATGAAGAGATGACTGGTTTGAATCTCCTACTTAGGAGGAGGTTTGAGGAAGAGCCTCCTACCCTCCAATCAGAAGGAAGGGCTCCAGGGGCAGAGTTTACTGATGAGGTATGAGTTCCAGAGGTGGTCTTACAGGATGAGGAGGTTTATGGGGCATGATGAAATCCAGAGTAGTAGAAATGTGAGAATGCAGGTGTATAGGTATGTGTGATGAATGCATAATAGATATTTATATGTAACTATGGTGGTAATATTGTAATGTACTGTACTAAGCCAACGTAATATTCTAAAGACAGAATTGTAATGAGTAATTTTTGTGCCTGCAGCAAATTCATTGGAAGATATGGACAGGGGTAGCATAGAGAATGGTTTGATCACAGGTGCAGTTATGCCAAGAGAGTGACTTGTCCCCCAGAGAAGAAAATGGGTGTCAGTTGTCTTGTGCTAGCTACATCTCCATCCAAGTAGGGAGTTAGGAAACCAGGACTGTAGTCCAGCTTCTGCCACCAATTTGGACAAGTGACTTAACCTTTGCAGGCTTCCATTCTTTCCTTCATAAAATGAGGAGGCCCTTTCTAGATCTGGAATTCCATGTTTCTAAGCTTAAGAAATGTCAAATCAGAATTATTTAGTACTTGTTCCAAGATAGTTTATGCAGAGCAAAAGCCTTTTTTTTCAAAATTTATTTATTTATTTTTAGTTTTCAACATTCACTTTTATAAGATTTTGAGTTCCAAATTTTTTCTCCCTCCCCCCTCCCCTAGATGACATGCAATCTGAAACACGTACAATCATATTAAAAGTATTTCCACATTAGTTGTGAATGTTGTGAAAGAAGAATCAGAACAAAAGGGAAAAAACCACCAGAAAGAAAAAAAAAGAGAAAACATTATGCTTTGATCTGCATTCAGACTCCATAGTTCTTTTCTGGATGTGGACAGCATATTCCATCATGAGTTTTTTGGAATTGTTTTAGAGCACTGTATTGCTGAGAAGAGCTAAATCTATCAAAGTTGGTCATCGCATAATGTTGTTCGTACGAAAGCCTTTTCTGATATAATACTTTTCTTCCCTGTCCTAGGAAGAGCAACAAATCCCCAGGAGGCACAGGACTGTTTGGTTTGCCATTAGCCACAAGATGAGTTTATATAAGTTAGTTTAGCTCAGAGTAAGGAGGTTTGTTGTGGTCCCTGTATCTGGAAGGTCTCACACTGAAAAGTGTAGGATCAGCAATTTGGCCGGAAGGCTGCTTCAGCAGGAAGAAGGAAGCTTATCTCTGGGCAGATGAGAGCCATTCATTCAGGCTCACCCCTAGATAAAATCTTCTAGCTGTTAAAATGCTTGGATTTGCTGAAGTCAATCAAATTTCTTTAATGGGGGAGGCTCTTCCTCAACTAATAAGTCTTTAGTATCTATATCCAAGACGGCACTCTCCAGCCCAATTTGGCTTCTTCTAGGCTGTGTTCCTCAGGGGAATAGTTGAGTCATCTTCCAGGTCAGGAATGGACCTGTGCTTATAAGTGTCAAGCCTCTCTCATTTTTTTTTTCTGATCCACTGACCCACCCTCTCCTTTGCTTGGGTGGGACTTCAGGCCACTATGATTCTGATACTTTGGGGCCACAATTCCCAATAAGCCAATTACAAGTTGTTTTTTTTTTATTAAGCCCCTACTATGTGCAGAGGGGGCATCTATGTGGTAAAGTGGACAGAGTACCAGGCTTGGAGTCAGGAAGAACTTAGTTCAAATCTAACCTAGACACTAGCTGTGCACAGACTTTGGGCAAGTTACTTAATCTGTTTGACTCAGTTCTTCATCTATAAAATGGGGACACACTGGAGAATGAAACAACAAACCACTCCAGCTTCTTTGCCAAGAAAACCCTCTCCAATCCATTTTTACGTCCCTGTCATTGTAATGTTTCTTGCATGTAGAACTGGTTACATTGTTCCTCTACTCAAAAACCTTTAGTGACTCCTTATCGCTTCCTGAGCAAACTTAAATCTCCTCTGCCTGGCATTCAAGGCTTCTACACCATGAAAAGCACAAATGAAAAAAATCAAAGATAAACAGAAGATACTAAGTGAAGGTTGGTACTGCAGGTAGAAATGGTGGAGTCAGAAGGAAGGACAGATGTAGGCAGAGGGGTCATGAGCTTTGATGAGGACATGTGGAGTTTTAGATTGGAGTGGGACATCTATGTGGACATGTTTTGAAGACAGTTAAAGACGCAGGTCTGGAGCTACAAAGAACATGTGGGTATAGAAATCAAGATTGAAGTTGTGAAAATGAGTGACATTGCTGAAGGGAGAGATGTGGAGAGAGTGGAGAGCCAAAGATAATTCCTTAGGCAATACCTTTATCAAAAGGTTGGGAAGAAAGTTAGGATTTGGTGAAGATGACAGAGGAAAACCACGAGACAGTGAAACTAAGGTTAAGAGTATGAGTGGGTGTCAAAGGCTTCAGAAAGCAATAGGAGAATTTGACTTGTCTTTTTATCCAAGGTGCTTAGCACAAAGCAGGTTCTTAATAAATACATAAATACTTGTGGGTTGAGGGTGGGGAGAGGAGATCCTGTAGTACAGTAGAAAATACTCAATTTGGTGTCAGAAGATCAGGTATCATTTGTAGTTCTGCCATTATCTAGCTGTATGGCCTTGGGCAAGTGCTTTAACCACTCTGTCCCAGTTTCCTCTTCTATAAAATCAAAGGGTTGAACTAAACGATCTTGAGGGTTCTTTAACCTCTAAACACTATGCTCCTGTAGATTGCAAGGGGTGGGGGAGAGAGTGGGTAGTAAGGAAGCAGAAGCATAGGTATAGACAAATTTTTCAAGAAGTTTTGCAATGAAGGGGAAAGGAGCTGGGCTGATAGGACCAGGAAGACCTGAGTATTTTGATAGGCATATGGGAAACCTATGAGTTCATATTCAACATGAAGAGAGTTCATTCAACAATCTTATGTACATTTATTAAATTCTAGTATTTATAGGGTATGTTTCTACTAAATCATAGCACCTAGCACAGTAATGATACGTAAATCACAGGCACCCAATAAGTGTTAATTGAGTTGATGAAGTACAAGACCATTAGTAACACCTTACGTCCACCCTCTGAGCACACAACCATGCATTTCAAACTTACAAAGAGGTTAGGGAGTTAACAAGGTTTATTGAGGGGATGATTAAATCTCCAAAAATCCCCTGGAATGTCTCTGTATTAGGAAGAACAGAGAAAAACAACAGGCACATTCCTTCTCCTTCTCTCCCTCCTTCGTCCTAGTAGTAACCTTAATCTTTCTGGATAAACTATTCTTTTCACTTTTGGTGGACTGTAACCTCTATCTCTTAAGACACCCCCACTGGGAACCATTTTCTTCCTTTGTGTGTCCCCTGGAGATTATACTTTGTTCACCTCTCCTTCCCTCCCTCTCTTTCCTTCTCTCTCTCTCTCTCTCTCTCTCTCTCTCTCTCTCTCTCTCTCTCTCTTTCTCTCTCTTTAAAAAAAAAAGGTTTAGTATTAGACTCAGTCACTGAGGCCCTGGCAAGCTACAAGGCTGATGTTAGAAAAATGGAAATGGGTCTATGAAAATTGATCAAAGGGTCAAAGAATTTCTTGACCAAAAAATGAAGGCGGGTCACCTTGTTATCTGCGTGCACATTTCAATTATTGTTATTATTTTTATGTTGTTGCTTTAAACGGTCTGCTATTTGTTTTGCCCATGTATGTCAGTGCTATCTACAATGCCGCATAAATACTACGATGTCGCCCAAATCGACCATCAAGGTACATAAAATAACATCATAGAAACAGGATGGAATGGAGATAGGAACGTTCTTGGAGGCAGGAAGGCTTCGGTTCAGATTCCACCTGATAGTTATTAGCTGTGTGTCCCTCAGAACTTAACTTTTCTGAAGCTCCGTTTTCTCAACTGTAAAATAGACTTAATAATTCCTGTAGTGCCTACACAAGGTTATGTTATTGTGAAGCTCAAATGAGATGTCTGTTTAAAGCACTTTGAGAACATGAATGTGCTGTATGTTAAAACACAGTATCCCAAAAAGTTATTGTTATGCTGTTTAAAAGCCTACTTTCAGGGTCTGCCTACATATGAGTAGTAATATCTATTGAAAACATGAATATGATAATCTCCTAAGTTCATTGTCAAAGTAAGTAAAGACTGATAGAACTGAAAGGGGCATTAGAGTCAGCTAGTCTAATTTTAGTCCTTTTAACAGAGGAGTAAACTGAAGCCCAGAGAAGAGATTTACTTTAGTTTACAAAGTGGGGTTAATGGCAGAGCCAATACTAGAACCCAGGGCTCTTTATTTCTCCACCCACGATGTTCCCACTATCTTGTTTTAACCCTGCTGATTAACATAGCTAATTGAGTGACTTTTGGCTTCACCCCCAATTCTAGGTGTGAACATTCCCACATAAATTTGGTATATTCTGGGTCATGTTTCCTACCGTGCTTTCCCCTCAGCTGGCCAAAGGCTATTCCTACGCACATGGATGGATGCACCTGGGCTGGAACTGTGGCGATTACTTTCCTGATGGCATCACCAATGGGGCTTCCTGGTATTCTGTCAGCAAGGGTAAGGGGGTTTCAAGGAAGAGCTGGAAGCGGAAACAGCGACTTCATTATCCTGACAAACAGGCAGCCTTATTCACAGTGAGGGAAGGCAAAAGAATGCAACAGATGCTAAGCCTAGAGACTTGGAAAGAAAGTCTTGGGGGTGGTGGGATGGGTGAGGGAGTCACTTGTTAGACATTTGTCAGCACACCACTGCTTGATCTCCACTTTTGATAAGAACTGAGCCAATGGCTAGGATAACCTTTGTGGAAAGGGGTGAAGGAAGAAGATGGGGACTTTAAGGACACACACTACATTTAGCTGTCTTCTTGAGACTAATAGCATGTTTCTATGCAATGGACTTTCTCAGGGCTTTCTAGGCTTTAAAAAAATTGAATTGGATTTTTAGAAATGTAAATGATTATGTTATTACTAAAAGACTTTGAAGAAGAAAGTTTTAAGTGAGGACTTATTAATGCCTAAAGATACCATCATAAAATAAGAATAATCAAATGCTAATTTCATACTATTTGAAACAATTTTAATGTTTTAAATGTCTTTTAAGAAAAGCGTTATATGTAGTGCAAAATAGACCACAGTTAGGGACCCTGTATCATAGAATTCTTCAAGCTCCTCCTAAATAGATTATTTAGAAACTTTTTAGGAACAATTAATACTTGGCAGAATCAAAATTAAGGAAGAGTGACAGAGACTTTTCTCCAGGATGCTAAGATTTACAGAGGTGCATCCTGAGTGAATTTCTCCAAGAGCATCCCACCCTTATCCCAGGAATAAAAATGTCTAGTTATGGCCCTGGCCTGGTACTCAGGAAGTCTAGAACATCTCATTTAGGATTTAAGAGGTGCTGAATACCTATTAACTGAAATAGAGTATTACAGGATAAGAGATTTAGGACCTGAAGGGACTTTAGAGGTCACTGAATTCACCCCCTTCATTTTACAGATAGGAAACTGAGTCCCAGGGACCTTATGTGAGTCACACAGGGTCAGATAGCTACTAAGTGTCTGAGGCAGATTTGAACCCTGGAGCTGTCCTGACCTCAAGTCCAACATGATCCATACCTTATCACACCATAGTGGAAATGACAGGCAAAATCAATCTTGTTATTTTTTAAAATCCAGTAGACATAATCTCCCCTCTATGAGTACATCTTCTTGAGAAGATAAACTAAAAGAGTGTTGCATGTCACTCATTTGGGGTGGTGCTATTGTCTCCCTAATTTCTAATAAGAGATAGAGCTGTGATTTCTAGCAGTGTAGATTACTGCCTTTACCCTACAATGCATCTATGACTTAAATTCTTGGGGAGTTGCTTGAGACATGTAGACATTAAGTGACTCATCCATGGTCCCCCAGCTAGAAAGTGTCAGAAGTGGGATAGTAACTCATTGGGCCATTGATAAAGAGCTTGAAAAGACCTCAAAGGTCGTTTAATCCAACTCCTGCATTTTATATACCAGAAAATTGAGGCCCAGGTTGCCCTAACTACTGCCCAGTCCCTATCTACTGTGTCAGGTCACTTCCACAGACTCATAAAATTAAACTGAGAATATATCAAAATAAGTTGTTGCTTTTAAGATGTGTATTTTTTGCCTTCTTGATAGTAGGCCTATGTCTCTCCCTAGTTTTGAAAATTTTTATTTTAGAATTTTATCCAAGGAAAGATAGTATGATATAGTAGGGCACCAAAATAATGAACAAGAGAACCAGATTGCAGTCTGAGTTCTGCTAAACTCCATTTTGTTACTTTCTTTTCTTGTGACTCAGGTCCCTGATCTTTAAAATGAAGGGGTTAGACAAGATTGTATCTAAAGTATTTTCTAGTTCTAAGATTCGATGAACAAAAATGTGTTTTTTGTAGAAAGAAATCATTCTATCTATCATGATTCCCAATAATATTTAGAAATCACTTTATTTAGCGTGATTCCCAATAATATGCACCTCTGTGGCCATGCTATAGGTTCTCTTTACTGAAACTAATTCATCAGAAGTCATCTCTGAAAGCCAATTTGCTGCGGTTGGTTTTCCCTATTCCTTAGGGAATTTGCTTGGATGTTCCATCCCAAAGTTAATCTGTTCCACTGAAAATGGGATACATATGATCACCTTAGTTCCAACCAGGTGTTTACTAGAGCCAGATCTTCCTTCCTGGCTGCCAATTGTTAAATTTTCAGTGTGAGCATTTATACCTCAGAAATTGGCAAATGCTATAAATCACAACTTAGTTTATTGAGTTGTTGATTGTCAAGACTTAAGAAAGTGGTGGAGAAAATAGAAATAATGCAGATTAAATTTAAAAACGTGTCATGAGCACTTCCCCTCCAGCCACCCTCCACCCTCACTCCAGCCGGGAAAACCAGTATGTTCCTGGTTCTAAGTCACTAGCATTAAGGAGGTTTGGGAAATGACGACAAAAACTAAATTTTAAGTCGGTGAAATGGAGAAGAAATATTAGGCATTTCATGATGGTGGGAGTTGCTTTAAAAGGATAGAGGGGGAAACATTGGAAATTTGAGGAGGGAAAGACTATTTTGTGAGGAAGAAAGAATTTAGGGGTCAAGAGAGAGAAGAGAAAGTATTAGGGCATGAAAGAGTTTCAGTTGAGGAGGGGGTAAGATAAGGTGTTCAGGTGTACAAATCTGCTCAGAGAAATGGGCATCAGCTCTTACCCCACCTTTCTTTCACAGGAATGCAAGACTTCAATTACCTCCATACCAACTGCTTTGATATCACTCTGGAATTGAGTTGTAATAAGTTTCCACGCCAGGAGGAGCTGCAAAGGGAGTGGCTTGGCAACCGGGAGGCACTGATTAGTTTCCTGGAAGAGGTAAAAAGTAAAAGTATTCTTGGGGAGTCCCAATTTTTAATTTCCATATTCATACCACAAAAAGGAGAGATTTCTTAGTTGTAAATGAGTTTTTTGGAGCCCCAAAACACTGCTCTAATTTCTCTAATACCGTGTCTCTCCCTCTGCAGATTTCTTACATAGTATATAAGATGTTTCCAATGTGATGTCCTTAGCCCTTAATTCTTCCCCCTACTCCTTCCCAAGTGCCCCATTGATATTAATTAATTTATTCACCATACTTCTGTCTACTGTGTCTACAACAAAATTTTCCTCCCAGTTTTATGACTTTGGAGGTGCTTCTCTCTTTTATTCATACATATTTATCCCCATCCCCACTACCAAATCCCATATCTGATAATCAAGTCCTAATAATAATTCCTTTGTAAAACTGATTTGATCTACCCTTTCTTCTTCATTCTCATAGCTCCAGCCCATATTCTTTTCTCCAGTCTCCTTATTTATAATCCTACACACAGCAAGCAACAAGGCATCATTTTCTTTCTTAGAAATCCTTTCAATATCATTCTTTCTTTTCTTCCTCATCACCTCCAAAATATTTTAAGTACCTAATTGCATGTGATGTTTCTAAGTACTGCAGGGAGATTTGGATGGCCTTGGAAGCAGATAGAGAGCCGAAATATCAGAAGAAAGGGGCATAAGGAAACTTGTTTGCCTTGGAATTTCAGGACTAGAATACAATGATTTTAGCTTTCTATACCAAATAGAAATAAGGCTATTGCCATTTGGCACCTTTGGTTGATAGAAGGAATAAATGCGCTCTGTTTTATTCCTTCTATCAACCAAAGGTGCCAAATGGTAATAATATTTTAAGTACCTAATTGCATGTGATGTTTCTAAGTACTTTATGGAAGAGCTCTCTCTCATTACTTTTCTTAACTTCCTAGTTAGACCCCCAGTAGGTATCTCTTAATGGGCATCAGCTCTTACCCCACCATGACTTCTGGCAGGTTCACCATGGCATCAAGGGAATGATATTGGATGAGAATAATAATGGCATCACAGGAGCAGTAATTTCTATTAATGGGATTGCTCATGATGTCACTTCAGGTAAGTATCCACTGTTTATGGCTCTAATCTTGTCAGCACTCTTCCTACCCCCATCATGAGTACAAGTCAGCCAGGCTGACAGTGAGTTGAAAAGGTGAATCAGGTAATTATAATTTTTCTTTAAAAACAAAGAAACTACACACACATTGCTGCTAAGGTAAGTGAGTCCTGCCTGGAGAGGCAGTTATTGGAAATGTAGCAATTCCATGCTATGGGAATTTAGAGCTCTTCTATACAATAATGTTTTAATTTATGTTACAGTTACTTTTCTATATGGTCAATTTCACCTACTAGATTTTATGGTCCTCAAGGACGAGGAAAACATAAAGTGATATATCCTCTCACCAAAGGTGTTTGACACCATCGTGGAGGAATCTATTGATTCAGAATACCAATCAATAGATTCTCTATAGATGATGAGGTCCTTCAGATGTTCCAATTGCATCAATATGGGCAATGAATGAATGAATGAAAAAGCATTTATTAAGCACCTACTAATTGTGCTAGGCACTGGAAATACAAATACATAAGATATTCCCTGCCTTCAAGAAGCTTTTATTCAAATAAGGGAATATGACACCTAAGAAATGGTGGACGTGGAAAGAACTTTTAGTCTGCAAAGTCACAGGGATTGTCAGTAAAGTCATCAGGCGGTTGGATTCAGTAATGATGATAGTATTCTTAGTTACTCTTCTCAGAGAAAGAACAAGTGTGCGGCAGGGAGAGGATGGGAAAGGTGCCAGATTGGGGGCAGGGCAGATGGTAAGATGCCTAAGTAGTCCCTGGTTCTATGGCAGGTGCCTGAATGGTATGCGAAGTGTGCTTTGGGCCCGGCTAGGTATTATTATTATGATTATTATTAATTATGATTATTATTATCACCTAATAGCTAGCATTTGCATACTGCTTTAATATTTGCAAAGAACTTTACAAATGTTTATCAGTTCAGTCCTCAAAACAGTCCTGTGAGGCTGGTGTTATTTTTAATCTTCATTTTATAGACGAGGAAACTGAGGCTCCCAGAAGTCAAGTGACTTGCCCATGGTCACGCAGTTATTAAATGCTGTAGGCCAAATTTGAATTCAGGTCTTCCTGACTCCAAATCCAGTGCTTGATCTACTCTGCTACCTAGTTGCCTTAGAGTATTCATTCATTCAACCACAAGTCAGGGCAGCTCAGTGCCAGGACAAGTCTCAAAGATGAAAGGGCCAACTCCCCAAAGGAGTAAAGACATGGTCTTTGGAGGTGTGGTCTGGAGGGTTGTTATTCCAGGCAATGAGAAGATAGACAAGGGCATGGCAAGATGCTTAGATAGACCCTGGTTTCTGGTGGATGGCTAGATGATAAGTGAACATTGCAGAGTTTCCTAAATGAGCTCCATCTTCACTCAAGAGTCCACTAAAGCTAGCCAGATAGGATTAAAAGCAAAGGGATAATGAATGTCTATACCATGGTAAATGAATGTCCAGCCCACTGGATGTGTAACCTATAGAGCTGAGACATCAGTACATATATATTGCTTGGATACTACAGGTGGACGATGAGTTTAGCCCAGAATTAAAGAGAAACAAATATCATTCTACTTCTGGTGCTTTGTGGATATAAAGCATGAAACAGCATTGTTTCTGGCCGATGGAGAGGCCCTAGGTGGGCACAGTAACATATTACTAAAGAAGAATTATGCACAAGATGTGGAGTAAGGGTTATCAGACCAGACCTTAATGACTAGAAAAGGGAGTGGGTCAGGAAGAGTAAGGAATAACCACTGAAAAACTTACATGCTCAATGAATAGCCATGTAATGTCAAGAGATACAGAGGAAGATATCATCATATTGGTTGTTCTCATGACAGGGAACTATGGGAAGATGTGGACACATAGACAAGACTGAACACAATCTTCATAGTCTCACCCAGGTTAATGAGATCATAGCTCCATTAAAGTAACCTAGCATCATGCTTTGCACATAGTAGGTGTTTAGTAAAATGTTAAATTAGTCTGAATGTTGATTATAGGAAATAAGCAACTTTTCTATCATCAGGTGTTCAGAATCCTATGAACAAAAAATTCTTTATTAACAATAATTTCTGGATTGTAAGTATTGGAACCTTAAATATTAAGAAGAATTTTTGCACCTGAGGTAAATAATACAAACCATGGCCACAATAGTCAGTATAGAGCATACCCTTAATTGGGAGATGGAGTGGGAAAGAAGAACAGGGTGGGGAGGAGCTCATCCCAGTTAACCACCTGACAACTTCCCATTTTAACTAATTATTGCTGCTAATTAGGTTCTAAATTCAGTTGTTTCTATATGGTTGAAGGACTAAAAGTACTAATTTGGCACCCTCTAATTCAGTACCCAGGTTAAAGTTGCAGTCACCTTCCTCTAATTATGATGTATTAGGGAGGCAAGAAGATTAGTTAAATGAGTCTGTTCATGCCTCAGAGTGAAATATTTGGTCAGCAAGACAGACAATTAAAGATAGCATAGAGAAAAGCATAATTAGAGGAGGCAGCTTGGCATAGTGAAAAGAAGGCTAGATTTGGAATCAGAAGGGGTGAGTTCAGATTTCAGCTCTGAAACTTACAACTTGAGTGAACTCCCCTTAAAGGAAGCTATTATCTACAAAATGAAAAGTTGGACTAGATCGGAGGTCCTTAACCTTTTTATGTCATGGATCCCTTTGCCGCAATATGGTAAAGCCTGTGACCCTTTCTCAGATTAGTTTTTTTTTAAATTTAGCATAAAATAAAATACACATTATTATAAGGAAATCAATTAAAATACAGTTATCAAAATATTCAAACAAACAAACAAATTCAAGAACCCAGATTAAAATCCCCTGAGCTAGATAATCCCTGACATCTCTTCTAGCACTTTTTTTTAACATTTACACATTTACATTTTTTTACATTATTTACAAAGTCTTTCTAATGGCATAGAGTGACCTATACACCTGCTTCAAGGTGGAGTGCAGAGTAATGCTGTGATACATAGACAGGACTACATTGTTTTGTAGGTAAGAAGCAAAAAAAGGAAAAAATAAATCATTCAGAGGGCATTTCATACTAACCAAGAAAAAAATAAAATGTAGGAAAAAGAAAGTTGAGAAGGGAAAGGGTCTTGGTCATCCCAAAAGAAAACTATATTTCACAAAGTTGGGGGGAAGGGTCAAATGCTAGGAAAACATAAATTTAATAATATCTAACTGTATGAATAACAAAGCAGAGCCAGACATACAGCAAGCACTCAATAAATGCTTGTTGACTTGATAATAAAACAAGACAGTTGATGTTTTTCAAACAAAATAAAAAAAATTATAGAAAAAAGCAGAAAAATTAAATAATAGTAATAGTATTTATACAACATTAAAGTTTGCAGAGCATTTTACAAATATTATCTCATTTGATCCTTACAACCACCCCATAAGAGAGATGCTATCACTGTCTCCATTTTACAAATGAAGAAATAAGACTGACAAGTTAAGTGATCTGTGAAGGGTCATACAGATAGATAATCAATGAGTTAGGATTTGAACAGATTTGAACTCAGGTCTTCCTGATTCCAAGTCTAATTGTAATAATTATAATATTAAATTAATGTAAAGGGATTGAATGTCCCTATTTTTATAGGGTTATATTTGGAATGTATTTTTTTAAAAATAGAACCCAATAATATATCATCCATGAGAAACACATGTAATGCAAAATGACAAGTATGTTTCAGTTGAAGAGCCAGTGTGGTTGCTAGCTTGAGAAAATCTGATGAAGCAATGATGACGTCGGATTGAGTTTAGTGCAAAACTAAAAGGATCAAAAGAAAAAAATAAGGAAATTAAAACATGCTAAAATGTTTAACCAGTAATGAAATTATATCAACTTAAAATGTAAATGCACTAAATAACATTCCTATTATACCAATGTACCTGTGACTACACTGATGTGTCAATACTTTTCCCCAGTGATACAGATTTCAATCTTTGCAAGCTTGTTCAAGCTACAAATTTTATCCATATCCTACCATAAGGACCTTCCTCAGGTTCCCCAGCTTTCTTCAAGACTCAATTCAAGTCACAACTCTTCCAGGGAGTCTTTCCTAGTTCCCCTGTTGCTAATGCCTGCTAAGATTACCTTCTACCTTCTCTCTATTTCTCCCTCTCTCTCCTAGTACTGTGCCAGCTCATAGGTCTTCGGACAAAGACTGCATATTAAAAATATCATTCATTTATTCAACGTGGTTTATGAAGCACCAATTGTGTGCTAGAAGGGAACAGTGAGGTAGTATAGTAGATAGAGTGCCAGGCCTGGAGTCAGGAAGACTCATCTTCCTGAATCAAAATCTGGCCTGGGATACTTACTGTGTGAACTTGGGCAAGTCACTTAACCTCTATTTGCCTTAACCCACTGGAGAAGGAAATGGCAAATTATTTTGCCAAGAAAACTTCATGGACAGCGTGGGTCCATGGGGTCATGAAGAGTTAGGCGTGACTGAACAGCAACAATATCAACAATGTGCTAGACCCCCAAGATACAAAAATAATAGAAAAAAAAACATTACTTGCTTTTAAGAAGCTTACATTCTATAGGAGGAAACACGTGCACAGAGAAGTAAATACAAAATACACATAAGTAAATATAAAATTATTTGTTGGGGAAAGGACACTAGAAACTGGAGGATTCAGAATAGACTGAGCTCAAATATTGCTCACCACATGAGGCTTGTCCCGATCCCTCCTATTGCTAGGTTTAACAAACTGACAATGTCCTTTGACCCCATGATCCTACTATTAAAACAAGACTCTTAGGATGTAATTTAAAGTGGCAAAAAGAATTATATGTACCATAATAGTCCCAGTTCTTAGCATAGTGTTGACATATGCTAGATGTTTAATAAATCTTTATTGATTAATCAATTCACAGCTGTTTCATTTATAATAAATAAATGATTTATTTGTAATAGTGAA